>NC_047085.1:238746629-239371629 GCF_902459505.1 Geotrypetes seraphini | reverse complement strand
CCTCTTGCCCCGTCGACAGCCTGACGTTCCCCGACTACGATTGGGGCAAGAGGGAGCCCAAGCTCTCTTGCCCCGTCAACAGCCCCGACTCGATAGAGCCAGGAGGGAGCCGAAGCCCTCTTGGCCACGCAACCCCACCCCCTACAAGATTGGGAAGGAGGTAGCCCATCCCCTCCTGCCCAGGCGGACCCCCTACCCCCCACCCCCACTAAAATACGGGCAGGAGGGATCCCAGGCCCTCCTGCTCTCGACTCAACCCTCCCCACGACTGCCCTCCTGAACTCCCGATTGCCCCCCCCGGCCGACCCGTGAACCCCCGCCGACCCCTCACCCCCAATCCCACCCCCCCATACCTTGAACGCGTTGGCCGGACAGACGGGTGCCAAGCTTGCCCATCTGGCAGGCCTGCCAGCACAGGAATGGAGCTGGATTGGCCCAGGTGGCTCAAACCTGGGGCCTGAGGTGCCTGGGCCAACCAGAATAGGCCCAGGAGCCTTAGGCTCCTCCTGTGGGCGGGGCCTTAAGCACATGGGCCAGGTTTTTTAGGTTGATTATATGGTATAAGTTTAGACATAGTGGTGGTCTGGGCGTTTAAACAGCTGAACGTAGAGGCAGGCCATTATCAAAAAAACCTCCTTTTGGACTTTTTTTTGATAATGGACATTTTCCCTGCTTCTACTAAGGCTTTAGGCCAAAAGGGGACTTAAACTTTTTTTTTATTATGCCCCTCCACGCATTTTAGCACATGGACCATATTAGCCGAAAATCTACCACCTGCTCAAAAGGAGGCGGTAGCGGCTAACGCGCGGGGGCAATTTAGTGTGCGCTATTAAGCACATTAAGGCCCTAACGCGCCTTCGTAAAAGGAGCTCTATATATTAGGAAAGGCTGAAATATGAATCAGTTAATAACAAGAAAACAGACATACCCTATGATGTAAAATATTCTATCAGAAAGGACAAAGTTCAAATATTTCTGTACTAAAATAGTAAAAATCAATTATTATTTTCATTCTCCAGAATAAGGAATTTTAGATTACCTACTGCTGTGTTTGAAGTGCTCAGAATGAACAATGTTGGGTCTAAAGGCAGTGCTATGCTTTGATGGTATCAAAAGTATTTTCAAAGAGTGTGAGATTAAGAATGAAGCATTAAGGCTGTATGAGAAGCTAAATAAAAATGTTTTGACTGATTAATCACAGTTTCCCAGAACTCTTTGCATTTAGAATTATTAGCTTAATTGTTTAGTCTTTGGACTTTCATCTAGCCTGCTGACTGAAGTTCAAAGTCCTTGAAACGACTAAGCTCCAAAATATTTTTTTTTTAAATGGTCAGGAACGAACAAACATTAAAATGGTTGGAAAGGAGCAAAGCTGTTCTGGATGGAGCATAATAGAGGCATAATTCAGAGGGTTTTCAGAGCAACTCCTGAGAAAGGGGATGAGGAAGGGAACAGACATCTACTTCTAGTGGCTTCATTTTAGTAGTAAAGTATGGATCCTTTATTCAAAGGATTTATGCTCCTAAATTGGCCTCTGAAAATTTACTGGGCTAAATTTATACTCAAAAGGGTAGTTATTCTGCCAGCGGTTGTGAGCATTTTTTTTTTAGCTGCCAACTGGCATTATCCCCAGATATTCAAGGCCAGGCCATGTCCAGGCATGTACACAGGGCAGGATTAATTTGTCGAGGGCCCCTAGGCACATAAGTATACTGGACCCCCCTGCCCCGCCCCACCCCACCATGCACCCAGGCGGAAACAGGGAGCTGCGTCAGAGGGAAGCTTTGGGCAAGCAGCACCGCTTGCACAATTACAGTTCCCGTTGCCTTTCTTACCCGCATTGCTTGCTTGTCTTACTTTCCGTCGATGGGGGGGCAAGCCACGTTGCCGATCGATGCTGGAGGGGTCCATTGCCGTTTGGAAAAAACAATGTTGATGCCCTCCTTCATCAGGCCCCCCTGACCATTTTGGGCCCTAGGCACATGCCTACTTGGCCTATTGGTTAATCCTGCCCTGCATGTACATTGAATATCTAGGTATATATGGCCAGCTAAGTCTTATGCGGTTGAGTGCAATATTCAGCACATAACCATCTATATCAGGGGTGTCCAACCTTTTGGCATCCCTGGGCCACATTGGCTGAAAAAAATGTTTCTGGTATAGTAGAACCCGGCATTTTTCTATCCCTCCCTCCCTTCTATCCCCCTGTGCAGTAGAACCCTTGAGCAGCATCTTTCCATCCCCCCCCCCCACTAAAGCCGCTGTGCAGCCGACCCAACTGACCCTCCCATCCAACTCTCCCATCGCGAGATAACCGACAAACTTCCTGGCTCCAGCAGCGTCCGCAGCACACTAAACACCCTGCTTCGAGGCCTTCTACTGCCCGTGATTCCCTCTGCCGCGTCACTGATGATGTCATCAGGGATGCAGCAGAGGAAATCAGGTTGGTAAAACGCCGCCAAGCAACGTATTTAGAGTGCTGCGGACGCTGCTGGAGCCAGGAGGTTTGTGGTCATCTTGCAGTGGGAGGGTCAGATGGGTCAACGGGGGTTCGGGTGTGCCAGGGGAGGGCGACGACGAAGAACACGACACTGCTGCCTAAAGCAGCACACCGGTGGGCCAAGGGAGGCTTTTTTTTTGCGCGGCAGGGTGGGACAGGAAGCGATCGCCTGTCCCATTGTCCTCGCACACAGCTTCAGGATACTGTCCCTGAAAACGAGACATTTCAGTGTCCCAAAGCTGTGTGTGAGGACAACGGGACAGGGGGGCTCAAAACGGAACGGTCCCGTTCAAAACGGGACGAATGGTCACCTTAGTTTGGCAGTCACTTCTAAGACGGCCACTGACAATGGCACCAGTTACAGAATCCAGGCCTCCATGCTGCACCTAATCAAGGAGCTGGCACTGAATATCTGAGTCACAAGTGGCTGCTGGAACTTATCCAGATACTGACAAGATTCAGGTCAATACCTGGGTAATTGCCCAGATTAATGTTAGCACAGCCTTTCTCCTGTTCTAACTTTAGATAGGCCCTTATCAGATTAGTAGATAGACTATCTCCACTAATAAACTAAGTCCCAGTGGAGCCCTGATTCCACCACTAGATAACCACCAGAACAACTGGACAATGCCACATTATTAGCAGCCCCAACCCTGACCCGATTCACTAACCTTCCGCCCGATCCGCGCCCGATCCGATCTGCCCATGCAAATGAGGGGAAACGGCATGCAAAGTAGGAAGGGCCTCGATTCATTAAAGAGAAGAAGGAACACCGATTGGGCTGGCCGATCCAAACTGAAGCGACTGCCGAGGACCAGTCCTCGCTCATGTCCTTGCTGACTGTCCTGCTCTCTGCCGCCCTGAAATCCCAGCCCTGCAGCCCTAAAACCATAAAAGTATAACATCTCCCTTGTGCAAAAAAAGCGCCTTGCTCTCTGCTGCTCTGCCTCTCTGTGAGCCCGTATTTTTAAACCATGTTTTAAAAGTAGGGTTGCACTATGGCGTTGTCATTTTTGTTCCAGTGTTCCAGTCTGATTTGTTTGGCAATCTGATTTTTGGGCTAAATGGTTCATGGGGCCAGCGAGTGCAGTGCAGCCCCCCCCCCCCTTTTGTTTTGACTTCGAGGTGAACGAGCTTTGCAAACGCATGCACGGATCGCATCTCTAGGAAGAGAGGATGGTCTGCACATGCATCTGGATCACTCCAGCGATCCGTGGGATCACTTGTGAGCGGGTGTCCGATCAGATCATTTGCATGGAGACTCTTTAGTGAATCGGCCGCCTAGCAAGATTCGGACACGGATCGCACACAGATCGCCCAAAAAAAAGGTTAGTGAATCTAGGCCTAAGTGCTGCTGAAAATCTGGGGATGGCCTATTCACTGCAATTTAACCAAGAAGGACCCTCTCCTGCCTGGTAAAATTGTTTAGAATCATAAGTTTGATTCAAAATAGGACATAGATTTAGGAGCCTAATTAAGGAGATTAAATTTGAATATCAGGTCCTATATTCTTTTGTATTTAAGGCTGTTATCCAAGCTTCCAAGTTTCTATTTTTTCTTGATATCCTGCAAATCATTTAGCAACTAAGCGTCTTACAATAAAATTAGTATCATTTAACCAAAATAGTAAAAATAATGTACAACACAAAAAGAATTTCATATTTTATAGAAAAGTAAGGGTGAGGAAAACACATATGGTTAGGGCAGGGGTAGGCAATTCCGGTCCTTGAGAGCCGGAGCCAGGTCAGGTTTTCAGGATATCCACAATGAATATGTACAAGATGGATTTGCATGCACTGCCTCCTTGAGATGCAAATATATCTCATGCATATTTATTGTGGATATCCTGAAAACCTGACCTGGCTATGGCTCTTGAGGACCGGTATTGCCTTCCTCTGGCAGAGGAATAGTCTAATTACTCATCGTAAGAGTCCCGTATTATAAAATTTTAAAAATTTGGATGCCTAGGAGAACATTTACATTAGGTATTTATATACTGCCTATCCGGTTATCTAAGTGGTTTACAATCAGGTAATCAAGTATTTTTCCCCTGTCTGTCCTGGTGGGCTCACAATTTATCTAATGTACCTGGGGCAATGGAGGATTGAGTGACTTGCCCAGCGTCACAAGGAGTAGCGCAGGATTTGAACCCACAGCCTCAGGGTGCTGAGGCTATAGCTCTAACCACTAGGCTACTCTTTCCTCCATCTTCCATGCATCTTTAAATAAAAAAAAGTCTTAAGATCTTTCTTAAAAATATTAAGTGAGGTTTGAAGTCTAAGATTACTAGGAAGAAAATTTCATAATTCGGGGCCCTGAACCCCAAGAAATGGAATTATGAATATGGTCTAGAAATATCTCTCTAAATGACGGAACTACTAACCAGTTTTGAGAGATCTAAGGGCTCCTTTTACAAAGGCGCGCTAGCAGTTTAACACGCGTAATAGTTTTTGGCCAGCGCGGGGGTTAGCGCGTGATGAAAAGTCACCCCCGCTAGCGCGCCTTTGTAAAAGGAGTCCTAAGTGTCCGTGGAGGGGGGGGGGGAGTGCAAGATGTTAAATACTTACTAAGAAATAAAGGAATGTCCGTAGAATGGATTTTAAATACTAGTAAAAGAATTTTGTAAGTGATACGGTATGATACCAGTAACCAATGTGCTGATTTAAGTAGTGGTGTGACTTGATCGTGTTTTTTATGTCCTGGTATTTTGAATCAGCTGAAGTATTTTTAGATCTTTTACCTGTATATCTTTATACAATGAGTTACAATAATCTACACGACTAATGACAAAGGCATGAACTATGACATTCGATGCTGAAGAATGAAGCAAGAACTGAACTGAACAAATACGTCTTAAATTCTACAAACAGTTCCGAACATTTTTTTAGCCCAAAAAAATTGTCTAATCTTATAACTATAAGGAAACAGTAAGGCAGCCAGTCTACTAAATCTAATGTGGAAAAGAAGAAGACAATTCCCCCCACCCACCCCCACCCCCGCTGAATGCTCTGCTTTGCTCCTGACGCTCATAGCGTTCCTATGAGCGTCGGGAGCAGCACGGAGCATTCAGCGTGGCTCCCTGCACTAATAACCGCTATTGCAGTTTAATAAAAAGGGTGGGGAGGGGGGTAATATCTTTATTCAGTATGTTCCAAGGAAGCAATACCCTATGTGGCCGCGTTTCTTCAGGGATGGCTGTGTCTGAGGCAAAGCAACCGCTCTCTTGCTCATCCAGAATGCCTCTCACCGTTGCACTTTCACCCAATTTTTCCAACTTTATCATGCCTGATAAGGCGAGAGACATTCTGGATGAACAAGAGCAGTTGCTTTAGTGTTCCCGCTAAGCTGCGCTGGCCTGCGCTCGCGCACAAAATATTACATCGCAGCGCAAAGTTTCTCTTCACAGCGCACACACGCGTCGCAAAGGTAAGGGGAGGTAAGGTAAGGGGACGCATTGGGGGGATTGCACTTCCCCACAATTGCCATGCTTCGGTTCCTCTTCTTCCTTCCTTCCTCCCCCCCCCCCCCCCGCGGGACCCTGCGGCACCATCAACTCTTACTCCCTCTAATGTCGGCCCTGCAGCTCCAGACTTCCTCGCACCTTCTCCCCTCCCCCTTTGGATCGCTATTATTTTAAATGTTATAGCCGCGGAGCTGTATCCATCAGTGGAGATGTCTAACCTCGGCCTGCCCCGGAACTCTTACTGCAACAGTGACTTCCTGTTCCTGCCTAGACGGGCGTCTGCTGCAGTAAGAGTTCCGGGGCAGGCCGAGGTTAGACATCTCCACTGATGGATACAGCTCCGCGGCTATAACATTTAAAATAATAGCGATCCAAAGGGGGAGGGGAGAAGGTGCGAGGAAGTCTGGAGCTGCAGGGCCGACATTAGAGGGAGTAAGAGTTGATGGTGCCGCAGGGTCCCGCGGGGGGGGGGAGGAAGGAAGGAAGAAGAGGAACCGAAGCATGGCAATTGTGGGGAAGTGCAGAGCTGCAGGGAAGAGTGTTGCGGTACCCAGCTGGAGGGAGAAGGAAGATGAGGGAGGGAATTAAAGGAGATGCCAGGGCTTGGAGCGTAGGAGGAAGGTATGCCAGTCTAAGGGAAAAGGAAGGGGGAGATGTGAGAGCATGGAGGGGGAGCGAAAGATGGAAGAAAAGGAAAGGAGAGAGATGCCAGAGAATCAGGGAAGGGGAGATACCAGACTATGAGGAGAGGTGTGGGAGAGGGAAAGCGAGGAGAGAGATGCCAGACCAATGGGGTGAAAGGAGAGATGGAAGGGGGAGGCATACAGTTTCTGGAAGGGGCATAGAAGGAGAGAAGATGCCATATAGGGGAAGAGAGACGGCAGACAGTGGATGGAAGGAAGAGAGTTACAAGAAGATGAGGAAAGGAGAAACCACAGAAGACAAAGGTAGAAAAAAATTTCTATTTATTTATTGCTTTAGGAGACATGTGTCACTGTTTCTGTGAAGCATTGTATGCAGAGTCCAGCTTCTTGCTGGTTCAATTTAACCTTTGTCTATGTATTTTTATTTTATCCCCCCTTTTACAAAACTGTGAAGCGTTTTTAGCACCAGCCTTGGTGGTAGCAGCTCTGATGCTCAGAATTTTATGAGCATCAGAGCTGTTACCTCCGTAGCTAAAATCCACACTACAGTTTTGTAAAAGAGGGAGGGGTTAGTTTGTGATTACATATTCCTTACTAGGCGAAGGTGTTTTCTGTGTTCTGTGTGTTCGAAAGACATGGTTTTCTGTTAGGATTGACGGTGTAGGATTGATCTGTGCTGGTCTGGCTTGTTTAGTTTTACAATGGGTGTATTGATGTACTGCTCACTGCAATATGTAAGATGCTGCCTTTTCCTAGGTACTCATGTGTGACGTGTGGTTTGTTACTAAAAATCATGTTTTTCTTACAGATGGGGGGGGGTGCCAAAAAATGATGGGCCCCGGATGTTACATATGCTAGGTACGCCACTGTATGTAAAGATACCAGAAAGCTGGCGTAGCAAAAACTTCTAAGTTTTGAGTATTTAACCCTCCCACAATCTCACGGGCACTCGTTTCAAGTTTATTGAGATTTTGATTTAAACGCAATATCAAATATTTTCAATGCGTATAACAAAAATAAATTTGGGGAAATAAATAAAACCATTTGAACCAGTGTTCCCGCTAAGCTGCGCTGGCGTGCGCTGGCGCACAAAATATTACATCGCAGCGCACACGTTTCTCGTCACAGCGCACGATCGGAAGAGGCGTACGGCAGATGGCAGGGCGGCGAGAGGAGAATCGGGCGAGTTGGCTCATAACTTGCTGGCGCCCGATATTTTTGGCTCATGGTGAAAAAAGTTTGCTCACAACACCCGCCCGCTTAGAGGGAACACTGCCCCTGACACGGCCATCCCTGGCAAAACGCAGCCACATCGGGCTTTGTTTCCTGGGAATATCCTATTCTTCATATAGTCTGCTTCTTTTCTTATAACCGGACTGTTACTGAGTGCAGGGAATCAATTTTTAACAGTGGTGTAAATGACAGCCTAAAGGAAGATTAGGGAAGAGAGAAATCAAATTCTATTTCGCCTATAATACTCCTCATAACCTTGGGCAAGTCATTTCACTCACCATTGACTCAGCTACAAGTTTAGATTGCAAGCTGTATATGAAAAGTAGCCCCATCTTGAGCTCTGGTTTGGAAAGGTTGTCACAAGTCCAGCACCAATGCTGGCCTTCTGCCAGTTAAAAAACCTAAGTGCACAGACCTAAAGATCACCAGAGCTGACCAGTGCAGCATTAAAGCCCCTGTACCAGAGTCAGACCCCTGCCCTAAGTCAGAGGAAGAGCAAGGGATTGAACAGGATTCTGTGCCAACTAATAGAATCCCTGATAAACAGCAATTGAATACATGTAGGAAACCGCTTAGGACTGGCCCCTTAGTCCTAGCTGACTAAGGGGGGGGGGGGAAAGAGCTCAGGAGAGCTGAGTTTTTGTACAATAATTTATAGGAAAGGGAAGGAGATAGACAAGTAATAGAGGGGGATAACATCAACTGCTAGTATCACCAGCAGCCACACCCTGCCCACTCATGCCTGAGAAAGCAAGGGCGAAGAGGTGCATCTTAAGTGCGGCTTTAAATTTGGGGAAGGACAGTTTATTTTGACTAGCAGGAGGTCACGTGTTCCAAAGTGAAAGAGCTAAGGGGGAAAAGCTCTATGTCTATTGCAGGCAAACTGTCCCCCCTTACTAAGACGCAGTAGAGGTTTCTACTGCAGCCTGGAGCACTAAATGCTCTGACGCTCAAAGAATTCCTATGAGCATTGGAGCAGCGTCGGAGGGGGGGGATGGTGTGTGGTGAACTGGTAAAGTAGAGATTTGCTTAGCAGTGGCTGATCATAAATGGCATGTGGGAGCGTACAATGAAATTACTGAAACTAAATAAGGTGAGCTAAGGTTAGGATTTTATGTTGAACCTGGAATTTAAATTGAAGCCAGTGGTGGTATATAAGTAGCAGGGTGACAGTGTCAGAATGCTCACGTGTGAGAAAAGATGGATGGCTGTATTCCACATTGTTTGTAAGCTTCTAAATTCAGAGTAGGTAACACAGGCATAAATCAGATTACGGAAGTCTACGCTGGAAGCTATCAAAGTGTAAAAAGTAAAGCACAAGTATAAGAACATGTCCCACTATAGCAGATAAGTAATTTGCATGATTCTTAACTATTTACGATATTTCATGACCGTTCGTTATTTTATTAGTTCTTGGAGTGTTGCTTCAATCACTGTGCTTATTGGCAACAAACAACGGACTTATTAATAATTGCATTGTTCACTTACTTTCACTGGGCTTTGAAGTGTTGTTGGTGAACATGTGATGTATACTGAGCATAAATTAATTGCTTTCATAGGACAATATACTCTACATCAGGGGTAGGGAACTCCGGTCCTCGAGAGCCATATTCCGGTCGGGTTTTCAGGATTTCCCCAGTGAATATGCATTGAAAGCAGTGCATGCAAATAGATCTCCTGCATATTCATTGGGGAAATCCTGAAAACCCGACTGGAATATGGCTCTCGAGGACCGGAGTTCCCTACCCCTGCTCTACATAGTGGCTCTTTAAACCACTTGCCATTAAGGGGTCCTTTTATCAAGCCGCGCTAGCAGGGTTAGTGCATCGGACATTTCATCATGCGCTAACCCCCGCGGCGATAGCGGCTAACGCGGCGTTAAACCCCTACCGCGCTTGATAAAAGGACCCTTAAGGGGTCCTTTTACTAAACTGCAGTAAGCAGTAACACTTGCTTGCCACAGGTTAAAAAGCACTACCAAGGCATGCACTCAGGCATCCCGTGGTAGTTTTAAGAGATCAACATGTGTTTCCCATGTGCTAATAAATAGAATTTGTTTTTTAAAGCTGGGGGCATGTCTGGGGGTAGAGAGTAGGCATGTTAGAACATAAGAACATAAGAATAGCCTGCTGGGTCAGACCAATGTTCCATCTAGACCAGTGGCCCGTTCTCAAAGTGGCCAATCCAGGTCCTTAGTACCTGGCCAAAACCCAAGGAGTAGCAACATCCCATGCTGCCAAATCAGGGCAATCAGTTAGTGCAGCTACATCGTTACATGCTAACCAATTATTTTAAAATTTCTTACTTGCAACATCTTACAATTCTGTGCGAGACACAAAAGAACATTCATAATTAAAGCATAGATGGGGCCGAGTGGCATCTAACTTGTAGGTGCTGCTCCATGTGGTTCTCAATCAACCGCTAGGCACTGCTTATAGATCAAGCTTAGCACCCACATGAGTCACAGCCATTTTCAATATTTTGTTTTACTGAAAATATGGATTGAGTTGTCGAGCAATAAAGTTATTTCACTGCGAGTGAAATAACTTTGTCTTCCCCTGGGGTTGGTAACCCTGGTAGGGCCCTTCCCCCAGAGGTGGTGTATTATTTCTATTCATCAAAACAACCTATTACTATCTACTATTTGCTTTCAATTTCTCCTGGAAATGTCCAGACTAACAATTGTAACTTGACACATTCTTGATTCTATGTACTGCAATGCTACTGGAAATGTCCAGTCTTCTAATTTGTAATCCGCTTAGAACCGCAAGGCACAAGCGGAATAGAAATCACTAATGTAATGTAATGTAATGTGGTGCAAATGATAGCCAGTTCTTCCATGATTCAGTAACAGCGGGAGCTTCTCAGCATACACAAATTACCTCGCAAAATATCTGGCAATTGGCTTCTCGTATTGACCAGTTTAGATGAGGAACTCTACCACAACTGTGTATAGGCTTGGTCAGGATATAGTGATTAAACTTTCTGAATATGAAAAAAAGGTTATCTGACGTGGAATTGCATCATCAGAAAGTTGAACTTCCTCTTGTTACACCGCATTCAGTAATTGCCTTTGGTGTGAAAGTCAGTTTGAGAATACATAACCAGTTGGATGCTTTTGAAAATCTCACTTATTGTAAAAACATGAGTTTACTGTATTTATGGTACATATTATCTTGCTCCTTTTGAATTCTTTACGATATACCCGAGGAAGATTTTATAGTACTGTGCCTTCAGACAGACTCTATGATGTTGGCTCATATGTTCTATATACTGATAGGATCTCGAGACTAAAGAGAAGGTGGGAGGGGGTTGGAACCAATAACCTCTCCAGACAATTTGGACATTAAGCAGTTTCTAGAGTCTTCTCATGATCTTATTTCCAAATGTGCTTCTTTATTGGTGTCTTTCCAGACTGAGACTAAGAAAAGAGCCATTATTAAAATATACTGTCCCCTAAGAGGCATATCCAATTCTGTGTTCAGGTGGTAACTATTTTTCCAGATGTAGGCCCACAAACTCAGTTTTGAAGATCTTTTCTGCAGGTGAAGTCTAAGGTTTTGGCTGTGGAAGTTATTTTCTTATCCCATTCCCACTATACCAAAGCTCTCTCCTATATTACCTCTGTCCAAACTCTGTGTGTCCTGGGTAAATCTGTCTAGTGAGCTCTCATGATGCAGCAATACCACATGTTCATGTACCTCTCATGCATATATCCCATCTACTAGAGTGATACCACTCATAAGACAACCAAATCATGGATAGAAAACATTGATGACATAAATCTTGGTGCTGTGCCCACAGGGATCAATCATTTAAGCATCTGTTTCATACCCACAGCCCAGCAGCAAACTACAAAATAATCCCAAGATCTCTATCCATTGTAGACACAGGGTTGACCCTTGCCCCCTAAGATAACTAGCCCTTGCTGGTGCCCCCCCAAAAAAAATCCATGTGGAGTTCTTCAGAATGACAAGCAGCTGACTGAGGCCCCTGACATTCTTCCTCCAATCATCTCTCACTGTCATTGTCCCCCCTCCCCCCACCACCTATTCCTCCACCATTCACTTTAAAACACCTTACTCTGGTCATAGAAGCTAACTTTTCAAAATTATAGGCGGTGATAAACCCAATGGCAATTAACCCTCTGGACACAATCAAGGAGTATGTTAAATAGTGGGAATTCTTTTTTTTTTTATTCTTTATGATTATTCATTACAATAATAACAAATATTCATGAATATCCACAAAAAATTCTCTATGTAAAATACATTGAAATATATATATGAAAATAAATCAACTTGATCTAGTCTACATTTAAATGGTCGCTAGAACTTAGACTAGGAAATCAACTCTTACATATTCTACGAACATGGACAGGCTAAATTGGCTTACTTTATATTTCATTCATCTTCCTCCCAATTGAAAATAACAATAACAGAAATTAAACTTTTAATAGAGGTTTCTCCTTAATAAAATCTTCTAGCTGGATCGGTTCAAAGAACACATATTTATCACTTCCATACAATATAAGGCATTTGCACGGAAATTTTAAAAAGAAAGTAGCTCCAACTGCCAAAGCTTTAGGCTTTAGCTGAAGAAATTGCTTTCTTTTAAGCTGTGTATGTCTTGAGACATCCGGAAAAATTATCACTCTTTGACCACAAAACAGATCTTGTTTTTTAAGAAAATATAATTTCAAAACAGCTTGTGTTTCAAGTTCCGTCTTAAAAGCCACCAACAAAGTAGCACGTTTACTAATTATATCCTTAGAAGATTCAAGAAACTGTGATACATTCAAACTGTCAGGTGAAACTAATTGGTCCATACCACCTTCTTCAGCTATCTCCTTAGAAACTCTTGGAATGTAGTAGAGGTTATCAACTTTAAAGGTATCCACTTTAGTATAATGTAGTATTTTCCTCAAATACTTTTTCAAGAGTTCTATGGGAGAGAGATAATGTGTTTAAGGGAAATTTAAAAGATGAAGGTTTTTAGACCTAATAGAGTTCTCCAGTTTCTCTAATTTAGCATGTATTATCATTCCATCTTTAAAATTAGAGGCAGCATTAACCTGTAAAGTATTAACCACTTGATCTAATTTCTCCAGTTTTTTTGCTGTTTCTTCAGATTTAACTTCATACTCATTAATTTTAACTATAACATCTGATGAACATTGACATAAATTTGACACAGTTTTTTGTAAGGATGACTCTATTCTATTGACAACTATCCATACATCATTTAGAGTGATCACTTTATCTCTGGGTTGAACATCTAGGTTCATCACCGTACTCATTTGTACAGGGATCAACCTTTTAGTTCCCCCCGTAGGGTGACCTTGAACCTCCAGGCCAGAAACTGTACAAGGTTGTAGGAGTGAGACTACTCCCTCAGCCTGAAGGGAAGAGTCTACTGCCCCAAGAGAAAATAGTGGTTGAGGAGGTGGTGAAGGCTCCCCAGAGGATATAGAAACAGCTTGAATATCTAATGTTACCTGCTCTTCTACTTGAGGCAAAACAGGAGTCACTAGATGACGATCCATTGGACCCGTCAAAGTAGATGAAATTACTTTAGCCTTCCTCTTGCTTATCATAGAAGGATTCGATATAGCTGCTTAATACTCCTCATGGACTCTGAAGGGGCTCAAAAGGGGCAAATCATGCCCCTTTAGCCACGCCCCTTCAGCTCACGACCCGGGGCTTGCGACCGCGGGCCGCGTACCGCAGCCCTCCAACGATTTAGCAAGGCCGGCAAGGACCCTCTTAGCTAGCTGGGGCAGCTGGCTGTGAGACTGCCTCTCCCAGTGGAGCAGTGCAAAGCAGCACTAGTGGCAGATCTCTTCCACGGTCCTCCAACAATTTAGCAAGGCCGGCAAGGACCCTCTCAGCTGGCTGGGGTGGCTGGCTGCGGGACTGCCTGTCCCGGTGGAGCAGTGCAAAGCAGCACTAGCGGCCAAATAGTGGGAATTCTTAAGAATCCACAGCACATACAGAGCTGACTTCCATGACCCTGGCTTTTTCCACATGCCACCCAGGAACAAGATGATGAGGGACAGAAAGTGGTAATGGTGAGGAGGTCCTGAATAGGTGACTGCTGCCATTAGTTGTAAAAAGCTTTTAATATACTTTAAACATCTTGGGACATATTAGATTACCTTTCTGCAAGAAACCACATTGTCAGTTAGAGTCCAAGAAGTTGAAACAGACATGGGTTTCTGATTGTTATTTTTCTGCAGCTGTATTGGAGACGTGTAGAGCTGCCATATTACATTCTAAGCAATTAAATTATACTATTTTGTCTCATTGTTCAGATGGCAATAGCCATTGGGTTATTGTGACACTTAAAATCAAACAACATGCATATGCATTAGTAAATCATATAGCCTAAACACTGATGATGTTTCATTTTATCAATCCTTGTTAAGTCATTTATCCTTACTTCACACTCAGTGGCAAAGTAAAGGGGAGGTTGAGGGGGGCCGTCCGCCCCAGGCACCATGTTGGAGGGGGTGCAGACAACCCTCCTCCTTTCTGCCACCCCACCTCTTCCCATTCCTCCCCTCCACACATGCACCATCCTTCCCTTCCACCATATTTCTAGTGGAAGTTCTTGTTTGCGACGGTCAACAACGTGTTCTTCGCGACACCGTCGGCTCTCCCGTTGACATCACTTCTGGGTGTCGTGCATAGGAAGTGACATCAGAAGGAGAGCCAGTGGGGTCACAAGGAGCACGTTGTTGACTGCTGCGAGCAGCAACTTCAACTAGAGGTATAGTGGAAGGGGGCATGCAGCAGGTGGGATCGGGGAAGGAGCAGGGGTGGGGGAGGGGCAGCCAGCAATTTAAAAACCCAATGCAGCTTGATATAAGGGGGTCAAAAACTTAGTGCAGGAAATTACTAATACAGTAGCACCTCAGTTATCCAGCACCCAAAGGGCTTTGTGGATGCCGGATAACTGTAGTTTCTGGTTATTTGAAAGTTAATGTAAAAACAGCTGTATCTCCCTTCCCACCTTGCTCTATCAACCCCCACCCCCACTTGTAAGATAGTAACATAGAACATGATGGCAGATAAAGGCCAAATGGCCCATCTAGTCTGCCCGTCCCGCAGTAGCCATTATCTCTTCCTCTCTCTTTTTTTTTTTTGAAATAATGTTTATTAGAAGCAGTTGCAACACAGAGGACACAGATACCCAGCAGTACAATTTCACCAGGTCCAAATAGAGAAAATACAAAGTCCAACAATACAGGGTCTGGTAAACTCAGAATAGGAAGATAAAAATGGCCAAGCTCTGAGCCAGTCAGTCACAATCTGCAAATTTTTAAAGTATTCAAAGAAGAAGAACAGAAGCAACCCCTCAGCCATACCAGACACACACCCCCCTATCTCTTCCTCTCTCTAACAGATCCCATGTACCTATCTCACGCCTTCATGAATTCAAACACAGTCTCTGTCTCCACCACCTCTTCCGAGAGGCTGTTCCATCCATCTACCACCCTTTCTGTAAAAAAGTATTTCTTTAGATTACTCCTGAGCCTATCACCTCTAAACTTCACCCTATGCCCTCTCATTCCAGAGCTTCCTTTCAAATGAAAGAGACTCAACTCATGTGCATTTATGCCACACAGGTATTTAAACATTTCTATCATATCTCCCCTCCCCCGCATTTCCTCTAAAGTATACATATAGAGATCTTTAAGTCTGTCCCCATACGCCTTGTGACGAAGACCACATACCATTTAAGTAGACTTCCTCTCAACCAACTCCATCCTTTTTATATTTTTTTGAAGGTGCGACCTCCAGAATTATACATAATGTTCTAAATGACGTTTCACCAGAGTCTTATACAGGGGCATCAATACCTCCTTTTTCCTACTGGCCATACCTCTCCCTATACACCCAAGCAGCCTTCTAGCTTTTGCTATCACCTTTTCAACCTGTTTGGCCACCTTAAGATCATCACATACAATCACACCCAAGTCCCGCTCTTCCATCGTGCGCAGAAGTTCTTCACTCCCTAAACTGTACCGTTCCCGTGGGTTTTTGCAGCCCAAATGCATGACCTTGCATTTCTTAGCATTAAACCTTAGTTGCCGTATTTTAGACCATTCTTCAAACTTTGCTAGGTCTTTCTTCATGTTATTCACACCATCTACTCTATTGCAGATTTAGGTATCAATCGCAAAGAGGCAAATTTTACCTGATAGCCCTTCAGTAATATCGTTTATAAAAATGTTAAAAAGAACAGGCCCAAGAACAGAGCCTTGAGACACACCACTGGTAACATCAAGTCTGAATAGTACCAAGCCATGCACTTCCACCACCTTGAATTTGCCCTAGAAAGTGAAGGGCTCATCTGGGATATGAAACCAGTACCTCTCGCACCCAAAGCAAGAATCATATCCTTAGACCAACAAGCCACCTGGGAGAAATGAGAGCAGTGCATAAAGAATTATTATTTAATACTCCAAGTGGGGCCTCACCAATGACCTGTACAGGGGCATCAACACCTTCTTCCTTCTACTGACTACGCCTCTCTTTATACAGCCCAGAATCCTTCTGGCAGCAGCCACTGCCTTGTCACACTGTTTTTTCGCCTTTAGATCTTCGGACACTATCACCCCAAGGTCCCTCTCCCCGTCCGTGCATATCAGCTTCTCTCCTCCCAGCATATACGGTTCCTTCCTATTATTAATCCCCAAATGCATTACTCTGCATTTCTTTGCATTGAATTTTAGTTGCCAGGCATTAGACCATTCCTCTAACTTTTGCAGATCCTTTTTCATATTTTCCACTCCCTCTTCGGTGTCTACTCTGTTACAAATCTTGGTATCATCTGCAAAAAGGCACACTTTTCCTTCTAACCCTTCAGCAATGTCACTTACATACATATTGAACAGGATTGGCCCCAGCACCGAACCCTGAGGGACTCCACTAGTCACCTTTCCTTCCTTCGAGCGACTTCCATTAACCACAACCCTCTGGCGTCTGTCCGACAGCCAGTTTCTGACCCAGTTCACCATTTTGGGTCCTAACTTCAGCCCTTCAAGTTTGTTCAACAGCCTCCTATGAGGAACTGTATCAAAGGCTTTGCTGAAATCCAAGTAAATTACATCTAGCATATGTCCTCGATCCAGCTCTCTGGTCACCCAATCAAAAAATTCAATCAGGTTCGTTTGGCACGATTTACCTTTTGTAAAGCCATGTTGCCTCGGATCTTGTAACCCATTAGATTCAAGGAAATACACTATCCTTTCTTTCAGCAATACTTCCATTATTTTTCCAACAACTGAAGTGAGGCTCACCGGCCTGTAGTTTCCTGCTTCATCCCTGTGACCACTTTTATGAATAGGGACCACATCCGCTCTCCTCCAATCCCCAGGAATCACTCCCGTCTCCAGAGATTTATTGAACAAGTCTTTAATAGGACTCGCCAGAACCTCTCTGAGTTCCCTTAGTATCCTGGGATGGATCCCGTCTGGTCCCATCACTTTGTCCACCTTCAGTTTTTCAAGTTGCTTATAAACACCCTCCTCCGTGAACGGCGCAGAATCTACTCCATTTTCTCGTGTAACTTTGCCGGACAATCTCGGTCCTTCTCCAGGATTTTCTTCTGTGAACACAGAACAGAAGTATTTGTTTAGCACATTTGCTTTCTCCTCATCACTTTCCACATATTTGTTCCCAGCATCTTTTAGCCTAGCAATTCCATTTTTTATCTTCCTCCTTTCACTAATATATCTGAAAAAATTTTTGTCTCCCTTTTTTACATTTTTAGCCATTTGTTCTTCCGCCTGTGCCTTCGCCAAACGTATCTCTCTCTTGGCTTCTTTCAGTTTCACCCTGTAGTCCTTTCTGCTCTCCTCTTCTTGGGTTTTTTTATATTTCATGAACGCCAACTCTTTCGCCTTTATTTTCTCAGCCACTAGGTTGGAGAACCATATCGGCTTCCTTTTTCTCTTGTTTTTATTGATTTTCTTCACATAAAGGTCCATAGCCATTTTTATCGCTCCTTTCAGCTTAGACCACTGTCTTTCCACTTCTCTTATGTCCTCCCATCCTAACAGCTCTTTCTTCAGGTACTTTCCCATTGCATTAAAGTCCGTACGTTTGAAATCTAGGACTTTAAGTATCGTGCGGCCGCTCTCCACTTTAGCCGTTATATCAAACCAAACCGTTTGATGATCGCTACTACCCAGGTGAGCACCCACTCGAACATTAGAGATACTCTCTCCATTTGTGAGGACCAGATCCAATATCGCTTTTTCCCTTGTGGGTTTCATCACCATTTGATTGAGCAGAGCCTCTTGAAAGGCATCCACAATCTCCCTACTTCTTTCCGATTCCGCAGACGGAACATTCCAGTCCGCATCCGGCAGGTTGAAATCTCCCAACAGCAGAACCTCCTCTTTCCTTCCAAACTTTTGGATATCCACAATCAGATCCTTATCAATTTGCTGCGATTGAGTCGGAAGTCTGTAGACTACACCCACGTAGATAGAAGTTCCATCTTCTCTTTTCAGAGCAATCCATATCGCTTCTTCCTCTCCCCAGGTCCCTTGCATTTCAGTCGCTTGGATATTGATCTTTACATAGAGAGCTACTCCTCCACCTTTATGACCATCTCTGTCCTTCCTAAAAAGATTATATCCCGTTATGTTTGCATCCCATCCATGTGATTCACTGAACCATGTCTCTGTGATAGCAACAATATCTAGATCTGCCTCTAATATCAGGGCTTGCAGATCATGAACTTTGTTGCTTAGACTGCGAGCATTTGTGGTCATCGCTTTCCAGCTATTTTTCAGCGATAATCTCCTTTTTCGTATGGATTTTTGTGTCGTTTCACTTTCCGTTGCAATACTAAGAAATGAGTTGCTGATATTGCAGCCTTTACTACTATCACATCTTTTCTTTTGCCGGGGGTGGTCTCTATAATTGTCCTTCGTACATACACCACCCCCACCTTCTAGTTTAAATGCCTAGAAAAATATTGTCTAAATTTCTCTGCAAGGTTTCTTTTTCCTGCTGTAGTAATATGTAGCCCATTAGTGCAATATAGCTTCTTGTCCTTCCATGTATTTCCCCATCCTCCTATGTACCTGAAGCCTTCTTGATGACACCAGGCTCTGAGCCATCTATTAAAGTCCTCTGTGTTTTTCATTCTTTGCTCTCCTTTTCCATATGCAGGCAGTATTTCAGAAAAAGCTAAAGTCTTTATAAAAGGTTTCACGCCCTCACCAAGCTCCCGAAAAGCTTTCTGTGCTGCAAGTGTGGAGTTGTTGGCCAGGTCATTTGTTCCCAGATGGATAACAACATCAGTGTTAAAATCCTTAGTTTCTTCCTTAATTATAGTCAGTATTTGCCTGGAACTCCTGGTAGCTGAGGATCCTGGAAGACATTTCACTATTTTGGACTCCTCGCCCTGTGTTCCAAGGTTAATGCCTCTGATGATGGAATCCCCCAACAGTAATAGTTTTCTGTTTTTGGCTTTTTTATTTGTACTTAGGGTGCTCTTGTTCTCTTGAGTTTCCTTCATTGGTTCCAGTCCCACCTCCCTTCTGTTTTCCTGAGTATCGCAGTGCACTAGTGGAGCGAAGGAATTCTGTAGAGGTAATATTAGTGAAGGTGGATGTTTCTGTGTTACATGTCGCAGTCTTCCTGAGCCTACTGTGACCCATTTATTCCTGGGCTGTTTTATTCTTTGAGGTAGAGGTGGTAAGTTGGTATGATTTTGTGGAGTGATGGAAGCTGCTTTAATTGTATTCAATTCCTGTTTAAGTTTGCAGAGCTCCTCCTTAATACTGGCAAGTTGAAGACAGATGGGGCAAGCCTTAAGCCTCCAAATAGTATGTCTTGGAATTAAAGCACCACAGTGATTGCATAGAATAAAGGTCATCTTGATTGGTTGTGAAGTCCTGATTATATGGGTCTCTATATATGAATAGTGGTCCCTGGGGTTGGTGGGACTATAAGTAAGACTACTAATAAGGCAGAAATATAGGCTCTATACCACCTAAAACACAGTATTTTAAACTGACTGAGTTCAAAGAAGCGTGGGATGAACACAGAAGATTTAGAATCAGAAAATAATATTAAATATTGAACTAGGCCAGTTACTGGGCAGACTTGCACGGTCTGCGTCTGTGTATGGTCGTTTGGTGGAGGATGGGCAGGGGAGGGCTTCAATGGCTGGGAGGGTGTAGATGGGCTGGAGTAAGTCTTAACAGAGATTTCGGCAGTTGGAACCCAAGCACAGTATCGGGTAAAGCTTTGGATTCTCGCCCAGAAATAGCTAAGAAGAAAAAAAAAAAAAATTTAAATTGAATCAGGTTGGGCAGACTGGATGGACCATTCGGGTCTTTATCTGCCGTCATCTACTACTATGTTACTATGTTAATGGAGACTGATCCTTGAGAGAGGTTGTCTAATTGAACAGAGATCAAAAAATGGTTGTTCCAAGGGAGGGGAAAAGTATAGAATTGTGATGTCGTAAATGAGGAAGCAATGTGGGATAAACCTACATTTCCTTTTCAGACTCTTAGCTCATGCAACCTGATTTGATCTCATAATGCCCCTTTTGCTGAAATATCAATGACTTCCAATTCCCTACTGGATCAAATACTGATCTTTACATATAAAGCTCTATTTACAAACTCATTAACATATATACCTAGCTTCTGTTATTTCTCCCTATATGCTTTTTAGGGTCATACACTCTGATACTGAATATCATCTTTGTATCCCTTCTAATTTTCTTATCTTTGGCTTGAAAAAATCCCACCACATCACACCATACTACAAGAAACTCCACTGGCTACCTATAGAGGCAAGAATAATTTTCAAATTCGGCTGCCTCTGCTTCATGATTCTTTTCGGCACCGCACCCACCTACCTCCTGAAACACCTCACCCTACATGAAAAACTCCACTTCTCTCACTGAACATTACTGTTCACATTTCCTTCTCCCAAAGGATGTAAATTCAAAAGATTCCTCAACAGAACACTCTCCTTTCAAGCAGGGATCTGGAACAACACCTTAGGTGACCTAATCATGAACTTTCTATCATATCACTCTTTCAGAAAATCACTAAAAGCTCACCTATTCGACAAATTTGCCTGATCCTCCAAATTTGCGCGACACCTACCTCATCTTACACACCTCTTCCTCCTACCCTATACCATCTCATCACTTAACTGTCTTTCTACCCCTCCCCAATTCTAATTGAAGTTACTTCGCTGTCCTTACAATACCTCTTGTTATACACCGTCTTGAACTAAAAAGGTATGACAGGATATAAATAAAGCTATTATTATTACTTCCACCCCACAGGTTTCATTCTCTTTGGCATGCTTTATCGCTGTCTGCACATGTGTACTTTCCTACCCTATATTCAAATCAACCCTAAAAATATACCTTTTCTCATTAGCATTCCTAGATGGTACAACTTGAGGTATCATATTCCCAGCAGAGAAACAGCCTACAACTTGTTTAGTTCTCCTTCCCTATCTACCCCTTCTTCCCCTAATCTGTTTCCTATGCATCTCCCTCTCGCTGTCACTCATGCTGTTGCCTTTCATCTTAATGAAGACATTGTAGTTCTTTTCCTGCTGAGTGCATCAGTCGCAGGCGTTAAAACAAGAGCAGGATATGGCAGAGATTTGCATGTGGAAAGAGAACTGATAGTAAAGCTGAATTCCAAAGTAACAGAAGGCATCAATAAGACTAAGCTGAGTTACCCTATAGACATGGAGATTGTGGAAGGCAGGCCCGAGGAGAGGAGGGGGTGCAGCCGGTACATCACTCCAGTGCCTATGAAGCTCAAGGGGGCCCAATGAAGCCAAAGAAACATCACAATTGTTAGAAATAAATAATAATATATTATGTTATTTTGGAACTCAATTTGGACTCAAGTTAACTGTCTTCTAGAAAACTATGTTGCGTTATCTTATGACACTGTTCTGTTTGGAATATCTATGAGGAAAAAAAGTCAAATTTTGTCGTATAATAACAAACTGTTGTTAATCATGACAGGGGTCGCCATTCAGCATATTACCAATAATTGGAAAAATTATTCTAATCTTAATTATACATTTTGGTGGAACTCGTTATGCCATATTTATAAGATGGAAAGAGCAATTGCTACGCAGAAAGGGACTTAAAATAATTTTATAAAGATCTGGGGGCCATTGGAAAAATATTGTGTAATGAGTAGACATCACTTTCTATGGGAGATTATATCTAAACAATGGGGGGTGGGGGGTGGTAATAGTAGTTTGCACTATATTTTTAAATTATTAATAGTATATTTTATGTTGAGCTTTTGTTTAAATTATTTTAAGAAGGGAAGGAGGGAGGGGATATATATATTTGTTCTAGATGACATGGTAAAGATTTTCAAGTGTTATATTGAAATTATAATGGATGTATTTCTGAACACTTGTTGTATGATTTAAAATGAATAAATAATTTTTTTTTAAATAAATAAATAAATAATAATATAAGGTCCCACACACCTTCTTTGTACCGGGGCCCGGATTTTCTCTCGGTGGCCCTGGTGGAAGGTAAAGAAGATGCCCCATAATTCAGGAAACTATGGACTTGCTAGGATTAAGCACAAGATGATGTGTACCGAGCCAATCTGAAAAAATGTCGCCATGAATAGAGAGTAAATTGGGTTTGCAGTAATTCCTCACATTTGTACCGAATTATGTTTTATTGTAAACTCTTTTGGGATATTTTTAAAGAAATGGTATGCAAAAATAAATAAATGAACATCTAAATGTCTTTAAATAGCTAACTCATTAGCTGTATGCAAGATTGTATGTTGGTGCATTCTTAATGGCTATTCCTTGCTCTGTAATCAGATAGAAATATGGCAGTGTTCTAGTGCTCTGAATGCCAAGTTTCCAATAAGTGGAGCTCTAAAACTGACTATTGTTTTCACTGTTTCCTTTTTGCACGTCTCGTCATTCTTTTCTGCTTAGACACTGCATTCGTTTCCCCCCATAAATTCTACAACTCACAGCTGGAGATTTTCTCTCCTACTGTACGAGCCAAGTATTATTTATGACAATGCATTATTCTCTTCCTTAAAGCCTGGAAAGGAAGAGAGAAGAAGCACCAGTGCTCCAGTCTTACAATTTTGTTTCACAATAATTTCTTCAGCTTCAGTAAAGATATATTAGAATCCAGGGCTTAATGTCCTGGAACACAGTTCTGCCACTTTTTTTTCCAGACGCCATAGATGTAGGGATATTCTGTCCCAACCCCTCCCTTCCAATCAGTCTGCAGGATCCTGAAGCATGTACTAATCAAAGGTTCTGAATAATCACAAACACCTACCATACGCAATGCAAATAGACAGTAAATTAACAAAACCGATGCCACTACCATCCAAAACTGGACAATCAAAACTAATTTTTGCTAGTTACAGTATATTCAAATGATTTTAAGCTTACCATTTGCACTGATGTGTGTTGTTGTTTCTTCACTGTTTCTGCAAATACATAAGAACATAAGAATTGCCGCTCCTGGGTCAGACCAGTGGTCCAAGATTTCCGCCTCCTTGGCTATTTTTTCCTTGTAGTCTCTTTTGGCCCCTCTTACCACCTTATGGCACCTGCTTTTATGCTGTTTGTGCTTTTTCCAGTTTTTGTCCGTGAAATCAGAGACATGTTAGCCCAAGTTCATGGGGATAATACCATGAAGAAAACGGCAGTGTACAAATGGATTAAACATTTCTCTGAGAGGAGAGAAAGCGCCACTGATGGAGAGGTCAGGGCAGCCAGTAATGAGCAGAACTGACTAAAACATTGCAAAGATTTGTTGAATTGTGTATCAAAATCGGCAACAGACTGGGAGTGAAATTCAGCAATGAGGTCTGTAGCACTTTTTCTAGGATGAGTTCATGAACTTAATTGTCAGGCCTCATATAATAAACATTACTATTATTATAATTCAAACATCACAGAGGAGGCAAAGAACTCTTAGAAAAAACTAGAACTGAAATATGAGATGTAGGAAAAATGCAATGTGCTACTATTTTTTTAACCTCCACAACAGAGTATATTCATTTACATCATATCGTTCAGTCAGTTTGCTATGCAAGACTCATCTAGACAGGATTAGAAAGGGATAATGCTGTTCTATGTGATGACAAATGTTAAATACTGTGTTATACAACAAACCCCGCCAGCCTAAGTGACACACTGCCCCTTTTGGCACAGCCTTGTCTTCTATACATAAACGAATATTAAACATTCTAACATTTTGGAAACAAACTGCGCTGTTTTGTTTGGCATTCCACTGGTGATCATGTCCAGGCATTGCTAATGGATTGCAGATGTTATTTGTTATTGCAGAAACGGTACATGAGATACACATTCCCTGACATGCAGAAATGCAACACACTGCAGATCTCGGCACAATAAACCCTGTACTGATGGTTACCAGAAGAAGCTAATGAAAACAAAAGAGGGAATGACTGATTAACCAGATGGACTCACTTTCTCTTAGACACAACTATGGGATTTTTGTTTCTTCTCTCTCTTCTTCCCTTTGTTTGATGTGGCTCTGTTTTAGCCGTTAAGGGGGATCATTCTATAAAGTGGATGCTAACATTTATGGCTGATTATACATGTAAATGATTAGGAATATGGCATATAGCAGGGATCTTGAAGTCCTTCCCTGAGGGCCGCAATCCAGTCAGGTTTTCAGGATTTCCCCAATGAATATGCATTGAAAGCAGTGCAGGCACATAGATCTCATGCATATTCATTGGGGAAATCCTGAAAACCCGACTGGATTGCGGCCCTCAAGGAGGGACTTTGAGACCCCTGGCATATAGCGATAGGTCCAAATGCAAGCGTCGAGAGGAACAGATGTCAAACGTGCAGCGGTGGACAATCCAAAGCAAACTTTTTTTAGTCGGTAGCATAGACTCGACACTGACGGTGTTTCGGCAATTCTGCCTTTGTCAAGAGTCTCCCAGCACAATAAATGCGTAATGGCTCTGTGAGTGCTCTTCTCAGTTGTCGGTTTTGAAGACACAGAAGGGAGAAAATCCGCAGGCAACAGTACAAACAACAGTGTTACAAGTGAAGGGCGCCAGAGAAACATCTCACCCTATAGCGATAGGTGCCATCGACTCATGCTTGAGTCAAAGCGACTTATTGAACATCATCAAGTTTTTGTGGCAGAATACAGAAAGTAGATTGCCGGGCCTTCTGCACAGTATAAATTTGATGTTGTTGCATCAAACACGATCCTCCACCTCCAACATTGCCCATATGCTGCTGTCCAGATCATCATTCGTCTGGTAGTGAAACAACCAACGGCATCGCTCTCAGCTTCTCAGATGTGTGCAAGCCCCAGTGGCATGACAAGCCCATGTACCATGACTGGAGTCACATAGGTATATTAATACCAAAACTCTTAAACGCTATTCTGAAAATATGTGCATATCTTACATTGTGAACTAACAATTTTACATGAGTCCAGTAAACATTTAGGGCTCCTTTTACTAAGGTATGCTAGCGTTTTTAGCGCACGCAAGATTTTAGTGTACGTTAAACCTGCACTACGCTTCTAGAACTAATGCCAGTTCAATGCTGGCGTTAAGGTCTAGTGCGCACGGCAATTCGGCGTGCGCTATTCTGCACGTTAAAGCCCTAACGCACCTTTGTAAAGGGAGCCCATAGTGCGGGGGAAAACCAAAACAATGAAATATAAACATAACCCAGCACAAACTTGTAAATCAATAGCGTCCTTTCATAAAATTTAAATGCAAGTGGTTAGGGGTAAATTCTATAAATGGTATCCTGATTGTTGGTGGCGGTAGGTGTACTACCACTGTCTAACCAACCAATTGGGATGCACGTTTAAAAAAAAAAAAACCCAAAAATCCACCCAGAGGCAGGCAGCTTACATTGTAAGTGTTTTCATGAGCCTAGGGAGATGTGTAGGGCCGCCTAAGCTTGCCAAAGGCTAGGTGTAGGCATGGTTTCACCCGGATTTGACCTTAGGTGAGCATAGGTGGCCCTAGGCATCTCCCTAGGACTGTGATAGGAGCCTGAAATGTAGGCCAGCAAAATGGTTTATATTTCAAATAGAAGTAGATGCTAAGTCAATCGCGGCAAGGGAATCTCCCTGCCGCAATAAGTTTAGCGGCCACAGCAAGGAACCCATCTCTCCCCGCGAAGTTGGCCACCAGAAGGGATGCCCACTCCCTCCTTCCGGAAACCCTGAAGCCCCCAATCCCTGGGATGCACCAGGGAGGGGCCAGCCCACCATTTTGTGGAGGTGGGCCTGCCGGCAGGCGGGACTAAGCATCCCTCTTGCCAGCCATCAGAGAAACGCAAGTGGCATTTGAGGGGTGGCAGGGGGCTCTTGGGGGGGAGGGTTCAGGAGATGATGGTGCCAGTGGCAGGAGGGAGTGGGCATCCCTTTTGCCCAGGGATGTGCTAGGGGGATGGCGGCAGGAGGGAGTGGGCATCCCTTTTGTCCGGGGATGTCTCAGGGGGTGGGCATCCTCCTGCCGAGAGATGTCTCGGTGGAGGCAGGCGGAATTGGGAACTACTCCTGCCGCAGACATTCAGGGTAGGGAGAATCGAGGGTTCCAGCAGGAGGGGCATCCCTCATGCCAGTCAATTGCGTGGGGAGACAGGTTCCCTGCTGCAGCCACTTAAATGATTGCCGCAAGGTGATTCCCTTGTGGCGATCAGCTCAGCAGCAACACAATTCTCTAACCGGTGCCTGTGACATGAATGCCGGATAGAGAAATTGGGTTGTTAGGCGGGGTTAGGCATCTGTCCATCAGGACAGATATGATTCTATATAGGACGCCTGTGTGCAATTCTCGAAAACCACTTAGGCGGCTACTGAGACTGGGCATCCTATACAGAATCCAGCCCTTAGTGCGTCCTACTGTGTTTCCACATTCATTCAATCTAATTATTATAGCATATGGAGGTCCTCCATAGTGGACTATAAAGAAGTTGTTCAACAGAACCACTCATAGCCACCCATTTCATCATCAATCTCCCACTTCAGAGGAAAAATTTTTCAAAATTTCATTTTAAACAGTTGTATGGAATAGTTTACCAATGGAGTTGAGAAAAGAAGAGTCATTAATAAAAGACATTTACGCCCCTCCCCCTTTTACAAAACTGCAATAGCGGTTTTTAGCACAGGCTGGCATGCTGAATATGCTGCGCTGCTCCCAACGCTCATAGAGTTCTTATGAGCATTGGGAGCAGTGCAGAGTATTCAGCGTGCTGGTCTGCACTAAAAACTACTATCTGCGATTTTGTAAAAGGGGTGGGGTTAAAGGCCTATTATTTTCATTTGAACTTTTTTTTACAATGATAGGACTTGACTTCAGTGTTTCAATCTGTATTATATTATGTTATTTTATATTATGGTTTTATTTATATATTATTGATGCATTGTAAGTAAGTTAGAGTTATGTTATTTTGAATATTGTGATTTTTTTTTCTTTTTCCCCTTCCTATTTTAATTGAGTTCTTTACAATAATTTTTGAATTGTTTTGTTAACTGCTTTGCTCCTGCAGGGTAAATTAAGCGGTATATAAAGATATTTAATAAACATAAACACAGTAGGACGCACTAACTACTTGCATTTAAGTTTTATGAAAGGATGCCATTGATTTACAAGTTTGTGCCAGGTTGTATGTATATTTCATTATCTTACATTATGAGCATTTAATAGATAGGCTTACCTGTATGCAGAGTCTGAGTGAAGCATGGGTGGGGCTCACACTTCAGATGTACAGTAACTTACAGAATACAAGTTACTTAGATATTTCCAGCATGTAAGGTGAGCACTTACCTCAGGTCCAAGCTATTGTATACTGTTATTTTTATTATTATTGTTATTTATATAGACCTCGGCGGTTTCTGCCTTTGTTCGTTGCTTTTTTTTTCTTTTTTTTTATTGCAGGGCCGGAGAGGGCAGGAGAGGCCGAGAGGGCGGAAGCCAGAGCAGGCAGGAGGACCGGTGAGAGATAGCTCCGCCCCCTCACCGCGTCATAGGTCGCATCGGCGCCCGGGCTCCCCTTTAAGAAGAAGGGAAGCCAGGGCACGAGGCAGACCTCGGCGGTTAGTGCCTTTGTTCGTTGCTTTTTTTTTCTTTTTTTTTATTGCAGGGCCGGAGAGGGCAGGAGAGGCCGAGAGGGAGGAAGCCAGAGCAGGCAGGAGGACCGGCGAGAGATAGCTCCGCCCCCTCACCGCATCATAGGTCGCATCGGCGCTCGGGCTCCCCTTTAAGAAGAAGGGAAGCCAGGGCACGAGGCAGACCTCGGCGGTTTCTGCCTTTGTTCGTTGCTTTTTTTTTCTTTTTTTTATTGCAGGGCCGGAGAGGGCAGGAGAGGCCGAGAGGGAGGAAGCCAGAGCAGGCAGGAGGACCGGCGAGAGATAGCTCCGCCCCCTCACCGCGTCATAGGTCGCATCGGCGCCCGGGCTCCCCTTTAAGAAGAAGGGAGCCAACGGCGCCCAGCCGTTCGGCGCGCGGCGAAGGAGCCTTGCGAGGGAACCAGAAACGCCAAGTAATTCACTTTCTTTTCTCTTTTCTCTTTTCTCTCTCTCTTACCCACAGCAGGAGCACACCAGCACTTCACGAGAGCGATGGAGGACCCAGGATCCCAGAGGTACTTTCCGGTATACTGCACAGAGTGTAATATGTACGACTACCTCCCCTTGGGAAGCGGGAGTACATATGCAGTCGGTGTCAGGAACTGGAAAGCCTGAGGATGGAGGTCGGCAGATTGAGGGTCAGGGTCCAGGAACTGGAGGGACTGCGCAACACAGAGGAGACGAGCTGGTCAACCAAGGACACAGACGGAGCAGGCCCCATTGTGGACCAGGTGAGGGACCTCGAGAGATTCATCGAGGAGGCCTATAGGAGGAAGGTGGAGGAACAGGACCAGCAGCTGCACAGACGGATGTCGGCAGACGAGACCCAGGATCCACAAGGCAACACCGGGGAAGGACCTAGCGGAGGAACCACGCAAGAGGAGGAGACCGTGACTCACCGGGACCCCGAGGGAGAGACACCGCACTACAACGAGGACACGGACCTGAGACAGAGGAGGTTGCTGAGGAAAGGGAACTCTGCTATTGTGGTGGGAGACTCGATCTTGAGAGAGGTTGATAGTCATGTAGCTGGAGGAAGGGAGGACCGGCTGATGACTTGTCTCCCAGGGGCCAAGACACGAGACGTCACTGATAGGATCGAGAGGATCCTGGACGGAGCAGAGACAGAGGAGACTGCGGTGATAATCCATGTCGGAACGAATGATGTGAGCCGGAGGAACTTCAGCATGGCCACACTGACTGACCAGTTCAGGGTCCTGGGACGAAAGCTGAAGCGGAGTACCCGGAGGATAGCATTCTCAGAGATCCTGCCTGTACCGAGAGCAGATGCAAAGAGGCAGGCAGATCTCCAGGCTGTGAATGCATGGTTGAGGAGATGGTGCCAGGAGGAGGGCTTCCACTTTGTGAGGGACTGGACGTCCTTCTGGGGAAAGAGTAAGCTCTACCGGTGGGACGGCCTACACCTGAGCACAGCGGGAACTAGACTACTGGCAGCCAATGTGAGGAAGGAGATCGAGAGGGCTTTAAACTGAGGAGAGGGGGAAAGCCGACAGCTGATCTGATGTTGACGCTTCGGACAACAGTATCCAGAACAGATGCTGAACGGGCTGATTGCAAGGAGGAAGTAGAGAGACCGGTGGATCTTATGATCAGACAGCGAGGGAAACATCAGGTAAAGGGAGCTTGCTGGGAGGAGACTAAGGGGCATGGAGACACAAGGGGACTGGGTGGCACGAGGGCGAAAGCTGAGGGCAATATAGGGGTGCCACAAGGCGAGGGGGATCAAACGGAGGCTCAAGGGATGATAGCCCAGGAGGGAGCCAGTAGGGCTAGAAAACCCAGAGGAAAAGCGGGGAAGTGGGGTGGCGGGAATGTGGGGAAACCGAAAGCTACGAGGGTAAAGGCTGAGGGCAAAGCAGAAGCACAGGGAACAGGAGAACTGCCCGAAGTTCAAGGGGAGGTGGCCCAGGTAAATTCAGAGGTGGAGGAAAAACAACGGGACCTGCGGTACTTGTACGCAAATGCAAGAAGCCTCATGGCCAAGATGGGTGAACTAGAGGTCGTGGCCAAGGGGGAAAGACCTGGACATAATTGGAATTACAGAAACATGGTGGACAGAGGAGAATCAATGGGATGTGGCGCTGCCGGGGTACAAGCTCTACAGGAGGGACAGGACCCACAAGAAGGGGGGAGGCATAGCACTATATATAAAGGACTCTATCTACTCGGTCGGGATGGATATGGCAAAGAAGGCAGAGGGGCTGGAATCGCTATGGGTCAAATTGCCGGGAAACAAGGGTGCAGGCATAAAACTGGGGCTGTACTATCGCCCACCTGGTACGCCGGAAGGAGTCGGACACAACTTGGAAGCTGAACTGAGACAAGAATGCAGGACTGGAAGTGTAACAGTGATGGGGGACTTCAACTACCCGGGGATTGACTGGAGTATGGGTCACTCCAACTGCACTAGGGAAACAGGATTTGTAGAAGCTGTGAGGGACTGCTTCATGGAGCAACTAGTCAGGGAACCGACGCGAGGGAGTGCTACTCTTGACCTCATCCTAAACGGATTAGGGGGGCCTGCAAGAGGGGTAGAAGTGGGAGGACCACTAGGCAACAGTGACCACAACGCGATCAGATTCATATTAGAAAGGGGGATACCCACAGTAAGGAGGACCGCAACAACTGCGCTCAACTTCAGGAAAGGGAACTATGTTGATATGAGGGAAATGGTGGGGAGGAAGCTCAGAAACATCCTTAGGATGGAGACTGTAGGAAGCGCCTGGACCCTATTCAGGGACACCCTGCAGGAAGCACAAAGAATGTACGTCCCCAGTTTCAGGAAAGGCGGCAAGAACATGCGGTCAAAGGACCCGGTTTGGATCTCAACAGAAGTAAAGAGGGCAATAAATGACAAAAAAGTATCCTTCCGGAGATGGAAAAAGGACCCAACGGAGGAAAATCACCAGGCGCACAGGAAATGCCAAAAGGAATGCCACCGAGAGGTTAGAAAAGCAAAAGGGAAATACGAAGAGGGGCTGGCCAGGGAGGCGAAAAACTTCAAGGCATTCTTCAGTTACGTAAAGGGGAAGCGACCAGCAAGAGAGGAGGTGGGGCCGTTGGACGATGGGGATAGGAAGGGAGTGATTAAGGAGGATAAAGAGGTAGCTGAGAGGTTGAACACGTTCTTCTTGTCGGTTTTCACGAGAGAAGACACATCTAATATACCGGACTCAGAGGAGCTCATGAGTGGGGAACAGGCTGAAAAATTGGAACACATAGAGGTAAGTAAGGAGGATGTCCTCAAACAGATAGACAGGTTAAAATGCGGCAAATCACCGGGCCCAGACGGGATCCACCCAAGGGTTCTAAAGGAACTAAGACAAGAAATAGCGGGCACAATCCAGCATGTTTACAACCTATCCTTGAAAACTGGAGAGGTACCAGAGGACTGGAAATTGGCGAATGTCACACCTATCTTCAAGAAGGGATCGAGGGGTGACCCCGGGAACTACAGGCCGGTGAGCCTGACTTCAATTATAGGGAAGATGGTGGAAGCTATGATCAAGGACAGTATTTGCAAGCACATCGAGGGAAATGGCCTACTGAGAACAAGCCAGCATGGATTCTGTAAGGGAAGGTCATGCTTAACGAATCTTCTGTACTTCTTTGAGGGAATAAGCAGTCGGGTGGACAATGGGGAACCTATAGACATCATCTACCTCGATTTTCAAAAGGCTTTCGACAGGGTGCCACATGAAAGGCTGCTTAGGAAGCTGTGGAACCACGGGGTGGGAGGGGATGTGCACAGATGGATCGAGCACTGGTTGTCGGGTAGACTGCAGAGGGTCGGATTAAAGGAGCAATATTCTGACTGGCGGGGAGTCACAAGCGGTGTGCCACAGGGATCGGTGCTGGGGCCGTTACTCTTCAACATATTTATCAATGACCTGGAAAAGGAGGCAAAGTGCGAGGTTATAAAATTTGCAGACGATACCAAACTGTGCGGCAGAGTTAGGTCCAGGGAGGAGTGTGAGGACCTACAAAGGGACCTGGACAACCTGGAAGACTGGGCAAACAAATGGCAAATGCGCTTTAACGTGGAAAAATGCAAGGTCATGCATATAGGGAAAAAGAACCCGTTGTTCAACTACAAATTGGGGGGGGGCATTGTTGGGAGACAGCAGTCTTGAGAGAGACTTGGGTGTGCTGGTGGATGCATCACTGAAGCCATCTGCACAGTGCGCAGCAGCCTCGAGAAAAGCCAACAGGATGCTGAGCATCATAAAGAGGGGCATAACAACCAGGACGCGGGAAGTCATCATGCCATTGTATCGAGCGATGGTGCGTCCACATCTGGAATACTGCGTTCAATATTGGTCGCCGTACCTCAAGAAGGACATGGCAGTACTTGAGAGAGTCCAAAGGAGAGCAACGAAACTGGTAAGAGGGCTGGAACATTGCCCGTACGCTGAGAGGTTGGATAGGCTGGGGCTCTTCTCTCTGGAAAAAAGGAGGCTCAGGGGAGATATGATAGAGACCTTCAAGATCATGAGGGGCATAGAGAGGATGGATAGGGACAGATTCTTCAGGCTGAAGGGGACAACAGGTACGAGGGGGCATTCGGAGAAACTGAAGGGAGATAGGTTCAAAACAAATGCAAGGAAGTTTTTTTTCACACAAAGGGTCGTGGACACTTGGAATGTGCTACCGGAGGAAGTGATCAGGCAGAGTACGGTACAGGGATTCAAACAGGGATTGGACAGATTTCTGAGGGATAAAGGGATCGTGGGATACTGAGAGAGGTGCTGGGATGTAACACAAGTATAGAAAGCTAACTAGGTAATAAGTATAGAAACCCAATCAGGTCGTGCATGTGCAAGACCGGAGGGTTAGGACTTCGATGGGAAGATAGGACTTCAATGAGAAACCAAGGTGGCAAGGGAGCCCCTTCTGGTGATTCAGACAGGTCGTGACCTGTTTGGGCCGCCACGGGAGCGGACTGCTGGGCAGGATGGACCTATGGTCTGACCCGGCGGAAGCACTGCTTATGTTCTTATGTTCTTATATTCCACCTTTCCCAAGGCAGAGCAAATAAAAAACATTTATAATAAAACTTATATATATAACCATTACATATAATTACATAAAATCCATTAAAAATAGTCATCTGGTTTTGATTTTGAAATAAGTGGCTCCTTTTACTAAGGTGCGCTAGCTTTTTTAGTGCACGCACATAACTACAGCGCACTAAACCGCACGGTACGCTTCTAGAATAACGCCAGCTCAGTGCTGGCATTAAGGTCTAGCATGCGCAGCAATTTAGCGCGTGCTATTCTATGCGTTAAAGCCCTAACGCACCTTTGTAAAAGGAGCCCAAAAGGTCCTTGTCAGGAGCATCGAAGGAACACCAATTGAATGCTACTAATGTGAGCTAGAGAGCACCTGTCACTTTCACCAAAGGAGCACTAGTCGGGTGCCTATACTCGGAGCTGAAGCATAGCAGCTGATGCAGTTCCAAATTATTAGATAAGTGTGAGATATTTACAAAGACTGCTTAATTATTTAAGATTATTTATAACCCGCCTATCTACAAATCTATGAGCAGGTCGGCAGCGAATGTGTAACAAAAAAAAATCAAGCAAAAATGTATTTTCATCATATCTCTTCTTTTCTTTTCTTTAGTTTATTTATCTTTACACATCCAGGGGGGTGGAGGGTTGGAGGGAGGGGAATAAATATTGATAATGATATTTGGGTAACTTTATTCTTCATTTGTATTATATATTAGGATATATTATGATATTATTATATGCAGGAAAATGAAATTATTGAATGATATTTATGTTACCTGTATAGATAATAGTGTAATATGTGTAATATCTACTGTTCTTTCATTTGTATGACACTGTTTTTTTCAGTTCCAATAATTTTATTGGTTTTATAAACAAAAGAGTTACAGAAATATGAGAGAAGCTTCCGAAAAAACTACGGAAGTAATCAAAAGAAAGGACACCATCAAGTAAATCACATTGCACATGAGTAGAGATCGGGTTATAGGTAATAAACAAAGATACGAAACAGCAAGTATATGTTAATACATCAGTTATCAATAATAACGTGGATATAAAAGGGAGAAGACACATTAATGGATAATAATTGGCAAGTGAGTACAATGTCAGGAATAAAATGTAGTGACAATAATCATGCTAAATCAGACGGAGAGCTATCATATCTGAAAATACAGCAACAGAGTGAGTGTTCATAGTAAACATATTAAAAATTAATATGAATAAGACAAAAAGAGATCAGGTAAATATACAGTCAAAGGTCCATACCACAAAATTCCATTATTATCGACCAAGTTTTAGTATAGGATAACGATGAATTACAACGATTTGCCATATGTCGTTCGTATTTATTATGGAGACAAACAAAATTCCACCACTGGTTGAAGTCAAGTTTCGTAAAGTCTTTCCAATTTTGTAATATTATTTGAAGAGCGAGAAATAACAAAAGGGTTAGAAGACGGTCATGATACATAGAGAGAGGTGTGGAAAGAGCTAGGGAGCCCTGAATAATAATATCAAAAGATAAGGGGTCATTAAGCGCAAAAATTTGGGTAATCATCTGCCAGATAGATGTCCAGAAAATCTGCAAATGAGGGCATTCATATAGCATATGGCGTAAGAATCCTTCAGAGGACTTGCAGGTCCAACAAAGATTATCCGAGGGTCTCATGACTTTAGCAGTTTTAGTGGGAGTCCAAAAGGCTCGTTTTTGATTAAAAAATCAATAAAGAATTTTAAAAAAATCAAGCAAAAAGAAAACAATTCAGAGAAAACAACTTAAAATTCAGATTAAGACTTATGCCAAGTCTACATTAACACGGGCCGCTCAGTACAAAAAAAATAATTAAATAACAATTGTATAGGAAACAATTTACAATCATCTCTGAATTGTTTTCTTTTTGCTTTTCTTGATTTTTGTTATTGATGTAACAAATACAAATAAAAATATTAAAAAAAAAAATCAAGCAACGATCCATCAGCTGTTATTGGATCATTGCTTGATTTTTTTATTTTGTTATTTGGCAGTAGTAACTTCATAGCACTTCCCCTGAAGAAGCCTTGAGTGTGAAATGGACTTGGCCTCTGTTGGGTTAGAAAAGATAAGTGCTTTTCTATTCTCATTTTGGTTTGCCATACACAGCGTTGCTTATGGATTGACATTGAATTGCTGCTAACTCATTTCCTATTGAGCATGACAGAGAATGATTTCTGAAAATCAATGAAAAACACATATATAAATAATTTAAAATAAATATTTATATTAAAAAAATTAAATTAATCAAAACAGAGGTTTTTGACCAATGATCGTATCCCAACCTCAAACTGGCATCTTTCTATTGATTTGACCCGGGGTGGGGGGGGTTGTTTTTGGGGTTTTTTAGGTCTTTTTTCCTCTGTTTAAATAATTGATTGCATCATATATTGTGATAAGCAGACTATGCCTGCTAGGAGTGTCCCTAACACAGATTCCAGTGCAAATCCAGACACTGCCCATAATCTGCCTTATTCCCCATTTTCTGCCTCTCAGTCTGAATTTTCTTCTAGGGCCTGTAGAGGGAGTAAGAGAGCAGCAGGGCTAGGTTCCCATCCCCCTCTGGATCACAAGGTGAATCACCGGAAATCCTTTCCACCTGAGGGTTGGGGGCGGGGCTGCAAGCTGTTCTCCCTGAAGACTAGGCTCTTAGAAAATCAGAAGGGAGAGGAACAGCAGCAGGGAAGGTCACAAGGCTCAGGGCTGAGAGCTCCTGATAGCAGCCAAGCTCCTGAGGCCATGGAGTTTACAGAGGCTGGAGGAGAATCACCTTCCAGTCTGAGTGAGGAACCTTTGGCCATGGAGCTGGAAACAAGTCCTGAAGCCAGTGTTGAGCTGATGCCTGAGAATGCTCCTATGGAAGTTTGCCTCACGAAAACAAGTATTATTTGAATGTTGCTGGAGTTTATTGCAAGTTTATTTTGACCAGCTGTTTCTTTGAATAATTACAACTCAGGTTAAAGAGTGGTTTTGCACTATGCTGAATTAAGCAAAGACTTTTATTTTGAAGTTTTTGTTTGTCTATTTTTTTGAAAGCTTAATTGCGCTTTCCCCTTTTTGAGTTAAGTGTACTATGCTAAGACAGTGGGGTTAGCCCCGTGTTACGTGGTGGGATAGTGGGCCTAATATCTGGCAATTCAAGACCACACGGTGCACACTGTCTTTCCAGCCTTTATTCGCTGAAGAAGCCAGTAGTTTTACACTGTCTTATAGCTTTATTTTGGTGGAAAAGTTTTTTCTTTCTTTTGGATAATGAACTCCACCTGGACTTTAAGAAAGGAGAATTTACCTCTGAGGAAGAGAGTTTGTTTGAGTTTGGACTCTTTTTGGTCTCAACCAGAGACTGTATATTGAACTTTGTGCTTTCCTGATATGAGAGCTATGCTACTTCAACCCTGACAAATAAGTTACTGTGTTTTTTTTGGTTTTGAACAATTAAAAACTATTCCTTATTTAAGATTGAACTTATTGTTTGGAGGCTGTCTCTTTCACTATACGCTGAAGGAACTTATCCTTGTGAGACATGCAGAAGCTCACAAGAGTTTAATTGTGGCCAGTATTCCCAGGCCCTCTGCCTGGAGCCTGCCGGCTACATAAGTGGTATCAGTTTTGGGATTTATTTTTACTGCCTTCATGAGAGACTGTGATAAGGGACAGTATTTGTTGTTTCAATTTTGGAGCCCTTTGATGAACTGTGCTGTGAAGAGTGAAGCAGCAAGTTAAAGACCTCTGAGGAGATCGTGGCAGCTGAAATCTATGGAAGTGGAACCAGGACCGGAACCAAGGGAGCCCAGCTGTGTACCTGAAGGCCGTGCCTGTTATCAACCCAAATGCTCAGACTCGTCAGTCTGTCCGGTAAGGGTACCTTGGGGACAGCTGATTGAGGATTCTGGGTTGGTAGCTTGGGCGGGAGCAGGGACTAGCTCTCTCTCGCGTGTGGAAAAAAAAAAAAAATCCGCACTTGGGTTTCCTTGTCTGTGTTTGCTTCACAGGTTGCACCATGGATCTACAGCAGCTGTTTACCTTGTTGGCGTCGGAACGTCAGAAACAGACCGAGGACTTGAAGGTCGTGCTCCAGGCGAACCAGGATCTCTGGCGGGCGAGCCAGGCGGAGTCTGGTCGGAGACATGAGGAGCTGGTGAACGCCATGGGCGAAAAGACCAGGACATTCACTCAATTCCTGCAAGGAACTATGACTGGTGGTGCAGGCACAGGAGGATTGCCAACAACCGGGGCTACAGTAGGACCAAACTTTCTTAACTCCATGCAGCTGTGTAAGATGGGACCTACCGATGCACCCGATGATTTTCCAATGGCCTTTGAAAGGATGGCAGTCGCGGCTGGCTGGCCAGAGCAACAATGGTCCATGAGGCTAATACCATGTCTTGCTGGAGCAGCACTGGCAGTGTATCAGTCTCTCAGCCCTGAGCTTGCTAACAATTATAGGGCCATTAAGAACCACATCTTGGACTACCTGGGTTACACAAGGGAACATTATAGACAGGAGTTCAGGAGTGCCCAGTTAGGGGATAAAGAAAGGCCCAAAGCTTTGTTGCACAGGCTGAGGAAGCTAGTGGAGCGATGGCTTCAGCCCTGTCTTTTAGATCCACAAGCCATGCTTGCGGAGATCTTATTGGAGCAGTTTTTGGAGGCTCTGCCAAAAAGCCTCAAGGCATGGATCCAGAGACAGGGAAGTAGCCCATTAGGGCAAGTTATCGAGTTGGCTGAGGCATACATTGACTCTAACACTTCCTCAGGGTCTCAAGGGGGCACACAAGGGGATACTTCCATTCCTAGGGGGCCCATGACTCAGGCGGGAGGAGGATATCCTAAGCCCCAGGGAAATAGTCAAGAGACCTCAAAGAAAGCCCAGGAGGTAGGAGGTCCCAGTAAAAAACCTATGACCTGTTTCAGGTGTGGCAAGACCGGACATCTCCAAAAACAGTGTAGGGTGAAACTGGCACTGACTACTTCTCGGGTGGGAGACAAGACTCTTTCTAAACCCTATCAGTTAGGTGTCCAGAGTAAGGGTGCCAAGGGAATAAGTTGGTTGGGCCTTCAGATACCAACCGACTCCTCTCAGGACGGATATTATGTGACTGTGAGGGTGGAAGGTTATCCTTTGGTGGCCTTTTTGGATAGCGGGGCCTCCCATTCTATGATGAGGGAGCAGGTCTGGGACGCTATCCGGATGAGGGAGACGATGGTGGGCCCTGAAGGTCCTAAAGTCTCGATTAAATGTATTCATGGGGATGTTCAGGAGTATGAAACTCATTGGATGAAGGTGCAGTATGGGAACAGGGAGGACAAGTTATTAATTGCGGTAGTTCCCAGAGCACCTTATGAAATGATTTTGGGTCGGGATTGGAAGGGTTGGCCGATAGATTGGGACCCAGGGCAGGCTTTGGTCAGTACACGGGCCCAATGTGAAAAAGCAACCACTTTTGGGGAGACCCTAGGGGAGACATTCCCCTTTCAGGGGGAGCTATTCCAGGAGGGAATAGGTAAAGGACCACGTCTCTCCAAGGCGCAAGTGAAACACCAGAAATGGCAGAGGAGGCAGGCTCTCACCCGCACCTCTCAACAGCAGGAAGTCCCATCCATTCCTGAAAAGGTATTAGCCACCTTTCCTACCTTTCAGGCAGAACAGAAGGCAGATCCCTTTTTACGGGCCGCCTGGCAGCAGGTAGGAAATAGTGGCAAGAGAGCATTTAATATGATAGTGAAACGGGGATTATTGTATAGAATTAGTACTGCAAGGGGACTGGACAATAGGGTTGAACAATTAGTAGTACCCCAAGGTTTTAGGTCCCTAGTACTGCAGATGGCGCATGATCACCCTTTGGCTGGTCATAAGGGAGTGGACGCTACTGAGACGCAGATTCTGCAAAGATTTTTCTGGCCTGGCTTACGTCAGGAGTTGGTGCATTTCTGTGCCTCCTGTCCCACATGCCAAAAATTAGCCATTCAAAAAACCCGTAGGGCCCCATTAATCCCAATTCCGTGGGTGGAGGAACCGTTGGGAAGATGGGCCATGGATATTGTAGGGCCCCTTCAGAGAACTCCTCGGGGGTTTCAGTACATCCTAGTGGTAATGGATATTGCCACCCGGTTCCCATGGGCATTTCCCTTAAGAAGAACATCTACGCAAAATATCACTAAGGAGTTAGTCAGTTTGTTTTGTTCTGTAGGGTTCCCTAAAGAGGTACTCACAGATCAGGGAAGTAATTTTGTTTCCCGAGAGATGGAGGCATTTTGGCAAAGGTTTAATATAAGGCATATTAGGACTGCTGCCTACCATCCTCATGGAAATGGTTTAGTGGAACGGTTTAATCAGACCCTGAAACTGATGCTCAAGAAGGTAGCCAGTAAAGAATTGACTGATTGGGATCTGATGATCCCTTGGGTATTATACGCTAGTAGGGAAAAGGTACAGGTTTCGTTGGGAATAAGTCCCTATGAAATGTTATTTGGAAGAAAACCTAGAGGGCTACTAGATATCCTTAAAGACAAATGGGACCCTCCTCCAGAGTGTCGAGTAAATATAATATCTTACCTGGGAGACCTTAAACAATGCTTGAAGAGTTTGGGGGAGAAGGGTAAGGCTCAGATGGGGAAAAGTCAGCAGAAACAAAAGACCTATTATGACAAAGGTTCTCAGGACCGTCAGTTGCAGGTGGGAGAACAAGTCTTGGTCTTAAATCCCATGGATCCCCACAAGTTTCTGGCACAATGGAGGGGGCCGGTTACCATAAGCCAGAGAGTTAATGAGGTCGATTATAAAGTCAAGGATAAAAAGGGTAGAGAACAAATCTGAAGCTGTGGAGGGAACGTCAGACCTTAGCCCTCATTGCTCAGGCTTGTGAGGAGGATGAATTTGAACCCCAGATAGGAGAATTTACTTTGAGCGAGCAAGTGACTATGGGAGAGGAGCTTACTCAGACGCAGAAGAAGGTAGTTGGGGGTCTGTTGAAAGAGTTTGAGGATGTGTTCTCTCCCATTCCTGGTAGTACCACATTAGTGAACCATGACATCCAGACTCTTCCAGGACAGGTAGTGAGAATGAAACCATACCGTCTATCGGAAGAGAAGAAGGTCCTAGTACAGGAGTTGGTGGAGGAGATGTTGGCCCTAGGGGTAATAGAGCCCTCTCAAAGTCCATGGGCCAGCCCTATTGTGATTGTGTCCAAAGCAGATGGTTCACCCAGGTTCTGCATCGATTTCCGCCAACTAAACGCTATCTCCCAGTTTGATGCTTTTCCTATGCCCAGGGTGGAAGAGCTATTAGACAAGTTAAGCAAAGCTCAGTATCTCACTACTCTGGATCTGACAAAAGGTTATTGGCAGATACCCTTGACACCTGCGGTGAGGCCTAAGACTCCTTTTGGTACCCCTTTTGGCTTGTTCCAGTTTGTCAAAATGCCTTTCGGATTGCATGGCGCTGCTGCTTCTGCCAGCGCCTAATGGACCAAGGGCTGAGGGGGCATCAAGAGTACGCTGCGGCCTATCTGGATGACATTATCATCCACTCTCAATCCTGGACCCAGCATATAGAACAAGTTAGGGCGGTGTTACGTGCCCTACGAAAGGCAGGGTTAACTGTCAACCCTAAGAAATGCTGTGTGGGAAAGAAGGAAGTCAGGTATTTAGGATACCTGGTAGGAAGGGGAGTGGTGAAGCCTTTGCTAGATAAAGTGCAATGTATTCGGGAGTACCCTGTACCGGAATCTAAAAAGCAGATACGGAGCTTCTTAGGGCTGGTGGGGTATTACCGGCAGTTTATTCCACATTTTGCAACCCGGGCAACTTTGCTAACCGAGATGCTGAAAAAGAATAGGCCAGACAAGGTACGCTGGGACCCTGAAAGTATGAAAGCACTGGAGGATCTCAAGTCTAGCTTGTGCTCAGAACCAGTGTTAGCAGCAATTAATTTCCAGCGTCCATTTGTACTTCAGACAGATGCCTCTCAAACTGGGTTGGGGGCAGTCCATACCACAAAATTCCATTATTATCGACCAAGTTTTAGTATAGGATAACGATAAATTACAACGATTTGCCATATGTCGTTCGTATTTATTATGGAGACAAACAGAATTCCACCACTGGTTGAAGTCAAGTTTCGTAAAGTCTTTCCAATTTTGTAATATTATTTGAAGAGCGAGAAATAACAAAAGGGTTAGAAGACGGTCATGATACATAGAGAGAGGTGTGGAAAGAGCTAGGGAGTCCTGAATAATAATATCAAAAGATAAGGGGTCATTAAGCGCAAAAATTTGGGTAATCATCTGCCAGATAGATGTTCAGAAAATCTGCAAATGAGGGCATTCATATAGCATATGGCGTAAGGATCCTTCAGAGGACTTGCAGGTCCAACAAAGATTATCCGAGGATCTCATGACTTTAGCAGTTTTAGTGGGAGTCCAAAAGGCTCGTTTTTGATTAAAAAATCAATAAAGAATTTAAAAAAATCAAGCAAAAAGAAAACAATTCAGAGAAAACAACTTAAAATTCAGATTAAGACTTATGCCAAGTCTACATTAACACGGGCTGCTCAGTACAAAAAATATAATTAAATAACAATTGTATAGGAAACAATTTACAATCATCTCTGAATTGTTTTTTTTTTTGCTTTTCTTGATTTTTGTTATTGATGTAACAAATACAAATAAAAATATTAAAAATATAAAAAAAAAAAAAATCAAGCAACGATCCATCAGCTGTTATTGGATCGTTGCTTGATTTTTTTATTTTGTTATTTGGCAGTAGTAACTTCATAGCACTTCCCCTGAAGAAGCCTTGAGTGTGAAACGGACTTGGCCTCTGTCGGGTTAGAAAAGATAAGTGCTTTTCTATTCTCATTTTGGTTTGCCATACACAGCGTTGCTTATGGATTGACATTGAATTGCTGCTAACTCATTTCCTATTGAGCATGACAGAGAATGATTTCTGAAAATCAATGAAAAACACATATATAAATAATTTAAAATAAATATTTATATTAAAAAAATTAAATTAATCAAAACAGAGGTTTTTGACCAATGATCGTATCCCAACCTCAAACTGGCATCTTTCTATTGATTTGACCCGGGGTGGGGGGGTTGTTTTTGGGTTTTTTTAGGTCTTTTTTCCTCTGTTTAAATAATTGATTGCATCATATATTGTGATAAGCAGACTATGCCTGCTAGGAGTGTCCCTAACACAGATTCCAGTGCAAATCCAGACACTGCCCATAATCTGCCTTATTCCCCATTTTCTGCCTCTCAGTCTGAATTTTCTTCTAGGGCCTGTAGAGGGAGTAAGAGAGCAGCAGGGCTAGGTTCCCATCCCCCTCTGGATCACAAGGTGAATCACCAGAAATCCTTTCCACCTGAGGGTTGGGGGCGGGGCTGCAAGCTGTTCTCCCTGAAGACTAGGCTCTTAGAAAATCAGAAGGGAGAAGAACAGCAGCAGGGAAGGTCACAAGGCTCAGGGCTGAGAGCTCCTGATAGCAGCCAAGCTCCTGAGGCCATGGAGTTTACAGAGGCTGGAGGAGAATCACCTTCCAGTCTGAGTGAGGAACCTTTGGCCATGGAGCTGGAAACAAGTCCTGAAGCCAGTGTTGAACTGATGCCTGAGAATGCTCCTATGGAAGTTTGCCTCACGAAAGCAAGTATTATTTGAATGTTGCTGGAGTTTATTGCAAGTTTGTTTTGACCAGCTGTTTCTTTGAATAATTACAACTCAGGTTAAAGAGTGGTTTTGCACTATGCTGAATTAAGCAAAGACTTTTATTTTGAAGTTTTTGTTTGTCTATTTTTTTGAAAGCTTAATTGCGCTTTCCCCTTTTTGAGTTAAGTGTACTATGTATGGTATGCTAAGACAGTGGGGTTAGTCCCGTGTTACGTGGTGGGATAGCGGGCCTAATTTCTGGCAATTCAAGACCACACGGTGCACACTGTCTTTCCAGCCTTTATTCGCTGAAGAAGCCTGTAGCCGGCTTAAAGTCTACACTGTCTTATAGCTTTATTTTGGTGGAAAAGTTTTTTCTTTCTTTTGGATAATGAACTCCACCTGGACTTTAAGAAAGGAGAATTTACCTCTGAGGAAGAGAGTTTGTTTGAGTTTGGACTCTTTTTGGTCTCAACCAGAGACTGTATATTGAACTTTGTGCTTTCCTGATATGAGAGCTATGCTACTTCAACCCTGACAAATAAGTTACTTTTTTTTTTTGGTTTTGAACAATTAAAAACTATTCCTTATTTAAGATTGAACTTATTGTTTGGAGGCTGTCTCTTTCACTATACGCTGAAGGAACTTATCCTTGTGAGACACGCAGAAGCTCACAAGAGTTTAATTGTGGCCAGTATTCCTAGGCCCTATGCCTGGAGCCTGCCGGCTACAATATATACTTGAGTGTTCCACATTGTTTATCTTCGCATTGGTCACTTTTGAACACTTATCCGAGGCCTTCACTAATTTTGTTTAGAGGAACAATAAAACAAACAAAGATTCAGTGACAACAAAATACAAATCATGTGAAAACATAAAAACCTTCAATATCAATATACAGGCATTCAAAAAAATCTTCAAAAACACAATCAGGAAAATGCAAACAATAAAATACAGCAAAAGTTGCCCCACCTCATACTAAAACAGCATTGGTACCAAAAGCACATTCATACAACACTGTTTTTATTCCTTTCCTAAATTGACAAAGCATCGTCAATTGTCAAAAGGACAAAAACAAAGCATTCCACAATTCCAGACCCAGAACTGAAAACATAGATTTATAATTGCCGGTGAGTCTCAGTGGCTATAGATACAATCTCTAATCTCAAACTATCAGCAGATCATAACTCATGTAAAGGGGAATGCCATCGAAACAAGTCTTAAGTTATTTATATATAGTTTCTTGGTGTTTTCTGAACATATTGCTAATTTATGTAAATTTTCTTACACTGTGTATCAGCTATATTTTGCTATATAAAATTAATAAACAATTTTTAAAATAAAAAGAAGCGAACAACAGAAGGACAGTTGTTCTGAAGAACTTTAAACACCAAACAAAGGACCTTGAATTTCACCCGAATCCCAATGCTTCTGTTTTGAATTACATCTATTAATGGTAGAGTGGAGACCAATTTTGTTAAAGACTGCTTATTCTTTCTGAACTAAATTTACAACATTTTTTTAAGTTTAGTGCTGTTTGAGTATGATATAAATTACCAGTGTCTGTGGAGTTTTTTGGACTGCCATTCAAAAGGATGGAGTCTTTTTCTCCACAGCTTGTGAAGGATAATTATTTTTGCTTGATCACAACTGTTAAAAATATTTTTGTGAACAACCTATGGATCTGCTGATGTTTAGAACCCCTCAATATTGCATTGCATGGAGCAGTGTAGGTCTCTGAGGATCTTTTCATATAAATTTATCAGCTCTTGTACAGCAGGAATGACAAGTCACCCAACTTCATGCCATAAAAGAAAAAGTGGCAAATATTATTTGGAAAGATATTTCAAATGCTGTTTCAATTATTCCCAAATGGGGTCACATCAAAAGTGGGGGGAGGTCACAAGAACAAGGCTGTTTCTCTTGCCTCTGAACCATCACTGAGACCTATGACCCATAATAGCAGTCATCACGTGTCCTGTGAGTCAACAAATGTTCACATGTCCTTCTCTCTCCATCCATGTGAACTTCCTGTTAGGCTGGAAACCTATGCGGCAAATGCTGACTGCTGCTGCTTTCATGCTTTGGATAAGTAGAAAAAGAAGAAGTGGATAAGAGAAGAAAATAAAAGGAAATGTGTGGTAGAGGGATCTGCTTCTTTGTTTTCATTATCATTTGAAGTCCTGTAAATTTTAAGTGTTTAAATGGGGCCATCCTTTGTTTCAGGGCCCATTGGGTCCTTGCCATGTGGCACAGGCCTGTGCTAAGGCACCTGATATTCAGGGGGAGCTGCTTTGATTAGGGACATGGAGGTGACCTTCACACAATCCCACTTCCCTGTCTGGTTTCCCTCCCTACCCCCCTTTTCTGCAGTCTCCCTTTCCCAAGGTTAAGTAGTCTTAAAGTTAAATAGATAAGTTTAGGGACTTAATTCTAAGTATTCTGTTCTCTTAGCAAGGACGTTTAAGGGACAATTTGTTTGTTTTTCTTAGTGTAAAATCTCTGTCACAGTTCATAGGCTAGTATTTAAAGAGGCTATTTTAAAATTGCTATAGTATCTATATAAACCACATACATATATAATAGTGTAATAATGCAAATACAAACATGTTACCCTAGTCAAGCAGCTAGGAGGCCAAAACCGATCACAGTGGAATCTTTCTGAATCTGTGTTTAGAATCCATTACAGATGTCTTTGAAAACCGCACTGAATTGATTTCCCAGTCATTAATAGTGGTATAGAAGCTTTCAATAAAGATAAAGATTATCTCCCATTTACTCAACTTCCACCCATCCCTGGCATGATCTCTGATTTATGGCCCTTGGATCAATCAGGGAACCTCTATTAGCAAGTAATTAGCTCTTAGAAATACAGAGGGGCATAAAAAAAAGTCTAAGTCCCCTTTTGGCCTAAGGCCCTAAACGTTCAATGTAGAAGCAGGGAAAATGTCCATTATCCAAAACAAGTCAAAAAGGAGGTTTTTTGTTAATTTTTATAATGGCCTGCCTCTAGGCTCAGCTGTTTAAACGCCCAGACCACCACTACGTCTAAACTTATGCCATATAATCAACCTAAAAAAAGCCTTAGTCCCAAATGCCCAAAACAAGGACTTTTAGACAAAAGAGTTGCCAGTCCTTCGCCTAAAAACTGGATTCTATAACCGGTGTCTGTCAAAAAGAACACCGGTAACAAAATCCCCCCCCACCCCCTTCTGCCCAGGTGACCCCCCTACCCCCCGACCCCACTAAGATACAGGCAGGAAGGATCCCAGGCCCTCCTGCCCTCGACGTACCCCCTTCCACGATTGCACCTCCTGTACCCCCGATTGGCCCCCCACCTACCAACCCATGAGACCCCCACTGACTCCTTGATCCCCCCCCATCCCCAATCCCCCTCTTCGTACCTGTAAAAATAGTTGGACGGACGGACAGGTCTCAAGCCCATCCGTCCGGCTGGCCCGCCATCCCTCAAATGGCAAGCCTCAGGGCCCGGTTGGCCCAGGCAGCTCCAACCCCACCCACAGGTGGGGGCCTGAGGTGCCTGAGCCAACTGGAATCAGCCCAGTAGCCTTAGGCCCCTACTGTGGGCGGGGTCTTAGGCACACGGACCAGCCAACTATTTTTACAGGTACGGGGAAGGGGATTGGGGGTGGGGGGATTCAGGGGTCGGCAGGGGGTCTCGTGGGACGGCGGGTGGGGGACGATTAGGGATTCAGGGGGGTGATCATGGGAGGGGGGTGCATCGAGGGCAGGAGGTCCTGGGATCCCTCCTGCCCGTATCTTAGTGGAGGTGAGGTGTAGGGGGTCACTGGGGCAGGAGGGGTTGGAGTCCCTCCTGCCCGGATCGAGTGTGGTGGGGGTTGCTTGGGCAGGAGGGGTTGGGTTCCCTCCTGCCCGGATCATTTTGGTGGGGTGGGCAGTCGCCGAGCCAGGAGACCTTGAGCTTCCTCCTGGCCTGATTGGACCGGCGGGGTCGGCAGTCGCTGGGTCAGGAGGCCTTGGGCTCCTCCCGGCCTGATCGCTGTCGGGGAGTCACCTCGGCAGGAGGACTTGGGTTCCCTCCTACCCGATTCTGTCAAAGGGGATGATGCATCATGGCAGGAGAGAATGGTTATCTCTCCTGCCGCGATAACGATCTGATTTATGGCACTTCGGTTGATGGCACTTTGGGATCGTTATCGCGGCAAGAGAGATTGGCTATCTCCCCTGCCGCGATGCGATCACCCCTTTACCCGAACTGCCACAAACCGTATCTCTCCTGCCGCGGGGTCGCGGTAGTTCAGATAGAGGGGTGATAGCCATCACGGCAGGGGAGATGAGCCATCTCTCCTGCTGCGATGGTTGCTGTGGGGGGTAGGTAGGTTGCTGGACCACTGAGCTGATCGCGGCAGCCGCCATCAGCTCAGCTGGCCCTTTTTTGGCACTTATACCTGTTTTGACTTGGTCTAAATCAAAACGTATAAGTGTCGACAAGGCAACCTGTCAAAATTTTTGGTTATACCTGCTGTATGCCTAGGTCTAGGTCGACCCACCTCCCGCCCTTTCCCCTCTCTAAAAATGCCTCTTCGTTCTATGCATTTAGAGGCAGGAGAAAGGCCTAAGCTGGTTTTAGATACATCTACATCATTTAGGCCACTTTTTAGACTTTTTTATTATTATGAGCCCCATAGTCTATAGATCCTTAGAGTGGAACCTAACAATAATATTACAAAATAATTATAAAACCAAATATTACAATAGCCTAAAATATAACTAGTAATCTTAGGGTACCTATTTCATGGTACACTATCAGTAGCGCGCAGAACAATTGTACCCTGACAATTCCGCTCCATTAAATGCACGCATGAAGGGAGCAGGATTTTGGGGGTGCAATTGTAAGTGAAGTGGGGGTTGCGGCAATGTTAAAATTGAGACCGCAACGGCATCCTCCGAACGAAAGCACGATTGTAGTGGGGGGTTTCCCCCCCATACCCCCTCCCTCAGATCAGAAGAGCTGGGAGGAGAGTGCAAGTTTTAAATGTACTGGGTGGGTTCCCCCAGACCCCCCTTTCAACGGGAGCACGAGGAGTTATAATGAAGTGGGGGATTCCCCCACATACACACACCCTGAGAGCACAAATGGGAAGGCCCGATTGAACTCAGAGTGGCGGCAGGCATTTGTCCTGCGCGAAAATGTCAAGGCGTGATTGTCGGTACACCAATGACTGATGCGCTTTTGATGGGTCACCCTATTCCACTCCCTTAGCAACTTAAAAAAGAAATCATCAACATTAAGATGCAGGCAACAGTTCAGCAGTAAGATGGGGGAACTATCCAGTCTTTTGCACTGAGCATCACATGTTTGATTATTTCCCAGTTAATGAGAGATCCTATGTGTATACTCTGTGCAAAGAGCTCTTAGCACTCAGGGAACAGGTCCAATCTCTGGTGGCCAGAATAGCAGACTTGGAGGAGCTGAAGCAGTCAGAGAATTTTATAGAGCAGGTCTACAAGGATCTAGTAGAGATATCCCACTTCCAGTCTGACAACATCTGAGCTGCCATGGAGGAGAAAGGTCTCCTGAAAGGAGAGCATCACCACAGAAAGGCAGGAAGTTGATCCTGTAGCGAGGACCTGCCTTCCAGGGGATGTAATATCCTCTTGCACTGAGGATGTATCTCCAGGGTCTTTTGCCCAGGAGGGAAGGATTAGCACAGCCACTTTAGTGGGAGATTCGATCACTAGGCATGTAGATAGCTGGGTAGCTGATGGACATGAGGATCACTTGATCACTTGTCTGCCTGGTGCTTAGGTGGTAGCCCTAATATGTCACTTAGATAAGATTTTAGACAGTAAGTACACACAGGAAATCCAATACATTAATATGTAACTTTAAAAAAGGAGATGATATCATGGGGAGAAATGTGAAAACAAACTTAGAGGAGCTGTTGCAAAGATCAAAAATTTACATCAGGCATGGATGCAATTAAAAAATACCATCTTGGAAGCTCAGACCAGATATATCTCACCTGGCTACCCACCCACATGGCTACTTAAGACAAGTGCTTGCTGCTCTACTAGGATTTCCTATACTAGGTGCTGCTGTTCTAGAGACAGGTATGTATTCTTTTCTTTAGATTTTCTTTAGATTTTTTTGAGAAAGAGGGACATTTCTTAATCCCTCCAGTGGTCATCTGGCATTTTGAGTACCTTTTTGGCACTTAGACACTTCCAAAAGAGGTCTAGCCCAAAACAGCTAAGTTCCATCCAGGATGTTTTACAAAAAGTTTGATTATCCCTACAAGATGTCTAAGTCTAGTCTGCCTAAAGCACACCCATAACATGCCTCTTTTCACACCCCTTTGAACTATGGATGCACAGCAGATGAAATGTCTTGCTAGACATCCAGGAATTCAGTTTTGATTATCGGCACTTGGATGTCCCAGCAACTAGGATGTCCATGTGCCGACTTAGGCAGTTTCTTGGAGGTTTTAGTTCTTTGATTATGCTCCTAATAGTCAACATGGATTTAATTGAGGGAAATCTGCACCAGGGTGATTAAACATGTTGATAAAGGGAGCCAATCAATGTTGTATATCTGGATTTTCAAAAGGCATTTGACAAAGTACCACTACCTCATGAAAAACTTCTGAAGAAATTAGAGCATCATGGAGTAGGAGGAAGTATATTATTATAGATTAAGAACTGATTAAAATATAGAAAACAGAGAGTAGGATTAAATGGTGAATATTCTTAATGGAGAGGGGTAAATGAGGGGTTTGTGCTGGGACCGCTGCTTTTTAACATATTTATCAGTGATTTAAAGATGGAAATAACTAGTGAGATAATTAAATTTGCTATTGACACCAGTGACGTACCTAGCATATGTGACATCCGGGGCTCATCATTTTTTTGACACCCCCCCCCCCCTCTATATAAAAAATATGATTTTTAGTAACAATCCACATATCGCACAAGAGTGTACCTAGGAAAAGGCAGCATCTTGAACACTGCAGTGAGCACTAGAACACCAACACATACTTTGTAAAACTAAACAAGCCAGATCCCGCACAGTCAATTGATCCTGTAGTCAATGCCAACTGAAAACTATGTCCTTTTCATACACACAGAACAGAGATACACCCTCGCCCAATATGGAATAATCACAAACTAAAAATAGAAATATGCAGACAAAAGTTAAACTGAACTGGCAAGAAACCAGACTCTGCATACAATGCAACACCACAACACCACAAAAACAGTGACACATGTCCCCTAATACTGTGCAAAATATAAAGACAGTAGATGTAAATTTGAAAAAACTGATACATAACAATCACTACAAATTAACAAATAAAAATAAAAGAAATAATGAGAAATAAGAAAATACCATTTTATTGGACTAATCCAAATCTTTCTTCAGAACAGAACAGTATACTGCTGTTATGCTATCCTGTCCTGAGGAAAGGGGTTTAGTCCAAAAAATTGCCTTATTTCCATTTCCTATTTCTAAAATTTTAATAATACAGTTTCAATACTACTTGATTCTAAGTAAAGCAACAAAAAAAATATTTCTACCTTTTGTCATTTCTGCTTTAATCATCTTCTCTTTGCTCTCTTCTTTCTATACAGTGTTTGTCCTCTCTCCCTTCCATGCAACATCTGCCCTCTCTTTGCCCCTTCCACCCAGCTTCTGTCCTCTCTCTACTATCTACTGCCCACACTCTCTCTGCCCCTTCCATCTACTTTCCACCCTCTCTCTCTCTCTTCCATATGGCATCTTCCCTCTTTCTATGTCCCTTCAATAAACTTTATATCCTGGGTCCCTTCTCTCTTTCAATAAACTGTATATCCTGGGTCCCTTCTCTCCTTTGCACATAATTCATTTCAGCTTCACCCCCTCTCCATTTTTCTGTCTCCACCCCCTCCCCTATACTTTGGCATCTCTCTCTTTCTCATCTCCTTTCCTTTCTTCCTTCCCACTCTACACCATGGTGTGGTATCTCTATCTCCTTCCCTTCCCTCCCCCCATGCCATGGCATTTCTTCCTCCCCCTCCATGGTCTGGTATCTCCTTTCCTTTTTTCCTTTCCCTCCCTCCCATGGACTTGGAATCTCTGGTTCTTCTCCCTTGTCTTTCTTCTCCCTCCTTCCCTCTCTCTCCACAATTGGGTGCTGCAACAGTAGCATTTCTCTCACCCCTTTCCCTGTGCAGCAGCAGCATTTCTCCCCCTTGCCTGTGCAGCATTTCTTCCCTCCCCCCCCACCTTCCATGTGCAGCAGCAACATCTCTTCCTTACCCAGCATGTCTGGCCAGTTCCCCTGCTCAATGCCGCGGGCGTCTACACCTCATGCGATCCGCAGCTTTGAGCAGGGGAGACGGCCAGAAGTGAAACAACCACCGGAGGGAGCACAAGCTGGGGCGGACACTACTGTTTATAGCAGGTGTGCCCACACTTTTTGGGCTTACGAGCTACTTTTAAAATGACCAAGACAAAATGATCTAAAAGCAATAAAATAAAAAAAAACACAAAGCACACTGTACGCAGAGAAAATGTTTAATTATCATTTATATTCGGGGGGGTTTTCAAAGAGGTCAAGGCAGATGACTCTATGCAATGTCACCTCAGTAACAAATATACAAAAATAGACAAATACTCCCTCCCTTTTTACTAAATTCACAATTGCAATTTCATTTCAAGTTTTATTTCAAATTTTTTTTTTTCAATTTCTTTATTGATATTTTGAACTTGACAATGTATACAGTTATAAAATCAAAAGAATACTGTATGAAAATACATTTTTAACATCAGAATTAATACAAGAAATTAAATCCCTTCTTAACCTACAATAATAATGAAGTATACTTAACTAACAATATTATAAAATATTATGAAATTTATACCTCTAAATAATTAAAACATCCCCCTACCCCAGAACCCCCCCTGGATGTGCATAGGAATCTAACATTAAAAAAAGGAATCATTTTAATTATAATGCGAGAAAATTAGTTAATGGATCCCAAATCCCCTTAAAAGATTTAATAAACCCTAGACGTTCTGCCATAATCTTTTCATATTTATATGTTGCACATACAGTTGCCCACCAAAAACTAAAATTAATCCTATCATGATGTTTCCAATTAGACGTAATCATTTGAACCCCTATTCCTGATAGGATCATAAAAAGACGACTATTATTTTTATTCAAAGTGGGTTTATCCTGAAGAATCGTACCAGAAATTATTGCTTCATATGTCAAAGGAATAGAGATTTGAAGAATATTATTAATTTGCCCCATATCGACTTCCAAAAGCCAAGTATCAATGGACAAAAAAACAAAAGATGATCCAAAGTCCCAATATCAATATGACAATGCCAACATCTATTAGATTTAGAACTATCTACTTTATTCAACCGAACTGGAGTCCAAAAAATTATATGTAATAAAAACAACCATGTTTGTCTCATAGATGCTGACATTGTACATCTTAATCTCCAAGTCCAGATTCGTGGCCAACGAGAAACAGAAATATGCTGTTTTAACTCGATACTCCAAATGTCTCTAAGACTATTTTTTGGTTTTTTATTTAAAAATCCAGAAATCAATTTATACCACTGGGCAGCCTGATGTCCTATTAAATCTATTTGGTAGCAAAGGATTTGCAAGCTAAAATAAGTTTTCAAATTTTTCCATTCAGGGAACCCCATCTGAATAGCCTGCTTCAACTGCAAGCACCTATATTGTTGAGTGTTTGAAATACCAAATGAATGCTGCAGTTGTGAAAACTCAAGCAGATTACCATTAGAAATAAGATCATCTAATGTCCTAATATTTGCCTGCATCCAATTCTTCCAAGCGATTCCAGCACCGCCTATTTGAATCTTGGAGTTTAACCATAAGGACTGTAAAGTAGATTTCCAATTGTACACTAGCATGCCACATCTTCTTTACAATTCGTAACTCTTTTTTTTAGCATTCACAGCCTCTGTACCAACCTCTAGAACCGATTTAACAGCATAAAACAGCATGTAACATCTTTATTCTTGCAGCCTTCATCTTGCAACAGCATGTAACTGTTTGTTATAACCCTACAGCATTCCTAAGCATTTGTACCAATCCTCAACAACTATGTAACAGCTTTCCCAGCCGGTAAGCAACCCTGCTGTTCTTCCTGCCTCCTTCAGCCTTGCAATTCCTTTCAACCCAACCAAGCCGTACAATTTAAAAAAAAAAAAAAAAAATTAAGCGCACCGATATGGCCTGGCCAAACCTTCACCTATGTGCCACACTGCTCACACTGTACCTCATCACCATCAGGATCTGCACACCCGACCCAATATACTACACTCACATCCCAGTCCACTACTCCTCATACCGCACGATAAAATCCAAATTTCACACACCCACACTCCACTCGCCACACGACTTCACAAACTTAAGCCCACCCTCCAACCCCCCACCACCCCACAAACCAACCAAACCTTGCTTAAAAAAACACAGATCACTGAAAAAACTAGCCTACTCCCACTACTCTCCAATCGACCCTACCACCTTCCAGAACCTTCAAGGTTTCTACCTAAATATAAGATCGATGAGAAATAAATCCATTCTTATTAAAGATTGGCTCACTGAAACCAATCCCGACTTCGTTCTACTCACCGAAACCTGGTTGCTATCAGACACAGACATCATTATCAAAGACTGTCTTCCCCCAGGCTTCAAGATTTTGTCCCTAGCCAGAACCCGGGGAAGAGGAGGCGGATTAGCAATAATCTTCAAAGACCACCTAAATTGCACCACACTCAATACCAAATCCTCCCCCAATCTAGAAATGCTAGCCACCTCCCTAACCTCAAAATCCTTAGCCTCATCCCTAACAATTACGCTGTGTTACATCCCTCCAAAAAAATGGACCCTAGCCAAGGAGGACTTCGCTGACTTCCTACTTTCCAACTCCTTAGCTAGTCCATACAACCTTCTATGTGGAGATATCAACATTCACCTAGAGCAGACAGACCTTCCAGACGTATCCAACTTTTGGCTACTAATCTCGCAACTAGGCTACTTCAAGCCCCTGCCCATCACAACCCATCAAAGAGGCCATCAGTTAGACCTAGTGACATTCTCCGCCAAAGAACCATCTACCCCTAAATTCTATTGGAAACACGACAACTGGACAGACTCCCTATGGTCCGACCACAAATTATGCCAATTCTCCATCCAATGCCAACAAAAAGCCACAAAAAACAGAATATCAAAAAACACCAAAACTCATACCACTAGATGTAAAATCGACCCAGCTGAATTCTGGCCCCTCTACGAATCCCTCTCTAATCAAAACGAAGCAACGGACCAAATCATGACCTCTTGGACCAAAATCAGCATAAATATCTTAGATGAAATTGCCCCCTTAAAAACTCGCAGAATCAGATCTCCAATCCAGGACGGATAGTTTGATTCGGAGTTACTACAGGCAAAAAGAGAGCTAAGAAGATCAGAAAGACAATTGATTAAATCTGGCGCCCAAGAACACAGAGCTACATGGAGACTTAACCTAAAAAACTACAAAAACCTCACCAAGGACAAACGAAAACATTTTTATGCCCACAAAATCGGAAATGTTACAAACAACAGCAGCTCCCTTTTCAAACTGGTCAACAACCTCTACAACCTAGAAACTCTTACCAACACCTGCGTTAACGAATCCACCTTAACCGCTAACACCCTTGCAGACTTCTTTAACACAAAGATACTAAAATTAAGATCATCGATACCTGCCCCAGCCAACCCCCACGGGGACTTCCCAATCCTTCTAATCTCAGACAAGCCCAAACCAGACCCAGGATCCAGAACAGACCTAAGCTGGAATCAATTCTCAAATATCGACTGGCCAACCTTCAACACATATTTTAACAAATACTCCAATTCCTTCTGCAGACTGGATACCTGCCCCCCTAACGTTATGAAAACTGCTCCAATCCATTTTAAAGCCACTATGTTAGCATGGGTAAATCTTTTACTAACCACGGGCAGTTTCCCAGCAGAACAAGGCCACATTTCAATAACTCCCATCATAAAAAACAAGAAAGAACCATCAAGCACCCCTTCCAATTACAGACCTATCACAAGTATCCCGCTATTCACCAAAATAGCAGAAGGGGTGGTAAACGCCGAACTTACCACATACCTAGAAAAATTCAATATCCTAAATGACAACCAATCAGGCTTTCGCTCCAACCACAGCACCGAAACCATCATAGCCTCCCTCCTTGACCATATACACACACTCTTTAGCCTGGGATCTAGTGCCCTGATTTTACAACTGGACCTGAGTAGTGCTTTCGACCTTGTCGACCATGACATTCTCCTAGACTGCCTTGCCTACATTGGCATCTCCGGCCAGGTCCTTAACTGGTTCAACGGGTTCCTACGGAACAGATCTTACAGAGTACTTAAAAATGATTCTCTCTCCTACTCCTGGGATAACTCCTGCGGGGTGCCACAAGGCTCCCTACTGTCCCCCACCCTGTTCAACATCTACCTCACCTCCCTAGGAAACCTTCTGCAAAGCCTCAAGCTAAAATTCTTCATCTACGCGGACGACATTACCATAGTCATCACTCTAACCAGTTTCACCCAAGAACTCCTTAACTCCCTCACAAGCATACTTAGTCAGATAGAACTCTGGATGCTATCCTATAGATTAAAACTAAACCCAGACAAAACAAAATTCTTCCTAGCAACCCCCAAAGACAATCAAAGATACCTCTATTCAAGTAAAAGGATCCACTTTCCCCCTCGAACAAACTTTAAAAGTACTGGGTGTAACACTGGACAAACATCTATCCCTCGAGAAACACACTGATATCACAGTCAGGAAAAGTATCTCGACACTCTGGAAACTCCGCACCATAAAAAAATACTTCGACGACTCCTCATTCCGCCTCTTAGTACAATCCTCTATCCTCAGCATACTGGACTACTGCAACATCATCTACTTGAGCTCCTCAAAGAAAACCATCAGGAGACTAAGGATGATCCAGAACACCGCAGTCCGCCTCATATTTGACCTGAAAAAATGGGACCATATCACCCCTTTCTACCACAAACTCCACTGGCTCCCTCTAGAATCCAGAATCATGTTCAAATTTGCCTGTTTTTGCTACAAAACAATCTTTGGTTTATCCCCAAGCTACATCACCCCCCATTTCACCATCAACCACAACTACAAGAACTCACGTATAATTCAACTCTTCAACTTCCCCTCCCTAAAACTATGCCACTCAAAAAAATTCCTCGACAAAACCTACGCCTTCCAAGCCGCCAAAATAAACCCTTGGCTAGCCCAAATGGCCCTCAAGGCCTACAACTACCTCGACTTTAGAAAACTGCTCAAAACTCACCTATTTCGAAACCAAGACCCTTAACGCCCCTTTAATAGCCCCCCCCATCTGATCTCCCCTCCCCCTCCTCTCCTCCCTACTTCTCTCCTTGCTGTTCGTAATCCTACGATCATTTTGATATGTAACCTCTTGTAACTACTCCCTCCTTACTGTTTGCAACGCTATGTTCAATTTGATATGTTACCACTTGTAACCACTTGTTCAATTTGATATGTAACCACTTGTAATCTTTGTCTAACTAATGTGAACCGCCTAGAACTCTTTGGGGTATGGCGGTATACAAAAATAAAGTTATTATTATTATTATTATTGGTACCTCTGTTAATTTATCAATAAATTTAATAGTTTTCCAAGTATCCAATAAAATTATATTGTCCTTAGCATATTTATGAAATCTGATACTTAATACATGTGGAAGTCTCATAGGGGACACCAAATTCCGTTCCAAATATAACCAATCTGGTTGATGATCAATAAGCTCAGGGAGGATCCAATACATACCTTGACGCAATATATAGGCTTGATGGTACCTATAGAAGTTTGGAAAATTTACCCCACCCTCCACAATTGATTTTTGCAACGATACTAAAGCAATTCTTGGTTTTTTTCCCAAGTCAAACAAATTTTGTCAAAATATTATTTAATTTTTTGTAAAAGGACTCTTGAAAATAAACTGGTAACATACTCATTTGGTAACAAACTATAGGCAAAATCATCATCTTTACTTTTTGCACTCTCCCCACCAAGAAATATGCAAAGGATTCCATTGCTCACACAATTCTGGAACTTTTAGTAATAAGGATTTTTCATTTACCTTCATTGTTTCTTCCAATGTACTTTTTATCCAAATTTCTAAATATTTTATTCCATCTTTCTTCCAACTAAACTGAAACAAATCAAATAAGCCTTTTATACAATGTACATTTAGTGGAAGAATTTCTGATTTATTCCAATTTATTTTATAACCTGAGAATTTTCCAAATTTATCAATCAAATCCAATAAATGTGGAATGGTTGACTCCGGATTTCTCAAATGAATCAAAATATCATCTGCTAAGCAAAGATTTTATATTCCCGACCTGCATAAGGAATACCTTCTATCTCCTTTGATTGTTGAATAGCTAAAAGTAGAGGTTCCAAAACAATATCAAATAACAAAGGAGATAATGGACAACCCTGTCTAACTCCCCTTTCTAAAAAGAACCTTTCTGAAAAAGTATTATTTATATATAATCTAGCAGATGGGGAGCTATACAGGGATTGAATCATTTGTATAAATCGAGAACCAATACCAAACCAATCCATTGCTTGATACATAAAAGTCCATTCTACCCGATCAAATGCTTTCTCTGCATCTAAAGAGACAGAGAAAGCCGGATCTTTCATATCCTTTGTTAAATGTAAAATATGAAAAGCTAATCTGGTGTTATTTGAAGAATGTCTTTGAGCAACAAAACCTGTTTGATGCATACCAATAATATAAGGGAGAGCCTTATTCAAACGCAAAGCCAATATTTTAGCTAACAATTTCCCATCAACATTAATCAAAGAAATAGGCCTATAGTTTGAAACCAACATGGGATCTCTGTTTGGCTTAGGCAAAACTATTGTTAAAGCTTCTGCCATAGTACCTGAAATACAACCTTTATTTAGTTGAAGCTGATATAATTTGAAAAGATAACAAGATAGTTTGAAAAGAGTTAAAAAATTCTACCGTATATCCATCACTTCCTGGAGCGGATCCAACTCTAAGGGACTTTAAAGCCCTCTGAATTTATTTTTGTGTTATAGGTGCTTCGAGATTTTCTTTCATATGATCAGGAACTTTAGGCCCATTAATCAACTTTAAAAATTCAAAACCATCTTTCTCTTTGTTAAAATAATGCTCAGAAGAATACAAGCTTTCATAAAATTTCAAAAATTGTTGTAAAATATTTTTAATTTGAGAATGAATTATTCCATTATCATCTGAAATAGCCATTATATTAGCTTTCCTTTTTTTTGCTTTTAAATAGTTAGCTAGTAATCTTCCCGCCTTATTTGAGGTTCCATAATACAATGCCTTATAGGACACAAACTCCTTTCTAGCCAATTGTGAAGATATCTCATTATATCTAAATTTTACTTTTAGCAAATTCTGATAAATACTTTGTTCCCATTTTTCCTTTAATTTAATTTCCAATTCTCTAATATTTTGTTCTAAAATTAAAAAATCTTTATTTAGTTGTTTTCTAACATATGCTGAGTACGAAATTATGTGTCCTCTCAAGGTAGCTTTAAAGGCATCCCATAAAATTTCCTGAGACATTTCTTCTGATTCATTAAACTGAAAAAATTCACTTATTTTTAACTTAAATTTTTCTATAAAATTGGAATCTGCTAGCAATGTATTATTAAACCTCCAAACAGGTCTATTATTTTCTTGTTCATCTATCTCAAAATCAATCCAAATACCCCCATGATCTGAAAGTATAATTGAATCTATATTCGCCTTCTTAACCTTCTATACTAAATTATCTGAAATGAAAAAATAATCAATTCTAGAAAATGATTTATGAACATGGGAATAAAATGAAAATTCCTGATCATTGAAATGAAAAATCCTCCAAATATCTTTTAAACCACAAGAATTTATCAAATTATCTAATCCTAAAGATTTTAAAATTTTACTAGGCTTTTTATCTAAAATAGGGTCCATTACTGCATTAAAGTCCCCTGCCAAAATTAAATTGGAGGAAGATGATGGTAAAATTATTTGTTGAAGGTTTTTAAAAAACTCAGGTTGATTCAAATTAGGTGCATAGATATTGAACAGTATCAAGGTATCTTTCCCTGAGCTCATTTTTACTTGGACCCATCTTCCGAAAGGATCCATAAATGTATGGCTAATTTTACTATGTTATCAAGATAGCCACACCAGCTTTTTTGCCTACAGCAGGGGCAAAAAAACACTGTTTAACCCAACCCCCTTCCAGCTTACTTGATTCTAATGCAGATAAATGAGTTTCTTGCAAGAAATAAATATCTGCCCCCTGTCTTTTAAGAAAAGATAAGGCTTTCTTTTTCTTTATAGGGTGATTGAGTCCATTAACATTCAACAAATACATTTTAAAATACATTTATATTTATATTTATTTTAAGGAACCAAAAAAAAATGACCTGAAAAGATTTTAATTCTTATATATAAATTATCCCAATTACACATCCAATTACCCTCTCTTAAAACCCCTATATACCCTCCCACACCCATCCCCCATAACAAATATAAGTGAATGACAGCACACATAAAGACCAGGAAATCGAAAGAAATCCCCAACCAGCAAACTATCAATTCATACTATAATAAAATCTTAAAATAATAAATTAAATTAAAATCATTACTTAAAATTACCATAAAATGAAATCTTAAAAATAATAAATTATATTATATAACTGATATCATTTTTCATTATAGACATTGAAACTTATTAATAAAATTTCCAACTTATCCAAACAAAACAAAAATCACAAAAATTAATAAATACCAAATATAAAAAACTAAATGAATAAATAAATTAATGTTTATGATTAATAAATACCGAATAAAATATTAAAATAATAAATATTGAAATATGAAATGTTAAAATTAATATATTAAATTATATAATTAATATTATCTTAAATTAGAGACAGTAGAAATTATTAAATAAAATATCATCCTATTCAACTAAAACATGTAACAAATTTAGAAAAATGAATAATATTAAAAATGAAGACTAAATGATTAAATAAAATGATTACTGGTAGATATCCAGAATATAAATGAACATTAAAATAATATAAATTCCAAATCAGTATTCCTAACCTTTAAAATTCATATCCATTCATTCCCTCATTATAAATTTTATAATAAAATAAAAATCTAAAATCAGCAAACAAAGAACATATAAGAATAAATATATATAAATACTAAATACTTGTCACACTAGAAGAAAATCATATCTAAAGATAAAAGTAATCCATTTCTCAACTTATAAAAGATTCAAATCATATTTACTTAAACACTAATGTTACAGCTAGAGGATAAAAAAATAAAATAAAAATAAAACTCATATCACTATACTATTTATGTTATTGTGGAAGTATCTAACATTAACTGTGAATCAAAAAATATTTGAAATATATCTTAAGATATTTAAGATATATTTCAAATATTTTTTGATTCACAGTTAATGTTATATTATTTACTAGGTGAATTATAAAAGATTTTTTTCTCCAATTGATTTAAATTATGGAAGTATCTGCCATAATATTAAAAAAGATATATAAATTATAATTAAAATATCAAATAAACATCTATCATCTGTTAATCCATAACATTAGATAAAATAGAATTAGATTTCAAAAAATTGATGACCAGAACAAAATTTCCAGGACAAGCTTATCAAATCAATATTAGGTTTCATAAGAAGTTGCAAAACCACAAAACCAGTCGACCTCAAAGACTTGTTATATCCCCAGGAAAGTCAGTCTTATTTTAACCACAGGAAAAACAACAGAAAAAATGCTCAAAAAATTAATAGAACTTTGTAAAAAGTCTTTCTTCAGGACTCTTCCTTTGAATGTTAAATTGCTTGAATGAAATTGCAATTCAGGAAAATTAAAAGTCTCGTATTATATGTTGAAGTTGTAATAGCAATTAAAATATTTCTGCTACAAACTAGTTTGGATTGAACTAGTTTGGATTAAAACAAATTGAGGAAGTTAGAAACAAATCATAGCAGGTTTTGTTTAAATCTTGGATAGTATCCTATTCCATACGATTTTCACAGCCTTCAATATATTGTTGAAGTTTAACAGGATCATCATATTTTATAGTATGATTATCATGAGTTACCCTCATGTAAGCAGGATAAAAGAGACCATATCTTGCCCCTAATTGCTGTAATTGCGGTCTCAATAATAAAAACTTTTCTTTTTTCAGCTGTTTTTGGGGCAAAATCAGGAAGAAACATAAGAGCTGAATTTTTATATTCTATTTTCTTTTTTTCTTTTGCAAGCCGCAAAATTTCTATTGCATGCTGAAATCTGAGAAGTTTTAATATTATAGGTCTTGGTCTAGGCTGCCCGTTTAACTGCCTCACAGGAATTCTGTGTGCACGTTCTATTTCAAACGAAAACTTCGTTGAAATTGAAAATAAATTTGGCAGCAAATTTTCTAAAAAGGTGACACAGTCTTTTCCTTCCGATCCTTCAGCCATCCCAAGGATCCTAACATTACATCTACGAGAGTAATTCTCATAAGCTTCCATACGTTTTTGCAGGTCCTTAAGCTCAGCGTGATCTCTTTTGCACTGCCTCTGGTCCACTTCCGTTTTCTCGATGCGGGACTCTAACTGATCCACTCTTCGATTAGATATCTCCAGCTGCTTAGTAATAGTAGAAATTTCCTCTCTCATAGCTGCCATATTTTCTGCGTTATCTTTTAACATTGATTTAATCACCCGAAGTTCCTCCAGAATATCCACCGATACAGGAACTGCACTCTCTTTTGGTAAGGGAACTTGAGCAGCTATAACCGACTCAGGCTTCAATCTCTTTGCTTTAACTCCGGTAGAAAAGGAGTTTTCTAGTTTCGTTTGTTTTAATGAAGCCATTTCAGCACTTACTTTAAAATTTTTTTTTAAATAAACTAATAAAATATTCAAAAATAACTGCTGAGTATGAGGAGCTCTTCAATCAGCCAGCCATTCTATTGCACTGACATTCCAGAACCCATTTTATTTCAAATTTGATTAATAGCTTATCAAAACTTCTGAGCGATGAGTTTATTATGGGCTCCTTTTACTAAGCTGCGATAGCGTTTTTAGCACACGCTGAATTGCCCCCGTGCTAAACCCGCGCTACGCAGCTAGAATTAATGCTAGCTCAATGCTAGTGTTAGCATCTAGCGTGCGTGGTAATTCAGCGCATGCTTACCATTTCTCTCACCCCCTTCCCTGTGCAGCAGCAGCATTTCTCCCCCTTTCCCTGTGCAGCAGCAGCATTTCTCCCTCTTGCCTGTGCGCTAAAACCACTATCGCAACTTAGTAAAGGAGCCCTATATTTCAGAAAATTTTATTTCTGGTCAGAACAATATAGTTCTGCACAGCCAGAATAGTTTTTCTCTTTCGTCCTTTTATTTGTACTTTATTCAGATTTGGAGTGCCAAGGCGGCCAGGTCAGTGGAAGCTGAGAGTGAGAGGACATCGACCAGAGGGAGGTGATGAGGACCAAAATGGAGGACTGCTGGGGTTGCATGCAGCCCATGGGCCATGTATTGGAGACCCCAGTCTTAAGGGAATACCCCTGACCTGCCCATATCCTTCCCAATGTTACACCTCTTTTGCAGATCCAGGTTACATCAAATAAACAACCTTTATGATAACGCTCTATCCTGAAGAAGCTGTCAGTACTATATGAGAGTGAAACGGAGATCTTTCGTCGCATATCAGCATTAAAAGCGGAAGCGTTAACAGTGGAGAAAGCCGGGCAGCATACAACACCCGAGGTAAGTACCATATAATATCATTGAATAAAAAGAACACTAGTAATAAAATAGTTGTTTACCGTATTTTCACGCATATAACGCGCGCGTTATATGCGTTTTTACCTACCGCGCATACCCCTCGCGCGTTATATGCGTGAGCGCGGTATACAAAAGTTTTTAAACACCCACCCCCGCCCGACTCACCCCCCCCAGCAGGACCGCTCGCACCCCCACCCCGAACGACCGCTCGCACGCGTTCCCACCCGTACCCGCATCCACGATCGGAGCAAGAGGGAGCCCAAGCCCTCTTGCCCGGCCGACTCCCCGACAATATCGGGCCAGGAGGGAGCCCAAACCCTCCTGGCCACGGCGACCCCCTACCCCCACCCCGCACTACATTACGGGCAGGAGGGATCCCAGGCCCTCCTGCCCTCGACGCAAACCCCCCTCCCCCCCAACGACCGCCCCCCCCAAGAACCTCCGACCGCCCCCCCCAGCCGACCCGCGATCCCCCTGGCTGACCCCCACGACACCCCCACCCCCCTTCCCCGTACCTTTGGTAGTTGGCCGGACAGACGGGAGCCAAACCCGCCTGTCCGGCAGGCAGCCAACGACGGAATGAGGCCGGATTGGCCCATCCGTCCCAAAGCTCCGCCTACTGGTGGGGCCTAAGGCGCCTGGGCCAATCAGAATAGGCCCGGGAGCCTTAGGTCCCTCCTGGGGGCGGGGCCTGAGGCACATGGGCCCAACCCGACCATGTGCCTCAGGCCCCGCCCCCAGGAGGGACCTAAGGCTCCCAGGCCTATTCTGATTGGCCCAGGTGCCTTAGGCCCCACCAGTAGGCGGAGCTTTGGGACGGATGGGCCAATCCGGCCTCATTCCGTCGTTGGATGCCTGCCGGACAGGCGGGTTTGGCTCCCGTCTGTCCGGCCAACTACCAAAGGTACGGGGAAGGGGGGTGGGGGTGTCGTGGGGGTCGGCCAGGGGGGTCACGGGTCGGCTGGGGGGGCGGTCGGAGGTTCTTGGGGGGGGCGGTCGTTGGGGGGGGGGGGGGTTTGCGTCGAGGGCAGGAGGGCCTGGGATCCCTCCTGCCCGTAATGTAGTGCGGGGTGGGGGTAGGGGGTCGCCGTGGCCAGGAGGGTTTGGGCTCCCTCCTGGCCCGATATTGTCGGGGAGTCGGCGGTCCTTCGGGGTGGGGGTGCGAATGGTCCTGCCGGGGGGGGGGGGATGAATCGGACGTCGGGGGGGGCATCAGGCTTTCAGGATGGGGACAGACCTTCAAGGGGGGACAGGACTTCAAGGGGGGACAGGCCTTCAAGGGGGGACAGGCAGACCTTCAAGGGGGGACAGGCCTTCAAGGGGGGACAGGACTTCAAGGGGGGACAGGCCTTCAAGGGGGGACAGGCAGACCTTCAAGGGGGGACAGGACTTCAAGGGGGGACAGGCCTTCAAGGGGGGACAGGACTTCAAGGGGGGACAGGCCTTCAAGGGGGGACAGGCAGACCTTCAAGGGGGGACAGGACTTCAAGGGGGGACAGGCCTTCAAGGGGGGACAGGCAGACCTTCAAGGGGGGACAGGACTTCAAGGGGGGACAGGCCTTCAAGGGGGGACAGGCAGACCTTCAAGGGGGGACAGGACTTCAAGGGGGGACAGGCAGACCTTCAAGGGGGGACAGGACTTCAAGGGGGGACAGGCCTTCAAGGGGGAACAGGACTTCAAGGGGGGACAGGACTTCAAGGGGGGACAGGCCTTCAAGGGGGGACAGGCAGACCTTCAAGGGGGGACAGGCAGACCGAAGGGAGTGAAAAAGCTATAAAATAAACCCACTAGCGTGTCAATGTGTTGAGAGGAAGAGGTGGTCAGGGAAATTCTGCTGAGAAAACTCCGGGTCCATTTCCACCCCCCAGTTACCCTAGTCCACTCCACTCAACTGGTTCACATACTGAGTGGGTCTTTGGGTGTTGTTCCTGGGATCTCTTTCAGTGGTTTGTCAGTATCTCCTTGTGGTCCAAGGAAGGAAACTTTGTTAACCTTACCATTGACCTTCAGAATATATTTGTAACAGCGCTGCTTGTGTGGCATTACCGTAGGCTATGTAGTGATGGAAAGAAAAAAACAGACCTTTGCACATTTTTGCACTAGGTATATGGTATAGGTACCGTATATAGGTATAGGTATTCATGCACAGCTACCGTAAGTCCTTGTGAAGTTACGGTACCTTGTTCTTTCTGTATTTGACATCTAGCAAGGTCTCTGTTTGGAAGGAATGATTTAAGTTATGGTAAAAGCTGATAGCGTTGCTGGTTTTAAAAAGGTTTGGACAAATTCCTGGAGAAAAAGTCCATAGTCTGTTATTAAGACATGGGGGAAGCGTCTGCTTGCCCTGGATCAGTAGCATGTAATGTTGTTATTCTTTGGGTTTTGACCAGGTATTTAGTGACCTGGATTGGCTACCATGAGAATGGGCTACAGGGCATGATGGACCATTGGTCTGACCCAGTTAGGCTATTCTTATGTTATGTTCTCATCTGTAGGGGCCTTTGTTTTCACTTCTTATTTTAATGTATTTTTTTCTGGAAACTTATCAGTGTTTTTTATAATGGGAACAAAAATTGAAGAGAATTACCGTAATGTGTGTGGAATGGGGGGGGGGGGGGTTGTTTAACTACCATAATTTCTTCAGCTAAATACCGGTAATTCAATCCACCTCAACCAGACATAGGAGAACTCACGCACCATTCACACACCCTCCAACCAAACACGTGAAAAGAAAAAAACTGTTCATTCTTATAAACAACCTTATAACTTTTAATCTAGAGTTGGTGAGTATGAATTCAGCAACAAGAACAGAAACATGTTAATTCTTATAAACTATAACATTAACCGGTAGATCAAACGAAGTATGGAGGACAAAATAATCTAAATACAGTTACCGTAATTACGGTAAAGTTGTAAATAAACAAAGTTTACAGGTTTATTCAGACATCATCATCACAGTCATCTGAATCCTTGAATCCATCAAAATCCGAATTGTCATCATCGTCATTAAATAAACTGAGCACGGCCTGCAGACGATCCTCGTTTATTTCCGAAGTGATATCGTCATCATCGTCATCATCATCATCATCATCGCTGATATCCATGTTGTTGCCTCCTTCCGCTGCACTGGTAGTAGCCGTAGTGTCATTGGTTTCATAAACAATGCCCGCTTTTCTAAATCCGTTTCGAATGGTATCTGGTGTTATTTTGTCCCATGCTGAAGCCACCCACTTGCAGACTTCTGTGAAAGTTGCCCGCTTCTGCCGCCCCGCGGGTGTGTACTCGTGCGTGCCGCTCTGCATCCACTCGTCCCACTCCTTTCTAATAAAAGTCTTGAATGGATGATTCACTGCGATATCAAGTGGTTGCAGCTTACACGTCAGGCCTCCAGGTATCACAGCGATGTGGGCACGAGTAGAATTAATGTAGGCCTGAACATTTTTTTCTTTGTGGGCAGCCATGGCATCCAAAATTAACAAGGATTTTTTTGCAAAGAATCCACCCGGTCTTGCCCTAAAGCATTTATCTACCCACAATCTCATTACGTCGCAGTCCATCCATCCCTTCTTGTTGCAGTGCACAACCACACTGGTGGGCAGCTTTTCACGGGGCATAGTGACCCTTTTGAAAATGAGCATGGGCTTTAACTTAACCCCGCTAGCTGAGCAACCAAGAACGACTGTAAAACACGTTCTTTCATGCCCAGTTGTGGTGATGGCAACAGATTTAGTACCTGTGGGGGCTATGGTTCTTGTTGCTGGAATGTCGAATGCCATTGGAATTTCATCCATGTTGATGACGTCCTTTGCAGTGATGCCAAGTTCAGATATTTCTTTGGCGACAAAGTCACGGAAATCAATCAATTTTTGCTGCCAGTCATCTGGAAGTCGCTGGCCAACAGTTGTTCTCATTCTAACTGATAGTCCGTTCCTTTTCATAAATTTTGAGATCCATGTGAAGCCAGCTTTGAAGTCGGGTATTCCTCTTCCATTGGCAAGTAGTTTTGCCTTCATCTGAATCGCAACAGTAGAGACTGATTGATTTTGCTCCCTTCTCGCCAGAATCCACTGCTTCAAGTCATCCTCCAGCTGAGGCCATTTTGGTTTGGGCCCACGACGTGCCCGTTTGCGCGGATTGCATTTCTCCAGTTCCTTCTTATCTTTTCTCCATTCACGCACCGATGTTTCTCCAACATCGAACTCTCTCGCTGCGGCCCGGTTGCCTATTTCCTCAGCTTTCGCAACGACTTTAAGCTTAAAGTCTGCTGTATATGACTTTCGTCTCATTCCTGCCATTATGGCGGTACATTTCAATTTAATTGATAAACTCTACTACCAGGTAGATAAATGCAGAATACCAATCTGAAGAGATCAAATTAAAATGTGGGCTCTACATGCAGCATTAATCTTTTATAGGCTTACCCAAAGGCTGAGATGCTGTTGTATAGTCAAAATAGTATTCACTGGGCAAATTACAAGGCCAGATAGAGGGGGGCCACAGCCACATGGTGAAAAGCACACCACCAGAAAAACAGCCTTGGTGAAAACTAAGCGGCAAGCATGCTCAGACCATTGCGCATGCTTACAGAGCTGGGAGCAGGGCAGGGCGGGCGAAAGGAGAGGGACAGCGCACGGAGAGGCGGGGCAGTGCACGGAAGTCAGGGGGGGTGAACGGAGAGTCGGGACAGCGCACGGAAAGTCAGGGCAGTGCACGGAAGTCAGGGGGGGTGAACGGAGAGTCGGGACAGCGCACGGAAAGTCAGGGCAGTGCACGGAAGTCAGGGGGGGTGAACGGAGAGTCGGGACAGCGCACGGAAAGTCAGGGCAGTGCACGGAAGTCAGGGGGGGTGAACGGAGAGTCGGGACAGCGCACGGAAAGTCAGGGCAGTGCACGGAAGTCAGGGGGGGTGAACGGAGAGTCGGGACAGCGCACGGAAAGTCAGGGCAGTGCACGGAAGTCAGGGGGGGTGAACGGAGAGTCGGGACAGCGCACGGAAAGTCAGGGCAGTGCACGGAAGTCAAGGGGGGTGAACGGAGAGTCGGGACAGCGCACGGAAAGTCAGGGCAGTGCACGGAAGTCAGGGGGGGGTGAACGGAGAGTCGGGCAGCATGCGCGGTATACCCGTGAGCGCGGTATACCAAGGTTTTTGTACATATCATCGTGATTTCTGCGCGCTATACCCGTGTGCGCGTTTTATACGGGTGCGCGTTATTTGCGTGAAAATACGGTAAATATCAATAAAATAATTGTGGAAAAATTTATAAATAGAAGGGAAAGACTCGGATCAATGATAGCCTGCATGAAGGCCAATTAACCAAGATTAGTTCTGGTAATCGGCCATGGGCACTTGAGACCCGTAGTCTGTATCCCCGATATTAATAAGCAAGGATCTTCTTGATCTAAAGTTGGCCTTTGTTTAGGAGATTGTAGTAGATATACTAGAAGAAACAATAGGAATAATATTCTATAAATGAGTACATTAATCTGGTATGGCATGGATGTACTATTTCTGTGCCTTTTGGTGATTTGCATCCATTTTCCATTCAAAAGCTCAACATGGAAATATCACCTAATGTTAGGCACCATATATACAAAGGCAGTTTGAAAGGTTCAGGAAAATACAAGTTAAACAAATATTTCTTTTAATTTGACAAAATCTATTTTTCCAATGAGATGGAAAAACTGGACACTCGCTGGACTAAGGCCCTCTTCTATTAAACTGCACTAGCAGTTTTTAGCGTGGTGAGCCGCGCTGAATGGCCCGTGCTGCTCCCGACACTCATAGAGTTCCTATGAGCGTCGGGAGCAGCATGGGCCATTCAGCGTGGCTCTCTGCACTACAAACTGCTAGCGCAGTTTAATAGAAGAGGGGGTAAGTGTACAGCCCTTGAAGGAGATCTAGCTAGGTCCTTGGGACCTGGGTTGCTCACTGTTGGAAACAGGATGTGGGTTTGATGGACTTTTGATCTGGCAATTCTTATGTTCTTAAGCTGAGAAATATAACTGGGGTTGTTTTTTTTTAATATATTTGTTTAACTTGTTTTTTTACTGCACTTTTCAAACCACCCTCATACAATTTTCCCATTAGCTTGTAACTGCAAGGGGGAATACACTTGAGCAGAGCTTGGGAGTGTTATGGGCCCATCACCAAATAACACACACAACTTATACAATACTACCAGTTGTGTGAATTGCAATGGCACACTTGTCTTTTTGGTCTAGCTTTTCCTTCATTATCATAGTTTAGGGTGGATGATGATCTTTCAGTAACTACTAGACTTGCTTTTTATTTATTTTATCTCTACAATTTGTTGCACAGTATAGCTTTACACTCATTATTCTGCTCTGTACACTAATATTATAGAATTGGCACTAAGGTGTAAATTCTATATATGGCGCCTAATAAAAATCAATCCTAAAAACCACACTTAGGGCTTTTACGAAGGTGCGCTAGGGCCTTAATGCGCAGAATAGCGCGTGCTAAATTGCCGCTTTTAAGCAGGCAGTAGATTTTTCAGCTAGTACGTGCTATAGCGCGCTAATCCGGTGCATGCGATAAAACCGCTAGCGCACCTTCCTAAAAGTTAGGCATGATTTATAGAACAGAATTTACCAAAAATATTATTATTGACATTTTTGAGAAAAGGATTACAACAAAATAACATAAGAAAACAATATTAATACAATATAATATACAAGTGAGAAAAAAATTAAAAATTATGAAAGATTATTAGATAAAATAATAATAATAATTAGTCCTATGGTGTCACAACAATTCCAACATGCTATCCAATATAGGCCCTCTTTTATTAAGGTGCACTAACTGATTATTGCGTGCTAAATGCTAACGCGTGCATGTTATTCTATGGATGCATTAATATTTAGTGCACACTATTTCAATTAGCGTGCACTAATCGGTTAGCGCACCTTAGTAAAAGAGGGGGATAGTATTAATTTTTAATCCTTAAATTTAAGTAAACAATCCCATATTTTCTTAAAATTTATCAATCTGCCACCGTTAACTGCATATATTTTTTTCATATTTACTATACAAGCATAACATATTCCACCAAATATTATAATCCAATTTTGAAAAGTTTTTCCAATTAGATAATATCAATTTAACTGCTATCATTATTAGATTGTTCGATAGTTACATAGAAACATAGAAACATAGAAGATGACGGCAGAAAAGGGCTACAGCCCATCAAGCCTGCCCACTCTGCTTACCCACCCCCTGTCTATGCCCTAATGACCCAATTTCCTTATCTTGACCCTCGTAGGGATCCCACATGGGTATCCCATTTATTCTTAAAGTCTGGCACGCTGTCTGCCTCTATCACCTGCACTGGAAGCTTGTTCCAATGATCAACCACTCTCTCTGTGAAGAAATACTTTCTGGTGTCGCCATGAAATTTTCCGCCCCTGAGTTTGAGCGGGTGCCCTCTTGTGGCCGAGGGTCCCTTGAGAAAGAAAATATCATCCTCACGTCCCGTGAGGTACTTAAATGTTTCGATCATGTCTCCCCTCTCCCTACGTTCCTCGAGAGTGTAGAGCTGCAATTTGTTCAGTCTCTCTTCGTACGAGAGACCCTTGAGCCCCGAGATCATCCTGGTGGCCGCCCGCTTTATAAGTGTACAACTCAGACTTTAGAACAGCATTTACAGCAGGGAATGCACCTAACTTTCCCCCTCCATTACAAAGCCGCGCTAGCATTTTTAGCGCCGGACACGGTGGTAACAGCTCGGACGCTCATAAGGAATTCTATGAACATTGTAGCTGTTTCATAGTAGCCAGCGCTAAAAATGCTAGCGCAACTTTGTAAAGGAAGGGGTTTCGGCACAGCCATTTGCACCAAATGTAGTGCAAATTCCCATGCCTAAATTTAAGTACAGATGCCCTTAGTCTATAATTACGCATATAACTTAAAGCAATACCCCTGAACTGCCCATAACCTGTACATTTCCACACACCCTTTTTTTGACTCACGCCTAAGGGCTTCTTTTTCTAAGGTGCGTTAGGGCCTTAACGTGCAGAATAGCGCGCGCTAAAATGCCCTGCATGCTAGACCTTAACGGCGTTATTCTAGAAGCGTACCATGCGGTTTAGCGTGCAGTAATTTTGTGCGTGCGCTAAAAACGCTAGCGTACCTTAGTAAAAGGAGCCCTAAATGTACACACATTATTTATTTATTTATTGTATTTATAAAAATTTATATACCGTCTACAACTAGGCAGTTTACAGAGTACGAACCTAAAAACTTAAGAATAAACATCACAAAACAAAATCTTAAAAACAACTACTCATAAAATAACCGACTGTACCACTGAAAACCTTGGACATTTCACAAAAATGATGTTAACAAACAATTAATGTTTTCAATAATTTTTAAAATCTTAACTGGGCAGAACAGAGCCGTACGTGTCCCACCAATGCATTCCATAGATTAATACCTGCAATTTGTAATTAATTCTAATTAGTGCCACTGATTGCTTTTAAAATGGCAATTGGCACTAATTAGCTTGCTATTCAATTTTGGTGTGCATCTTAATTTGCTTGCGCAATTTTCTGCACTTTTTATAGGTGTTAAGTGCACCCCTTTTGTGGCACTCACATCTTGGTGCCAACTTAGAGAATTACCTTATGATTTGAATAGTTTGAGATCTGGCAAGTGCTAATTGCAAATAGTACAACAAAATAGCAAGGTAGATCTGTTTCATTTTGCATTTCAAGCTTCAAGTTTATTAGGTTTTTATATACCGCCTATCAAGGTTATCTAAGGGTTTTACAGTCAGGTACTGAAGTATTTTCCCTATCTGTGCCAGTGGACTCACAATCTATCTAACATAACGGGCCACATCGAGGAGGAGGAGGAAATTTTCACTCTTACGGGTCCCACGGTGACAAGAGGACATCCACTAAAACTTAGGGGAGGACGATTTCATGGGGACACCAGGAAATACTTCTTTACCGAGAGGGTGATTGATAGATGGAATGGTCTTCCACGTCAGGTAGTCGAGGCTAGTAGCATGCTCGACTTCAAGAGACAATGGGACAAACATGTGGGGTCGCTACAGAGGTATGATAGGGGATAGTTTCTCGAGGGTGGAAGGGATCATGATTGGGCAGACTTGTTGGGCCGTCGGCCCTTTTCTGCCATCGTATTCTATGTTTCTATGTTTCTAACGTACCTGGGGCTATGGAGGACTGAGTGACTTGCCCAGGGTCAAAAGGAGCAGCGCAGGGTTTGAACCCACAGCCCCAGGGTGCTGAGGTTCTAGCTCCATCCACCGCGCCACACACTCCTCATTTCAAACTGAATATGCATCCACAGTCCCTTGAGGCTAACCTGAAATTGGAAGCACCTTCTACTAACACTAACCCCCTGTTTTAATAAGGTGTGCTACCTAACCACTAACGCGTCCATAGACTAACATGTGTTAGTGTTTAGCGCGTGGTTAGCATAGCGCACCTTAGTAAAAGGAGCCTTAAATCTATCAAAGCAGCTAAGCAAATGAATAAAGACAACACTATTTAAATTTACAAGAACTGGCCCAAACAATTGCTTAAGAACATAAGAATAGCCGTACTGGGTCAGACCAATGGTTCATCTAGCCCAGTATCCCGCCTTCACAGAGGCCAATCCAAGTCACAAATACCTGGCAATGTGATCAAAACCCCCAAATAATAGCAGTATTCCATGCCACCGATCCAGGGCAAGCAGTGGCTTCCCCCCGTGTCTCTTTCAATAGCAGACTATGGGCTTTTCCTTCAGGAACATGTCCAAACCTTTTTTTAAAACCAGCTACATTAACCACTCTTACCACATCCTCTGGCAACACATTCCAGAGCTTAACTATTCTCTGAGTGAAAAAATATTTCCTCCTATTGGTTCTAACAGTATTACTCTGAAACTTCATCGAGCGTTCCCTAGTCTTTGTAAACCTTGATGCAGTAAAAATTCAATCCACGTACCCGTTCTACACCACTCAGGATTTTGTAGACTTCAATCATATCTCCCCTCAGCTGGCACTTTTCCAAGCTGAAGAGCCCTAACTTCTTTAGTTTTTCCTCATACAAGAGGAGTTTCATCCCCTGTATCGTCTTGGTCACTTTTCTTTGAACCTTTTCTAGTGCTTGCTTAAAATATTTACTTTTGGAATCAGTACACTGACCAGTGTTTGTCTCTTTGTAGTTTTATTCAATGAATTTGTAGATCATTTCCAAAAGAAGATAACTGAGCTTTGTAAGCAAATTGAGACAGGGTTGGGGGGGGTGTCATAAACTAAATTTAAGTTATAGTAAGCAACAGTGATGTAGGGAGAGCAGGAAGTGCCCAGGGCAGTGGCAACCCCGTGCCCTCCTCTCCATCTATCACTTCTTCTGTACCATCTCCCCCCGCACCCTTTTCTCTGCCCCCCTCCCTCCCTCTGTGCTCCCACACTACACTCGCACCCTCCCTTCCCACTCCATACCTTTTTAAATGTTCGCTTCTACATTCTGCTACTTGCGGTAGCGTTGGCTTTCCCTCTGATGTCACTTCCTGGCCCCACGGCATGGAAGTGATTTCAGAGGGAGCCAGGCTTGCACGAGTAGCAGGCTGGCAAAGATTTAAAAGAGGTACAGGGGCAGGAAAAGGAGGGCATGACTGTGACATAGGGGGGGGGCAGAGAGGTGCCGGTGCCCCCACTGAGATGGCGCCCGGGATGGTCCACCTCCTGCCACCACCTCTTTCTATGTCACTGGTAAGCAACCATTTGTGCTCTTGTCTTCCAATAATCTGGTATTCAGGCTTCAAAAAGAATGAGCTTACGCACAGTCCTTGTTTATGGGGTTATAGCTGATTCAGAACATGACTGTTCACTTTTTAAATGGTTTCATTCTTCAGTGTGTGTGTTTCTCCTTTCCTCCATTCACAGACTTAAGCATATTTGTGTAGCAGCCCTGGAAAAGTGTATCTCAGAGAGGAAGCAGGTTACGCCTTTCGCCCTCTAGCACTACCCCTTCACTAATCTCTCTCTTCCCCTACTACCTACTCATGTACTCCCTCTATACTGTCTAGAGCTGTCCAATTCAGGAAAAAAAATTCAATATGGTTTGTTTTTGCCAATTGAATCAATTCAATACGATTTGATTCACTTTCTTCTGACATAGCTTTAAAATTAGCTAGAAAAATGGATTACATGAATTACATCTTTAAGTTCTTTTTTAGAAACTAGTCTTATAGCCCGTTATATTAACGGGTGCTAGAATATATGTATGTGTGTCTGTCTTTATTTCTTTCTCTCTCTCTCCTTAGCTGCTTTCCGTATTTCTGTCTTTCTTTCTTTCTGTCTTTCTTTTTCCTCGGCTGTCCACCACCACCCCTTCACTGCTCCCCTTATCCAGCAGCAGCCCTTCTTCCTTTATTTTACCTCCCCCCTGTCCAGCAGCACCTCTTTCCTGCTCCCCCTGTCCAGCAGTAGGCCTCCCTTCCTTTTTCTGCCCCCCTGTCCATCAGCACCTTTTCCCCTGTCCAGCAGCACCCCTTTCCTCCGTTCGCGTCTGCCCTCCGCCACAGCCGCCTCAAGCCGCCATGGCCTGCAGGCGCCGACAGCCGCCGCATGCGCCTGAAGCTGACATTTCCGCCATCCCTACCACCGCCACTGCTTGAGAGGCCCGCGGGACCGAAGGCGATCAGCGTGTGTGGGGCTTGGGAGGAGGAGTCCTGGTGTCACACATGCGCACTCCTGCTGACCACTGACCTACGGATCGGGGTCAGGGAACACGCGGTAATATTGCGAATGCGCGCTTAGCATTTTATTATTATAGATATTAGTTTGTCAGCTTTGGCTGGTTTCCGACAACTCTGCTGAGCAACAAATTATTTGACCTCCTGCAGAGAATATTCTTTCCAAAGAAACAGAAGTTGCCGGCAAACACAGAAATTTCTGTGCAAGCCAGGTTTGGTAAAAGTCACTGTCTTGTCTCTCATGCCAGTACATAAATACATCATCACCAGTTTCCAAGAATTCTTCGCCTTTATATGGCAGCTTGAAACCTATTGCCACCTACTTTTTATGCTTCTGAATTTGGGAGTTTAGTGAATTTTTGAGTATAAATGTAGACACTCAGTCCCAGAAAATTTTCAGAGGCCATAATCAAAAAATACATCTAAGTCCGTTTTGGATCTAAGTTGCTAGTTGCCCAAAGTCGGACATGTTAAAAGTCCTAGTTTATATGGTTCACTAGCCCATCCGCAGACTACTTAAGCCACCTCTATGCAGCTCTACTAGGCTTTCCTATGCCAGGTGCTGATATTCTGGAGGTAGGTGTGTACATTTTTATTCTGATTTTTATGGTATTGTTGAGGGGTCGGTGATCACTGGGGGGAATGTGTGTGTGTGTGGGGAGAGTCTGTACTTTGTGTCTGCAGTGGTTATCTGGTCACTTTGTTTTTAGATCGCCTAGGTCACTATGTACAAGTTCCGTCTAGGCAGTCTCCTTAAACTTTTGGTTATTCTTGCAGTACGACTAAGTCCAGGTCAGCTCACATCCCGCCCAAATCCCGCCCTCACCTCCTAAAATGCCCCTTTTTACTCTGAGCATACAGCGGCAGGAAAAAGGCCTAAGCTGCTCTTAGATATATCTAAAACCTGTTTCGACTATCGGCACTTGGATGACCTGTGTTTTGGATCATCCAAGTGCCGATTTAGGCAGGATTTTAGACATATTTCCGTTTCGATTATGAGCCCCGAATTCTTTGAAGTAGTGGGCCTCCTGAACATTGCTCATCAAAAAAAAACATTTTATCATATGTACTAACATTTTGGCACAAGATTTATTGCACAGATCCTTAGAATAATGCTTAAATGGGAGGAGCCCATAGAAATATATCGCTTAAAAAATAAGCTCACTGCTTGATCTGAGTCATGAAACTAACAAAAGTTCTAGAGAAAAAATTAAAGGCAATGATGAAAGCTGTAGTTCGTACTGACCAAACAAGTCTTATATCAAGCATAAAAAGTGCAAATAATATTAGACGATGGCTCACTATCAATCAAGTTGGATATTTTTTTTTTTTACTTCTATCACTGGACACAGAAGATACCTTTGAGAGGGTTAAAAGGTGTTGCTCCTGATACATTTTAGAATACATGACATATCCTTATTTCCAGAATCCATGCAACATGTAGAGAACCTACCTCTGGTGTGAGGATGAATAATAGATTGGACAAATCATTTAACACAAAAAGAGACAGCAGACAGAGGTTCCTGCTATTGCCGTTATTTTTCACCCAGCTATTGAGTCATTTATCAGCAAAACTAGACATTCTAACCTATTACAGAGGATATAGAGGAAGGTAAAATGGAATTTCATTATATTCAGGTGATGAGCTTTTCTACATTTTGAATCTCAGTACCAGATCTGGAGAGAATTATATTACTTTTTAACAATATATCAGGATGTAAGCTCAATCGGGTTGATTTACCAAATTTGCCACCAGAAGTGAAGAGCTTTTTAAACAGCCAAGCAAAGAAAAGTGTTTGTTTTTAAAACCTGGAGCAAGCACTGTATAAAAAGCTGAAAAGAGGTGAAGTCAGAAAGAGGCAAATAATGACGAATTTTGGGCTTTCCCAATGTTGAGCTATAATGGGGTAAATTCTACATATGATGCCCCCCCCAAAAAAAAAACACACACACAGCACTATTCTTGAAACCATGTATAAAGTTGGGTGCAGTTTATAGAATATACGTAGTGGCCAGCCCTGCAACTAAAATTTAGGCATGATCATTTATGCCAACTAAAACCTGGTGTAAATATCCGTGCCTAAATTCTATGTGGATTGGGCATATTCTGTAACAGTATATGTAATTATTAGGATCACCCATGATCTGCCTGTGCCCCTCCCATGGCTATTCCCCCTTTTCAGATCTGCGTATTAGAATTCACGTATGCTGCTTTCTAAGCATTTTCTATAATGTGTGCATAAATTCTAATTAGTACTAATTAGTGTTTGTTAGTGGCCAATTATCAGCACCAATTGTCTTGTTAAACAATTAAGTTGCAACTTTAGTCACCATATAAATAGAATCTGGGGAGAATGTATTAATTGCAACATTTCCTAGATCTAATCATCATTCTTTTTTCCAAATGAACAGTCACCCTACTAGCATTGGTCTCTTGCAGAAAAAGGCATTCTCAGACCATGATCTAATCACATTACCTAAAGGGGGAAAAAACCAAAATACCTCTCTATTCTTCAATCCCTAAACAACCTAAGTTGCGTACTAACTGAAACCCACAACTTCAGCCTTGCTCCATAGAAATCAGTAGAGAAAAGCATACCATTCACACATGTGAGTAAAAATACTTTTCAGTGAGAAAAGCCACCAATGATATAACAAGTTGTTGGGACATGAAGAACTGCTGGCATTAAAAAAACCTTTAAATCCTTTCCTCTCCCCCCCCCCCACCAATTTATTTTGCATCCTTTATTCATGAAGATACAGAATTCATAGTAAATGACGGCAGATAAAAAGCTGTACGGTCCATCCAGTCTGCCCATAAGTTAAACTCACAAGACACTAGACACATACTTTTCATGTACATATTCAATGCAATCCGCCACCCCTGATTTGTTATCTCACGGAGAATCATGACTGGGATATAGTTATACTGTGCTATAAACTGTTCAGGAAAGACAGGATAGGAAGGAAAGAAGGTGGAGTGGCGTTATATGCTAATGATTATATTAAAGCCACACAATTGCAGTATCTGCAGAGTAAGGAAGAGGAACTGTGGATCAATCTGGAAAAAGGGAATGGAAAATGTATTTACATTGGTGGGATATACAGGCCTCCTTCACAGACAGAAGTGGACAAAGATTTAATAGTAGGCATTCAAAATATAGCTGTAAAAGGGAAACTGTTAAAATCACCTATTATTAATATGCCAAATGTTGATTGCAGTATCCCTACTGTGGGGTCTTCTAGAAGCAGGGAGATCATGGATTCTCTACAGGAGAACAGTTCCAGTATAATGGAACCCACGTAGGACGGGGGCCATACTGGACTTAGCACCTATAAACTGGGAAAGTGTTTCTGGTGTTACAGTAGGTGATCATCTGGCATCCAGTGATCACTGCATGGTGTGGTTTAATATTCAGACAGGTGCAGAGAGGGTTCATTCAAAAGTAAAGGTTCTAGACTTATTTTCACTTCTCCTACCCTGGGGTAATAGTGAACAAGTCAATGAAGCCGTTGGCACAGTACGCAGCGGCCTATAAGAAGGCGAATAGAATGCTAGATATAATCAAGAAAGGTATTACAACCAGAATGAAGGAAGTTATCCTGCCGTTGTATTGTGCGCCCGCATCTGGAGTACTGCTTCCAATATTGGTCACCGTACCTTAAGAAGGATATGGCAATACTCAAGAGAGTTCAGAAAAGAGCGGCACGTTTGATAAAAGGTATGGAAAAACCTTTCATATGCTGAAATATTAGAGAAACTGGGGCTCTTTTCCCTAGAAAAGAGGAGACTTAGAGGGGACATGATAGAGACTTACAAGATCATGAAGGGCATAGAGAAAGTGGAGAGGGACAGATTCTTCAAACTTTCGAATACTACAAGAAAGAGAGGGCATTCGGAAAAATTAAGAGGGGACAGATTCAGAACCAATGCTAGGAAGTTCTTCTTCACCCAAAGGGTGGTGGATACCTGCAATGCGCTTCCAGAGGGTGTAATAGGACAGTGTACAGTATTGGGGTTCAAGAAGGGATTAGATAACTTCCTTAAAGAAAAGGGGATAGAAGGATATAGATAGAGGATTACTATACAGGTCCTGGACCTGATGGGCCGCCGCATGAGCAGACTGCTGGGCACGATGGACCTCTGCTTATGTTCTTATGTTATGTGAGCTGAACTTAAGACTAGTACTAGAATGGTCTCCATGTGGATCATAGAAGTCACTATAGCACAGGGTGGCAAGTGCCACCCTCAAAACATGGCTTACTACCCCCAATTTCATCACTTCAAGGGGATGAATGCTGGCATTTGACTTAATCCTCAGTAAGCCTACCTGTTGTGACCAGAGAATGTCCAAGGGCAAACTTAGCATTCTGGCCAAAGGCCTTGTAACCCATGGTGATCAGTGAGTTTAGCAGGACCAGTGTACCAGTTACAGTTATGATTATTTGATATACCACAATTAATTAACAAAACAAGTTAAATCAAAGCGGTTTACAGGTCAAAAGGAAAAAACAGGGAAAAAGGGAAAAACCAAAATAAAACCACTAAAAAACTGACATAACAAGTATGTCATGACTAGGAGAACATACAGAACACAATTTGGTTGACTACAAAAGGACAGTTTTACAATGTATTGTTGGAATAAAACATGACGGGAAACATCAAGGGTAAAGAGTAAAAGTATAGTCAAACCTTGTTGCAAGATTCTGTCAATATGGTTTTGTTTTGCTTTCCTTAAAGAGGAAGAGTAAGTCTTAGAAAGGGATTTGAATCATGCATTAGCGGACTCAGAAGGGTTCTTTCTCCAAGAACATTCCGTGCTTCGTAATTGACGTCGTAAAGCAGAAAGGACTACAGGGTGAAACTGAAAGAAGCCAAGAGAGAGATACGTTTGGCGAAGGCACAGGCGGAAGAACAAATGGCTAAAAATGTAAAAAAGGGAGATAAAAATTTTTTCAGAAATATTAGTGAAAGGAGGAAGATAAAAAATGGAATTGCTAGGCTAAAAGATGCTAGGAACAAATATGTGGAGAGTGATGAGGAGAAAGCAAATGTGCTAAACAAATACTTCTGTTCTGTGTTCACAGAAGAAAATCCTGGAGAAGGACCGAGATTGTCTGGCAAAGTTACACGAGAAAATGGAGTATATTCTGCGCCGTTCACGGAGGAGGGTGTTTATGAGCAACTTGAAAAACTGAAGGTGGACAAAGCGATGGGACCAGACGGGATCCATCCCAGGATACTAAGGGAGCTCAGAGAGGTTCTGGCGAGTCCTATTAAAGACTTGTTCAACAAATCTCTGGAGACGGGAGTGATTCCTGGGGATTGGAGGAGAGCGGATGTGGTCCCTATTCATAAAAGTGGTCACAGGGATGAAGCAGGAAACTACAGGCCGGTGAGCCTCACTTCAGTTGTTGGAAAAATAATGGAAGTGTTGCTGAAAGAAAGGATAGTGTATTTCCTTGAATCTAAGGGGTTACAGGATCCGAGGCAACATGGCTTTACAAAAGGTAAATCGTGCCAAACGAACCTGATTGAATTTTTTGATTGGGTAACCAGAGAGCTGGATCGAGGACATATGCTAGATGTAATTTACTTGGATTTCAGCAAAGCCTTTGATACAGTTCCTCATAGGAGGCTGTTGAACAAACTTGAAGGGCTGAAGTTAGGACCCAAAGTGGTGAACTGGGTCAGAAACTGGCTGTTGGACAGATGCCAGAGGGTGGTGGTTAATGGAAGTCGCTCGAAGGAAGGAAAGGTGACTAGTGGAGTCCCTCAGGGTTCGGTGCTGGGGCCAATCCTGTTCAATATGTATGTAAGTGACATTGCTGAAGGGTTAGAAGGAAAAGTGTGCCTTTTTGCAGATGATACCAAGATTTGTAACAGAGTAGACACCGAAGAGGGAGTGGAGAATATGAAAAAGGATCTGCAAAAGTTAGAGGAATGGTCTAATGCCTGGCAACTAAAATTCAATGCAAAGAAATGCAGAGTAATGCATTTGGGGATTAATAATAGGAAGGAACCGTATATGCTGGGAGGAGAGAAGCTGATATGCACGGACGGGGAGAGGGACCTTGGGGTGATAGTGTCCGAAGATCTAAAGGCGAAAAAACAGTGTGACAAGGCAGTGGCTGCTGCCAGAAGGATTCTGGGCTGTATAAAGAGAGGCGTAGTCAGTAGAAGGAAGAAGGTGTTGATGCCCCTGTACAGGTCATTGGTGAGGCCCCACTTGGAGTATTGTGTTCAGTTTTGGAGACCGTATCTGGCGAAAGACGTAAGAAGACTTGAGGCGGTCCAGAGGAGGGCGACGAAAATGATAGGAGGCTTGTGCCAGAAGATGTATGAGGAGAGACTGGAAGCCCTGAATATGTATACCCTAGAGGAAAGGAGAGACAGGGGAGATATGATTCAGACGTTCAAATACTTAAAGGGTATTAACGTAGAACAAAATCTTTTCCAGAGAAAGGAAAATGGTAAAACCAGAGGACATAATTTGAGGTTGAGGGGTGGTAGATTCAGGGGCAATGTTAGGAAATTCTACTTTACGGATAGGGTAGTGGATGCCTGGAATGCGCTCCCGAGAGAGGTGGTGGAGAGTAAAACTGTGACTGAGTTCAAAAAAGCGTGGGTCATAAGGGTGAAGGGGAAGAAGAGAGCAGGAGAGATACTGGACAGGAATTTTAGTACCCTTTATCATCAGAATCCTTAAGTTATGTTGGCCTTGCTTATACCACAACATTCTGTGAGGTTCATCACTGTTTAATCTATAGATAAGTCTTGGAGTTGTAGATCCTATTTCCACTGCAGTTAATAGCTTTTATGGTGTCAAATTTGAGTAACTTAAGCCAGGAAGAACTCACACTGATTCTGAGTGTTGCTGAAGCAGTCTGTCATAATTGTGAGGAAGCATGACTGGATAAGCTCATTACTGTTCTTGGATTTTTATAATAGCTTTGTTTCATCAATGGTATGACCCAGCAACAGCTGGAAGGATTTCCAGACCTTTGTCATTTTTTGTAAAAAAAAAAAAAAGGCATCTGCTGCTTACAGTAATTTGAATTGGTTGGGGGTCCTGTTCCCAGACATACTAGCCATATTATTAATAGCCAAGTTGTCTGTTCAACAGACAATTATTGTTTAAAAGAAGCTTCTTTTTGAATGCACCCAAAAACAGTGAAAAAAATATTTTCAGCTCAGATCTTTCAAGTTTCACATCTGGAGGCTTCAAAGAGTTTATTTTCTAGTTTTTTTTTTTACTTTGGGGAGGGCTTGGGGTGATACTTTGATTCTTTGTAATTTAATTTAATAATGTCTCTCAAAGCTAAATTCGTTTATACCAGCAAAATAAAAACTCCTTTGGGAACTGAAGAGATTAGAAACTGTGAGTCCACAAAACTCAGCAAAGACTATCTCCACCCCTCAGCAAAGAGATTTTAATCAGAGTGGCAGCATTTAACAAACAAATCACTGTTTTTGCTTTAAGCAGCCATTTTTAATCTAGCTCATTCTCTCTCTGAGATTTTACATTGCTACAGGTTAATTATTTGAGTGAAACAGTAAAGTGAACTTGTGTTTGCCTTTATCTTCAGCAACCATGTGGGGGGAAAATGACAACATAAGCCAGGATTCACTAAGCCAACCGATGGTGTACTGATCGGTTTGCAAGCTCTTGGCGAGCAGATTTCCCTCCGGCCCGATTCACTAAAGTGTTTAGCGATCCCCTCCCAATCCGTGCATGCAAATGAGGAAAATGGCATGCAAATTTGGGGAGGGCAGCAATTTACTAAACACTTTAGCTAACACCGATTGGGCTTGCCGATCAGAAAAGAAGCGACTGCTGAAGACCAGTCGCTTCTATCCTGGCCGACTCTCCTGCCCTCTTCTGCCCTTTAAAACCACTTGCTCGCAATGCTTTTTAGCAGAGCAAGCCCATGGTTTTAAATCCGCCGCTGCCATCGAGCCCGACGCTGCCCACCCAGTCCCCGCAAATATAGCTGGAGAGATGCCAACTCTCTCCTGCCATCGCAAAACTGCCATCGGCCCGGCAGGGCCCGTCCCACCTCTCCCCGTACTTTACTCTGGCTCTTTAAAATTATGGCAGGAGGGTTCCCACACCCTCCTGCTTTATCTACAACTACTAACCCCCCTCCCAACAAGCCTTCCTGAAGTCACAACATCAGAGAGGCTTCCTACGCAGGCGCGAATCTCGCGAGAAGCCGCCACCCGCGGCTTTGAACGGAACGATCGACTGAGCAGGGGAGCCGGCCAGACACGCTGCTGCTCCACAAGGAAGGGAACAGAAGGGGAGGGGAAAGAGAACTGCTTCTGCAGCATAGGAAAGGGGGACCCTAGGGAAATGCTGCTGCTGCTGCACAGGGAAAGGGAGAGGGAGGGAAGGGGGAAGAGAAATGCTTCTGCTGCACAGGAAAGGGGGAAGGGAAATGCTGCTTCTGTTGCTGCTGCACCCAATTGGGGAAAGAGAGGGAAGGAAGGAGAAGGAAGAGAAGGGAGAGGAGAGGAACAAGAGATGCCAAGTTCATGGCAGGGAGGGAAGGAAAGGAGATACAAGACCATGGAGGGGGAGGGAGAGATGCCAGGGCAGGGGGGGAGGGAAGGAGACAGATGCCAGACCAGGGGAAAGGAAGGAAGGAGGGAGGGAGAGAAAGGAAGGAAACAGATGTCAGACCATGGAAATAGGACGGAAGAAGAGAGAGATAGGAAGGGAAGGTAAGACATGGAAACGTAGATTTTGAAAAGAAAGCAGAAAAATTGAATATTAAGTTAATGCCAAAGATGGATGCAAGGCAGAAAGTGAAGACAGAGAGAAAAACAGTCAAAGGACAAGAAGGCCCTGGAAACATAGTTAAAAGCACAGAAAAATAAAGTCACCAGCCAACAAAGGTAGGGAAAATGATTTTATTTTCAATATAGTGATTGAAATGTGTCAATTTTGAGAAAGAAAAGATATTAAACTTTAAATGTGAGGTCTGCAGAAAACTGTTAAAGGAAAGTTTTATAAACTATAAAGAGTTTTACCTCATGCAAAATTGTCATTTCTTTAATAAGACATTAACTATTTTTTCTGCAGCCTTCCAAGTACCTACAAATCCAAAATGTGGCACCACAAAGGGTTTGAGTTTGAGAACACTGGATAAGAACATAAGGAAAGAGACAACTGGGTTAGTTACAATTAAATCTGGGTTAAGGGGAAAGGGTAAAACATTAGGGTGTGGGATAATAAAATAAGTTTTTAAAAAAATTAATTTACGGTTGGGTTTATTAATTAATTTTTTTATTTTAATCTGTTCTGTTGAACTATGAACAAAATGCCTGAGAAAAATAGAATGCTTTTAGTTGAGCCTTAAATTTTGGAAACAAACTCTTGGTGTGAAGGTATTAAGGTAAAGAATTTCAGAGTATACAGTAGGTACCATAACTGTGAAGGAAGAATTCCTATGAACATCAAGGAATAGTTGTTGCAAGGATCAGAGGGCTTTCTGTGAAGAATAGTAATCTAAAAAACTGAACAGAAATGAAGGAAGACTGCGTGATAATATTTGATAGCAGTATGTTCATCTTTTAGGAGACTAGTGACGTGATTGAATTTAGCTAGTACTTTGGGAGACCGATGAGAATGGAGTTACAGTAGCCTATGTACAACATTTGAAAGATTGAATTATTGCCTGGAGTTATTTTTCTGATACTGTTTGGCTTCTTACTTCGGTGCTTTTGTCCCCTGATTTAGTTGTATGACCTGATTTTGGCAAATGGACGAATATCGACTAAAACAATTGCTGAGACACTACAAATATCCAGAGAATGTGTTGGATGCATAATCCACAAACAGCTGGGCATGCAGAAGCTGTCAGCCAAGAGAGTGCCCAAGTTTTTGAATGCTGATGAGAAACAACACTGAGTGGACACTTCCAAGTTGATTTTGCAGCATTTTTAGCGAGCTGGTTCCAGCTTTCTGGAATGACTAGTTACTGTTGATGAAATGTGAACCTGAGACAAAACAACAGTCCATGCAATGGCAGCACTCAGGTTCTCCAAGGTCAAGGAAATTCAAGACCCAAAAGTCAGCAGGAAATATCAAGGCCACAGTGTTTTGGGATCAGGAAAGTGTTGTAATGACTGATTATCTTCCAAGAGGCCAAACGTTAATGCAGAATACTATTGTACACTTCCCCCTCCCAATTCGCGGTTTCAACGTTCGCGGTTTTGATTATTCATGATTTTTTTTCCCAGGCCCCTCCCCCCTGATTTTTTCTCCACCAGGCCCCTACACCCCCCCCCCCCCGAGAATTGCTCATTGGCAGCCTGCATTAAAAAAAAACAGCTCCAGGACTTGGATTGGGGCGAGGAGGGAGGCGATCGGAGGCGGATGGGGGCAATCAGAGGCGGAGAGGTGCGATTGGATGCAGAGGGGGGCAAGCAGCCGCCCCAGGAGCATGGACCTTACCTGGTGGTCTAGCGGTGACACGGGGCAGGAGCGATCTTCCTACACTTCTGCCCCATGCAGAGCCATGCTGTGAGTTCCTGTGGTCTCACGAGACTACAACAGGGAGTTCCCCAGGTAAGGTTTGAGGGTGGGTCAGAGCCAGCCCAAAAGTTATTCGCAAATCTTCCCTATTCACAGGCCGGCTCTGCCCCTAACCCCCACGAATAGGGAGGGAGAAGTGTAATTTGCTGTGCTGATTAAAGGAGGCATTGAAAAAAAGGAGAGGGAAACTGCTGAAAGGAGTTTTCTTTTTGAAAGACAATATACCTGCTTACAAGGCTGGCAAAGCAATGGATGTTTTGACACAATTGGGGTTTGAGTGCATAGACCATCCACCCTTCTCACCAGATCTTGCTCCATCTGACTATTTTTTGTTTCCAAACCTTAAAAGGAGTTTGAAAAGTTGACAATTTTTGAGTGATTTGTACATGGTTGCAGCAGCGGAGCAGTATTTCAGTGACCAAATAGAGTATTTTTGGAAGGGTTACAGAAACTTCAGATACGATGTGCCAAGTGTGTTGAACTTAGGGGCAAATATGTGGAATAACTTGCAAATTTCAGGCTCCTTGTCATTCCCTTCTTGGTTGGGCTGAGAACTTTTCGGCATCCCTTCGTAGATACCTCCAGCTTAGTAAAAGAATGATTCTTTTCTTAAATCATATCTCTTCTTTTCATAGTAAAGAATTTCTGGGTCTCTCAAATGGTACTGGATCCAACCATCTACACTGAGGTAAGTATTTCCTCAAAGAAGTTTCCAATGTGTGTCTATCTCAGGGTTCGTTTTAGTGTCAATCTGTATTCCTTTTCCCCAAACTCAGTCTCTACAAACATTCCTAGGGATCCGTCATCATCCATTGTATTCCACTGTCTGCTACAATGCCTCTCTTCAGGAACACTTACTCTCTGACTTTAACAACTTAAAAGGAAAATGCTAAGTCCCTAACTCAGAGCAGTGCTGGTGTGTGCATTTTCAGCTCTGTTCTTTGAACTATTTCTTAAAATGCTTTAAAATTTACTCTAGCTACCTGGGAAAAAAATAAATGTATAATCCAGTGCCATAAATGGAACCTTCCCACAGAACTTTACCCAGGTCTAATGACTCTGATCTACCCCTTCCTGAAGCAGAGCACACTTTGGTACTCTAATTAGCAAGATAGACATGGACTTTTAGGTAACCTGCCTTTATTTTCTTGTCATGGCAGTACTATGGATAGACATTAAATGTAGGGATCTTTCTCAAATAATAATTGCTCTGAGACACAGCAACCACCCCCATAAGGCTCTGGTTGCTGTTCTCTGCCTCACAGGTTTAGGGTTTAAAAAAAAAAAAAAAATCTCAATTCACCTCTGCTGTGCAGTACAGTACAGCTATCACTGTCTCAGCACACCCTGGAGTGTCTTCTAACTGGCTTCAAATCTGGCAAGGGACTTATTAGAGGCACCCTTGATAGTCAGTCTATGTTTCTATTTAATTAGCTGAGCTTCGCACTCTTCTCAGTCACACCTCCTCTGTCCCTACAGAGCTTACTAGCCACATGCCCTTTCTCTGCCTGCTATATAGCGCACGCTATCATAAACTCTCAAACAGGAATCCTGTCGTCTTAATTCATTAATTAAGCTAAATTACTGCAAATTATTCATACAAATACTCATAACACTTGTCCTGTGTAATCCGGATTACCCTCCCAACTGCCTACCAACCACCGCTGCCAGAATATTTACCCTGGGTTGCCATGGTGACCAGCAGGCACAAGTACACTTGCACTAACCCATCTTCCTGTAACAACTACCCCCTACCTAGCAACCATTCAAAACTGATTACAATAAATTCTAGTACGACAGACACTTTATTCCTGAACTCTTGTAGGGAACTTCATTTGCATGCTTTTTTGCTCCTCCTCCCTTACCTCTGGGCTGTCCTTCAACTCCTCAGTTGTCTTCCTACAAGTGAGATAGTTAGGAGCTTGTCTTTTCATTTTCAATTCAGTCTTTTTCACTAACCATTTGCAAGCCTTTTCAGTGCTGCAGAGGATCCCCTTTGTAGGACAGCTCTGGCTGCAGGAGAGCGCAGACTCATAGATCAAGGATCTGCTTCCAAGACTGCTTTGCAGTGTACCCGCTCGGATAGCCTGAACTATGGGATCCTTCCTTTCCCTTTTCTGTTTCTTCTCCAGGGCTGACTGTCTGCTTTGATATGCACTGAGGAGTGGAAGGAAAGCCCAGAGGTAAGGAAAGAGGAGCAAAAAGAGTACCAATGAAGCTCCCTACAAGAGTTCTCGCAAGAAGAGGTTGACTACCCACGTGTTCAGGAATAGAGTGTATGTCTACTAAAAAGAAGATCAATGAAGTAAGAAATATTTCCTTGTATTTTCCTAGTAGCTGATATGGATGCAGTAGTAAACAAGCAGATGTGGATTGGAAGTAACAGAAAGTGTGGAGACGAAAGGAGCAGGTAAAATGAAAAGATGTCAATTTTCTTAGAAAAATATTATTTTTATTGAGGGGAAAAGCATAATAGTAAATGGGATAAATATTAGATGGATGTTAAAGGGAAATGTTGAGATGATATTTCTGTCGGCCGGAAGATGTATGTAAAGGGGCCTTTCCTTCCAGTGATCTTATGTGATGTTACTGTGAGTCCATCTCCAAATCCAAGTACTCATGAGCAGCTTCTGTTTTATTGTTCATTTGCTGCAATTTCACATCCAACACAGCCTCCACTACAGTCCACATATCCGTCATGATCTCCAAAGTCCAAGCAGAACTAACCAATGGGCTCAACAGGGCCTGAGCTGCAATCTCAGAATCTACTTCCTGCTGTTTCAAGTTTCAAGTGTATTAAAAAAAAAATTTTTAACCGCTTAATCATGTTTCTAAGCGGTGTACAATTTACATAAAAACAGATTAAAAATCAGGGATAATAGACAAAACCAAAGTGGCTTAGTAAAACACATAATAAGACATATGGTCTTACTTCAAACAATAGGAAAGAAAGGGAAGAACTACAATCATGAAAGAAAAAGCAAAACAAAAAAGGAAAAAACAATAGGTTAGGGTAAAAAGTGATAAAATTTGTTTGTTTTTGCCCTTAAGAGGACAGTTATTGTCCAAAGGCATCCTGGAATAAAAATGTTTTTAATTTTGATTTGAATTATTTTATTTCGGATTCACTGTGCAAATGATTGGGCAGTGAATTCTACAGAGTAGGGGCAGTGACAGCAAAGTTATTGGAACGCAACGTGTTGATTAATTTTAAAGAAGATATGACGAGAAGATTTTGTGACATTGAACGAAGCAATTTTACAGAATTATAGGGAATTAAAAGTCTGTTGATATACTCAGGTTGATTATTTAATCTTGTAAAGGTTAAAAGTAAGATTTTATAACTAATTCTATGTTCAACGGGTAACCAATGTGCGCTGAATAGGAGAGGTGAGACATTATCGTATTTCTTAGTGCCACAAATGATCTTAATAGCTGTGTTTTGCACAGTCTGAAGCCGTCTAATTTCCTTTTTTGCAATGCCTTTATAAAGGGCATTACAGTAGTCTATGCAAGAAATTACTAGAGAGTGGATCAATGTATTCAAGAAAGCTGGTTATAGTGACTTTGCAAGAGACCGTATCATTCTAAGATGATAGAAACATTTCTGGACAACTGTACTAATGTGATTGTGTGTTTCTCCTTCTCTTTCCAAACCAGACCTGTAGTTTGGGGAGCCAGAGGAACCAGGCAAGGGAGCCTCCGCTCCTGCTCAAGGCATCACATGATCTCTCTGATATGTTCAGCCCAATATTCAGCACCATTTAACCAGCCAGGAATGGCTGTTGGCTAATTACATAGCACTAAGACAGCTAAGCACTAACATGCAGCATGAGATGGATGCTGAATATTAGCACTTAGGGGATAATTCTAGAAATGGCGCCTAAATTTGGGCACCAGTAGGCATCCTACCAGTACCGAAGTTAATAAACACTGTTTAAAATGGCAAAAAATAGCATCATTAAAGTGCCTATCGGCGCCTAAATAATACACGCCAGAATCGTACCTACGTAGATTCTTTTTATGCGTTTGTAAAACTGTATTATTCTAATTTGTTAAAAATTACTGTTCCTTGATGTTTTTTACTATCCTGTACACCACCTTGAACCGAAAGGCTAATGCGGTATATTTATTTATTTTAAAAATTTATATACCATTTAAAACTAAACGGTTTACATAATTTACATGCACAATGTTAAAATAACGACAAAGTAAAAGCAAATACATAATAAAATACACATATAATAAAATGAAAATACATACAATCCTCAGGAAAATACCATAATGTGGAAGTCATAGATAATTCATCAATTTTAGCTGAACTAAAAAAAGGCATCCACGAATATCTGTGGTTTTAGTAATTTTCTGAACCTACCCTTTTCACAGCAATTTTGTATCTGACCCACCAAGGAGTTCCATATCTTAACTCTTACACAACAGAAAGTCCTTTTACCTGGCTCAACGAGTCTTGGATTCACAGATGTCTTCAGTAAAACTAAACTCTCATAATGCAGAAATATTTTTGGTGTATAGCTGAGTATATTACTTTTTTGTTGTTGTTTAATATTTCCAAAAGTTTTATTGAATAATTGCAAAAAGATACACAACAAGGAACAATGCAGCCTATACAATCACACCCTCCGCCCCCAGCCAACAGTCATACTGTGATTCTTCAGTACAAGACGAAACAGTTCAAGTCAAATAATAAGCCACCCACATACCCTCCCACTTCCCAACCCCCCCTAGCCCCCACTCCTTATGTGTACGGAGAACAAAATATAAATCACAAGAGTAGCTAGGGAGCCGAGGACCACATAATGTAGGGATCCCAAACCTTCAAAAACAGAGAAAGGCATCAATGCAGGAGAGCTGTCAATTTAGACATACGAAAAATAAAAGCTAATTTCCCCAATAGATGCTGCCTAGTAGGTGGGTGAACCTGCTTCCACTATGCAGCCAGCAACAATCTGCTAGCTGTGAACACATGGAAAGCCAAAGTCTGACAGGAGTGCGGCAACGCCCCATGTGGCATATGCAATAAAGCACTGCCCATAGATTTACGAATGGGCTGTGAAAAAGTTCAGAAACAATATCAAACACCATTGATCAATAGGGGGCCACTTTAGGACAATCCCACCTAATGTGCAAAAATGTTCCTCTTTGCCCACATTGCCTTCAACACAAATCAGATGTCTGAGTGTAGATACGATGCAAGCGAACCGGTGTAACTGGAACTGGTAAAGCATCTTATATCCATTTTCCATCAAGGAACTAGCAATTGAGGGGCACAGCAAGTGTTTGAAAAGATTTGCCCACCATCTAGGAGCAAAAGTCTACCCTAACAAAGTCTCCCAGACCTGTATATATTTAATAGGTGGGGCATTTTGGGTAGTAAGTGCCTTATAAAATCGAGGTACACTTCCCCGACCACAACTGCCACCCATAGCCCATTCCAACAAAGTTTCTGGGAGCAACAACTCACCCAGGGCCCTACACCGGAGAAAGTCACAAGCCTGGCGGTATCGGAAGAAATCCAGGTCCCCCAAGTTGTAGGCCTCCCTTAAGTCCGAATAGGACACAATCTTGCCCTCCTCAAGAAAATCCCCCAACTCCCAAGACCTTGAAGGGCCCAAGTTATAAATCTTGGATCCAGTCAACCAGGCGAAAACCCCTCCGCCACCCAAAGCGGCGTAGACAGAAAATAACACCTACCAGGAAGCAAACGAGAGACCTACTTTTCCAAATATACTAAAAGTTTCCTAGAGAGCCTGTGGAAAAAATATCCAAAAGTGGAATTGGCAAGGCCTGAAATAAATATAAAAATTTTGGTAATACCATCATCTTCACGCTTTGGATACGTCCAAACTAAGAGATAGAAGAGGCCTCCCATTTATCAAGATCTGCCCAAAGGGACTTAAGCAAAAGAGGGAAATTCAATTCATAGAGAGACTTAGGACTAGGAGTGATATTAATCCCTAGATACTTAATACATTTAACTGCTCATTTTAAAGGGAACCAGCGTTGTAACTGAGCCCTGTCTCCCAGAGACACTGAAAGATTGAGAATCTCAGACTTATCCATATTTGTCTTAAAACCAGACACCTGGCCAAAATGCTCAAGTTCCACTACGATCCCCGGGAGAGAGGCCACTAGTCACGCAACAGCAAGCATAATATCATCTGCGAAAAGCAGCAACTTAGTAGAAACCTCATCCTGAGAAAAGCCCCTGATGTCCTGGCGGGAGTAGATATGATTAGCAAAAGACTCCATTGCTAAGGCGAAAAGAAGGGATGCAGGGCACACCCCTGTCGAGTCCCCCATCCCAATTCAAAGGACTCCGCGTATCTACCATTGATCAAAAGTGAAGCCAATGGCTTAATATACAACAATTGCACCCAAGAGAAAAATTGCCCTCCTATGCCCATAATCGACAGAGTGCTCAGCAAATATGGCCAATACACCCTGTCGAAGGCCTTCTCAGCATCAATCCCTAATAACAAAGCGGGAGGGCCTCCCTGCTGTGCCGAACAGATTAAATGCAGCAAATAGCGGATATTATCAATAAATCTATAAATCCAGCGTGGTCATCACGGCATAAGGTGTTGCATCCGGTGAGCTAAGATTTTAGTAAATAGCTTATAGTTCCAAGCTAACAGACAACAATCCTGGCTGGGAAACCACATAAATAAAACCAGACAGACCTACAACGCATTCCTAAAATCTATCAAAACCACTCTGTTTGACAAATTCATCACCTAAACAGACCAATCTGCGCTCACTACGCTTTTTCCCCCTACAAATCCGAAGCAATCTTCAGGCAATTCCTACCCCTCTCACTTTCCCTCCCCCTTTCAACCCCTCTTACATTTCCCTCCACTACAACCCTTTTCTTCTGTAACATTCCCCTCATGCATTTATAATTTGCTAAATGTCCAACCTTCTTTCGATGTGAACCACCTAGAAGTCGTCTGACTATGGCGGTATAGAAAAATAAAGTTATTATTATTATAGTCAGTGCCTAACAGCAAGATAGGCCTATACAAGCCACAGCTAGCCGGATACTTGCCAGGCTTTAAAATGAGAGTAACCCCGGCCAAACACTATGAATGCGGCAACTCACCAGCCACCCCAAGGTCATTAAACATAGCAGTGAGAGGGCCCATCAAGAGATGTTTAAATTGCTTATAAAAGTGATTTGAAAACCTATCCAATCCGGGAGCTTTACCATGAGCCAAAGTCGATATCGCCCAAAGGGTCAGCCTCCTGTCTTTTACGTGTCACATTTGGACCTAGGATATTTAAAGAGAAAAAAGTAAACCCTCTAGCAATCATCACCCAGCCTCAAAACACAAGCCCACACTCACCCCCGCACAGAAACAGCAAAAGGTACTACACACATTTCCCAAAACACCCAATCCCCCAACTCCCCAAGCAACCCTTTCCCAGCTACCCCAATACCACAATTCCCCCCACCCTCAACCCAACAACCCATCCCCCAAAAATAGGCCTACCAACAATAAGGCAATCAGAGGAAGCATATCACCCACAAACAGCCATCACCCCCCCCCCCCCATGCTGTACATAGAAAAGAGAGTGCAGAGAGGATTGGTTCCACAAAATCCAACTGGACATCTCACAAGAAAGTGCAGCAATAACTCAATAGTGCTAAAAGCAGCAATGCAATCAAAAAGAATAGATAAGAGCAAAATTAGCCAGAAGGCCTGGGATCAGACCGTGTGCGCCACTGTAAGCGCTTGCCATTATGAGGGTACCCAGCACCATCGCTGGGTAGATGCCACAGAGATTGGCTCCAATGTCTCCATCACAGTGTCTGCAGACTCAACCAGCAGATTAGCTTCTCAAAGCAATTGAGCAGCCTCCTGGAAGGAGAGTCCATAGGGGTAGAGCCAGTGATAACGGATGTTATGAGATTGCAGGCACTTCGTTGCCTCGCGAAAGTCACGCCGTTTACACAGGGCTGATAAGTCAGTATATAATTCCACTTTTGAATTTTCCCACATAATGTGCCCCACTTGCCTGGTGGCCTGCAACACCCGGGACTTCACAGGAAAGCGCAGAAAACACGCCACAATGGCACAGGGTCAATCTCCTACCCAGGGTCCCAACACCCGATGGACCCTTTCAAAGTCCAATGTAGGTATCTCCATGTCAGGATGTGCTGCTTGCCAGAATTTAGAGCAAATATCCACCAACAGGCATTGAACATCCTGGTCCTGCGCGGTTTCAGAGACTCCATGGGCATGAATATTGTTGCACCTGCTACAGTTCTCACCATCTTCCAGCCAAAGTAGCAGATCTTCCTGTCCTTTTTCCAGCTGCTGACACTTAGCCTGGAGCGCATCCAACTCAGCATCATGATCAATTACCCGCTCCTCGAAATCGTGCAGTTGGGCTCCCATATCAGCTACGGTTTGCCTAATTTTAGCAACATCAGTTTGCAGGACTGTTTGAATAGTCAGCATTGTGTCCTTTAAATCCTCCATCCAAGATCGCAATTCCGTTCCTGTAGCAGGGCGAGAATCCAGCTCTGGTGGTGCAGGCTGCGGTCCCAGCTCAAGCCCAACAGCACGAGCGCGCACATCCGAGCTGCCAGTGGCCTCAGAAGTTTCCACCAACAGGTAAGCAAAAGAGTTAAGGTCCGTGCGGGGTTTTTTTGCTCACCATTAGCTTTCAGTCCGTTTATCAGTGGCTTGATAGGGAAAAAAAATCAGCTCCGCACTCCCGTATAGCATTAAAGATTGCTAATGCAGCACGAGGTTCAGGGGAGCTCAGTGATTAAGCTGCCATTACCTCGGTGACGTCACTTCCTCCCGCTGAGTATATTAGTTTTAAGTAATTCTGGGATGTTTCCGTACAAAAATTGATGGCAAATTATCATTGCTTTATATTGGACTCTGAAGGCGACTGGGAGCCAATGAAGTTTTTTAAGATATGGTGAAATATGTTTAGGCCACCAAACGCCATTTTGGGAATGGCATCATCAGAAGTGGCATTAGGCGGCCTAAAGCGCCTACGTAGGCATGATTCATGACAAAGATAGGCACCAGAAATGTAGGCCTGAAAACCCTGACCTACTTTCCGGCGCCTATTTTTCTCAGAGGTGCAGTTCTCTATAGGGAGTTATCGCGTGATTGACACACGATCTGTGGCCGCTTTTAAGGCAGCCACCAATATCGGTGCTCTATAGAGAATCTGGGCCTTAGCTGATAGCACATGGCCAACTATGTCGTGCGTCTTGGCCAGCTGCCTACAAAATTTAAAGTGCTACCAGCATTTTAATTCTGCATTTTGTTTTGTTTTTAATTCTAATTCTGTTTTGTTTTTCCTCCCCTTTGTTCTACCCCTCTCTTTCCTTTCTCATTAAATATTGTAGTTCTGCCCTTTTCCTACCGTTTCCTCCTGTTTGTGATTTATTATTGTCTATTGTTACTTGTTTTTCGTCCTTTTGATTTTATATTAGTTATATGTTACCCTATTTTATCCTTGTAAACCGCCTTGTATTCTGATTTAGCGGTATATCAAATTTTAATTAAACTTGAAACTTGAACTTAAAACTTATTGTAACAGCCAAATCAGACTTCTTAAATAGCTGGTCTATATTTAGCCGCTATAAACTTACCTCCTCCTTTGACAAAACAGCGCTAGCAGTTTGTAGCACAGAGAGCCGCGCTGAATCACCTACGCTGCTCCCAACGCTCATAGGAACTCTATGAGTGCCGGGAGCAGCATGGGCCATTCAGCGCAGCTCACCGCGCTAAAAACTGCTAGCGCAGTTTCGTAGAAGAGGGGGTTAGTTGGCTAGTGCTGAATATCAGCTTAGCCGGTTAAGTTTATAGTAGCAAAAAATAAACCGGATATTTAGTGATGGTCACTGGAAATGCCCAGCGTTGAATATCTGGTCGCAGCGCTGACCGCAGGAGTCAGCCTCAATATCAGCCCCATTATATTTAAATATTGATTGAGCTGAAAAGTATACATGCACTTTTGAAGTTAGGTGCGCTATTGAAAATATAACCTTTAATGTGGGTGCTGCTATATATTCATTTACATCATCGTATTCCATGTGATAAATTATGTATTAGAAACAGGCTTGTGCGAAAGTAAAGATGTTTCATTTAGGATTTATAATGGTAGAAGTCATAACTCTCTTCCTCCTTTCTCCACTTTTCTGTACCCTCCCTACCTGTCTAGACATTTTCCATTCCCTCATCCCACTCAATCTTTAATTCCTCCTACATGCCACTTACAAGAATAGAAATCCCTGTCATTTCTCCAGACAATTGATGACAATGCACCATATCTGACCATGTTAACACGGCAATTAATTATTCCAACATGGCCAATGTAAAACATTTCTAGACAAATTAACACTTGGTCTGCAGTTTCCCTTCTGTGATCAATAGCAAGTGAGATTCCAGTATATTGCTAATTGAAGTGCTTCGGTGCCAAATTTTTCTGTTGGCAGGGACAACTGAGATTGTCCATTAATACAAGCTCAGGAATACATTATGAACCATGCACTGTTCTGTACAAGCAGTAAGAGATGGAAAATCTTTTCAAAAGAAAAAAAAATGTGCATGGACCAGCTTTTTCAAAACTTTCAGGCTGGAATATGAATTCAGTGAAGTAAATCAGTTGTCATAACCAGGAGAGCATCCATGCGCACAATCTCGCATCTGGCTTAAAGAGCTCTTCCAGGGGAACAGCAGTCTTTCCTATAACATAAGGAACACATGGAGTAAAGGAAATCCTGGGCTGGAATAGGGCTCAGTTGCCTAGGGCCCCAGTCCATAGGAGGGAATATGGTGGAAAGAGCCATAGGAAAACTGAGCCTCCCTGGGCAGAAAAGCAGTATATACAGGGTGTCCACAAAGTCTCTTTACAATTTCAAGATTTTATTTAAAAAACAAATGAATAGACAATCTGTGGAAATTATTACAAAATGAGGAGTAGATATTGAAGGTTTTTTTTACCTCATTTAATACACCTCTATACGGATAGATTTTGAAGGAGAACAAGCAAAGGATTGTCTTACATGATTGACGTTTTCCTCTGATATTCTTTGTTGTCCACTCTTTTCTTTATCCAATACTGTCCTTGTCTCCATAAATTTCTTGTGCCATACACAAATTGACGGACGTGACGGTGGATGTTTTCCATACTTAGTCCTGTAGTTTTGCTGAGTCTGCATATCCGATTTAGCTTCAATAAACCACGATACACATTGTGCCTTTTCTTGAGGAGCAGCCATTTTTTTAGGGGTTTATTCAAAAGCCTCTCTTTCATCAGCAGGGTACCTGAAACACCCAAATGCAATGTGATTACATACTTTGACAACGACTAAGTACATAGGACAAATATGATTAACATATCTCATCAATTGCCTTTTTAGTAATTTTTTTGAAATTGTAAAGAGACTTTGTTGACACCCTGGCTCCCTAGTGTCCATATATTTGCTCCCAGTAGGACTCTAGGGATATAGAGTTCCTGCTTAGTTCTGAGAGTCTGGAGCAGTGGTTCCCAACCCTGTCCTGGGAGACCACCAGCCAGTCAGGTTTTCAACATATTCCTAATGAATAAGCATGAGAGAGATTTGCATATAATGGAAGGGACAGGTATGCAAATCTCTCTCATTCATATTCATTAGGGATATCTTGAAAACCCGACTGGCTGGGGATCCCCCAGGATAGGGTTGGGAACCACTGGTCTGGAGGATCCCACCCCTATAGAAATAGGAGACCTGGAGAACCAAGCAGTTGAGCCAGGGTTAGAAATGGAAGGGATGAACTGCACACATGTACAAACTGATCCTGAACTCCGAGGTATGGAGCTGTAATTGAAACTGAAAGCTGATAGTCTTGGAAGCCCAGGAGCCTTGAGGAAACTTTCTTGAGCTGGAGGTGATCCCTACGCCCCACCAATGAAAAGAGGTTCTCCAGTAGCAGGCTGGCATTTGGTAGCAGTTTCTATGAGCTGCCTGCATGTCACTCTCTCCACCCCCTCCCCTCCACATGTGGCCAGTTTTTTTCTCATGTGTGAAAACCGAACAGGGTGAGGCCAGCTTTGCAATGGCCTATGGAAAGTGTTCCCACTGTGCCAGCAAAAAGGCTGTCCTAACTTAATCCAGAAAAGTTTTGGTGGCCAACTATATGTTCACTCCTAGTGCCCGTACTAGGCTCAGCATTGAATTCCTGGGTCAAATTCAATCAGTGACAGCACTTTTAAAAACAGTGACCATTGCTGACTGTCAGGAGAAAGACTTTACAGTATTTCATAGTAAACCCATGAAAGAGCTTTTATACAATTATTCTAGAGATTACACACATCCAAAACAGACCTGGAAAAGATTTAAACCTACTTTTATGGACATGAAGGTAGGCCTGGTAAGAGCAGTGGCTTCTATGCATTTTATAAAATAAGTTCTCTTTCACTTTGCTCCATTTTTTTCACTGTATTCTTCTTTTTTGATATTTACTGTATGAAAGTGTGGTACCATCTTCAAAAATGACAGTGTGCTCTCTATCTTTTCCTCTAAATCTTTGAGAAAACAGAAGTCCCAGCACAGACCTCTGTGTGACCTCACTTATCTTTTTATATGCAAGCTATTGCCATTAATTATGAACTGTTTACACTTCCTCTTCAGCCAGTTCCTTATGCAAAAATTGTTATCTCTACATTCCATGTTCCTTCATTTAAAGCTTACCTTCTGTATGATACTATTTCAGATGTTCTAGTGAAATTCAACTGAACTATAGTAATGTTGCTTCTCAAGTCAAGTTTATTCTGAAACACCCCCCTGCTCCCCTTCCAAACAACTGAAATTGATTTGAGTCATGGTTTCCCAGCCAGTGCCAGGATCACATATTTGTCCACTTCCTTTATCTCCTCAAGTCACAGTAATCAGCAGAACCCACAGCAGAAAACATGCAAGCACATGTGTCTTCTACCCAGATAAGAGAGATATAGAGGCATATTTTAGAAAGGATTTGGAAAGAGGAATTTGCATATTCAAGTCAGTAGGTGGGGAATTTCCATACTGTTTTACAAGATAGTTGATAGGTGCCATTGACTCTTGTTCAAGTCCTAGCGACTTGATGAACATCATCAAGTTTTTGTGGGAGAATACAGAAATAGATTGTCAGGCCTTTCTTCTGCACAGTACAAAGTTGATGTTGTCATTGTTGTCGCATCAAACACGATCCTCCGCCTTCAACACTGCCCATCTTCTGCTGCCCGGATGGGTGGTACATCGTTAGTCTGACATCCCCACTGAAACCTGTCCACCTTGGGAGGCCCTGCTGGTAGTGAAACTACTAACGGCATAGATTTCAGCTTCTCAGATGGGCGTAAGCCCCAGTAGCATGAAAAGCTCATGCACCATGACTGGAGGTTTTACAAGAAGCTCTGCCAAATATAGTGTCTCGTAAAATAGATGCAGCACGCCAAAACCTTTCCATGTACAGAAGGAGCAGCAATTTTAGACAGCTGCACATGGGGAGAAAAATATTATTCTCCTTCACATATACATGAAAGTGGCTTTGAAAAATGCCGTTCCCTCTGGAAAGGGCCTCAGTCATGGGTAGACCCCCATGGCAGCCTTCCTGTCTATGCATCGCCACCTGATTGTGGACCTCAAAGGATAACCCTCCTTAATAATTGTTGCCACTCCCCCCCCCCCCCCCCCATGGCATTCTCCATCAATGTGCAAACTCACACAACACACATTGTAATCTGCACCTCATGGCATCCATCTGATGACATAACTTCACTGTTCCAGGCTTCCCCCCTGGCAAACCTGAACCGTTTCCCCCACATGTGGGCTAGGACCCACCTCATCATGCCCTCCCCCTGAGGTTTACATATCCCTAGAAAGCAAAACACTTGAGGCCTCATCTGGCAGCCTCCACAACCCCTGATTCTAGGGGCTTTTGGGTTCTAGTGGGGTGGGAATGATGGCTACTTGTTCCTACGCTGATGTTTCTCTGGTATTATCACTATAGGTCAGTCTTCCATATATGGGAAAAATACCTACATATGGAAGCCTATATCCTAATGCAATACTGCAATATTACTGCTAGAGGTCTCAGCAGCCATTTTGATCCAAAGGAGCACTGTGGCAAGATCATATGGGCATTGTTCCTGCCCCACTAGACCCCGGGGATCGCCAGCAAGCCAGGGGTGGAATCATGGAAGTGAGAGGCTGTGGGGAGGGTCTCATTTTCAATGGTTTTCATCACAAGGGGATGTGATCCTCATGAGAGGGAACCATGTGGTGAGCTCTTGTCTGGATATGGATTTGGCATGTGGATTTGTTGTGGGGGGAGAACCATGGAGGACCTACAACATGGAGGCAATTGATCAGGGAGTTGCCATGAGGAGGAAAGGCCTGAGACAGTGGGGATTGAGGATCAGAGGAAATTCAATGTGTCTGCATTTGTGGGGATATTCATGACGGTTCACAACAGGAGGGAGATGTTAGAACCTCGGACAGGGTGGGAGGGGGAGAATCCAGCCATCTGCAGTAGGGAAGACATTAAAGGAGGGTACTGCTGCCTTTGGAGGAGAGGAGGATATGATATTGAGGGGAAATGTGATCATGTAGAGGCATGGATATTGTAGGGGGGTAACAATGGATATCAGGATTCACAGCTCTCCTAAAGCATACATGCCTTGAGGCTGGTATAAATTCCATTCTATATTTATTGAACAGAGATGTGGATTCTCTATGTGGTAGTGCAGAGCTGCCCAGACCACTCTCTCTTCCTTCCTTACCCATGCTAAAAGTATATGAATGGTCCCTCTTCTGAGATGGCAATTTAATGTCGGCCTCTCTAGAAAGTTAAATGCTGCCATTTACACTCGGTGATGCTTTTAAAAGAGGTCTAATAGCTCTAAGAGGAAGAATGGGCTGTCATATAGGCAATGATATAACAGCAGTGTGTGACTATTTTTCATTTTATTTGGAAGAAATGTTTGTGCATGTGACTGGAAAGAAAAGTGACTCCAGAAAGGCTGAGATGAAGGCTCCTTAAACTCTCAACCATATAAAAACACTGCTGCCAAAAGAAATGTGTACACTAATCTTTGGCAGCTCATCATGTCACTCTGTCACAACGTTAGCATGTGGGAGTATTTTGCTCAGAGGTAAACAGGAGAAGAGCTGTGAGCAATTGTCATGTGAATTTTTTTTCCATTATTTGAAGTTTGCCCAATAATGTAATAAGGAGTTTTGAGAAAACTAAAATGACATTATTAGTATAACCTGATGGGCTTGCCAGCCCTCTACTGTGATCTTTCTTCTTCCCTTAAGTGGAGGCGAGAATGTATCTAAATTCAAGAAAGCTTGGGACAAGTACATTGGATCTCTAAAGGAGAGGAAGAGATAGTAGATGACATAGAGAGGCAGACTAGACAGGCCATATGGTCTTCATCTGCCTTCATTTTTCTCTGTTTCTATGTAAAATAGCATGGTAGCCATGTTAGTACACTTGTAAAAATAATATATTTCTTTCACCCACCCAGCCCTCCCTCTTCCTGTGAGACTGCATTGGAATGGTTTTATGTTTCACTTATATATACTGATATTTGTCAAAATTTGCTTTATTTCTGATCTGAAGAAAAAGGGTTACCTTCAAAGGCACAACAAGGGTAGGAGGTGCCCAAGGCAGTGATAACTCCCACCCTCCTTCCCCAACCCTGTCGCATGGTTGCCTTCTCTTCCTCCGTATCTCTTTGCTGGTGCAAGCAGGGTCTCCAACCTGCTGCCCATAACGGCCTCGATCTCCCTCCGAGGTCACTTCCTAGTCCCGCAACCCGGAAGTGACTTCAGAAGGAAAGCCAAGGCCAGCATGAGCTGCGGGTTGGAGATGTTGCTTGCGCCAGTGAAGAGATAGAGTTACGGAAGTTGAGAGGAGGAGAGGGGCTGGCACCCCCCTTTACCACACCACTAGTTACTTCCAAAAAATGCATTGTTAGTCCAATAAAAAGGGTATCATCTTAATTCCTTTATTGTTTTGATTTATTTCTATATATTATGTTTTTATGTAATTCATTAAGTAGAACTGCTCTGTGCATAGCCAAAAGACACATTCCATCATATTTGTAAAGGCCTGCAAATCATAGGGTCCCTTTTACAAAGCCATGGTAGCAATACTGCTGTGTTAAATACACTGAATCTCATAGGGATTGAATGGGCTTCGGTGCATGTACTGCGGCAGCATCGCTACTGCAGCTTTGTAAAAGTGGCCCTTAATGTCCGGCGTCCTCTCTTGCGTCATGTTTTGCTTTAAAATTCTTACTCCTAGGGGAATTCTTTGCAAAAAAAAAAAAAAATCTAAATTTTGTGCAAAGCATTTTAAAATTCTGCTCAATTGTGCACAATTTTCTATGCGGAAGTAATTCATTATAAGCCCCGACATCCCCCCTAATTCTCTCTTTTGTTACAATTCTACATACGAACGTAACAATTGCCTTACTGGGACAGACTGAAGGTCAATCAAGCCCAGTATCCTGTTTCCAACAGTGGCCAACCCATGTCCCAAGTATCTAGCTAGATTCCAAATAGTAAACCAGATTTTATGCTGCTTAGCATAAAAGCAGTGGACTTCCCCAAGCCATCTCAATAATGGCCTATGGACTTCTCTTTTAGGAAATTATCCAAACCTTTTTCAAACCCTGCTAAATTCTCCCTACCTTCCCTCTACCCCCACCTAGGGTTTCCAGATTTTCCAATCGGAAAATCCGGACCCCTAGACCTGCCTCCAGGCCCATCCAGTTCCACCCATCCCTGCTTTGTAACGTCCTAATCCCGCCCCCAGCCCCACCCCTGCCCTGCCCCCTGCTTCCGCAACTTGAGGAGACTTTTCCAAAACCCGGTCAAAATGCCAGGTTTTCAAGACATCCAGACCCCTGGACATGTCCTCAAAATGAGGAAATATCTGGGGAAATCTGGACATCTGGTAACCCTACTTGCCCCCTGCCCCATTGCTCCAGTGACACCCACCTCATCTTGTTCCATTGACCTCTACCCCATGGCACTTCTCCCCACTTGCTCCAGCTGCCTCTTCCTCCACTCATCCCCATGCTCCCTACATTACTCCAGTGACCCTACCCCTGCAGCACACCTCTTCACTGCTTGCTCCAGCTTTCTCACCCATGCCACCCCGCTGTTCCCTTCCTAACTGCTACTTTCCTTCCTACCCCACTTGAAGCAGCAAGATAAAAGGAATAGTTGCACATCAGGCCACATTCTCCTTCTCTGTCATCCTGTGCCCAACTTTCATTTGAACTGTGAGCATGTATGGAAGCCCACATGAGTCAAATGATCAGTTGGGCACTTGCTGGAAACAGAGGGGGAGGCAGCCTAATGCACAGTGCAACTTCTCTTCCCATCACAATTTCTACAGGGAACAGATGAGGAAAACTTCCAGTGCCAATGCTTGTATAGCATTCCTCCAGGAGTAAAAGTTTGTCAGCACACCCGATTATTAAGAACATAAGAATAGCCTTACTGGGTCAGATCAATGGTCCATCTAGCCTACTATCCCGTCTTCATGGAGGCCAATCCAAATCACAAGTGCCTAGCAAAAACCCAAATAGTAGCAGCGGTCCATGCCACCGATCTAGGGCATGCAGTGGCTTCTCCCATGTTTGTCTCAACAGCAGACTATGGGCTTTTACTACTACTACTCTTTATCATTTCTATAGTGCTAAAAGGTGTACGCAGTACTGTACAATTAACATACAATAGACAGTCCCTGCTCAGAAGAACTTACAATCTAATTTGGACAGACAGGACCTCTCAGGACTGGGGTGATTCTGATAGAAGAAATGATACAATGGGTATAGGTATCTGACAGAAGTTAGTGGGAGTTAAGAGTTGAAATTGGATTTGAACACTGCTAGAGACGGAATATGACATAGTGATTCAGGCAGCCTGTTCCAGGCATACGGCGTGGCAAGAAAAAAGGGACAGAGTCTGGAGTTGGCAGTGGAGGAGAAGGGTACAGATAACAGGGACTTACCAGGAACTTGTCTAAACCTTTTTTTAAACCAGCTACATTAACTGCTCTTAACACATCCTCTGGCAATGCATTTCAAAGCTTAACTACCGTATTTTCACGCAGATAACGCGCACCCGTGTAAAACACGCACACGGGTATAGCGCGCAGAAACCACGATTTATGTACAAAAACTTTTGTATACCGCGCATGCAGCCCGACTGTCCTTTCGCCCGCCCGGACTCTCCTCTGGCCACCCTGACTCTCCTTTCGCTCTCCCCGACTCTCCGTGCGCTGTCCCGACTATCCGTTCACCCTCCCTGACTTTCCGTGCGCTGTCCCGATTCTCCGTTCACCCAGGCCCTCCTGCCCTCGAAGCAAACCCCCCCTCCCTCCAATGACCGCCCCCCCCCAAGAACCTCCGACCGCCCCCCCAGCCGACCCGCGACCCCCCTGGCCGACCCCCACGACACCCCCACCCCCCTTCCCCGTACCTTTGGTAGTTGGCCGGACAGACGGGAGCCAAACTCGCCTGTCCGGCAGGCAGCCAACGACGGAATGAGGCCGGATTGGCCCATCCGTCCCAAAGCTCCGCCTACTGGTGGGGCCTAAGGCACGTGGGCCAATCAGAATAGGCCCTGGAGCCTTAGGTCCCACCTGGGGGCGTGGCCTGAGGCACATGGTCGGGTTGGGCCCATGTGCCTCAGGCCGCGCCCCCAGGTGGGACCTAAGGCTCCAGGGCCTATTCTGATTGGCCCATGCGCCTTAGGCCCCACCAGTAGGCGGAGCTTTGGGACGGATGGGCCAATCCGGCCTCATTCCGTCGTTGGCTGCCTGCCGGACAGGCGGGTTTGGCTCCCGTCTGTCCGGCCAACTACCAAAGGTACGGGGAAGGGGGGTGGGGGTGTCGTGGGGGCCGGCCAGGGGGGTCGCGGGTCGGCTGGGGGGGCGGTCGGAGGTTCTTGGGGGGGGCGGTCTTTGGAGGGAGGGGGGTTTGCGTCGAGGGCAGGAGGGCCTGGGATCCCTCCTGCCCGTAATGTAGTGCGGGGTGGGGGTAGGGGGTCGCCGTGGCCAGGAGGGTTTGGGCTCCCTCCTGGCCCGATATTGTCGGGGAGTTGGGGAGTCGGCCGGGCAAGAGGGCTTGGGCTCCCTCTTGCTCCGATCGTGGATGCGGGTGCGGGTGGGAGCGCGTGCGAGCGGTCATTCGGGGTGGGGGTGCGAGCGGTCCTGCTGGGGGGGTGAATCGGGCGTCGGGCGGGGTGGGAACTATGTAAAAAAAAATTTGTATAACGCGCGAGGGGTATGCGCGGTAGGTAAAAACGCGTATAACGCGCGCGTTATATGCGTGAAAATATGTTATTCTCTGAGTGAAAAAAAATATTTCCTCCTATTGGTTTTAAAAGTATTACTCTGTAACAGTGCCTCTCCCCTCATCTCTCCCCCCCCACCCCCGTCTGCCATGCATGCCTCCCTCCCCTCTTCCCTTCCCCCATACCTGTAGTTGAAGTTATTTCTTGCGGCAGTCAACAACGTGCTCCTACCAACCACGTCAGCTCTCCTTTTGATGTCACTTCCTACGTGTTGCACCCGGAAGTGATGTCAATGGGAGAGCCAATGGGGTCACGAAGAGTACGTTGTTCACCGATGCAAACAACAACTTCAATTAGAGGTATGGGGGAAGGGAAGGGGGACACACACATGGAGGGGAGGAATGGGAATAAGCGGGAGACCGAGAGGAGGAGGAGTGCCGGTTCCCCCACCAACCTGTCACCCAGGGTGGACCACCCCCCCCCCTTACTACGCCACAGTTATGGTACTTCTTCGAGTGTCCCCTAGTCTTTGTAAATCTTGATGAAGTAAAAATCGATCCACTTGTACCTGTTCTACACCACTCGGGATATCTCTCTTCAGCCATTTCTTTTCCAAGCAGAAGAGCCCTAACCTCTTTAGTCTTTCCTCATACGAGAGGAGTTCCATCCCCTTTATCATCTTGGTTGTTCTTTGAACCTTTTCTAGTGCCGCTATATCTTTTCTGAGATAAAGAGATCAGAACTGAATGCACTCCTCCCCCCTGCTGTGCTCACACCTTGACTTTCCCCACCATACCTCTATCTCTTCGCTTGCACAAGCACCAATTCCAGCCTGCTGCTCGTACCAGCATCAGCTATACCTCTGATGTCACGCCTAGGAAATGATGTCAGAGAGAGAATCAATGTGAGCAGCGAGTTGGTGATTCTGTTCACGCTGGGGAAATTAAAAGAGGTACGGGGTAGGGAAGAGATGTGCATGCATGGCAGAGGGGTGGTGAAGGAGCAGGGGGCAGAGAAGAGGGGAGGGGAGGGACACCACCATCCTGGGCACCTCTCACCCTTCATTACACCACTGAGTGGCACCAATGAAATATTTTCATAAGACTATCTTTCTAGAGTGGCATGTCTGTATTAGAAGGGTAGGATTTTGATTTTAAAAGATCAGTGTTTTTTGCTTTTGTATTAGAAGACATAGCAGCCCATGGAGAAATCAAAATCAAAGTGAAAGAGTAGTTAGTAGCCTTTACAAGATGATAAAATTATGTCCTTACCTGATAATTTTCTTTCCTTTAGTCACAGCAGATGAATCCAGAGACTAGTGGGATTACGTCCACCAACTGGCAGGTGGACATAGAGAGTACTGAGTTGCCCTCCGGTATATCTTGGATGCACCTATACTGGCCAACCAGTATAGGTCTCAAAACAGTTGAAATAAAGCACCTAAAAGGCATGAAACATATGAGACATGAAACTTTCCTGAACCACTGATGCTTTCAAATCAAGAATGCAATTTCATCCGAAAAGCATGCCCAAACCGCACCTGAGAGCGACACACCCCACAATAGGGTGGGGCTCTGAATTCATCTGTTGTGATTAAAGGAAAGAAAATTATCAGGTAAGGACATAATTTTACCTTCCTTGTCATCAATAGCAGATGAATCCCGAGACAAGTGGGATGTACCAAAGCAGTCCCAAACGTACAGAGGGAAATAAACAAGCAAACTTGAAATCACCCGTCCCCCAAATCCTGCCTGCAGCACACATCCAAGGAGATACGACTTCCAGAGAGTATGTATCCCATGATCATACAGAGGCAAACCCTCATAGAACATGTGAACAGGAGCAATCCTTGCCCTAGAGCACCATGCTGCGGAATTCATAACTACAGTGCCTCTCCATGAATAGAATGAGTGCAAAGCAGTCTCCTATCATGACCACCAGGCCCCAAATAACCTCCTGTGGAATGAAACCATCATGTCTGGCAATGGTCCTTAGTTGATGGCAAAACCCATGAGCACCACCGCAGACCAGACCCTCTCCCCTCGCAAGGTTCTAGGGAATCCAGCCTGGAAACATAACAAGTGAAGACTCCCCCTCTAACTGTAGTCCTCTCAAAGCACAAAGTTCATAGGGCTCCCACAGGAGGCAAACTGCTGACCAAAGTCAAGAAGAATGCTACAAATTGACAAGTGTCCTCCCCAGAGTCCCAAGGAGATACTGTTGCAATCTCAGGCACTGAGATAGCTGATCAAACTTCTAGTCCACTCCTCCACATTTATGAACCAAGAAGGAGTGGAAAGAATTAACTCTGATCAAGAGTAAAAGAGTTGTAAACTAGCCCGCAACTAGCCTAGCCACAGCTAACTGTCAGCCAGTCGGGACTAAACAAGGTACACTAGGCTAAGCGAACTGGCGCCCCGGCCAAGGCCAACCCCTCCGCCCATGCATCGGTGACTGCCAGAGGCATCATCCCTCCTCCAAGAGGAGAAAGACTGATGGTGGCGGTGATGGCAGCTGCAGCGGCCCCCTCCCGAGCCGCAGTGGGAGGGAAGGGCCTTGGCCAACTGCCCTCAGGGCCTCCTACCACCCACTGCTGCCTGACCTAGCTGTAACCCTTGGACTCCGGCAAAGCACAGCTGCCATGACACCACACTCACCCATACCGTCACGGCAAACCCGCCCCGGCACAGGGAGCAGGAAGCAGCATTGTAAAACCCCTCCTGTGTTACTAATGTTTCAGGGGGAGGGGGAGGAAGGGGCCTGGGAGAGCCCAGGTTTTTCCCCCCACAGTTAGCCCCATACAGCCAACATCCCGCAGCTCAACTGAAGCCTATGCCACAGGAATATTTCTCCTCTGAGGCCTAACCCACAGGAATATTTCTTATCTGAGGCCTAATCCACCGGACCATTTCTTACCTGAGGCCTAAGCCACCGGAATATTTCTCTATTGAGGCCTAAGCCACAGGAAGATTTCACATCTGAGGCCTTAGCCGCAGGAAGATTTATTTAGAGACCGGCTCGGTCCCCCAATCGCCAGAGGGAGGGTGGGGAAGGGACCCGAGGGGCCGAGGTGTAGCCCCCGAAGTTGGAACGTTATGCCAATACCCCTAAACTTTATTGAAGCCGAAGTAACAGAAGACAACAGCCTTTTTCCTTTTCCCAGGAGCTGAAGCCAGGAGCTAGAATAGCAGCCATCCAACCTGCTGGAGATAGAGTATACTGGTTGGCCAGGAAGCTGTGCATCCAAAATATACCGTAGGGCAACTCAGTGCTCTCTATCTCCACCTGCTGGTTGATGGATGTAGTCCCACTTGTCTCTGGATTCATCTGCTGTTGATGACAAGGAATTGGAATTTGTTTTCTTTTGTTTGTTAAGGGTTTTTTCTTTTTTTTACTTTAGGTGGTATTTTTTGCATTTGAAGGCACTACAGGAGAAATTTATTTCACACATTTTTTCCTAAGTCACTTGTGATTAAAGGTTTTCATCATAATTTAAAATTCTGACTGCAGTAATTGGGACATTGTGTTTGTCTCCATGTGGAATGAGAACAAAGAGTGCATTCATTCACTGTGCACATTTTTTAAAACAAAGAGAGAGAAAGACAGAAAGAAAACAGATGCTACAGTATGTTTAATTAACAACAATACATGAAATGCTGAATCTCACAAGAGCAAGTTCTAGAAGCTGACAACAAAATATGATTAAAGTGCCCCATGTTGAAGATTTATAAATGAAAAGGAAAACATAGAGCATTCCCTCAGACAAGCAGTTGTTATAAAACTAAGAACTTTGTAAACAATTGTTTGCCTGAGGCTTTGCTGTTTCTCATTCCTATTATACTGTAGCCCCTTTCTTGACCTATCATTTTTTTGTACTGATGAATTATAAATGTCATATAACAAATTATCACCTTGTAAAATACTTTGTCTTATTTTGTGCCTGTTGCATGATTTTTTTTTAACTAACCAGGTCCAAACTGCCTTTCTTCTGGTGTCAGACTGATCAAAGTGCAAGGACATATCGATTCAACACATCTAGCAGGAGACAGCTGGATATTCCTGAAAATAAACAATTGCCAATCTATCCTGTCTGAGAGCAAGGTACATATATTTTATAAGCAGTTAAAGAACAGTGAAACCTAATGAGTTCTTTGGCTGCCTGCAGGGTGGCACTGCTAGTCTATATATCAGTTGAGTTTATGCTTTAGAAATGGCCACTTTTTCTACTTTCAAAAATAAAGTAAATCTCAGCAGTTTAACAGCAAATACCTTTTGCATGTGTTTCCTGCTCTGGACATAAAGAGGAGAAGACAATTTTCAAAAGTCTGCAGAGTTTGAGTTTGAAAATACTCCTAATGTGGACATGAATACAAAATACTTGGCCACTCCACAGAAAAGAGAGAATAAATACCAGCAAAAACGAACATAAGAATAGCCTTACTGGGTCAGACCAATGGTCCATTAAGCCCAGTAGCCCGATCTCATGGCCAATCCAGGTCACTAGTACCTGGCCAAAACCCAAGATGTAGCAATATTCCATGCTACCAATACAGGGGAAGCAATGGCTTACCCCATGTCTTTTTCAATAACAGACTATGGACTTTTCCTCCAGGAACTTATCCAAACCTTTCTTAAAACCAGCTACGCTATCCGCTCTTACCACATCCTCTGGCAACGTGTTCCAGAGCTTAACTATTCTCTGAGTGAAAAAAAAATTTCCTCCTATTGGTTTTAAAAGTATTTCCCTGTAACTTCATCGAGTGTCCCCTAGTCTTTGTAATTTTTGACAGAGTGAAAAATCGATCCACTTGTACCCATTCTACTCCACTCAGGATTTTGTAGACTTCAATCATATCTCCCCTCAGCCATCTCTTTTCCAAGCTGACGAGCCCTAACCATTTTTAGTCTTTCCACATACAAGAGGAGTTCCATCCCCTTTACCATCTTGGTTGCTCTTCTTTGAACCTTTTCTAGTGCCACTATATCTTTCTTGAGAAGTGGATGGCAAACTAATCCCCCCTCCTTTACTAACGTGTAGTGTGGATTTTAGCACCAGCAGCAGCGGTAACTGCTCTGACGCTAATAAGAATTCTATGAGCGTCAGAGCAGATACCGCCGCTGCCGGCGCTGAAACCCAAGCTACGCATTAGTAAAGGAGGGGGTAAGTAGGTATTATGTACAGTAGGTAACAAACCAAGCTTTATTGTAAAATGGTGCTGCAGAGACTTAGATGACCTTGTTTGGATTGGATTTATTGCATTTGATATACCACTTGTACATCAGTATTAATCAGTTTACAATACGAATACATTAGGCACCTTGAACTACCCTCTCTGTCCCAAACGGACTCATAATCTAACTATAGTACCTAAGAGAAAACATCACTTTATATAACAAAGATATGTACCGTATTTCCCCCAAAATAAGACTTACCCCGAAAATAAGCCCTAGTTAGATTGCACCTGAAGCCCCTCCCAAATGTCCCAGAAACTCCCTGACCCCATCCCTGGATTTGCTGGCGGCAGCAGCGTTTCCCCCCCCCCAGCCGATCCTCCACCCATCCCCCTGCACAGCATCTTTCCATCTCTCCCTCCCATCCAAAGCCCACCGACCCTCCCACCGCGAGACCAACATACCTTCCTCCAAACAGTAGCATCAGCAGCACTTTAAACAGACTGCTTTGTGTTCTTCTCCCACCAGGTCCTATCCTCTGCCGCCATCACAGATGATGCATCAGCGATGCAACACAGGGAAGGCCCCAGCGGGAGAAGACCACGACCAGCCTGTTTAGAGTGCTGCCCATGCTGCTGTTTGGAGGGAGGTATGTTGGTCTCACCGTGGAAGGGTCGGCGGGGTTCTGCTGCACAGGGAAATGGGAGGGAGGAATAGAAAGATGCTGCTCAAGGGTTCTGCTGCATGGGGGGATGGGAGGGATAGAAAGATGCTGCAGAGGGAAGGCAGAAGGGGATGTGTGAGAGGGGAGGAAAGATGCTGCACATGTGGGGAAGAGAATGGAAAGAGGAAGAATTGTGGTGGAGGAGAGGAAGCGAGAGATGATCATTGTACATGAAAAAAAATAAGACATCCCCCCCAAAAAACCAAAATTAATATAGATGTCAGAGGGTGGAACCAAAATTAATATAGATGCCAGAGGGTGGAAGTCGCTCGGAGGAAGTAAAGGTGAGTAGTAGAGTCTCTCAGGGTTCAGTGCTGGGGCTAATCCTGTTCAATATGTTTGTGAGTGACATTGATGAAGGGTTAGAAGGAAAGGTTTGTCTTTTTTGCAGATGATACCAATATCTGTAATAGAGTAGACACCGAGGAGGGAGTGGAAAACATGAAAAAGGATCTGCAATAGTTAGAGAAATGGTCTAATTAATATCTGGCAACTAAAATTCAATACAAAGAAATGCAGAGTAATGTATTTGGGGATTAGTAATTGGAAGGAGTCATATGTGTTGAGAGGTGAGAGGCTGATATGCACGGATGGGGAGAGGGACCTTGGAGTGATAGTGTTGGAAGGTGAAGAAACAGTGTGACAAGGTGGTGGCTGTTGCCAGAACGATGCTGGGCTGCATAAAGAGAGGTGTAACCAGTAAAGAAAGAAGGTGTTGATGCCCCTGTACAGGTCATTGGTGCGGCCCCACTTGGAATATTGTGTTCAGTTTGGAGACCATATATGGCAAAGGACATAAGAAGACTTGAAGTGGTCCAGAGGAGGGTAACGAAAATGGTAGAAGGTTTGTGCCAAAAGACGTATGAGGAGAGACTGGAAGCCCTGAATATGTACACCCTAGAGGAAAGGAGGGACAGGGGAGATATGATTCAGACGTTCAAATACTTAAAAGGTATTACCGTAGAACAAAATCTTTTCCAGAGAAAGGAAAATGGTAAAACCAGAGAACATAATTTGATGTTGAGGGGTGGTAGACTCAAGAGCAATGTAAGGAAATTCTTTTTTACGGAAAGGGTGGTGGATTCCTGGAATGCACTCCCAAGGGAGGTGGTGGAGAGGAAAACGGTGACAGAGTTCAAAAATGTGTGGTATGAACACAGAGGATGTGGAATCAGAAAAAAAATTAAGACCAGAACTGAGCAGATTTGCACAGTCTATGTCAATTTATGGCCATTTGGCTGAGGATGGGCTGAGGAGGGCTTCGAGGGCTGGGATTGTTTAGATGGGCTGGATTGAGTTTTGATGGAGACTTCAGTAGATGGAACCTAAGCATAGTACCGGGCAGAGTTTTAGGTTCTGGCCCAGCAATAGCTAAGAAGAAGGAAAATTTAAATTAAATCTGTAATTTAAAGAGTGGGTAAGGTTGGGCAGACTGGATGGATCATTCGGATATTTATCTGCCATCATCTACTATGTTACTATAAGACACTGTCTTATTTTCGGGAAAACACTATAGAAAGGAGGAAAAAAGGAAGAATATACCCCAGGGAAAAATTTAAGAACATTAGTAACAAAGAACCCAAATATCCAAGAAATCTAACAATATAATAAATAAATATCAGTATCAAGGCAGAAAATAAGAGAAATAAATGTAAAATAAATAAAAAGCAGAAGTGAAACAAATCCAGAAAAATAAAATAAGATAAACTCCAATCTATTATTAGATCCAAGCTTCATTCCGATCCAATGGAGCAGTACATCCACCTCAACTTCACTCCGGTAGCAAACTCCAAGATTGTAGAGCAAGAAAGGATGAACCCTCTGGAATTCCAACAAAGCCTGGGAGATTAACACAATCAGGGAATGAGGGTCAGAAACAGGGTGCAGAAACCATCAGGACATGTAATCACCAAGCCAAATTCCCTGTGGCCACAGTGGAAAGAAGCTCTAGGCAGAGAACACAAGGCCAGACCAGGGATGAATACCAGCAGACCCAAAAAAACACAGCGTGAATATACAAAACACTGCATGACAGTCACCAGCCACATGACAGATCGAACGCTCAAAGATAAATAACGATCCCCCTGCCAAACTTGATCATCATCAGTAGCGATGCTGCAGCAGAAGTCTCTCTGTCAAAGGGTCCGCTGCTGGAGTCACAAGATCCCAAGTTTTGCCTCAGCAGAAAGGGGCAGGGCCCGCCTCTGTGCTGCCATGCAAAACAGCCTCCAGCAGCAAGGGAGGAGAACCAGCGGGAAGCAGAAACAGGCCACAGATACAGGCGAAGACACCACACTTCGAGAGAAAGAGGGACGCTATCCTCTGATGAATATCAACACAGGACAGGATTAATTCTTCGAGGGCCCCTAGGCACACAAGTACACTGTGCCCCCTGGCCCTGCCCTGCCCACATCCCACCCCTGCCCCCATTTATTTACCTGTTTTCTTATTTGTTTTTATGCTTTTTATTAAATTATATCCCCTTTTCCTCATGTTCTTGTCTTGCTCTTCCCTCCAGTCCACTATCTGCCCCTTCTAGAAACTCAGCAAGTATTTCATTTTGCACTAAACACAATTGGTGGCTTAACCACGAGAGGGGGCTGGGCCTCCTACTTTGAACTTAGCCCTTCCCCCCTCAAAATGAACATTTCCCTTGCTGTAGCTGGTGGGAATCCCGAAGCCTCACCTCCTCAAGCCTCATGCATATAAAACATATTTAAAACAAATACATAAATAAAGCATTTAAAATCATAAAACATTGCATGAAAAGATTATAACAGGGGATATCATGGAGAGTTATGTAACATTTGAAAATAGGAATATTAAAAAACATAAATCAATGCATAAAACAATATTAAACCAAATATGAAAGCATGTAATCAAGTAAAATAAAAAGACAGTAGAAGCATATTTAACCAAATGCATGAATCCAGCATTAAAAGCAGAATGAACCATACTGAAAAGCCTCATGAAGAACCATCATCATAAAGAGCAAAGTCACACAAAAACTAAACCAGCCTAAAGCAAAACATAAATAACCAGAAATGATGCTAAACAAATTTATATTATGAAAGCGTGTTGCATACAATTAAAGTCATGCTGAAATAAAAAGTGGTGTGCAATGAAGAAAAAGACAGAAACAGGACTGGAAACACCATGTTGGAAGTGGCAAAATGCAAAGAAATTAATTCAAATGGGGTGGGTAACATGACCGGGTTCAAGATGGCAGCCTAGTTAAACTCTTCCGTCTTAGCCTTCGCTATAATCATCGATTTCAACCCGATCTTTTTCTCATCGAGGTCAGTATATCTATCAGACAAGATCATAATGTCCTCTAAGTCTCCCAAATCGGACGGCTCGCCATCCGCTGCTTCCTCAGCAGCGCATTTGGCATCGAAGCACTCCAAGCACGAGACTCCCTCGCCTGAAAAGGCCTGCTTCTCTGCAAGTAAAGATCAGGGAGCATCGATCGCTAACGATTTACAAATCCTGTGTGGTCTCATGCAAGATAACCTCACAGCGACTGAGTATATCAGATCTGAAATTAACATCACTTTACAGCTTAAACAATATAATGCTCGTTTAGATCTTTCTGAAGAGTGCCTCGTGGTTCACGATACCCAAGTGCAATGTGGCCTGCACAAAATGGACCTCATGCAATGTGACATCGAAGATTTATCAAATCGGATGCGGAGAAGTAATGTTTGTCTCATCGGTCTTTCAGAAACATCGAAAGGAAAAGATGTTATTTTATACCTCCAGGAATTTCTGCCTAAATTACTAGGCATCCAGTTTAATCCACCCTTGGAAATCGAACGAGCACATAGGGTGCCCTCTGGCCCTCCCTCCCAGTACAAATTTGCGAGACTGATTGTTATGAAAATTCTTCGATGCCAATAAGCGTTACAAATCATACAAGCTGCTAAATCAAAATCTCCCTTGATATGGGAAACTAAAAAGATCTTACTTGTTCTTGACCTCTCCAAAGCGACTGCTCAGAAGCGAAAAACCTCTATGCGTCCACTTCTTAAAAGCATTGGCGCTCAGTATAGCCTTTTTATCCAGCCAAGATGAGAGTCACCTAACGTAATACTACCAAGAACTTTGATGATCCAAAAGAGTTACAGAAATTTTTGGATGAGAATGTGGCGACATGACCTGATGCCACATTTGCAATCATCTACGGGTTGAAAATTTATTCTGTTTACTTCACTGTTTTAGCTGATGGCTACGGAGTTATGGGCTGGGCGCATATTGACAGCATGCGACCCCTTCGCTGGTTCTCTTTTTTCTCTACTTCTAGTGTTTGGAGTATCTATGGATTCTTTTTTATTTTTATTTTTGCACTCCTTCTTACTCTGCTTATTTTTCATTGGAGCTTTTTTCTCCTTACTTCTTTTTTCAATGTTAGCTGCTTATGGCTACACATTTTCCTTGATTACTGATGTTTCATATGTATTGAACCCATCTCCTGATATGACTATCCATGACTAAGATTAATATTGTTTCCTTAAATGTAAAAGACATTTCCAGTCCTATAAAAAGAACAAAGATCCTTCAATACTTCAAACATCTCAATGCTGATATAAGTTTAATTCAGGAATCACACCTAACTACAGCAGAAGCTCAGAATATGGCTGGAGGTTGGGTTCAACATTGTTATGCAGCAACAGCTGATGTTAAGAAAAACGGCACTGTTATACTCATCAACAAATCTATTCAATTTCAACTAACCCTCCACAAGTTTGACCCTAAGGGGCCCTGGTCTTACATTGAGAGTACTATTGGTGGTCTTCCACTTCACTTGATTAATATATATGCCCCCAATTCGGATGATGCAGATCTTTTTTTATTCTCTTAACACCCATAAGCACCTCCTCTTTATCAGAGCATACCATCAATGCAGGTGACTTCAATTTTCCTATTGATCTCTTCATCGACAGATCATTCACATGCCAACCCTCAAAACTTCGCTCTAGATCTGCTCTTCTCAGCTTAATGGATAATTATGGTTGGTCTGACATATGGAGGATTCTGCACCCCACTACAAAAGATTTCACTTTCTACTCTGCACCCCACCAAACTTATTCCAGAATTGATTACATCCTAGATTCTAAAGATATCTTGAATTTGACCTCTAAAGCCAAAATCCATGACATCACGATTTCAGATCATGCAGCCATTGCTTGTTCCCTCAACTGGACCTCTTCCAAATTTTGGAGAATGAACAACTTCCTTCTACATGACCAAGACTTCATTTCTCATTTACAACGGGAATCTCAATCCTTCTTTTCCATCAATCACGGCTCAATTAAGGAATATTCCATATTATGGGACGCATACAAATCTTGGTTGAAAGGTGAAACTATTAGTTATGCTGCATTCCGTCTAAAACAGAAAAAAGCAGAACTACTTCGACTAGATAAATTCGACCCTAATTTATATGTCTTTACAATGCCTTAAATTTCAATACAACAAGATCTTCAGTAACAATACAACAAGATCTTCAGTAACTCTGCTTTGTCCTCCTTTTTCAGGTAATCCACCATATACTATGCTCATAACAACAAGGCTGGTCCACAACTGGCCTCTTATCTCAAAGGCCGGAGAATGAAACATAGAGTTTCTCAAATAACATCACCATCTGAAGTTCTCCATACATCCACTAGAGACATTTTGGAAGATTTTCATACTTTCTACGAATCCTTATATACCTCAGAAACATCCTGCTCCAAACAGCACATCACCTCTTTTTTGCATTCGGTCAACTTACCAACTGTAACCGATTCACAATATCAGTCTTTGCAACAACCCATATCCACCGCTGAAATTTCCAGAGCCATTTCTTCCCTGGCACCTGCGAAAGCACCTAGACCCGATGGTCTACCATTGGAATTTTATAAATCACTCTCTTCAATGCTAACTCCACATCTTTTTGAGTACTACAGATCTCTTATATCTTCTCCGGATAATCGCCATCGTTTTCATGAAGCCAATATCATTGTACTTTTGAAACCAAACCGGGACACTCATCTAGTAAAAAACTATCGTCCAATATCCTTACTGAATATAGACTATAAGATTTTTGCTAAGATACTTATGTTTAGATCGGATCATATCATGCCATGTTTAATTCATAGAGATCAGGTTGGCTTTCTGAAAGGCAGATATGGAGCTGATAATACCAGACTTCTTTGTCATGTCCTCCACTATGCCCTGTCCAGTCAACATCTTCTAATGATTGCCTCCCTTGATGCTGAAAAGGCTTTTGACAGGGTAGAATGGAGATACTTATTCTGTGTTCTAGAACATTTTGGTTTCCCTCACGAATTTATTACTATGATCTCTTTACTCTATAATAATCCTGTTGCTCGTCTAGTAGTTAATGATGAAATATCTTCCCCCTTTACTCTACAGAGGGGAACATGAAAGGATGTCCCACGTCCCCACTTTTATTTAATTTGGCTTTAGAACCACTCCTAGCTGCTATAAGACACTCTAACTCTATTAAGGGCATTTCTATAGCTCTCTGCAGAAATGAGTCCTGGATTAAGTACTTGCTGTGCAGGTGTACATACAACCTGCTTTTAGTTGCAGTCTATTTCCAGAATCACTTCGTACATAAAAAGGCTAACAATACTCTGTATTTGTCCTGGCAGCAATAACAAGTTAGTGTCTCTGCAGGCAGGAACTACTTGAAAGCGCTTTGCACCTGATGAAAAGGCTGCAGTGTCTTATTTATCTGTCTAGGGAACAATGGCAATTGCTGTAATTCACTCAGCCCTGAAAGCGGGCTCCCCTGTTGGGTTTCTGGAGGGCTTTCCTACTTGCTTCTGGCGAAGTCCGTGATGCTACCCTGCATGCAGTAAATGCTGCTGAAGGAATCATGCCATTCTTCTTTTCATTTGCTCTGATCCAGGATTAGAGCAAATAAATTAGAGAGTTCCGTTAAGTCCTCTATCAAGGCTCTCTTACTCCCAAGATGCTCTTCTCTTTTGCCAGGGATGGTTTTCAAACAAAACTTTCTTCTTTCTCTCCTTATCATTAGCTAAGTCTCTTCCTGTGCTCTCACTAGCTGTCAGGGTCAGGTGAAATAAAGCAGAGTGCACTCCCATGAGGCACTGGCCATCTGAGGCAGCTATTTGTAGAAGGTCAAAATATCCAAAGGTCAACTTTCAGTACTGTGCTTCAGCAGCCACCTGACAGGCGTAAGCACATGGGAACTCTAAACAGAAGGCAAGGTAAGAGGAAGCTACACTGCCCCCTCTACTTGACGCAGTAGCATAGTAAGGGTAGGAGGCACCTGGGTTGGTGGCACCCCACATGTCCCTCATGCCCTCCTCTCCGTGCACCTGCTCCTTCCCCTTCACCTATAAATCTTCGCCAGTGTGAGTGGCTTCTCCTGCATGCTCCTTGCACCAGCGTTGGATTTCCCTCTGACTTCACTGCCTGGCCCCGTGACCCGGAAGTGATTCAGAGGGAAACCAGGCTGGCATGAGCAACAGGCAGGAGAAGTTGCTCACACTAGTGAAGATCTTCAGAGATACAGGGAAGAGGAAAGGAATGGCACGAGCATGGCGGGGTGGAGCAGAGAGATGTCAGGCCCCCCCTCTTCCCCCCCCCCCCGACAGTCTGTTGACTGAGACAGTTATGTTTGTATGTCAGTTCTACATGTTTACCATTAAACAGCATTTTCTATTGATGTGCTATGATTTTATGGGGCCCTGTCATTAAAGGGCACTAGCTGTTACTGTGGAATGTTCCAGTGATTTAGCATGCACAATAACTAATGTCTTATCCATATTTCAAAGTCTTATCTTTGAGCGTGCTAAACAAAGACTTAGGAAAATAGAATCAAAGCCTTTAAAAGTTTACTAAGCCTGAGTAAGTAAATCTGGACACTCAAAATATAACCCAGGTGAAGTTATTTGTTTATTTTTTCTATTTATATACCACTTATAGACTAAGGGGCTCATAATCAAAACATTTTTTTAAAAAACCTGCCTATGTCAGCACTTTGATGTCCTAATAGACAGAATATCCAAGTGCCGATAACCAAACCGACTTTCTGGACGTGTAGTGGGATTTCTTATGCCTCTGAATGGCGCTGTGTGCACAGAGCTGAAAGGGGCATATCTGGAGGAATGGTCAGGGTGGTATTTGGGTGAGATGTTTGCCGATTTAGACTTAGACATCTTGTAGAGGTAATCAAATATTTTACTAGACATCCTGAATGAAACTTAGACGTTGAGAGTTAGACTATGTGAAAACAGGTATAAGTGCCAAAAAGATATCCAAAGTGATCAGATAACCACTGCGGAGTAAATACCCTCATATACTCCCCCAGTGTTCACTGACCCCCTCAACACCCACAAAGATCGGAATAAAAAAGTACATACCTGCCTTCAGAACATCAGTACCTAACATAGGAAAGCCTAGTAGAGCTGCACACAGGTGTCTTAAATAGTCTAGGGCAGGGGTGTCAAAGTCCCTCCTCGAGGACCACAATCCAGTCGGGTTTTCAGGATTTCCCCAATGAATATGCATGAGATCTACTAGCACACAATGAAAGCTGTGCAAGCAAGTTTATTATTAAGTTTCAAGTTTATTAATATTTTGATATACCGACCATCATAAGTATCTGGTCAGTTTACAATAATAAATAAAACAAAAAAATTATATAAAATAAAGAAGGTATATATAACAAAAAAAAAAAAAAGATATTAAAAAATCTAAATGAAAATAGGGGGAATGAGATAGAAACAAAGACTTGGTTACAAAGGATATGAGACAAAAGGGAAGAAAGGGGAAGGGAAAGTTTTTAAATTACATTGTATAAATGAAAATAAAATGAGGGGAGGAGGGGAAGGATAAAACAAGAGGAAAAAAATGGGGTATCGCTTCCTGGAAGCGTTTTTATTTGGGGGCTCAATTGGAATTTTGATAAGCATCTTTAAAAAGGAATGTCTTAAGGTGTGTTTTAAACTTGTTCAAGGCATTTTCAGAGCGATGGTTGGATGACATTGCATTCCAGAGAGAGGGCTCGACAACAGAGAAAATTGTATTTCTACTATAATATAAATCCTTGATTGAAGGGACTGTTAATAAATTCTGGTTAGTGGACCTGAGGGCCCTGGAAGGGGTATGTGGAATGAGATATTTATCAAGAAAGGCAGGCGGATGAGAAGTCTTGATCTTAAAGGCTAAGAGAAGAATTTTATAAGTTGTTCTATGAGAAACTTGAAGTAGGGGGGTGACATATTCATTGGAGAAATCCTGAAACCCCAACTGGATTGTGGCCCTCGAGGAGGGACTTTGACAACCCTGGTCTAGGGGGGTAGGCTAGTAAAACAAAGAGGATTAGCAAGTCCCATAAGCCACTCTAACCACTACATGGTGGAAAATGTGAGCCCACCAAAAAATCACAAAACCCCATTCTACTGCCATATAGGTGCCATCTGCAGCCATAAGGTTTATTGGGTAGAAGGGTGGGTAAAGTGGGTTTTGGGGGTGTTTGGGGGAGCTCACCATAACCTATAATGGAGTTCTAGTGAGATGTTTATGTGGCACCCTTTTGTGAAATTCACAGCAGTGCCCTGTAAGATGCTCCATTGCTTTGCTGAGATGTCTAGGTGGCCAGTCCTTCACAATACTGGCCCCTCCCACGTCCAAAATGTATTGTTCTGGGCATTTGGGACTTGGATGAATTTTTGGTCGAGAATGTGGTATAAAGATAGATGTAGTGGCGGTCTGGACAATCAAACGCCTGGATGTGCAGATAGATGATTTTCAAAAAAAAAAAAAAAAAAATTTAGACATATTTTTCTAAAATGGCCATTTTTCCACTACCGACTTTGGGTGGCTAGTGCCATATGTCCAAATCAGACTTAGACGTATGTTTTGATTATGCCCATCTGAGTGGTTTACATTCAGGTACTCAAGCATTTTTCGCTATCAGTCCCAGTGGGCTCACACTCTACCTAATGTACCTGGGGCAATGGGGGATTAAATGGGGTACCCAGGATCACAAGGAGCAATGGGGAATATGAACTCGCAACCTCAGGGTGCTGAGGCTATAGCTCTAACCACTGTGTCACACACAGGAGGGGGGGAGAAGACTAGGTGCATGTAAAGCCGTCTTAAATTTGTGGGCTACTGGAGCCACAAAAATTAAACCCTTCCTTCACATCAGATGCAAATTAAACCTTGAAGCCAAATTCCCTCCTGCCCTACTTCCAATGTGAAGCAACTGTCAAAGTTCAGCAACTGATATAGAGGGACAATAAGTTCTCCTATATTTGTAATGTCAAAAAGAGGAGAAAAACAGGAAAAAAAAAATTTTTGTATATATTTTTTTATTTTCAAATTGCCCCAAGTTCTACAAGCAATCTCCAATGAAGCAAAAAGGGAAGATCTCAGTACTGGGGAGCCGCTATAGGTCAAGGTTTTTAGTAGTATATCCCTGGGCTGACAATTCACATTTTCTGAAGCCTATAGCCTAAATAAATTTGCCCCGTACTTATTTAGGCAGAGACAATATCTCATATGTCTCTGCCTTATAAAAACAGAAGCTTATTTTCTATTTGATTTGCATATCCAGGGAGGGGGGGAGGGGGGTAATATATTTTGTAGTATTCATTGATCAAATATAAGCGCTGTTTTCTAATTTTATAAGTATGTATAATTTAATGCACTTAGTTTCTGTTCTTGAATTAGGTTGATGGGGGAAAATATTTTGTAATAGTCTTTGCTTGATTGTAAGTGCTGTTTATGAAGTTAATTGTATGTATATTTCATTGCACTTTTCTTGAATTGAAAATTAATAAAGATTTGTAAAAATAAAAAAAAGAAGCTTGTAGCCTGATTTCTTCTTATCATTTTCCAAAGGCAGTATAGAAAGAAAGGTATAGCCAATAACAAAAACAGAGCAAACAACCAGAGACACATGAATAACACAGTGTGAGAGCACTTATCAAGGAGTATCGTCCAATTACATAAAGTGGCTACTTGTGGTACCAGACTGAAAGAAATTGTTCTATCGATCTCCACATTAGAGGGAATTGGCATGACCTACCGAGCTTTTCTACTGAGGTTTAAAGTATACTGTAAGCACAGCAACAAAGATGAAACATTTCAATATATGTAGCTTCAGATTCTACCTGGCTTCCTTTTCTGTTTTCAAACACATGTCAAACAATCAGTAGTGATTGATTTATGTAAGTTTTTAACTTTTGTGTTCTTTTCCCACTTTTATCTCCGTGGCTACACAAAGCCATTTGAGGATATGACATTAAAGTATAATCTCGGTTTAATGGACTCGCTTATAACGGAATCTCACCTATAGTGGATGAGGTCTGCTGGTCCAGACTGAGCACCATTATAAACATACAGAAAATCATCGAATATAGCAGACTCGCATATAACGGACAACTATTTTGGTCCCGAGAGCCATTTTTAGCTGTAATTTTCTTCAGCTATAACGGACATGCAGGCTCCGCCTACAAGGCGTGTAGCATGCCGGTGATATAGTATCAAAATGCAGCCCAGAAGAAAATGACAGAGTATTTTTCTTTCTAGTACAGTACGACATAATACTTTAGAACATCTTTTAGCGTTCTGGTTTTGCAATCATTTCGTGCCATACCAATGTTTTGTTGAATTTTGTTCTTGATGTGGCTGATATGCTTGTCCAGTGACTGTTGGTCATGGATTGAACGTTGTTTCAAGTTGACCTAAATAAAGTTTTTAAAAAATGCAACTCTGGATATATCGGACTGCTTTTCCAGGTCCTTTGAAGTCCGTTATAACGAGATTATACTGTAAGTACTTATGTGGCGAAGAGCTTTTAGCTGTACTGAATAGCAAGTGTCCAATAGAAAAAAAAATCAAAAACAACAAACCTTCCTTTGATTCCTCCACTCCTTCTACTTTGTCAGAAATTACAAATGTGTATAAAGAGGTGATTGAACTAGAATACTGAAAGCAAGACCATACACCATGGGATCTTTGTATGTATAAAGCAGCTAAAGGGTCCTGGGTGTTAAGCCCTGATGTGTTTTTAGCATGTGAAAAAAAAGGCTTACCGCAAAATGAGTTAAAGCATTTTGTACTAATCTGTCAGTCTGTGTGTGCTAATCGCGTATTATGTAATTTTTAACTAATTTTGAGGGGCAGGGAATGAGCAAAAAAATAGAGCACTGTGGGATGCACTGAGATGTCCTGTTGTAACTTTGCAACCTGTGTGCACTGTGTGAGAAGGCATGTTGGGGCAGAGTGGACGTTCTTGTATTAATGTACATTACCATATGCCAGTGTCTCACAAACTTTGTGAGCCGGCGGCACACTAATTTGGGGGCGGCAGCTCGATGGCATCCGGAAGGCCGACATCACATTGACATCCGTGCAGAGGCCCTCCACACATGGCCCTGAGACACCAGTGTGTGTGGGGGGGGAGGAGGTGCTGAAAAAGAAAAGGGAGGAGGAGAAGAGAGGGCCCAACGCCGGCTGACTGCCTACAGGATGTGCCTCTCACTGCAAAAGGCACATCCTGTAGGCAGTCAGCCGGCATCGAACCCTCTCCTCTCCTCCTCCCTGGCGTCTGGCAGCACACCTGGAATCTTGCACAGCACACAGTTTGCAATACACTGCCATACACCAATTAGTTAGTGCTTGCATATTTCAGGAGACCTTACCACCTACCAAACAGATGGTGGTAAGTGCTTCAATGGTAATTTTTTAAATGGCTGTGCACCAACTGCAGCTTTAGTGCATTGCCAGTAATGCAAAAAAAAAAAAAAAAAAATGGCTACGGCAGAAATGACAGTGCATGAGAAAAACTGGTATAAAGGTGTGTTAAGTTGTATTTTTACCTCAGCTTAGTAAAAGGCCCCATACGTTTGATCTCAGACCATGCAGAGTTAGGTGACGCTCAAGATCACAAGCCACTGCCTCTGGCCTCTCTGATTACATTGAATTAGTTCTTGATATGCCACCAAATGTATAAAACATCAAGGTGATGCTCAATGACGTTACATGGAAATACTTTAATACTAGCTGCTGCTAGCACTGCACGAGGCAGAGGCAGGCATCGGAGAGGAGGGGAGAGCAGAAAGGAGGCAAGGGTGAGCTGTGTGAGGCGCTAGGGGAGCGGAGAAGCGCCAGCACAGCTGAAGGAGGCATTGGGGTAGCGGCGAGAGTAGCTCCGCCCATCCCTATCGCGTCAGCAGCTTGCGACCGGGCTCCTCCATAAAAGGAGGCGAGCCAACGGGCGCTGCTGCTGCTAGCACTGCACGAGGCAGAGGCAGGCATCGGAGAGGAGGGGAGAGCAGAAAGGAGGCAAGGGTGAGCTGTGTGAGGCGCTAGGGGAGCGGAGAAGCGCCAGCACAGCTGAAGGAGGCATCGGGGTAACGGCGAGAGTAGCTCCGCCCACCCCCATCGCGTCAGCAGCTTGCGACCGGGCTCCTCCATAAAAGGAGGCGAGCCAACGGCGCGCAGCCGTTCGGCGTGCGGCGAGAGCGCCTTTGCGAAGAGCCTTAAGAGGAGCCCAATCCAGGGCAACAGGACACTGTAGGGCAAATCCTTTATTCCAGACACTCTACTGCTCAGATCTCTCTAATAACCTAACTTTTCAAATTTACCCCTCAGAGGCCCTAAGCTCACATACTCTTATACTACCTCTCATACTATCTCTCATACTCTCACATTTACTCTCTCTCTTACTCTCATACTATCTCTTATACTCTCACATTTACACTCTCTCCCTTTTTGTTGTTATGGCAGGGCGAACAAGGAGTATGAAACCTACAAACAAGGTCGGCATCCCCTGCATGGAGGTAATCCGGGAGATGACCTCAGCCTACGCACAGACGGAGGAGAACACAGCACCGGGAAAGGACGTCTCCGTGCAGACCGAGGCCATCCCACAGCAGTACATTATGGCCTCTACACAGACAGAGGAGATCGGCCAGCAGGATGATGACATCGTGCAGGAACTAAGAAGCCTCAGGGAGGAGGTGAAACGTCTGAGAGGCATCAGAGAGGATGAGGCCTATATAGATGGGATAGTGCAGGAACTATCCCAAATCTCAGAACGAGCCCATGACGGATCTCCCATGATGACTCCAGGGCCGTCGTCAAAGAAACCAATTGTTGCAGTTCAGGAGATGGATGGAGACACTGACTCCTGGCAGTTAGTGACCTCCTCCACAGGTAAACGTAGGAGACCCCCCCCCCCATTCACAATCTCTTCACCTTCTCACTCTTTCTCTCACCAGGGCAGCTCCACATTGACTCCACATCTGAGCCTGAAGAACAGATTCCAGGTCTTGCAGGAAGAGACTACCGACGCAGATATGGACCAGGATCAGCACACATCTCCATCTCCGGGCACAATGGATCAACACCCCCAAAAGAAGCGTAGAGTAATAGTCATTGGGGACTCCATGTTGAGGGGCACCGAGGGACCAATATGCAGACCGGATATGCAGTCGAGGGAGGTCTGCTGTCTGCCCGGAGCCAGAATAAGAGATGTAACCACCTGTCTCGATAGACTTTTCAGGCCCCAGGACCACTTCCATATGCTGCTCATCCACGTAGGAACAAATGACACTGCCAAGAACACCCTGGAGGACATAACTACAGACTTCGGAGCACTGGGAAAGAGACTGAAACAGACAGGAGCACAGGTAGTATTCTCTTCCATTCTTCCTGTTAGGGGCAGAGGAAGGGGCAGGGACGAACGCATCCAGAAGACGAATGAGTGGCTGCAAAGATGGTGCCAGGAAATGAACTTCGGATTCCTGAATCACGGAGAGGCATTACAGGGACTACAGGGACCAGACGGACTCCACCTGACCAACAGAGGTAAGAACGTCTTAGGACACAGACTAGCCCGCCTACTTCGAAGGGCTTTAAACTAGGTAAGTCGGGGGAGGGTACCCATTTTTACACCGGAGCAGTAAGTAACAATCCTGATGTGGCAAACCAAAACTCCGCTTTCAAGTCTGAGGTAAGTACCCTTAATGCAAAAGAATCGCTAGGAGACACTTTAACTCCAATGGGTGGCTCACTACAGGAGCTTAAAAATCAGAAAGAGTGGAGAGCTATGTATGTTAACGCACGCAGCCTAGGGAATAAATTTTTAGAACTAGAAACAGAAATAGTTAATGCAGATCTAGACGTAGTAGCAATATCCGAAACATGGTTCACAGACTCTCATGGGTGGGATATAACTATACCAGGATACAACCTGCTTCGGCAAGACAGAGAGGGTAAGTTAGGAGGTGGGGTAGCACTTTACATCAAAGAGAACATCAAGACAACCAGGATCACGGATGTCAAGTATACTGGGGAATCCATCTGGGTAAACCTGGCCAGAGGCGGAGAAAAATGCCTATACCTTGGTGTGGTATACAGACCCCCAAGACAATCGGAGGACAAAGACACAGAATTAATTGAAGACATGGAGAATATCACCTTACGGGGGGACGTAGTTCTGTTAGGAGACTTCAACATGTCTGATGTAGACTGGAACACACTCTCAGCGACAACTTGTGATAGCAGAAGGATATTAACGTCCATGAAGGGAGTATGGCTCAAACAACTGGTACTAGAGCCCACAAGGGCCCAGGCCATCCTGGACCTGGTACTTACGAACGGGGAAAGCGTCTCGGAGGTCTCGATGGGAGAAACGCTAGCCACCAGTGACCATAACATGGTATGGTTTAACCTTAAGAAAGGCTTCCCTAGATCACAAACAAAAACAAGGGTACTCAATTTCCGGGGCACCGACTTCACACGCATGGGAGATTTCATCTATCATACACTGCAGGTTCAAAAAGAGACTGATAATGTGGAAGCTATGTGGTCAACCTTGAAATCGATCCTTCATGAGGTAACTATCCGCTACATAAAATCGGTAACCAAACAACAAAGGAAAAAGAAACCCCAATGGTTCACAGATGAGGTCTCGTACCTAGTCAAGGAGAAGAAAAAAGCATTTCTCTCATACAAACGCACCGGGGAAAAAGAAGCTAACATTGAATACAGGACAAAGTCTGCAGCGGTCAAAACAGCAGTCAGGGAGGCCAAACGTCGAACGGAAGAAACTCTAGCGAAGAACATTAAGAAAGGGGACAAATCTTTCTTCAGATACATTAGCGACAGGAAAAAGAATGCAAACGGGATAGTACGCCTTAGAACGCCAAACGGGAATTATGCGGAAACAGATTCCGATAAAGCCAAAATACTGAATGATTACTTCTGTTCAGTCTTTACATGCGAGGCACCGGGACAAGGGCCACAGCTGGAAGCAAAGCAAAGCATGGAAGACCCATTTCAGAATTTTGAGTTCACACCAGCTGATGTTTACAGAGAACTGTTAGGACTCAAGGTGAACAAAACCATGGGACCGGACAATTTGCACCCAAGAGTGCTCAGAGAGCTATGCGATATTTTGGCGGAACCGTTAGCCGTGCTCTTCAATCTCTCCCTGAGAACAGGGAGAGTCCCCCTGGACTGGAAAACTGCCAACGTTGTTCCTCTACACAAGAAGGGTTGCAGAGCGGAGGCTGCGAATTACAGACCAGTGAGTCTCACATCAATAGTGTGTAAACTCATGGAAACCCTACTTAAAGGCAAACTGGACACAATACTGGATGAGGGGAATCTGAGGGATCCCTGCCAACATGGATTCACTAGGGGCAGGTCATGCCAGTCCAATCTTATCAGCTTCTTTGACTGGGTGACAGGAAAGCTGGACTTGGGAGAGTCTCTGGACATAGTGTACTTGGATTTCAGTAAAGCCTTTGACAGTGTCCCACACCGTAGACTATTAAACAAGATGAAATCAATGGGGTTAGGTGAGAAACTAACTGCATGGGTCAAGGAGTGGCTGAGTGGAAGACTTCAGAGGGTGGTGGTCAATGGCACCCTCTCTGAGACATCGGAAGTGACTGGCGGAGTGCCGCAGGGCTCAGTCCTGGGACCATCCCTTTTCAACATATTCATAAGGGACTTGACCCGAGGACTACAGGGTAAAGTAGCACTGTTTGCCGACGACGCCAAACTGTGTAATATAGTAGGTGAAAGCAATCTCAAAGATAGTATGATGCAGGATCTGATCACATTAGAAAACTGGTCCTCAACATGGCAGCTGGGCTTCAACGCTAAGAAGTGTAAGGTCATGCATCTCGGTAGCAGAAATCCATGCAGAACATACACCTTGAATGGAGAAATACTAGCTAAGACTTCAGAAGAACGGGACTTGGGAGTGATCATCAGCGCAGACATGAAGGCTGCCAAACAAGTAGAGAAGGCCTCATCCAAGGCAAGACAAATGATGGGATGTATCAATAGAAGCTTCGTCAGCCGCAAACCTGAAGTCATAATGCCACTCTACAGAACCATGGTGAGACCTCATCTGGAATACTGTGTGCAATTCTGGAGGCCACATTACCGGAAAGATGTGCTTCGAGCTGAGTCGGTCCAGCGGATGGCCACTAGGATGGTCGCTGGACTCAAGGGTCTCTCATACGAAGAAAGACTGAGCAAGCTGCAGCTCTATACCCTAGAGGAGCGCAGGGAAAGGGGTGACATGATCGAGACATTCAAGTACGTCACAGGTCGTGTAAAGGTGGAAAACGATATATTTTTTCCCAAGGGACCCTCGGTCACAAGGGGGCACCCGCTCAAACTCAGAGGAGGGAAATTTAGTGGTGACATCAGGAAGTATTTCTTCACAGAAAGGGTGATAGATCACTGGAACAAACTTCCGGTGCAGGTGATCAAGGCCACCAGTGTGCTCGACTTTAAGAATAAATGGGACATCCAAGTGGGATCCCTGCGACAGTCGAGTTAAGGAACTAAGTCATTAGCACTCAGACTTAATAGGGTGGGTAAATGGAGTGGGCAGACTTGATGGGCTGTGGCCCTTTTCTGCCGTCATCTTTCTATGTTTCTATGTTTCTAAACAGGAGGAAATTTTTTTTTTCACTCAGCGAATAGTTAAGCTCTGGATATGGTAACAGAGGTGAGCGTAGCTGGATTTTAAAAGGGTTTGGACAAGTTCCTGGAGGAAAAGTCCATAGTCTGCTATTGAAACAGACATGGAATCTTGCTATTATATGGGATTCTGCCAGATACTTGTGACCTGGATTGGCCACTTTTGGAAACAGAATACTGGACTAGACGGGTCATTGCTCTGACTTAGTATGACTTTTCTTATGTTCTTCAAATTAGATCAACAGAAAGGAACTATAATATAGAAAAGCATCCACCCATTCCCAAGTGTCTCTAAGTGTTACTGCCATCCAAATACTTTTTGAAAAAAAATGTGGGTTTGTTTTTTTAAAATTTTTTTATTAATTTTCCATTCGAAAACAATGCATAAAATATACATACATTTAACTTTAAGACAGCACTGGCAATCAAACAAAATAAAACTACAAAACATTTCCTCCAACCCCAATTCAAGAACAAAAACAAAGTGCATTACTACATACATACAATAAGATCATAAACAACCCTTTCCATTGGTCAATTAATGCAATGAAGCAAAATCCCCCCCCTCCCACCCACCATCTTAAATTTCCTGTAAGAAGCCACTGTTCACACATGAACCAGTAGTTGGTTCCACAATAAGGGTGCAGTGCAAAAGAAAGCATGCTCTGTCATTGACATTAGATGAGCCCCTGAAGGCACCAAAATGGTCAGAAATCTACTCAGTATATAGTAATAGATTAAAGACACCAAATAAGCAGGAGTTCATTCATATTCAGTAATGTTCCACACACTAAAACAAGCATTTTAAACATTCCTAGCCTGCTATTCAAACCATTATGCTACTCCTCGCCCGGTTTACATTCAACCTCAAATTTTACACACACCTTTTTCAACAGGGCTTAAAAGCTTATGCATAACCTAAGTTCAGGACTGCTTTTTAAGGTTCCTTAACCACATTCTTATCTAGAAATTATTTACTTCTTATCCAGCAATACCACTTCTCTGTTTTAAGGACTATACCTTGCAAATATGACTATAGGAAACAAGAGAAATTATGTATTTTAATTTTAGTCCTTCATATCTGAGAATCAATTCCCACAGTTATATTTCTCTCCTGCTCAAAGTTCAGCAGGATCCTGATCCTTAAAACAGAGCACATTATTAAAATGCCACTTTGGAGCACATTTGGGGGAAATGGGATGATATAATCTACAAATCACTATCAGTTCTGGATATCATTCAACTTCTCTGTGTTTTTTAATTATTTATTTACTAGTGTTTAAGCTCGTTACATTAACAGGTGCTAGAATATGTCTGTCTTTCTTTCTGTCTCTATCCCTGACCCATCTCTTTCTTCCTTTCTTTCTGTCTCTCTCCCTCCTGCTGTCTGTCTATCTTTCTTTCTGTCTCTCTCCCTGCCAGCTGTCTGTCTTTCTTTCTGTATGTCTCTCTCCCTTGCCCCCTATTTGTCTGTCTGTCTTTCTTTCTGTCTCTCTTCCTTCTCACTGTCTATCTTTCTGTCTCTCTCCCTGCCCATTGTCTGTTTGTCTATCTTTCTTTCTATCTCTCTCCCTCCTGCTGTCTGTCTGTCTTTCTTTCCTTCTGTCTATCTCCCTGCCTGCTGTCTTTCTGTGTGTCTGTCTTTTGTTCTTGAGTGCTGAGATGCTTCATGGAGTTTGAAGTGCGCATGCGCAATTAGAGTTTTGTTATGTTAGATTCAATTTTCTATACTGTTCTCCCTGGGGAGCTCAGAACGGTTTACATGAATTCAGGTACTCAAGCATTTTTCCCTGTCTGTCCCAGCGGGCAATCAATCTATCTAATGTACCTGTGGCAATGGGGGGGGGATTAGTAGTGACTTGCCCAGAGTCACAAGGAGCAGTGTGGGTTCTCCCAGGGTGCTGAGGCTGTAACTTTAACCACTGTGCCACTGTAGAAATCATAATGTAGCAAAAGTAGCTAAGTATTGAACAATCAAGCCATTGTGATATCACTGATGAGGTATTATGATGTCACAGCCTCTGGCTATCAGAGGCCGAAACATTTCACACTATTTATTCAGTTTTCTATGCTGTTCTCCCAGGGGAACTCAGAATGGTTTACCTGAATTTATTCAGGTGCTCAAACATTTTCCCTGTCTGTCCCAGCAGGCTCACAATCTATCTAATGTACCTGGAGCAATAGGGGGATTACGTGACTTGGCTAATGACTGCTTCAGGGGTTCATAATTTCCTAAAATTGCAATACCACTTGGTTGGGCTAAGAACTTTACAGCACCCCCTTGTATTTTGTTAAGTCTATGTTAATTTATATCTATAGTTCACTTATTATAAACCACTTGGTTGTTTATATTAAAAGGTAGTATTGTAAATAAAGTTATATGTGTATGTATGCATGCATGTATCTATGTATGCACTCCTGAGTAGCTAGCTTTCAGACAGAATCATCAAGACCTGCTTCAGGTCAGATTTCTTTCAACTAGCGAGACCAAAGAAATTTACTTTAGAATCAATTTGGATAGCTTTTTCAAATTTAAATAAAACTTACGCAGGTAGGGCTAATCTCAGTTAGGGCGCTGGTCTTTGACCTGGGGGCCGCCGCATGAGCGGACTGCTGGGCACGATGGACCACTGGTCTGACCCAGCAGTGGCAATTCTTATGTTCAAATTCCTCTTTAGAGGACGACAAAAGATGGAGGTACATATTGATGCCTGTTTCATTTGCTCTTTTTAAACAGAAAACTGGGTCTCTTGATTCAAGAATGCTAAAGCAGCACGTGACTCAATGACTTGACAGAAATCATTTGTCTGCACCTGTAAAAATGAAGAGCCTTGAAAACAGAATGCAAAGTTGCCGTGTGTACTTGATTAACTTTCCCTGATTGCCTGCCTGTGTTCCTCATCTTCTGATATATTTAGTAGGCATCTCTCCGAGATCAGAAAGATTCTCTTGAGAGGAAATTAGTAGATGTTGGAATGGTTCAGGACAATCTGGAGTTGATGGCCCTTTTGCAGAGTTCAGATTGTAATATTGATAAAGCAAAACTTTGTTACTTTGTCTTAGAGCCAGATCATGACTGGCACAGAGTAGTGACAGGCACAGATATGTATTGGGGATTTTGCTAGCTAGATATGGCTCCTGGCCAGTTAAATTGCTTGTTTGGGGCTATCCATTGATATTCAATCACATTTAAATGGTCAATGTCACAGAGTATCACCCCAGAGCGCTAAACTGTAGATGGCTATTTTGTGGGTGGAGTAAAAAGCTCTGGCCTTCCTATATTCCAATAGATCAGGGGTAGGCAATTCCGGTCCTCGAGAGCCAGAGCCAGATCAGGTTTTCAGGATTATCCACAATAAATATGCATGAGATAAGATTTGCATCTCAAGGAGGCAGCGTATGCAAATCCATCTCATACATATTCATTCTGGATATCCTGAAAACCTGGCTCCGGCTCTTGAGGATCGGAATTGCCTACCCCTGCAGTAGATCATAGACACCCATCCATAGCATTCAATGGTTCTTCTATATAGGTCACCCCAGCCTTATTGGAAGACTGCTGCTCAAGGGCAGCAAAACTACGCCTCAATGCTAGGGTGACAGGTTCAAGCCTCACTTGGCAGAAGTTTGAAGGGAGATGTCAAGTTGATACTTTTCTCCACTATCTCATGTTTTCGACAGTCTTTTAGAGTCAGGAGTGTAGGGATATTTATTTTTAGATAAGCCAGATTTGTGCATTGTTTGGGGGGGTCTATAAACTTGGTTTCATTTGTGTCTAGTAAAGTCAGCGGAGCAAGCAATTCTGCACTCTAACACTGCGGCTATCCATCCATGTTTACTGAGACTTGATAGCAAGTATCTGCTATAGAGGCAGCAACTCTCTAATACACCAATAGGCACCAAAAGAGGTGCAAAGGACACTAACAACACCATGAATACTTCAAGCTACATTCAGAAGGGCAAAAGCACAGAGAGATAGATCTCAAGACACAAGGAGAGGGGCAAAGCTCCATCAGCACTGGCAGGAAGACCCCAAGGTACCATCAAGAGGGTAATGCAGCATCAAAATTGGATGGAGACTGCAAAACACCAGCAGAGAGGTAAAATATCACCAACATTGACAGGAAGACCCCCAAAGCAATGATTCTCTCAAAGACTTGGCCATTGGGGTCCAATGGGCACATCAGCCCTCTAAGTCACATCAATACTCAGTGTTTTCTAATTTGGTTACATCAAGATTGTTAGCCTAGGAAATGTTACTAAGAACATAAGAGTTGCCATACTGCCATCAAGGTCCATCAAGCCCAGTATCCTGCTTCTAACAATGGCCAACCCAGGTCACAAGTACCTAGCAAGATGCCAAAGAGTAAAACAGAGAACATTTGCAAAGTGTGGACTGGGGGGGGGGGAGGAGGTTACAGCAATCATTTCCTCTTTGTATTGTAAAGGGAAAAAGATCTCCAAGATACCACAGAAGGAATAAAGAAGCAATAGGAACATAAGAACCAAAGATCCATCAAGTCCAGTATTCAGTTTCTAACAATGGCCAACCCAGGTCACAAGTACCTAGCAAGATGCCAAAGAGTAAAACAGAGAACATTTGCAAAGTGTGGACTGGGGGGGAGGAGGTTACAGCAATCATTTCCTCTTTGTATTTTAAAGGGAAAAAGATCTCCAAGATACCACAGAAGGAATAAAGAAGCAATAGGAACATAAGAACCAAAGATCCATCAAGTCCAGTATTCAGTTTCTAACAATGGCCAACCCAGGTCACAAGTACCTAGCAAGATGCCAAAGAGTAAAACAGAGAACATTTGCAAAGTGTGGACTGGGGGGGAGGAGGTTACAGCAATCATTTCCTCTTTGTATTTTAAAGGGAAAAAGATCTCCAAGATTCCACAGAAGGAATAAAGAAGCAATAGGAACATAAGAACCAAAGATCCATCAAGTCCAGTATTCAGTTTCTAACAATGGCCAACCCAGGTCACAAGTACCTAGCAAGATGCCAAAGAGTAAAACAGAGAACATTTGCAAAGTGTGGACTGGGGGGGGAGGAGGTTACAGCAATCATTTCCTCTTTGTATTGTAGATACCACAGAAGGAATAAAGAAGCAATAGGAACATAAGAACCAAAGATCCATCAAGTCCAGTATTCAGTTTCTAACAATGGCCAACCCAGGTCACAAGTACCTAGCAAGATGCCAAAGAGTAAAACAGAGAACATTTGCAAAGTGTGGACTGGGGAGGGGAGGAGGTTACAGCAATCATTTCCTCTTTGTATTGTAAAGGGAAAAAGATCTCCAAGATACCACAGAAGGAATAAAGAAGCAATAGGAACATAAGAACCAAAGATCCCTCAAGTCCAGTATTCAGTTTCTAACAGTGGCCAACCCAGATCTCAAGTACCTACATAGCTATATTCTAAGCAGTGGAACAAAGCAGAACAAAGCATTCATGGGTGCACAGTAAGCAGAGGAAGAAGACTTAACCTATGTACTAAAGAAGATTCCAGAAGTTACAAAATACTACTGCCAAACTTTTATCCAACAAACAGAGAGATGATTGTGTTATCCTAGTGTTAATGGCCTTACTGGGGGTTACAAAATTGTTATATTTGTTTGAAGTTACATTATCTATTAAAAGGAAAACTGTGTTTAACTACTTTGCCCCCAAAATATAGAATAAGCTGCTCCTTAATATTCATTCATTGTTCTCTTGTATTCATTTCCAAGAAACAGTTGAAGGTCTGGTTATTTGCTCAGTCCTTTTGTTTATAAGGTTTATGTTATTTTGTTATACTCTGTTCTACATTAAAATATTGATTTCAGTTTTATTTATATCTTTATTGGGGGGGGGGGGGTCTGAATTGTTTTGTACATTTTCCAGTGAAATCAAATACGTATTTGGAGGATACAAGACAAGCCAAGGGAAGGGTGATAGAGAAGTAGGGAGAGTGGTGTTTTCCTAGTGTTTATCTAATAAATGGTATTTAAGGAGCTTCCAAATGACATGGGCAGGATCAGTTCAAGCAATAACCAAAGGGGAGAAAATTGGTAAATGCAATACCTTCGTTAAGGCAATAAAAATAGACTCTTAAGCAGATCCAGTAATCAAATTACTGAAGCTTCTGACATACTCTTTACTTCCGCTCATATCAGCTGTTTTCTAACCCACTTGAAAGAACACTGTAAAGGCCACAGGAGATTTTACAAAATATACTGCCTGTTGTAATCTAGGGCACCCAATTCTTTTGTTCCTCAGCACATTTTGCACATGAAACCTCCAGATTTCCCTAAGAAAAGAGCACTGTAGTAACAAGCACCTATTATACTTTCTATTATATAGATCAAGCAAAACTTTACCTAAATGATCTGGAGTACCTGGCTTCAAGATTCTTTGAGGTTAACAGTCACATATGCGGGGGGGGGAGGGGGACATTATCTATGATAATTGGAAAGATGCCATTATATTTTGGGCTTCTGATTTTAAGTTTTAATTGATAAACACCCTTATGCAAAACATTTACCCTCCCCCCCCTTTTTACTAAATCACGATAGCGGTTATTAGCGCAGGGAGCCGCGCCGAATGCTCAGCACCGTGCCTGACGCTCGTAGGGACTCTATGAGCATCGGGAGCAGCGCAGAACATTCAGCGCTAATAACCGCTATTGCGGTTTAGTAAAAGGAGGGGGGTTAAATGAGTAGCTGGAAAGAAAAAAAAAAAAAACCTCTACCGCTTTCCCTAGTTCTCTCTCACACCTCTTCTGGCTTGTCGAGTATCCTCTGCTCAGATTTTGTGCCTGTTCAATGCTAACAACTCTTAACACAAATGTACATATTTGATTCCACCAGAAAGACTGACTCGTCAATAATACAGGTAGCAGAAAAACACTAACAACCACTGACGTTTTGTACCCACACAAGCCCTTATTTAACTAGAAAATAAACACCTAAATTTACAAATAGAAGTTCTAAATATGCTTGGTTTGTACTCTGGAGCTTGCAGAAGAACTGATGTGGTCACCTGTATTTATGCACAACATTATCTGTGGAAAACATGGACCACCCCCTCCCCCCCCCAAAAAAAAAAAAATACAACCCTCGACCACCAGAGGGCATCCGCTAAAAATCAAGGGAGGGAAGTTTCATGGCGACTTCAGGAAGTATTTCTTCACCGAGAGAGTTGTGGATCATTGGAACAGACTCCCACTCCAGGTGATAAAGGCCAGCAGCGTGACGGATTTTAAGAGAAAATGGGATACTCACGTGAGATCTTTAAGGGAGTAAACTCAGGGGGGGAGGATACTTGGAATGGGCAGACTTGGTGGGCTATAGCCCTTTTCTGCCGCTTTTTTCTATGTTTCTATGTTTCTAACCTTGTACTGTAACTATGGCATATTGCAAACTGTTAATTGTTTATTGTATATGTTAACCTATCCTAGATAGTGAGGACAAATCTACAATAAGTGGATTTTTTGCTAGACCTCAAACACCCAAGGCACTACTTCTAATTCTATTCGTGCCCTTACTGGGGTGGTGTTTTCATCATTGAACATAAGAACATAAGAACTGCCATCTCCGGATCAGACCCATGGTCCATCGAGTCCGGCGATCCGCACACGCGGAGGCCCAGTCAGGTATACACCTGATGTAGTTTTAGTCACCCATATCCCTCTATGCCTCTCGTAAGGAGATGTGCATCTAATTTGCCTTTGAATCCTAGCACAGTGGATTCCTTAATAACCTCCTTTGGGAGAGCATTCCAGGCGTCCACCACTCGCTGCGTAAAGCAGAACTTCCTGACATTTGTCCTGGACTTGTCCCCCCTTGGTCTTAGCAAATAGCATGTGCAATAAATCTTTTTGTTAATTTTCAACAGGCTCTGCATCTAATATAATAAAACCCTAAGCATGCATGCACACTCTTACCTGCGTGCTTCCGTGATCTCTGATCCATGATCCATGGTCCGTGGCGGCAGAAGTGCGTATGCGCGCTTACCAGTTCCAGCCGGAAGAGAAATTGCAAAGCACCGGCCTCCCTGCTCTATAGGTCCTCCATCCAGTCCACCAAAGCGGCCCGAGCAAAATGGCCTGGCAGGACCGAAGCCGGCGCAGGATTTGAATTTTGTTTTGTCAGCCCACATCGCCGCCTTCCCCCTCCAACTGTGGTTCCTGTTTACGGTTTGGGGGAAGCGGGCGCGCAGCTGGAAGAATGGCCGGTGGGCGCGTGCCCTGAATGAAGAATTGTCGCCCTGGAGACTAGGTAGCTCACAAAAAAAAAAATTAAGAAAAAGCGCTGGTAATTCTGTACTTTTACAGAATCTATCCCCTGCAAGCATTCTAGGCTGCCTGTCTGTACAGCAGGAGCAGGAGAGAGAGAGATGGCCTTGGGGAAGGATGGAGGGGACAGGAAAGGGAAAGATAGCAAAAGGGGTGCAACAGGGTCAGAGAGGGTATACCGCTGCTGCTTTGGGGCACTGAGGGAGGAGGGGTTGGTACGTCAGGACTGCCTCTGGTAAGTAATGGGGGTCCAGGAGGCCAGATGGAAGGCCACAGGTGGGGTCGGGGTTAGGGTCAGGATATAGGTAAGGCTATTCTAGCACCCATTACTGTAACAAACGTAATGGGCTAAAACACTAGTAAATTATAAAGTGCATACAGTGCTGTAAAAGTGTTCTATAGTGCTGCAAAGGAAAGGCACTTATCTTTGCGCCCGACCGTTTCACTTCTAGGTTCGTCAGGGGCTATGCCTCCTTAGTTACAAGCACCAACATTTTTAATTACAACAGCTACTGGTGTCATAGGTCTGTAAATCCTTGTAAGTCCTGTTTGAATTCCCCTGCACAAAGCAGGTGCGGGAAGCTCGAACAAGAAAAATCATGAGGTCAAAAATGCAGCCTCTAATTACCAGGGCTGCAGGTAGCTGAAAGAATGAACACATCACTAATAATGTCTTGCAAACTTTCAACTAAGGAAGCTACCAGCTATCACTGAATATAGATTGATAGCTTTAAGGAACAGCCAGAAGAAAAATAAATAAATACACTATATTTTTCCCTGCTGATGCAATGGGATGCATAATAATAAGGTACAAGGCATGAAAAATCATTATTATGTAAATCAAATAAGTTGCATTTTTCCAGTCTGGGAGCCCTGCTACTAACATACAGCTCAATGATCCCAGGTGGCACCTTAAAGGTGCAAGCTTAGGGGGGAAAAAGCAGTGGTTCCCCCCACTTCCATCCTCCCAGGATACTCTGATCCCCTTCCTGAAAAATTACCCCAGGCCCCAAAGACACATTATTCAAGCGTCATCTCCTACCTAGGACTGGTAGCCCTCAAGCATATTTTGGTCTTATATGGCTGTCTGACCCCTAGCAGTAGTACTGTGAGACAACTGTCATGGGTTACAGGCACAGTTTTGAACCTAGACCTGGCAAATGCAGAAACAACTGGAGACCTCTCTTGCCTGCCGTAATCTAGACTACCAGGAATACATTATTGTAGGCACTGAGAGCATACATAAGGGAAGATTGGGTCTTTGGAGAACTGGAGGCAAAGTTCGAGTACTGGGTCTAAGGGGGATGTGGGGCTATCTTCTAGAAAGTCAGGGGCATCTTTGGGTGGAGTGGAAAGGAGAGGGGTGATTAGCTGCTTTTCATCAGCACTGACCCCCTTTATAATATGGGCCACACATTAAAGTCAAACACTCAGAACCACTGGTGAAAACCAAAAATGACACTGAAGGTATTTCATATACAAGGGAACAAGCCTCAGATTATGGAGCTTCACCCACTTCGGGTTTTTCAAAGAGAAAATATCTGTTCTCTTGCTCCTCATTACATCACTGGCTTGAACCCATCCTCCCTACCTTTCACTAAATTTATATTTTAAATTTTTTATTAAATCTTTTATTGATATAACAAAGTTAATCTATAAAAAGTCTCTCTAATTCTTTTTTTTTTTTTATATACAGGGAAATACTTTTTAATAAATTATTTATTGTTTTTCAAACTTTAACAGTGCATTACAAATAATATAACATTAGAAGATTACATAAAATGCAACACAATGCACAAATAGAATAGCAAAAACAACCATTCCCCCCACCCCCTCTCAATTATGAATACATTAAATCATATTATTTATATAGCATTATACTCAATTAACTCCTCAAAATATCCTTCCCTCCCCCTCCCACCCTGGATGTGTAAGGAAATCTAAGAAAGAAAAATACATTACTATTATGCAGTCAACGGGCTCCATATTTTATTAAATGCATTACTAAAACCCAAGCATTCCGCGTTCATTCTTTCATTTTTGTATGTGTTACACACACTTGTCCACCAGAATGTGTATTTAAGTCTGTCATGACATTTCCAGTTTCTCGTGATCATTTGAATAACTATTGCTGTCAGGATAAATAAAAGACAGCTTTTGTATTTATCTAACATAGGCTTTACCTGTAACAACGTACCACAAATAATGGCTTCATATGATAAAGGAATAGATGATTCTAATATAAGATTGATAAGTCTCTCTAATTTATTATCTGTACACTCATTATGGACTTAATTTCATAAACTTAGGGCTCCTTTTACTAAGCTGCGTTAGGGAATTTATGCGCAGAATAGCGCACGCTACATTGCCGCATGCACTAGACACTAACGCCAGCATTGAGCTGGCGTTAGTTCTAGCCACGTAGCACGTGATAATATCCTGCGTGCGCTATAAACGCTAGCGCACCTTAGTAAAAGGAGCCCTTATTGCTAAAAAAAAAAAATTAACCTATCAGCTCGTTTCAGAAAACAGAACCGGCAGATTAATGCAAAAATTCTACTTATCTTTGAAAAGTGCACTAAAGCAGTTGTTCCCAACCCTGTCCTAGAGGACCATCAGGCCAGTCGGATTTTCAGGCTAGCCTTAATAAATATGCATGAGAGAGATTTGCATATAATGGAAGTGACAGGCATGCAAATCTGCTCCATGCATATTCATTAGGGCTAGCCTGAAAACCCGATTGGCCTGGTGGTCCTCCAGGACAGGGTTGGGAACCACTGCTCTAAAGTGCTTCAACTCACGTTCAATGTGTGTAGTTTAAAGTGGTTTAGCTCCTGCTCTATAAAACCAAGGCTGTTGCTTATTTCTTTCAATGATGCGGCCTGCGTTTCATGGGGAGACTGAGATAATAAACGCTGACCTAGACGTGGTAGCAATATCAGAAACCTGGTTCACGGACTCACATGGGTGGGATATGGTTATACCAGGCTACAACCTACTACGTCGCGACAGAGAGGGCAAGTTAGGGGGAGGAGTAGCACTATACACTAAGGATAACATCAAAACTACCAGAATTACGGATATTAGATACACTGGGGAATCCCTCTGGGTGAATCTGGCCAGAGGAAATGAAAAATGCCTATACCTTGGTGTGATATACAGACCTCCGAAACAACAAGAAGACAAAGACTTAGAACTGATAGAGGACATAGAGAGCATCACTCTACAGGGAGACACAGTATTGTTAGGGGACTTTAACATGCCCGATGCAGATTGGAACACACTCTCCGCGACTACGTGTGGCAGTAAAAGAATTCTGAACTCCATAAAGGGTGCACGACTCAAGCAAATGGTGTTGGAGCCCACCAGGGACCAAACGATACTGGACCTGGTACTCACCAACGGAGATAGCGTCTCGGATATCTCAGTTGGAGACACACTGGCCTCCAGCGACCATAATATGGTATGGCTTAACCTTAAGAAAGGTTTCTCAAGGTCAAACACAGCAACGAGGGTTCTCAACTTTAGAGGCACAGACTTCGACCGCATGGGAATTTTTGTTGATCAGGAGTTGCAAAAACAAGCACAAACTAACAATGTAGAGGATATGTGGTTGACTCTGAAGTCCACCCTACACGAAGCAACAAACCGCTACATAAGAACAGTAAGTAAGCGCAGGAGGAACAAAAGACCCCAATGGTTCAGCGCAGAAATTTCGGACCTCGTTAAAAAGAAAAAAGAAGCATTTATCACCTACAAACATTTAAGAAAACAAGAGGCGGAAAAAGACTATCTGGACAGGTCAAAAGCTGTCAAAATAGCAGTCAGGGAGGCCAAACTCAAAATGGAAGAAGATCTAGCACGGAACATTAAAAAAGGGGATAAATCCTTCTTCAGCTATATTAGTCACAGGAAAAGAAACAAAGATGGGATAGAACGCCTGAAGAAATCGGACGGTAACCTTGTAGAATCAGATTCTGCCAAGGCAGAATTACTAAACGAATACTTCTGCTCAGTCTTCACCTGTGAAGCACCGGGAGCTGGTCCACAGCTTCAGATGGGAGACAGCCAGAATGACCCGTTTCTGGACTTCGAGTTTACGCCCAGTAGCGTCTACTACGAACTATCAAGACTCAAGGTGAACAAAGCCATGGGACCGGACAACCTACATCCCAGAGTGCTCAGGGAATTGAGAGAAGTCCTGGCAGAACCACTATCTGTTCTTTTCAATCTTTCCCTACGCACAGGAAGAGTCCCCTTGGACTGGAAAACCGCCAACGTTATCCCACTCCACAAAAAGGGCTGCAGAACAGAGACGGCAAACTACAGACCGGTGAGTCTCACATCTATAGTGTGCAAGCTCATGGAAACACTGATCAAACAAAATATTGATACAATCCTAGACGAGGAAAACCTACGTGATCCCCACCAGCACGGATTCACCCAGGGCAGATCCTGCCAATCTAACCTAATCAGCTTTTTCGACTGGGTTACTAGACAATTGGATGCCGGAGAGTCATTGGATGTGGTATATCTAGACTTCAGTAAAGCTTTTGATAGCGTCCCACACAGAAGGTTATTGAACAAGCTGAAGTCGATAGGATTAGGGGACACTCTAACTACATGGGTTGAGGATTGGCTGAGTGGTAGACTTCAGAGGGTGGTGGTAAACGGTACCCCATCCAAAACGTCAGGCGTGATCAGTGGAGTGCCGCAGGGGTCGGTCTTGGGCCCGATTCTATTCAACTTATTCATAAGAGATATGACCCAAGGACTTAGAGGAAGGGTATCACTGTTTGCCGACGACGCCAAACTTTGCAACATAGTAGGTAAAAACACCATGCCTGATAATATGACACAGGATCTACTGCTGCTGGAACGGTGGTCAGCAACATGGCAGCTAGGCTTCAATGCTAAAAAGTGTAAGGTAATGCAACTGGGAAAGAAAAACCCGCACAGAACTTACATACTAAATGGTGAGACCTTGGCCAGGACCACGTCGGAACGAGATCTAGGGGTGATCATTAGTGATAACATGAAGGTTGCAAATCAAGTGGAGAAAGCTACCTCCAAGGCAAGGCAAATGATGGGTTGTATTCGTAGAGGTTTTGTCAGCAGGAGACCTGAAGTTATGATGCCGCTGTACAGGACCATGGTGAGGCCTCACTTGGAGTACTGCGTTCAATTCTGGAGACCTCACTACCGGAAGGATGTTCAGAGAATCGAGTCGGTTCAGCGAATGGCCACAAAGATGGTCTGGGGGCTCAAGGATCTCACGTATGAAGAAAGACTGAATAAACTGAGGCTGTACTCACTTGAGGAACGAAGAGAGAGGGGTGATATGATTGAAACGTTTAAGTACATCACGGGCCGTATCGAGTTGGAAGAAGATATCTTCTACCTCATGGGACCCTCGACCACCAGGGGGCATCCGCTAAAAATCAGGGGAGGGAAGTTCCATGGCGACTCCAGAAAATACTTCTTCACTGAAAGAGTGGTGGATCATTGGAACAAACTCCCATTGCAGGTGATTGAGGCCAACAGCGTGTCGGACTTTAAGAGAAGGTGGGATATTCACAGGGGATCCCTGGGGGAGTGAAATCAGAGGGCGGGTATTTGGAGTGGGCAGACTTGGTGGGCTATAGCCCTTTTCTGCCGTCTTTTTCTATGTTTCTAACCCCCCCCCCCCCCCCCCCCCCCCCCCGCTGCATCAGGGAAAAATCTCTCTATCCAACCTCCTATCGATAATTTATAATTTTTTATATATCACTTTTGCTTGTATTCCTTATATATATATATATATATTTGCTTGTTCCCTTGTATATACCTTCAGTGTCATTTTGGGTTTCACTAGTGGTTCCGAGTGTTTGATTTAACAATTAGGTAACCACAAGTTTCTCCAGTTTATTGTTGCACACATTAAAGTCGACACATTTTGAATGTTGATCTTGGTATTTTTTGTATTATGTATCTTGTATTTACCTTTTCTGTATGAGCGATACAACTTCCGCTCATAACTCTGCACTTCTCTGTACTCAGTGATGATTTTGAAGTGTATAATTAGTTTCTCATATGGTGGACCTCTCTATATTGCCTGAGCTGTGCCTCAAGGCAGTAGTTTGCGTACGCAAACTTTACTCAGACTTCAAGAGATGTGGGATAAAAATTAAAATTGTTTGGCTTTTTCTTTTCATGCATTCCATTTTTATCTTTTTCCCATCTGTCTCTATTCTTCCACTGCATCGTCTACGAGATCTGCTTTTTGCTTTCATTATGGGAAGAAGATGTTATTGAGAAAGTGGATATATGGCAGTAATTTAACAAAAAAACCACCGACCATGGAAAAATAATTAGTTCTCCACAAACCAGGAACTATACTTTTTTGTGCTGCTGGATGTATTAATGATCCAATATAAAAGATCTTTAAATGTTTTTTTCCTTGACATACCCTGCCTGAAGTGCTTCTTTTTAGGAGATCATCTTATTAGTTCTCTACGTACACAGTTGAGAATTGTACTAGAATTGTTTTCTTTTGCAAAGAGGGTATCCTGAATTCTCATCTGTCAAATGTTCAGCAGCTCTGCAAGTTTTCACTCTTTAACGCTTCTGTCATTTCAAGAATTTCTTCAAGTGCTCCAAAAAGCCAAAGGTCTTTGGTGTGGATTTGACCCCAAAGAAGAAAAGAAAGCAAAAAAAATCACAAAGCACAAATGTCAATTAGTTTATCAGTAGCTTATTAAACTTTAACAAAAACATTTTTTTCCCTGAAAACAGTTTTGAAAAGAAACACCAAGGATAATTCTATAAAGAATGCACTTACACACATAAATGACATCACAAATTGGCACTTATGCATGTGTGCACTAGATAGTGTTCTCTAAAATTGATGCACTAGTTGCATAGTATATAACAGTAGGAGCTTTAAATGTAACATTGCATGCCGTTTCAAATGGCATTTCTCAAGATCTCTTATGCCTTACCTCTGTATCTTGCCTACCTGTATTTTGATGACTTTACATTGTACCTACATTCGCTGATTGTCCATCTTTTTTTCATTGTAAACCGCCTCGAACTATTATTATTACTGGTGCCTAAGTTTAGATGCCATTTAAAGACCACAGGAGAAACCCCGGCTATTTCATACAGTCAGCGGCAAACCTAGAAATTCAATGACGGGCCATATCTGGTGACCGGTGTTGAATTTTCAGGGGAGGTTAAGATGACATTCATTGACTGGCCAGCTAAGTTATGGCGGCCAAAGATAGACCTGCCATCCAACCTCTTATCGATAATTTATAATTTTTTATATATCACTTTTGCTTTTATTCCTTATAAATATATATGTATATTCATATATACATATTTAGAACGTTGAACGCTCAATAATGACGACTGTCCACTGCCGACAAAGGCAAGCCTGCGTTTTGCTTCTACTGCCTCAGGGCAAAGGACACATCATGAACAATCTGTTGACATAATCTTTGACTACTTGTCATGTTAAATTAATTTTTTCACTTACAATACAAACACTCACTTCTATCGGCAGCAACCTCTCTCTGCTCACAAACATCTAAGATGGCCGCAGGCTTGAGCCGCCACGTTATGAATGGAGTAATGACTCCATTAAATTAAATTGTTTTTGCCTGAATTATTTACCTCGTTTTCTTTATGCCTCCGAAGAGAAAAGGGGTGATCAGGGGACCTTCCTCGCCGGCCTTGGCGTCTACCCCCCGGCAGCTAACGATGGAAAGCTTCTTTTCGGCTCCTCCGGCACCAGCAATATCCGGAGTAGAGAGCCCGGCGTTGGGCGGCGAAGAGAGGGAGTCGCTTGCCCTTTCGGGCATAGAAACATCGCTGTCTCCTCCGGTTTCCCACACTCCTCCGTGTCCAGCAACTGCCGGAACGATGTGGCGAGAGACACCCAATCCCGGAAGTGGAGGCGCGGGGTCTCCCGACGAGGGCACATCGTCTGGAGACAGTTTGCTGATGGAAGCCAACAAGAGAGAGGGGGATTTGTCCTCTCCAACGGAGGTCTCTCTTCAAAGCATCTGGTTTTTGCTTCAGTGGATGGAGTCAAAAATGGAAAAATCATCTGAAAAGGTAACAAAAATAGTGGAAAAATTGGACTCGCTGACTAAAACTGTGGAAATAATGAAAAGGGATTCTAGTGCTCAAACTAAGCAGATGCAGGAGGATATATTGCATTTACAACAATTCAAGGTGGCTTCAATTAAAGATAGTTTCCTTATAAATAAGAAATTGGAGCAATTTGAAAATTTTAACAGGCGTTTGAACCTCCGTATTTTAAATTTTCCTCAAATTCCGGGTATATTGCCTTTGGACTTATTAAAAAGATACCTGATTGAAAATTTAAAAATTTCGTCAAATTCTATTCCCCCTATAAATAAAATCTACTATTTACCAAATAAGAAGACACCCGGAAGACAAGAAGGAGAAAACGAGATTGAGAAAGAGATAAGGAGGGAAAATAATGAAATAGAATTTGCTAATGTGACTGCTCTTCTTGAACAAACAATTACTGCTGATACTGTTAGAGCTACGCTCTTAGTATCATTCGTTTTTGAGCAAGACGTGAACATGATTATGAAACTATTCTTTAAAAACTCACAGAAATTATTTGGGGAGCAAAAAGTTTGGATATATCCTGATGTCGCAAAGACAACACAAGAACGGAGGAAAGAATTTCTTTCTATGCGTCAAGATATTATAAAATTGGGAGCAACTTTCTTGTTAGCATACCCCTGTAAATGCTTAGTTAGATATTTGGGAGTTAAATATACATTTTTTTCTCCTAATCACTTGAAGGAATTCTTGGATGTAAAGAAAATCATCAAGGACTGAGGGAAAATAGAAATTAATAGCTGGTGTTTAGAACATAAAGCCTAATCGTTTAATTAAGTTCCTCGTTAAATTTCTCTCAAAAAGTTCCGATTGACCATTCCCCTATTATGGTGGTCTAAGAAAGGAAAAATTATTTTTTATAAGTATGAATCTGTAATACTTCTGTATTGTTTTTTCTTTCCTGTATTTAATGTAACAAGATGTATTCTTGTAAAATTTTGTTGAATAATAGAAATAAAAAATAATAAAAAAAAAAAATTGAATTGAATTACAATAAATATATACATATAAGGAATAAAAGCAAAAGTTCTATATATAAAATTATTAATTACCGATAGGAGGTTGGAGGTTTTCTAACAGATGAATAATTTCCCTTTCAAGTTTGCTGGCAAAGTTTTGACTGGTGATAAACGGGGATATGAGGTTTTTCCCTCCTATTGATTAATGATTAAGACATCCTAGGTAGTTGAAGTAGTTGCCGAGGTCCTTCACCTGCATTATAAATTGCATAGTTATCAAGTGAAAAAGAATATAACAGAGAGAGTACAGATATTGTGAATGATTTTTTTTCTCTCTAAATGCCTGTACATTTTTATGTACTTTGATAGGATTAAGTGACTTGGCCAGGGTCACAAAGAGCAGCATGGAATTTGAACCCACAACCACTGTTCCACACACTTCTCCAATACAAACCTAAGCGGTTTATGAATCATTCAGGAACATGAAAGGAACTACAAATCCTTTAGAAAGGAGAGAAGAAGGGAAAAGAGGAGAAAGGACAACAGAAAGGGGTCAAGAGAAGGGAAAGGATAAAAACGGACAGGAGATTCTACTTTACGGAGAGGGTAGTGGATGCCTGGAATGCGCTCCCGAGAGAGGTGGTGGAGAGTAAAACTGTGACTGAGTTCAAAGAAGCGTGGGATGAACACAGAGGATTTAGAATTAGAAAATAATATTAAATATTGAACTAAGGCCAGTACTGGGCAGACTTGCACGGTCTGTGTTTATATATGGCCATTTGGTGGAGGATGGGCTGGGGAGGGCTTCAATGGCTGGGAGGGTGTAGATGGGCTGGAGTAAGTCTTAACAGAGATTTCGGCAGTTGGAACCCAAGCACAGTACAGGGTAAAGCTTTGAATTCTTGCCCAGAAATAGCTAAGAAGAAAAAAATTTAAATTGAATCAGGTTGGGCAGACTGGATGGACCATTCGGGGTCTTTATCTGCCGTCATCTACTGTGTTACTATGTTGCTATGAGAGTAGCAGAGGTCATCAACCTGTATGCTCAGCTCTCAACCGCTGAACACCAAGACAAATACATAGGTTTTTAGGAGGGTTCTGGATATAAGCTAAGGCCTGGATTCGATGAATGGTGTTCAGATTTCAGCACCGAAAAAAATCGGCCCCCAGATGGTATTCTAGAATGGGTGTTCTGGGATGGATGGCCTGTATAAATAGTGCACAGTGGCGGGATTTGTTCCCAAGATTTACACCAACTGAGACTTGGTGTAACTCTTGGTGCATAAGTTAAACTTCAATCCCTGATATTCAATGGTATTGTATGCATCTTTAGTGAACGCCCCTGACCTGCCTATGCTTCTCCCTTGACTACACCCCCTTTTTAGTTGCCTGGGCCAATTAGGCCTTAGACTTAGTGGGGATGGGCGGACCCGCTATGCCTTAGGCCTGATTGGTCCAGGCTTCTAGAGCCTGGGCCAATCAGGTCTTAGGCTTTGGCGGGATGGGCCGGGAAGGGGCGGGCCTGCCTCATTTCGACGAGGCAGGCCTGCCGACTGGACGGGCAAGACCCGTCTGGCCAAAAGTAAAGGTTAATTTAGTGGGGTGGAGGTTTGGGGACTGTTAGCGGGGGGGAGGGTGCGGGGGGGTGCGTCTTCGAGCAGGAGGGATTGGGCACCCTCCTGCCAGCGATCGGTAGTGTCGGGGGGCAGTCGGTAGTGTCGGGGGGGCATCTTCTGGCAGGAGGGTTTGGGCACCCTCCTGCCGGCAATCGGACAGGCGGCTGCAGCCCGCTGTACTTATAGCGGCAGAGAGATCCCTTGCCGCAATAAGTATAGCGGCCGCGTCTACTTACAATGTAGACCAGCATTTTGTTGGCCTACATTGTAAGCGTCTCTTCCTCTACTAGGGAGATGCGTGGGGCTGCCTAGGTTCGCCTAAGGCCCTCCTAAGGTCCTTAGGCAAGCTTAGGCGTCTTGTGGGCCTCCCTAGGCTCCCGGAGGCGCCTTCAATATAGGCAGCCTGCCTGGGGAGCATTTTTTTTTTAAACGTGCATCCCGATTGGCTGATTAGACAGCTGTAGGACACCTACAGCTGCCTAAAATCGGGACGCACTTTGTAGAATCAGGGCCTCAGGGCTCCTTTTACGAAGGCGCAGTAGCGGTTTAACGCGCATAATAGTGCATGCTAAATCGCTGGACACGCTAGCCGCTACCACCCAGCTAGTGCGGGGGTTAGCGCGTGATTAAAAGTCACACGCGTTAAAGCCGCTACCGCGGCTTCGTAAAAGGAGCCCTAAGAATATACTTATTTAAGGCAAAAATGTGTGATTAATTTACTGCAACATTGTGGCATTCTGTACTGACGTACCTCCTCAGCGTATAAATGAAAAAAATATAAAGCACTTAGCTTATATCTTCAAACAGTTTAGCATGGTGTCGATAGAAGCTACACCAATTTCAGTAGACCTCGATTAAGTGGTTGAACCAGGCTTGGCTTCAGGAACACGAAGCACCCCTTCTTCAGGAACCCGTAGCTAAATAGGTGTACTAGTAAAGAACGCCGCATTTGGTTTGAGCACGCACCCAGACAAGATGGAGGCTGGGAGTTCATACAAGCATCGGGAGCAGTGCGGAGCATTCAGCGCGCTGGCCTGCACTAAAAACCACTATCGCAGTTCTGTAAAGGGGGAGGTTAGTTTGTTTATTTATTCAAATTTTTGGTTTTTAATCATTTGTTCTATGATGTTAGGTTATTTTTAGAATGTTAAGTCATGTCTGTGCCTAAACTGGTTCCGAGTGTTGTTTTGTAACCTGCATAGAATATTGGATATGCGGGATATAAGTATTTTAAATAAATAAAAAATAATTGACCCATTGAAATTTGTGTATGCATCTCTGCTGTATTCTGTAATACATGACGCCTAATTCTATTAGCGTGTAACTGAAAAAATGGTATGGGTGTGCTAGGAGCATTCCAAAAAGTTGCACATGGAATTATAGAATACAGACTTGGTGCACCTAACTTCAGTGGCCAGTATGTATACCAGTGTAAGGATTGGCACTAAGCATGGCTCTATAACAGACTCACACCTTTTATAGAATCATGCTTCGTGCCAATGTGTTTCAGCCCCCAAATTTTGAGCTCTATTTACTAAATCCAGCCATTAGGGTGCAATTATCAGAAGTGTAGATGGGGATGGAGCATAGGCAGAACAAGAGCTTGTCACACACCTGATGAGTGCATGCATTGCTCAATGCACTTAAGCATGTCCACTCTGAGAGTGAGAAGTGCCCAGGACGATGGCTCCCCCCCCCCCACCCCCACACATACACACACACTGTCATGTGTACACGCCACGTCCCTTCCCCCATTCCTGGCACGAGCAGCAAGCCCCCCAACCTGCTGCATAGGTTCTCCCTCTGACATCACTTCCTAGGCACGGGTTCAGGAAGTGACATCAGAAGAAGAGCCGACACAGGCGCGGCAGCAGGTTAGGAGTTGCTGCTTACCGCTAGGAACAATACAGAGATACGGGGAAGGGAAGCAGCATGCGCAGCAAGGGGGGGGGATGACGACAGAGAGGACGACGTGTGCTGCGCCCCTGTCAAAGCAGTGCCCAGGTTGGACCGCCCCTCTCCCACGTACCCCCCGTTACTACGGCACTACACCCACTTATGCCAACCACTAAGAGATGCTATACTGGGACAGACTGAAGGTTAATCAAGCCCAGTATCTTGTTTCCAACAGTGGCCAACCCAGGTCACAAGTACAAGTCGCCTTTTATTGATCATGACAGGAATAGGTGTTCAATTGATCACACATAATTGGAAGAACCATGACAGGATTAATTATACTTATTGGTTTGGTAAATGTGTGTACCACATATAAGTATGAAAGAATGATGGCGGAACGTTTGGGGACTAGTAAGTCCTTTAATGATGTATGGAGTCCATTGACTACTTTTGTTGCATTACAGTAAGGGTCAGATTTCTTCCCTCTTCAATAGATTCTTTACACATCCAGGGAGAGTGGGTGGGTAGGGGGAGGGAAATGTACGTTGAGGAGTTAAATTATTTAATTATAATATTGAAATCACATATGTATTATTGTATTAATAATAATTGTATAGTTAGTGCGTTCTATGCAGTATTTATGATTTGCCAATTGTATTGCACTATCAAAGTTTGAAAATCAATAAAGATTTAAACAAAAAAAAACAAGTACCTGGCAAGATCCCAAAGAATAAAACATGTTTTGTGCAGCTTAGATCAGTGGTCTCCAACCTTTTTCATGTAAAGGGCCACAATGTGAATATGAGAAAGCGCCCAGGGTCAACAAAAGATTTCAAAGCTTACACATACTATTAATTTTGTAACCACTTTGACCTGCTTGTTCAGACTGGGTATTAAGCATTAAAAATTAATACTAAAATTGATTCTACAACACAACATAGATATGAAGCTAAAGTGTTTTTACAATACAATGAAACATCTTACTGCACAGCTGAGGGGCCAAGTGCAGTTAAGATATAAAGATGAAGCAAGCTGAATAGCGGGATCAATAGATGGGCAGCTAAACTGAGGCAAAGTTATATATAAAGTTGAATAAGATATGAGGAACTGTTCTAAGTTACAGGATATGCAGTAGTGCTGCCCGATTCAGGAAAAAAAAATTGATTTGATTCAATTCAGCCTATTGAATTGGTTTTTCGATTTGATTCAATTTTCCTGCCCAATTGGGTGTTTTTTCAAACATCCTGGCAGTGGCGTACCTAGTATATGTGAAACCCATCATTTTTTGACACCACCCCGCCTCACCATCTATATGAAAAAATGTGATTTTTAGTAACAATCCACATATCGCACAAGAGTGTACCTAGGAAAAGGCAGCATCTTAAACACTGCAGTGAGCACTAGAACACCAACACATACATTGTAAAACTAAATAATCCAGATCCTGTACAGTCAATGCTATCAGAAAGCCTTGTCCCTTTCATACACACACACAGATACACCCTCGTCCAATATGGAATAATCACAAACTAAAATTAGAAATATGTAGACAAAAGTTAAACTGAACTGCCAAGAAACCAGACTCTACATAAAATGCAACACCACAACACCACAAAAACAGTAACACATGTCCTCTAATACTGTGCAAAATATAAAGACAGTAGATGTAAATTTGAAAAAATTGATACATAACAATCACCATTTTATAAATTAACAAATAAAACTAAAACAAATAATGAGAAATAAGAAAATAACATTTTATTGGACTAATCCCCGGAAGCTTGGTCCCCATCTCTGCAAACCACCTGATTCCATCCACACAAGCCTTGAATTGTTTTATATTGAACTTATTATATTAAAGTATAAAAAGAAACAATATTCTGTACAATTGTCAATTTAAAAATCAGCGTCTTCTCCCCACTCTCTCTTCCCCATTTCCCTTCAGCGTCCTCAGCCAACTCTCTCTCCACTTTCCTTCAGCGCACGCACATAAAAACAAGCAAGTAATTTTATATCATTTTCATTCTATTCATTCATAGAAATTAAAGTCTAAATAATGCCAGTCACATAACAAAACATGATTTTACAAAAATAATTCCCTGCACAGTCAAGCCTGCAAGGATTACTAGATGTCTTTCAGCAGCTCCCCTCCCTCCCTCCCCCTTACCTTCGTGGCCAAGTCAAAATGATCTACCAACAATAAAATTTTAAAAACACAAAGCACACTGTACGCAGAGAAAATGTTAATTATCATTTATATTCTGGAGGGTTTTCAAAGAGGTCAAGGCAGATGATTTTATGCAATGTCACCTCAGTAACAACTATACAAAAATAACCGCGATGGCGGTTTTTAGCGCAGGGAGCTGTGCTGAATGCCCCATGCTGCTCTCGACGCTCATAGGCTCCCTGCGCTAAAAACTGCTATTGCAGTTTAGTAAAAGGGGGCCATAGTGCAAAATATAGACAATATATATAAATTCTCAAAATAGACACATTTTGATCATTAAATTGAAAATAAAATCATTTTTCCTACCTTGGTTTGGTAATTTCATCAGTCTCTGGCTGCACTTTATTCTTCTGACTGTGCATCCAAATTTCTTCCCTTATTTCAGCCTCCTGTATGCTTCCTCTCCTCCAGACCTCATTTCCTCCCCAAACTTTTTCTTTATTTCACCCTGCCCCCTTCTTTCTTTCTCTCTCCATGCCCCCTTTCTTTCTGTGTCTGTCTTTCTCTCTCTCTCTTCGTGCCCCATGTCTTTCTTTGTTTCACCCTGCCCTTCTTTCTTTCTCTCTCTCCATGCCCCTTTCTTTCTCTATGTCTGTCTCTTTCTCTCCGTGCCCCATTTCTTTCTTTCTTTCACCCTGCCCCCTTCTTTCTTTCTCTCTCCATGCCCCCTTTCTTTCTCTATGTCTGCCTTTCTCTCTCTCCGTGCCCTATTTTTTCTTTCTTTGTTTCACCCTGCCCCCTTTCTTTCTTTCTGGCTCCCTGTCCCCCCCCTCTTTCTTTCTTTCTTTTACCCTGCCCTCCCCATGCCACCGCCATTGGGAAACATGCTGCTGCCACCACCGCTGGGGAAAGACTGCACTGCCGCAATCCGGAACAAGCCGGCGCCGAGTTCTCCCTCCCTGCTTTTCTTCCCCACGGGGCCGACCAACTCTCGCCGCCTGACGTCAATTCTTACATCAGAGAGGACGTTCCGGGCAAGCCAGGCAGCGATTGACTGGCCCAGAACATCCTCTCCGATGTCAGAATTGACGTCAAGTGGCGAGAGTTGGTCGGCCCCTCGGGGAAGAAAAGCAGGGAGGGAGAATCGGCGCTGGCTTGTTCCCGATGGTGGCAGCCTATTCCCCAGTTGTGCACCCCCTTGGGGCGTGCACCCGGGGTGGACCGCCCTCCTCCCTTAGTACGCCACTGCATTCTGGTAGGTTTATTTTATAGCGTTTTCACCCAGTTTGCCTTCTCCTAACCACACTGGCTCTGTGGTGTAAAGAAAATAAAACAAACAAAAAAGACTTTTCCTCTCTCTGTTAAATCCTAGCTCACATTTGTAGTCTAACACCAGCTGTAGCAGGATACACGTTTCAAATCTGACATATTACAATCACAAAATGGAAAATAAAATTAGTTTTTCAACCTTTCGTTGTCTGGTCATTATTCAAATCTTGTTGGTCCCAGGCTCTGGTTGTCTTCTGATAACTTGCTTGCCAGGGTCTCCTTCTTTCTTCTTTCTCCGTGCTAACCATCCATCTGCCATCTCTGTCCTCCCCTTCTGTTTCCCTTCCCTCCCCCGGAGGTCTGGCATCTTTCTTTTTTTTTCATTTCCATCCACAGAGCTACCTTTTCTTAACTACCCTTTCATCCAACATCTCTCCCTCCTTCCCCACCACCTCAAGGTCCACCATCTCTCCCTTTCTTTTCCCAACTATCCTCCTATCCAGTACCTCTATCTCCCCTCCACACCATCCCTTGTGTCCAATTTCTCTCCTTTTCTGTTCCTTCCCTCCCTAAATCCCATTGTCCATCATCTCTCTCCCTCTCCTCTATTTTTAGACCCATTATTTCTTCTCCCCCCCCCAAGTCCGGCATATGCACGTCTCTTTGAACCCCCCTTCCCTGAAGGTCTGTCCTCCTGAAGGCCTGCACCTCCTATGAAGGCCTGTCCTCCCTTAAAGGCCTATGCCACCATTCCTGGCCTGTCCCCGCTTTGAAGGCCTGTCCCCCCCTTGAAGGTCTTTCCCCCCCTTAAAGGCTTGTCCCCCCTGAAGGCCTATGCCACCATCCCTGGCCTGTCATCACTTTGAAGGCCTGTCCCTCCCTTGAAGGTCTGTCCCTCCCCTTGAAGGCTTATCCCCTCCTTTAAAGGCTTGTCCCCACCTTAAAGGCCTGGCCCCCCTGAAGGCCTATGCCACCATCCCTGGCCTGACCCCCGTTGAAGATCTGTCCCCCCTTAAAGGCCTATTCTCCCCCTTAAAGGCCTTTCTCCCCCCTTGAAGGCCTGTTCCCCCCTTGAAGGCCTAAACCCCCCCCAAGGCCTGTCCCACCCCCCATTCCGAAGGACTGCGCACCCCCCCTCTGAGAAGGCCTTCGTGTTCCCCCTGGCCTCCCCACACCGTTTACTTTCTAGTTGCACAGCCTGCACAGAAGATCGCGATTATAGCGTCTTTGCAAACTGTTTTAAGCTGTTTCCTCTGCCGCGATCCTGCCTCTGATGTCAGAGGAGAGGCGGTACCGCAGCAGAGGAAACAGCTAAAAGCAGTTTGCAAAGATGCCATAACCGCGATCTTCTTTGTAGGCTGCAACTAGAAGGTAAACTGTGCGGGGAGGCTAGGGGGGGAAGCAGGAGGCCAGGAGGGAAGCCGTACACCAGGGGGGGAACCGGATGCCAGGGGGGGAACTGGACAGCAGCACTTCCTGAGTGACCCTCCCTTCTCGCTCTCTAAAGCAGGTACGGCAGCGGCTGGCCAGCAAGAGCAGTGCTGCCACTCTTGCTTTAGGGGGCGGGGGAGGGTCCGAATCGGGAGCTGATTTTTTTTAATCGATTCGAATCGATTCACCCAAAGTGAATCGGTGAACCGATTCGAATCGTGAATCTGGCAGCACTAGTATGCAGCAAGCTGGTCCAGATACAGAATGGATAGTCCTATTTGATTCGATTTATGATTTTCACCCTGATACAGCTCTGAAAACCAAAACTTTCCTCTCACAAGTACAGTTTTCAACTCATTTTGAGAATTAAGCTGTGGAGCTCCTTTTAGAATCATCTATATGTGTAAGTAGCAGCCTATGTACATATAAACCGGCTGCACTTGTAAATGGCGATTTTGGAAAGCCATTATTTGTACATGGAGATTCTCAGGATGGAGGGATTTCAAGGGGATGTGGATTGGGCAGAGCAAAAATATATCCATGCAAGGGGACTACATTACAGTGGTGTGCAAAAGTCTGGAACCACTTGTAAATTTTTCATTCTTTCAACTTTTTGACCTTTTAATTTCTTTGTTGACCCAATAGATTTGGCTGTGTATCACATTATAATGGATACATTTGGCTATTCGAATCAACTTCTTAAGATCACTTGTTTCTAATTTCACAAATTTGTTGGTACTGCAACATAGCTACTATAACTTTTACAGACCACGCTTCAAAACTGGATCGAGACAGTCCAATCAACACACTATTTCTGACCAATCAGGAGGCTGCTTTCATCAGCCAATCACAGTCCGGATGTCTAGGTAATAGGGCAGCTATAAAAAGGGTGGGCTTTTTGGGTTTCAGACACTTTCTGCATCAACCATGAACAAGACTTGGAACCTGATGTTGGAGGAGTGTGTTCGTGTGTCAGTGATAAGTGAAGAAGGATTTTCATGCTACCAGATCACCAGCAAAGGTGGCTACAGTCATAGTGCAGGAGTAAAAATTGTACAAAAGAAGAAAGCAATGGGTTCAGTAGTAGACAAACCTCAGTCCAGTCAGCCACGTGTATCACCATCACACCAAGACCATGCATTTAGACGCCCTTCTATTCAAAAAAACACATAAAACTGAACTAACACAATCAGAAATGTCCCAAGCATCACCGGCAACTACTACAAATGTACTTCCAATATCATGACAACTCAGATGTAATCCTTAGCAACTCAAAGAAATATACAAACTACTCCCTAAATACTTCTAATCTCCAGACAATCCATTTGTAATCCACCTTTAACTGCAAGGTAATGGCGGAATAGAAATCTCTAATGTAATGTAATCTAATTTCATTGACCAATTGCAAGTTGCTTGAGTGGTCAGATGAGTGTCAAATCAGTGTCAGCTCATCTACCGTTGATCATTGGTGCCTGCATTTTCGTCTACGGGGCTGCAAAGCACGCAACAAGCCACTGATGAGCAATATGCAAAGGCACAACCGGATTGATTGATTCAGTAATGAAAGCACCTTCTGCCTGTTCAGTAACCAGGCCCACACCTACATGAGGAGGTTTCCAGGAGAGGAGTTCAAGTCTGGGTGCCTCAGTCTCACTGTGAAGCATCCTTTGCAAGTCATGGTTTGGACAAAATGATCTTACAGGTGCATCTACTCTGCAGTCCCCCACTATCTCTCCTCACTCATCTCCCCCTATGACCCCCCCTTATGAATTATGTTCATTGAGTAAGTTCCTCTTATCTGTACCCTTCTCCTCCACTGCCAACATCATACTCCATCTCTTCTAGCTTGCTGTACTGTATGCCTGGAACAGACTGCCTGAGTCAATACGTCAAGCTCCGACTCTAGCAGTATTCAAATCCAAGCTAAAAATCCATTTTTTCAAGGCTGCTTTCAACATCTAACTCCCATTCACTGTAAGATACCTATGTCCATCCTATCAATTCTCACTGCAGGAAACTCCCCAACTCTATATGTCTTTTCTTGTCTCTCCAAATTAGATTGTAAGCTCTTTTCAGCTTGTTAAATGTGCAACGCTGCATACGCCTTTCAGCACTATAGAAATGATAAATAGTAGTAATGAGTTTAAAAACGTATGAAGAAAAGTGAGCAAGGTTAGGTTGGAGTGGGGGAGGGGCTTTAGTGTGTGTTTTTAATTTTTAATGAATTGTATTGGGTTTTTAATTGTTCCAAAATGTACTGGGACAGTTTTGTTTTATGGGTGGGACACTATGTAAGAAATAAATGTAAGGAAATGAAGGAAACGATGTGTTGCAAAGTACATAGAAATAAAATGACTAGGTGTTCCTCCTCCCCACTCCACCCCTCTTTCCCTCGTTACCCTGGTTGCCCAATATATTCAAAGGGAAACTCTGTAGGAATGATCTGTCAGCCTACAGTTTGAATAGTATTCCCTTGTTGACTTACGTGGCACAGTAATCTAGAACCATTTACATCTGTGTGAATGATTCAAATTCAGCAGCCAAAAGGCATTATGCATGGACCAGAATTAATTACATTAGTGGATTCCCAGAGGAGAGGTTTCTACTATAAATGGATGAATTGGTTCTATTAAATTAGTGAAGGGGGGGAGAGAGGTTATATAATTAAAGCTGAGCTAGGGCAGACTACAGATCTGCTGTAGTAAATCTGACAAATGGTTCAGATATTACAAAAAAATGCAAATTAAATAGAATCAAAGTTACAAAAGTGTCAGGCCCTGGGTCAGATTGTGGTGAATAGACTAGGCCCACAGCTAGATAGTCCAGGCAGGTCGGTGCAGGAGGCAGAGGTAATTCCAGGCTGGGGTAGGATGGCAGGCAAAGTGGGAGCAGAAAGCAGGAAAGCAAGCAGGTGACAACTAGACACTACAGTAGGTACCAGGACCAAAAGTAGATGGTACAACAGGGTAATTAAAACAGGTATTAAGTACTTGTAGATAGTAACAGTGAAAAGCAAAAGTGGATACAAGCCGGGCACAGGACAGGTACATCAGATGAATTCCAGTAAGGGTATATTAGACATACCCCTTGAGGGTTCAGTGGGGTTCCTCTAGGGCAGGGGTAGGTCCTCGGTCAGGTTTTCAGGATATCCACAATGAATATGTATGAGATGGATTTGCATGCACTGCCTCCTTGAGATGCAAATCTATCTCATGCATATTTATTGTGGATAGTCTGAAATCCTGACCTGGCTCCGGCTCTCGAGGACCAGAATTGCCTACCCCTGCTCTAGGGCCAGTGACTTTCTTTCACCACCTCTATTCAAAAGTTCTAGGGGCTAGATCAAGGAGCCCCAACCCAAGGGGAACTAGCTTTAAGCCTTGTCACTCCTAACATAAGGGTAAAAATGATTCTAAGCTACAGATGATCCCCTTAAGCCCAGCCACTACAGCAAAATTACTCTGATTTTCAGTCAAAGCCAAAACCCAGGGTTTCATCAAAAGAAATTGCCTATGCTGTCTTTGTGTGGCTTTTCAACATCATGAAAAACTTGTACTTTTAAAGAACAATAAGAAATACAGTTTTAATATTCAACTTCTATCACTAGTCTTATAATGAATGATAAATTAAAACCTGTTAATAGCAAATATGTGTATTGTGACGGGGCCAGGGGTAAGCCTAGCGCTGGCAACCCAGCTCCCGCCCCAGGAGCAAGAATTAGCACTCTGGAGGACCACTCTGGAATAAGCACAGCAGAGGGGAAAAAAAAAAACTTTCCACCAATAATTTCCAGTTCCAAGTTTTATTTTCCAGTTTAGTTTGCACTGGTTCTAATACAGCCACACCAGCTGATGGTGCTGGTTGCAGGTCAAAAGCGCGCCGGGACAAAGGCGCGCCCAGACAATTGAGCGCAGCGCGCACCGCCGCGCAGCTCTAAATTACTGTTTTTAGAGCTCCGATGGGGGGGCGTGGGGGGAACCCCCCACTTTACTTAATAGACATCGCGCTGCATTGTGGGGGCATTGTGGGGGGTTGTAACCCCCCACATTTTACTGAAAACTTCACTTTTTCCCTGTTTTTAGGGAAAAGTTCAGTTTACAGTAAAATGTGGAGGGTTACAACCCCCCAAACCCCCCATAACGCCGGCGCGATGTCTATTAAGTAAACTGGGGGGGTTCCCCAACAAAAACCCCCGTCGGAGCCCCTAAAAACTGTAATTTAGAGTGGCACGGCGGCGCGCTACGCTCAATTGTCGGCGCGCGCTTTTGTCTTTCGCGCCGTTGTCTATGAACCGATGGTGCTTGTTGGAGATTTATCACAAACAAAAGTTCTCCTTACAGCCACTTTTTGTATCAATCAGAAAAAAAACCCCAAAACAAGTCCCTTTTAATCCAGGTTTCTTTCTCACAGTTCGACTGCCTTGCTTTGCACAGTTCTAGTCAGCATCCTGGTTTCAAGAACTTATATACAAGAGCACCTGTGGACCAGCCAGCCCTGGGCTTTAGCTCCACTCTTTTTAGGCTTGGCAAAATTATTGTATTGAGCTCCCAACCTGACTACCTGAATTATAAATATCCCCCACTACCCTTCTTATTTCTGGGCAGGGGTCTAAGAACCATCCATCCTTGCTTTAATGGTCTAAGACAATGGTTCCCAACCCTGTCCTGGAGGTCCACCAGGCCAATTGGGTTTTCAGGCTAGCCCTAATGAATATGCATGGAGCAGATTTTCATGCCTGTCACTTCCACTATATGCAAATATATCTCATGCATATTCATTAGGGCTAGCCTGAAAACCCCATTGGCCTGGTGGTCCTCCAAGGACAGGGTTGGGAACCACTGCTCTAAGATTTCCCTCCAATAAGTTCTCACTATCAGGGATGTGAAATGTCAGGTCACTGAATCCACTCCGGGCTTTATTGCTCCTTTTAAGGTTAGTTAGCATTGCCCATCCTCCACTCACTATGCTTTGCTTGCTTACCGGATTTCTGGTTTAATTTCTGCTATTAGGCAATCCTCACAGTCCCCCATCAAACTCTCATTCATTATACAGTCCCACATACGGACAGAAATGTTTCTTTAAGTACTTTAGATCAGTGGGTTCCAAACCGTGTCCTGGAGGACCACCAGCCAGTCAGGTTTTCAGGATAGCCCTAATGAATATGCATGGAGCAGATTTGCATGCCTGTCACTTCCATTATATGCAAATCTCTCTCAGGACCTTAGGACCCCTTCCCAGATTGGGCATTCCTCCTGGTGGGGGTTATTTTGGGGTTCTGGCAGGAGGGGGGTGGGCATCCCTCCTGCCAGATGACTTGCGGTGGGGTTTGGGGGTTCCCTGCTGCAACAGGAAGATTCCCTTTCTGTGATCACGATTCTCTAAACGGCACCTCTACACAGTGCAGCTGAGGTACATTAATTTCCTGGTAGTGAGGAACCAGTTTTCCCCTGCTACTATCTGACAAGCATTTGTACTAGTATAATCATAAGAGTTGATTCATTACCCTTTTTTTTGGGGGGGGGGAGGGCAATGTCTGCATAAGTATGAGCTTTGGTGAAAAAAAAAAGGGACTATTTGGTAGATGTGTGGATGCTTAAAAAAAAGTACAGTATGACTTAGTAAAAAAAGAAATTTAGAGTACATAGAAAAAGAAGGAGCCAGAGGGGTCAGAGAAGCTCCTTCTAAAAAAAGAAGAATATTATCAGCATATTCCTTCCTCCTCAATTTATCGTATTACCCAAGTATACACATTTCCTTACTTTATCATTCAGCATTGATTTTTTTCTAACGCCGACTTCAGCTCAACTAGGTCCAACATGGTACCAAGATGGACATCAAATGCCGGAGCCATGTTGGACCTAGTTGAGCTGAAGTCGGCGTTAGAAAAAAATCAATGCTGAATGATAAAGTAAGGAAATGTGTATACTTGGGTAATACGATAAACTGAGGAGGAAGGAATATGCTTTGTTAGACGGAAGCCCGACATCATAATTCCATTGTACAGAACCATGGTGAGGCCTCATCTGGAGTACTGTATACAATTCTGGAGGCCACATTACCATAAAGATGTGCTGAGAGTTGAGTCGGTTCAGCAAATGGCCACCAGGATGGTCTCGGGGCTCAAGGATCTCTCATATGAAGAAAGGCTGAACAAATTGCGGCTATACTCTCTCGAAGAGCGCAGGGAGAGGGGAGACATGATTGAGACGTTTAAGTATATCACTGGTCGTATCGAAGTAGAAGATGATATTTTCTTTCTTAGAGAACCCTCGGCCACAAGAGGGCATCCTCTGAAAATCAAGGGCGGGAAGTTTCATGGCAACACCAGGAAGTACTTCTTCACCAAAAGAGTGGTTGACAATTGGAATGAGCTTCTAGTACAGGTGATTGAGGCCGGCAGCATACCAGATTTTAAGCACAGATGGGATGCTCATGTCGGATCTCTAAGAGGGTAGAGTTAAGGGGATGGGTCATCAGAGTGTGATCTCTCAAAGGGTAGCTAGGGGGGAGGGTCAATAGAGTGGGCAGACTTGATGGGCTTTGGCCCTTTTCTGCCGTCACTTTTCTATGTTTCTATAATATTCTTCTTTTTTAGAAGGAGCTTCCCTGACGCAGCCCCCTCTGGCGAAACATAGTGCTATGTCGGAAGTACGTGGGAATAAAAGAGTGTCCTACCAAAAAAGAATTCAATCAAACTCAGAGAAGTGATTTAAAAGTTAAGAAATAAACTGTTATATATAATCAAGCTAATATGCCGGACTTATGACAACGTGACTAATACCTGATAAGTTGAAATCAGATTAGGATTTAGTCTGGTATGACGATCCAAGAAAATAATTGTGTGTTTGTAGTACCATTAGTTTTTGTGCTGAAGCATCAGTAACACGGGGTTTCCCTGTGTGCTAGGCCATTTTTAACGTGGGTCTAAAATAACTGCATTTCCTATTTCCCTCATTAATGGCTATGTGCTAATTTCCCAATTAGCACATGACCATTAGTGTGGGACCCCCCTTACTGACACCTATTTACTAGGCAATAAGGACTTCCATGCTAACTGCATGCTAATCAGTTAGCACACGATGCTGCTGCTGCATTAACCAATTAGCAATGGGCACGTTTACTCTGAGTCCCTAAACATGCCCTCAGCCTCAGCACGCACTGTGGTAGTGGATTTTTAAACTGTGGTAAGCACTGCTAATGCTTACCGCAGGTCAGCAAAAGGACCCCTAACAGCAGAAATGGGTTTTGAACCTGGGCCCCCTGGTTCTCAGCCCACTGCTCTAACCATGACTCTACCTCCCTGCTTTGCATGTAAAATGGATTTCAGCTGGATGTCACCAGCACTTGGATGTCCATTTCTCTTGTATTTTATCACAGGTTATTACAACTATTATTTAACACTTCTGTAGCTCTGAAGGGTGTACGCAGCGCTGTACATTTTGACAGTCCCTGCTCAGACGAGCTTACAATCTAACTTGGACAGAGAGACACGACATAGAGGGTTGGGAATGCAGAATCCTTGTTGGCAGATGCTGTTCTAAAATACATGAAAAACAGAAGTCCATATTTGGTACTAATTTGGATGTCTATATTCTGAGTTGGACATCCTTTCTAAAATGCTGTTCCACATTTCTCTCATTAAATTTTGCTCTTGCTGCTGCTTTTATCAAGACTGAATCAGGATACTCACTTTGTGATATATATATATATTTTTATTCTTTATTCATTTTCAAACTTAAACAGTGTTGTACAGGAGTACATTACAAAATATCTGAAAGACAACACTTAAAACTTTACACTTTGTGATTTATTAACTAAAGTATTTGACTGAATCTTATATAAACTCTCATTACTACAAATTCATTTATATCTAATTACTTGAGAATAAGGTAAACTGTTTTTGTAATGTAAGGGGATAACAACTATCATAATGTGATAAAGTGTTTCTGTCAGTTTCTTTCACACATACTTTGGTAGAAAAAGAAGACATCATTTGCAATACCGTAAAGTGCAAAAAATAATACTCACTTCAGAATATTTCATTATAAATTGAATACAGGAATTGCAAGTGTCCATCCAATACACAGTATTTTCAAAATGTTCTTCAGTACTAGTTCAAACTTGAAAATGTCATCTAAAATCTTTGTCATGAATAAATATTGGCCAAAAAAAGACTTGTAAATCCATTTTGCCTCAATTTCATACATACTGTGACAAGGAAGCCCCTGTCATGGGTTCAAAACCTGCTTTAAACCCTGCCACTAAAGGAAATGTGCCTATTCCTGAGCCAAAGAAGCTGCCCATTAATCCTGTTCCCAGTGCTATGATCAGACAGGCAGAGCAGAACAGAGAAAGGATGGCAGAGAAGAACAGAATACCTGTTCCAAGTCACTATAATCCCTTTTATAAATCATCTGTTAATTCTCTAGCTAAACCTCTGGTCAGGCAATCTGACACAGTAAGGGCTAAGGAAAGGGGTAAAGCTGACAGGCAGAAGGTATCTAGAACACCAGTGAAAGTTACACAGCAGAATAAATCAAGGCCAGCTGAGAACACCTAGGAACAATCAGGAACCTGGAGGGAAGGACGTTCCTCACAGAACAGGGAACTGAAGGCTAGGAGCTCTGTCTTACTGCCTTCTGCTAAGAAACTCTCTGTCCCACAGCACTTCCATACTAACAAAACTTTGCTTTACAAGCAGAGGCTAATTGGAAGGGAAAAGCTCCATGAGCAGGGCTTGCCAAATGCTGCTTCAAAGGATAGCCTGTATCCAGCTTCAGAGAGTGAGGAATCTCTTATGGAGGTAGATATCTCTGAGGGAGGGAGATATCTCTGAGGGAAATGAAATGGATTGCAGCCTTGAAGCCGTAGACTATATGTCTGAATGCAGCATGAGTCAGTAAGGTACTGTGTGGGGGAAGGGAATGAAAGTTTGTTCTGTAACAATGATCTAAAGCAGTGGTTCCCAACCCTGAGAAGGGGGCCTAAGCACTGGAAAGGGGGCCTAAGGTCCTGATTGGCCTAGGCGCCTAAGGTCTCTCCCATAGGAGGGGCTTTAGAGACCAGGGCCAACTGGAGTCTTATACCTCCTTCCCAGTGCCTAAGACTCCGATTGGTCAGACACATAAAGCCACTCCCATGGCTTTGTCGTTTTTTAGCAAATTTCCAAATCTGTTGAAAGAAGTAGGGGCAGGAGTCCACACCCAGATCTTTGCCCTACTGCATATATGTAGTTGGTTTAGCACTTCCAAGTCACATTCTTATTATTCTGAAATTCAAAAATACCTTGCCAAATTGCTTCAGTATATGACTGTTCTGTTTGTTTCAAATTTATTACACTCACCTCTCAAATAAATTTTCAATAAACATGGCTTCAGAAGTCCAAACTGTCATAGTTTAAGCCATAAATGAGGAAAATAGAGAACAATCCATTTTCACAGAGAATTCAATATGGTGAAAAGCTCATTGAAAGAAGGGGATGGAACTCCTCTTGTATGAGGAAAGACTAATGAGGTTAGGGCTCTTCAGCTTGGAAAAGAGACAGCTGAGGGAAAATATGACTGAAGTTTACAAAATCCTGAGTGGAGCAGAACAGGTACAAGTGGATTGATTATTTACTGCAACAGGATTTACCAAGACTAGAGGACACTCAATGAAGTTACAGAGTAATACTTTTAAAATCAATAGGAGGATTTTTTTTTTCACTCACAGAATAGTTAAGCTCTAGAATGCATTGCCAGAGGATGTGGTAATCACGTTTTTAAAAGCCAGAGAATGTGGTAAGCTGGTTTTAAAAAAAGGTTGGACAAGTTCCTAGAGGAACGGTCCATAGTCTGAGGTTGAGACAGACATGGGAGAAGCCACTGCTTGTCCTGGATCGGTAGCATTGAATACTGCTACTATTTGAGTTTTTGTCAGATACTTGTGACTTGGATTGGCCTTTGTGAAGATGGGCTACTGGGCTAGATGGACCACTGGTCTGACCCAGTAAGACTATTCTTATGTTCTTATGACCAGAGATCATCAAGAAGTCAGGGTACAGCGTTATAAATAGAAATCAAAAGCAACATTTATCAAAAGCTTTCCCATAAAACATATTTGTGTTAATATCATCAGAGGCACTCTTGTTTATATATCTTTTTGATATATGGTATATGAGAGTATGATTTCCTGTGAGCAATGCTGCATAAACATACATGGCTAATTGTTATTGCTGTTATAATTTCCCAATAGAAATGCTTGAAACTAACAAACCATTACTTTCCCACAGATATGGAATGTAGGAAAATTCTTATCGGTTCAAGCTCCCTAGTGTCACCTTTTCATTTGACTCAATGACTTTCTAGAGACACATACAAAGGGAAAAAAATAGACAACTGCAACACATTGGATAAAATCCCTATAATCAAAGGGCGAGATATACTGAACCATTTGATGTTTTATTTTATTTTATATATTGTATATCAATTATGCTCTTTAAGTTGTTCACTTTTCTAAAATATTCATAAATAAGAAAAGATTATAAAATAGCAAATCAGAAGCATTTAAAAAAATAAGAAATAAAACTTTATATATACAAAAATAAAAGGCAAACATACTCTTTGAGACAAGGCAGTGTTGAAAAGAGAATGACCACAAGACTTCTCTTCTCCACAGTCGTCAGATATCTAGTTCTAAAACCCAGTTTCTCCACACGATGATCAATATCCCAGCAAAACCAAGTTAGACTTGATAAATCAGTTTAAAATAATGAATTCTTAAGCCTACTTGAAATTTTACAAATGTGGCTTCAAGCCTCAAATTCAGAGGCAATTTATTTCAGAGCACAGGAGCAGTAACATAGTAGTAAAAAAATGTTTCCTGACACTGTGGAAATTAAGGTCCATCAAAAAATATTTCGACCCTCTATCATTTAGTGCAATCACTAGTACTTTCAACACTGGACTACTGCAATATTGTTTATATGAGTATACCCCAAAAAACTGTAAGGAAACTTAGGATTGTTCAAAACACAGCGGTCCGCTTGATATTTGGATTAAAAAAGAGCGACCATGTTAGCCCCTACTACAGACTGCTTCACTGGCTGCCAATGGAGGCACGAAAAATTTTCAAGTTCTCCTGTATATGTTTCAAACTGGTTTGGGGACTAGCTCCTACATACCTGCTACCTCATTTCACTCTATACAGCCCTACGAGACAAACCAGAAACAGCAACCTATTTGCATACCCAAGCATTACCGGCTGCAGATACAAAACCTTCCTGGATAGAACTTTTATGTACCAAGCAAACAAACAACAACACTGGTTAGACAACTACATTAATGGAGCAAGACTGACCTATGACGCCTTTAGAAAAGCCATAAAAACTGCCTTATTCGACAGAAATATCACCTAAAAAGTATCTACAAAATCCTCTAAATCAGTTTCTAATATTTCAAACATGTCCACTCCTGTGTATAAGACAATAATTTATTCTGCATGCTGTATTTCTCTTATCTCTGCATATTGTAACTCGCTATTGTCCAGCCCTCTTCAATGTAAACCGCCTAGAAGTCTCACGACTATGGCGGTACAGAAGAATAAAGTTATTATTATTATTAATATGTTGAGGGTAATACTATTACAGGGCACTGAAAATAAGAGGGTAGGCGGGTGTGTTACTCAAGTGTATCATTTATGGAATTTGCTATTGCTGACAATCCAAAGTGAATTTTTTTAATACTGTGTATCCTCGAAGTATTGTAAGATTCATTTTGGCATTAATATTTAAATACGCAGTCTGAACAAGCAGGTCAAAGTGGTTTACAAAATAATCCCCCCCCCCCCACCTCCTTTACTAAACTACTATAGCGGGATTTAGCGCAGGGAGCCACGCTAAATGCCCCACACTACTCCCAACGCGGGGCATTCAGCGCGGCTCCCTGCGCTAAAGACCACTATTACGGTTTAGTAAAAGCTAGAAATCTTTGATGACTTAGGATCCTGTTTCTTTTGGGCAACTATTTAAACAAATATTTTATTTTTTGCTTTGTCTTTTCTTTGTTTTCCTATTTTAAATGTTGTTCTTTTCGTTTTTGTTTTTATATGTATATTACGTACACCGTGCTGTTGAAAAATCAAAGTGTGGTTAAATCTTTTTAATAAACATAAACATCCTCAGCTTTCTTGTATTCACACCGCAACCCTTTACATGAGAAAAAGTTGGAGACCACTTCCCTATACTGTCTTAAGATCCTTATACTTTTGAACCCTTCCCAAGCTATGTTTTTGCATCTTTGATGTAGGCTAAAAAGGCTGTCACACTATTCATGCCAAAAAGAAATCCTAGTTATGCCTATCCTTCCTACTTCCTTAAAAAAGGGACAATTTTGGTTTTCTAAAATAATGAATAAAGGCTTTTGAATAAAATGAAAAAGATAACTTAAAGGATGAAAATGCTGAAACAAAAACAAAAAAAAGCAAAATATCACAACATACAATTATCCTTACATTTTCACTTAAGCATTTTACATGACATCCTGAGAACACAGAGTTTACAATTTTGAGATTTCCACTGGCTTCTAGTGTGTTTACACTCATCCCCCTGCATATTCCTGGAAGAAGTCCATAGCTCTTTAAATTTACTGCTTCCTCTGGCCACTAAGACCGCTGATCTCAGCAGCTCTGAGATAAGATTTCTCCAGAGAAAAATTCCTCCAGAGAGCTCTGCAGCCCAATAAACAAAGTACTACAAAGAAACAGACAGCCAGCGTCTAAAATCTGCAAGGCTTACTGGAGTTATTCCAGCAGGAATGGGCATCATTTATGATTTATTAAGAGCTCAGTCCATGGGTGTGCTTTGTCCAACAGTGACCTCATTAGCTGAGATGGCAGGGGCCTTGTTGACTAAGGTTACCAAACGTTCGTATTTCCCCAGGCAGGTCCTCCTTTGGGGATCTGGACAGCTTTTCAAAACCTGGCACTTTGTCCAAGTTTTGAAAAACGTCCTGACAAAATGGAGTTGGGAAAGGGCATCCGCGTAAGCACGGATGCAATGCGGTGATGTCACACGCACGTACGATGTCAATATGCCATGTCAGCACATGTGCGGATGCAGTATGGGGCGGGGCTGGGGGGCGCAGAACAGGTCAGAGCTGGGCGGTCCTGGGGGTATGGCCATGGGTCCAGATTTTCTTTCAGGAAAATCTGGTAACCCTATTGTTGACTTCTAGTACGATCAAGCAAAAGTGGTTGGCACTGTAGGTGGGGCTGCAGTTCTTTTTAATGAAGCTCTGCCTGTCTGTTAGGCATTTACATTTTTATCAAGATTGGTAAAGTTAATCAGGTCAATATTCAAAGTGATTCAACCATTCCTGGCAAGTTAAATCACTTACCACCCCCCACACCCCTTTTTACTAAGTTGTGGTAGAGGTTTCTACCTCGGCCAAGAGCACTATTTATTTATTTTATTTTATTTGTTTAGATTTTTATCCCGTCCTCCCAGTAGCTCAGAACGGTCTACAAGTAATTGGACATCTAATATAATAAAACGCTAGACGCGCATGCGCACTCAGACCTGCATGATCTGAAATCCCTGAGATGTATGTCCGTGGCTTTGCAGGAGTGCGCATGCGCGAGTCCCCAGCCTTACTGCTTCCCAGCCGCCAGCGTTGGACTCCCTGCTCTCCAGATCATGGTGTACAGACCGGTAGGGCACTGGGAGCTAGGGAGAAAGCAAGGGCTCAGTTCGTCTTCGTCGTCGTCTTCGCCTCTCCCCCCAAATCCCCGTTGAGCATCCCACCCGATTATCTCTTCTCGCGGTCTGGCCGGCTACCTTAGTCGCTTGCCGCCACCGCCACCCTCTTCCCTTCCCTTCCTTTGCCGCGGTCGACAAACCTCTTGGCTCCAGCAGCGCCGCAGCACTGTAAACATGCTGCTTTGCCACCTCTACTGCCTTGATTTGCTCTTCCATGTCTCTGATGATGTCATCAGGGACACGGAAGAGCAAATCAGGCCAGTAGAGGCTGCGAAGCAGCGTGTTTACAGTGCTGTGGCCGCTGCTCGAGCCAAGAGGTTTATCGACCGCGGGAAGGGAAGGGGGTGGCGGCGGCGGCAAGGGACTAGGAGAGCTGGCCAGACCGCGAGAAGAAAAAATCGGGTGGGCCACGAAGAGACAGGAAGGAACTGGAGCGGAAGAGGGAAAGGGGTCTGCTTTGGGGGAGGGATGTGCTTGGAGGCACACAGCTTTGCTTGGGGGGGAGACAGAAGGGGGGCCACGGAGAGACAGGGAGGAACTGGAGCTGGAGAGGGAAAGGGGCCTGCTTTGGGGAAGGGCTGTGCTTGGAGGCAGACAGCTTTGCTTGGGGGGGGAGACAAAATGGGGGGGCCACAGAGACACTGTCAGGGAGGAATTGGAGGGGTAGAGGGAAAGGTGGCTGCTTCGGGGGGAGGGATGTGCTGGGAGGCAGATCGTTTTGCTTATTGGGGGAAGACAGAAGGGGGGCCACGGAGAGACAGTTAGGGAGGAACTGGAGGGGGAGAGGGAAAGCGGGCTGCTTTCTAGCACCCGTTAATGTAACGGGCTTAAAGACTAGTATAAGATTATACAGTAGATTTAAATGTTTGGACATACAAGACTGTGTAGCAGTTTAAATAAAGGGGGTATACAGCAAATTAAGAGCAGTAGTTTAGTTTAAATACAAGTTATTTGAGTTTAAATACAATTTATTAGAGTACAGGCTGAGAGAGGACTATACCGAAATTTAGAGAAGATAGACAGGAGAGAGAAGAGTAGAGGTGGGGCTTAAGGGGGAGAGGTGTAGACTGAGGGTGACATTTAGTTGAAGAGGAGGGTCTTTACCATTTTTCGGAATGTCATTAATGAGTTCTGTAGTCTGAGTTGCGGGGGGAGTTGGTTCCAGAGATGGGGAATGAAGTGGCTGTAGGAGCGTTTGCGGGAGGTTTATGAGAGGTTTATGAGCATCACAGTAGCATCGGAGCAGTGTCTGAGCATTAGCACTCCAGGCCCTGGTTGAAACTTCTACCGCGGCTTAGTAAAAAGGGGTGGGGGTGGGGGAGTTGTGTGGAGCTAACTGGTCATTTTCAGTGACACAAGCAGTTAGTGGCACTGAAGCTGTCCAGTTAGCGTCTATCTCAAAACTGATTATTTGGGGACATTAAAGTGTGATATTCAGCACTTAACCAGTCAAAGTAACCACATAAATGTCAGTCCTATTTTTATTTGGTGCCCCATAGCTGGTTAAATGCTGAATATCACACTTAACTGACAATGCTTTAGCCAGTGCAGCGAACATGGAAATTCATTGCTGAAGCCTGCACATGGCCTGGCATTGAATTTCTGAGCATAATGCCGCTAACCCAATGTGTTTGCTCTATGTGAGGCTAAGGTCGGTGGGTCAATGCTTTCAGAATTTGTGGAGCAAATAAAGCTATTGGAATCCATCAGGAGACATTCCAGATCTAGTTATTCTAATCTAATTAGCACACTTGCAGTAAATTCACAGGCAGATTTTTAATTGACCTAAACAGACTAACACAAAAGTGGGAGTAAGGAAGAAGTAGGGAACTAAAAACTGGTAAGCCTGACTTCTGTGGTAAGTAAATTAATGGCAACGCTTTTAAAACAGAGAAGTGATGTTTCTGGAACCCTGGGCATTACAGGAGTTGAGGCAACATGGATTCACTAGAGGCAGGGTCTTCTCAGACAAATCTGATCAATTTTTTTGACTGGGTGACCAGAGAATTGGCTAAAGGGAGCGCGCTAGATTTGGTGTATTTAGATTTTAGCAAAGCCTTTGACAGTATTACACACAGACATCTAATAAATAAATTGAGTGTCCTCGGGATAGGTCCCAAAGTGACGGGCTGGGTCAGGAACTGGTTGAGTAGAAGACGACAGAGGGTTATGGTCAATGGAAATTGCTCTGAGGAAAGGGATGATACCAGTGGTGTGCCTTGGGCCTGTTCTTTTTAACATTTTTATAAGCAATATTGTTGAAGGACTGTCAGTAAAGATTTGCCTCTTTGTGGATGTTACCAAAATTTGCAATTGAGTAGACACCCCTAATGGTGTGAATAACATGAGGAAGGACCTAGCAAAGCTTGAAGAATGGTCTGAAATTTGGCAGCTGAGATTTAATGCTAAGAAATGTAAGGTCATGCATTTGGGCTGCATAAACCCGAGGAAACGCTACAGTTTAGGGGGTAAAGAACTTTCATGCATAAAAGAGGAGTAGGAGTTGGAAGTGATAATATATGATGATCTTAAGGTGGCCAAACAGGTTGAAAAAGTGATAGTGAAAGCTAGAAGGATTTTAGTCTGCAGGGGGGAGGTATGGCCAATAGGAAAAAGGAGGTATTGATGCCCCTGTATAAGACTCTGATGAGACTTCATTTAGAATATTGGGTACAATTCTGGAGATCACACCTTCAAAAAGATTTTTTAAAAAGGATGGTGTTGTTCCAGAGGAAGACTACTAAAATGGCCAGTAGTCTTCATCATAAGGCGTATGGGGACAGGATCTCAATATGTATACTTTGGAGGAAAGGCAGAAGAGGAGAGGTGATAGAGGGCATAGGATGAAGTTAAAAGGTGACAGGCTCAAGTGTAATCTAAAAAAAAAAAAAAAAATACATTTTAACAGAAAGGGTAGTAGATGCATGGAATAGGCTCCCTTTAGAGGTGATGGAGACAAAGACTGTCTGAATTCAAGAATGCATGGGACAGGCACATGGGATCTCTTAGAGAGAGGAGAGTGGATGCTGTGGATGGGCAAACTGGATATTTGCCATCATATTTCTATGTTTCTTTAATAAGAGGGTAAGGTTCATGGCAGGATTAGTGGCAACATACAATTCTTGCTGTATGGGGATGAGGTGAGGGGATTTTAGCATCAATCCCATGTATAGCATATCAGCTATTAAAAAAAAAAAAAAGTACTGTGAAAGATTGGAGAAACTGGGCCTCTTCTACCTTGAAAAGAGGAGACTGAGAGGGGACTTAATTGAAACGTTCAAAATACTGAAGGGAATAGAGTTAGTAGATAAAGACAGACTCTTCACCCTCTCCAAGGAAGGGAGAACGAGAGGGCACTCTCTAAAGTTGAAAGGGGATAGATTCCTTACAAACGTAAGGAAATTCTTCTTCACCCAGAGAGTGGTGGAAAGCTGGAACGCTCTTCCGGAGTCTGTTATAGGGGAAAACACCCTCCAGGGTTTCAAGACAAAGTTGGACAAGTTCCTGCTAAACTGGAACGTACGCAGGTGAGGTTGGACTCATTTAGAGCACTGGTCTTTGACCTGAGGGCCGCTGCGTGAGTGAACTGCTGGGCTGGATGGACCACTGGTCTGACCCAGCAGCGGCATTTCTTATGTTCTTATGTCTGTGTGGCCAGTCCATTAAAATTCTGGCCTCTCCCAAATGGGCTGTTTTGGATGTTTTGCATTTGGGTGTTTTGATTTTTGTAAATGGCCGAAAGAGGTAAATGTCCTAAGGGTCAGCACGTCTAGACAGGTCATTTTTTTTTTTAAAGTTGGATGTCTTGTGGTTTCAAAAATGGTCATTTTGCCACCCCAATTTTTAGATATCTTGTGGGAGATGTTCAAAGTTGGACTTAGATGGCCTATTGAAAATGGCCTTCCACCTGATTAATACAGGAATGGCTGCTATCTGCCCCTTCCCCCTAAACACAACACTCCAATGAAAACTTTTTAACATTTTAGCACGTGGGTAGCATGTGCAGAATTGGAATTTACTGCACAACACCTGAGGGCACACCAACGCTTACCACTTAGTAAAAGGACCCCTACATTTCCTAACAATTCCTTATAAGTTTACAGCCTTTATGCTATTCAACTATTTCTGAAACAAGCGTGACAGAAGTAAATGCAAGATATACCCTTCATTTTAGAAAGATGGGAATGGACAACTCACATGTTTAAAACTTGTGCTAATTCAAACACATTTTGTGCCTGCTACCACATGTGCAATGTACTCTATCTGCATGCATCTCTTCTTATAAACATTCGTGCTAACCTTCGTGAAATGAATCTATACCAAAATTTGTAGAGAACATGCAGAAACCCAGGTAAGCCTGAATGTTGGGATAAACAATGTAGGCAATCACCTAGGTTGTCAAATTCAAAGGGACCAGAATACCTATTCCTGCTACTTTAGGGCCGTATACCAACATTGGTTCAAAAGGGTACCACAGTGATACTTTGGCTCGTCCCCTTTTACCAAGGAGAAGACGGTCATGTCCTTGAGCTCTGCCTTCCCCCACTGAATTTCTAGGGAGAACTAGTCCACTCTTACCCAGGGTGACGGGTCTTAAGCGTGTGAGACAGACGCACGCCGACAAACGAGCACCGACAATTCAGCGGACTTCATTGCGCTGAAGAAAAACCTTCTTTTAAAGGGCTCCGACGGAAGGTGTGGGGGGGACCCCCCAATTCTACTTAATAGGGATCATGCTGGCGTTGGGGGGGTTGGGGGGAAACCCCCAATGCCAGCGCGATCACTATTAAGTAAAGTGGGGGGGTTCCCCCCCATACCCCCCCGTCGGAGCCCTTTAAAAGAAGGTTTTTCTTCGGCACGATGAAGTCCTGCGCTAAATTGTCGGCGCGCATCTGTCTCTCGCGCTTAAGACTATGAACCCTTACCCAGTCTCAAATCCTGTCTTTGAGCATCCAAATCCTAAATCTGGCCCTGCATCTGGAAAATTGCTGGCTCAAGCTAGTATTGCATATATCTCCTTCACAATAGTGCAGGTGCTAATGCCAAGACTAAATTTAGTATCTGAGACTCATGAGTATTCTTTGACAGAAAAAAAAAATGGCTTCATCACCAGAATGATTCTATGATAAATTTGTGAATAGCATTTCATCTATGAACACTACTTTACTAATTGAGACAAGCATCATTACATTGTACAAGACTGTTTGACAAATTCATCACCTAAACAGACCAATCCGCGCTCACTACGCTTTTTCTCCCTACAAACCGGAAGCAATCTACAGGTAATTCCTACCCCTCTTACTTTCCCTCCCCTTTCAACCCCTCTTACATTCCCTCCCCTACAACCCTTTTCTTCTGTAACATTCCCTTCATGCATTTGTAATTCGCTGAATGTCCAGTCTTCTTTCGATGTGAACCGCCTAGAAGTCGTCTGACTATGGCGGTATAGAAAAATAGAGTTATTATTATTTGACCTGATGGATAGCAAATTAAAATAGGACTCTAGCTCATTTTGATCAAGGTTTGAACACATAAAGAAATATGTTGTCTGAACCAATTATCAATCAAATCTTAGCAAAACTATTTCATCAGTTCTAACAAGACAGAACTGCCTAGTAAGCCACAATCTTGTTAAAAAAAAAAAAAAGAAAAATCAAACAATGTAAACATTGGCTTAATAAAGATGTTGCCATGAGATTTACCATAGATAAGGAAATTTCTAACTTACTGGGCTCAAAATTTTGGAAATAGATTTTTTGGGAAAAAAAAAAAAAAGAGTAGATTCAAAATTCTTAACAAGAGGCTTCTGTTACAGCCAAACTATCTTCCTTGAATGGGAAAGATGACAGAATAGAAACCACTGTTACTGTGTCAGTGGAAGGTACTTGAAAACTTGGGCCAATGTTGATGATTTCATCGGTGGTAGATAAAGAAATAGAGACAGATATACTAAAATATGTTGCTTGGATACTCAGCCAGCAACATTCGTTGTTTTTAAAAGAGATGACTGTCGCTGACTGAATGTGACCTGGATATTCAATGTCAGTCCTAAGTTACGCCTTTAGCATCTAAGCCAATCTGGGCCTTAGGTCCCCTGCCCAGTGCATCCTGGGATACAGAGAGAGGAGCCAAAGTCCCTGATTGGCTCAGATGCCTAGGGCCCCTCCCTTGCATCTGAGCCAATCAGGGCCTTAGGCCCCTCCCCATGCATCCCAGGATGCACCAGAAAAGCAGAAAGCCCACCATTTTGGAGTGGCGAACCTGTGAGCAGGAGGGACTGGGCATCCATCCTGTTGTCATCTTCAGTTAGAGGTACAGGGGGGGTTGGGGGCATCTGGTCTCAGAAGGGAGTGGGCATCCCTCCTACTGATATTTTGTAAAGTACAGGGAGTGGGGAAGAGGTCCTGACAAGAGTGGGGTGGTTTGGCTCGGAGTGGAGGATTCGTGGTGGCAGGAGGAGGTGGGCAACCCTCCTGTTAATTTTTTTCAAAGTACAGTAGATCCTGGCAGGGGCATCCCTCCTGCCTCTATTTTTGTTCTGGGGGTCATCGGGGGGTGGGGGGCATCATTGGAATGAGGGCTGGCTCGACTTTTTGTTTTGGGGGGGCAAGATATTTTTGGTGTGTTACACACACACACACACAACGTCTGTGATCATAGAGGAAAAAAAAAAAAGAAAATTCAGACCTGTCATTTTGGGGGGTATTAGCGATCCGATCATGGCATTGCAATGTTAGGCCATTGATCAGATGGCTCGTTTTAATAGTAATGAGGTCATTTGCATACCAGAGTTGAAGAATGTAAAAACACATGGAAAAACACATGGTAGGCTATTTTGTACACTGGGTCAACAAATTAGGTGTGTCACTAAACCAGTCAAATTGGTTTAATAACAATTGTTAGACAGTTGGAGAGTTTTGTGCATGCAGCCCTCAGTCTGCTGTTCTAACCATTAGGCTATTCCTCCACTGAATTGGATGATACTGGCAGACAGTGGTATACCTGGGGCTGATCAATTTTAATACCCCCCCCCCATATAAAAAGGGATCAGAGGAGCACCCTCTAGAACAGGGGTGTCCAACCTGTGGCCCCGTGAAATATTTTCTGCAGCCCCGGTCGAGGGTGATGCAGTGTTTTCCTTTGCTGCCCCCGGGTGTTTACCATCTTGCCAGCTCCCTCCTCTGTCTTGCTGCAGCGTTTGCGCATTTGTGCGGCCCCAGAAATATTTTTATCGGCCAATGCGGCCCAGGGAAGTTAAAAGGTTGGACACCCCTGCTCTAGAAGCTGCACCCGGGGCAGACTGCCCCCCCCCCTGCCCTTGGTACACCACTGCCTAAGGAAGAGGATTTTAGTCTCCAAAAGTAAATTTTTAAAAATGTATTAAAATTAGTCCAATAGAAAAATTACCTTATTTCCATTTTCTATTTATACAGCTACAATACTGCTTTATTCTAAAGCAACAAAAAATATAGTTTTTCTACCTTTTGTCATCTCTGGTTTCTGCTTTCCTCATCTTCTCTTCATTCTCCATTCCATCCAGTGACCACCCTCTTTATCTGTCCCTTCCATTTTTCTCTGTCTCCATTTCCTCCCCCATTCTCTAGCATCTTTCTCTTCTTTCCTCCTTCCTACTCCAACTCACCCCTTGGTCTAGCATCTGCTTTCCTTCCCCATGCCCTGGGATCTCTCTTCTCCTTCTATCTCTCTCTCTGACATCTCTTTTCCTTCCTTTCCCTCCCTGCCTTCCTTCCCAATGGTCTAGCATCTCAGACGCCTTCCCTTCCCTCTCCCCATGTCCTGGCATCTCTCTCTTCTCCTTCTCTTCCACCTCTCCATCCCCTCATATCTCCTCTCTTTCTTTTCCCTCCCTTCTCCCTGATCTGGCATGACTGTCTCATTCCCTTCCCTCCCTCCATGCCCTGGCATCTCTTCTTCCCCCTTCATGGTCTGACATCTCTCTTTCCTCTCCTCTCCCTTCCTTGGTCTTCCTTCTCCCTCCCTCTCCCCAATTGGGTGCAGTATTTCTCTCCCCTCCCTCCCTCTGTCTATCTTAGGGCTCAGGCCTTCCAACAAACTGCAAGCTGGTGGGGAAGTCGAAGCCCTGTCAGCTAAAGAAATCCACTGCATGAACCTTCTTTGTTTGAGGAAGTCTGTGACAGCAATGGTGGAGTAGGAGAAAAGGCTGAAAAAGGGAGGGGGGCAGGGAGAGAGAGAGAGAGATGCCAATGGGAAGGCTGGGAATCGGGTAACAGTGGGAAATTGAAAGGTTGTAGTTAGGCAAGAAGTACAAAAAAGGAGACTGAGGAATGAGAAGGGGGACATGAAAGATAAAGCCTAATTTTATATATGAATGAATAAGCAAAGAAGAGAGAAATTAACAAAAAAAAGTGAGGGAAGATAAGTGTCAGACAGATGTAGAGAAAGAAGGGAAGAAGAAGAAAAGAAATGTAAAGAGACCGAAAAGGAAAACTGAAAAGGAAAATGGTATAAAGACTAGATCTAACAGAATTAGAAAAAAAAAAAAAATATTAAGATAACAAAGGTAGAAGGAAAATAATTTTTTAGTGTTAGCTTTGGAAAATGTGCATCTTTTCTCTGTATTTTGCGGAGTACACAAGGAAACGTGTTTCTCTTTTATGGTCCTTTATTCTGTGCATGTGAAGAAGTCTGCTCGTAGTATTTATTGTCTGTGTAGGAATCTGACAGTCCATCTTGTTCTAATATACCTGTAGATGGTGTATTTAATGCTGTCTAAGGCCTGGTGTAACATTTACAGCGCTGTCTTTTTATAGGTAGTGTTGTTGCAATTTGAGATCTGATAGTAAGGGCTTTTATGACATGCTACGTTTGCTATGTAGGTTCTGAGCATCTTTTAAATATTTTACTGTTATTTGCAAACTATCTGGCAGTAGAAGAAGCCCATGCTGTTCCTGAGGTGGCATCACAATTTCCGTATTTTTTCTTTTTTTGTATGGGGAATTGTCAGTGTATTTTTTCTAGCAAAAAAAGTGCCGGTACTGTCCCAAGCCATTTTTCAAGAGAGGGGTGATCACTGATGGACCCACCCAATGTAGCCAGGCCTCCTGCAACCAGCCAAACAATCCATGAAAAGGCAGCAACGGAAAAGGTGCCAGTACTCAGTACCCCTAAGTTCCCACTCAAAAAAAAAAAAAACCCTGAGAGTAGGAATGTTCATTTGGTTGTTATGAGCACCTAATAAATTTTTGTTTGTGCAATTTCTTGTACGTTCATGGACTTCTGATATGCACATGCAAAAGGTTTTAGCATAGTGACAAAATGCACATTTACATTTAACGTGTAAAAAAATAAAATGAGAAAGCTACACAAACATTAGGAAACATTTGAAAACAAGCCACACTTATTTTTGGCTAAGCACATGTCTGTTCTTGGGGAATATGGAATGTGTGTAGCAGAACTAAACTAAACTATAGCTTAACTTTGTATACCGAGTCATCATTCTGAGAAGGCTTGACTCGGTTTACAGCAATTAAATAAACAGGGAATGATTTACAAATGATAAATAGAAGATAATAGAATTAATTTTCAAAATATTTGGCAAATAGAGTGGTTTTAAAGATTTACAGAATAATGGAAATGAACTGGAACTCCTTTAAAAAAAGGGGAAATCATTCCAGAGTTCAGAGAATTTAAAGACCAAAGATTGACTGAAGATCTTGACTCCTTTAATCCCTTTTTTAGAAGGAAGGGAGAGTTTAAATTGTTGGATACCTCTTGCAAAGGAGAATCAGTAAACATTCCAAACTAAAAGAATAAGAGGATTAAAGATACCTTGTAGAATTTTAAAAGAAATACAAGCGCATTTAAATTGAATTCTAAAATAAACCGGGAGCCAATGAAGAACTGGAGGTTCAGGGTTATTGGGATTCTGCCCCATCATGTAAAGAATCCAAACATCACTCCCACATAAAATAATTTGCTGAATAAAGCTATTAATTACACTGCACAATAAATTATAACTTTTTATCTGGGGCAAGAAGAAAATAAAGTTTACTTTATAGAATTTGACCTCCTGTATATGAAAATAGCCTCAGTTTTCTCCTATCACGTATAGTTTTTGAGCAAATCGCAAATATTTATTGCACGAGAAGTCATAATGTAACACATTGCGCTGATTTAAGAGTTTCGATAAATATTTTCTAGAAATGTTTTGCTGCTGAAGTGTGTTTAGAAACAAGATTAGGAGCATCTCTAATTAATGTCCAACAATACTCAGTCGGCATTGATGAATTCCATCTGCCCTGATATCGTTTCTCCATTGTAGCAATGTCCTGGTGAAACCTTTCCCCATATTCATCACTAACACCACCAAGATTATCGGGGAAAAACTCCAGATGCGAGTGGAGAAAATGAATTTTTAGTGAAGTTGCATTTGAGATCATAGAATGCTTTCTTTACGCATCGTCTGTTGCCTTCCTATTCCCCAGAAAATTATCGATTACATTCTTCAACGCTATCCATGCACTTTTCTCACTTTAGCTTAAAAATCTAATTTGAGGCAAACTGTTTTAATATTTCAGAGATTGTTATAACATTTACTCCAAGCATTAGGAAATATAGCGAAAATGTTCATTTTTGCATTATAATGCTTTTTTACCAAAATTCAGAGGGATATACCAAAAGTTAAGGTCAGTTTTGAATTCAGTGACCCCAAATCACTACAATTCATGCCCCAAAACCTCAATTGCACACTGTTATAAAAGCAGTTATATTGGGGCTGAAGCTGGCTGTAAGGGGTTTTGCATAGACTTTTCTTGCAGTATCTTATATAACTAATTTAAACGTAAGTGGGGGCTTGGGCTGTGTGATACTGTAGTGGTGGGTGTGATGTATAAAAATATGATTTTGGCTACCCCCCTTCAAACCTTGCTTGCCCCACTGTCTTGAGATGCTAGTGCTCATCTCCCTTTTCACCATTCCACCCCACACACCCTAACTCTTCTCCCCTTCTCTTTACTCTCCCCTGGAGTTCCTCTCAGGGTCCTGAAATTACCTACCCATAATCCCTCCTACTCTCCAGAAGTCATGTAAAGGAGATGGAACTTCAATACTGCTTTTTCAGCATGGATTACACAATCAAAACAGTTTACATATTTTAGACAGGTACTTATTTTGTACCTGGTGCAATGAAGTGTTAAGAGACTTGCCCAGAGTCACAAGGAGCTTCAGAGGGAATCAATCTTACACCCTCAGGGTGCTGAGGCAGCCGCTCTAACCACTAGGCCATTCCTCCATTCATTAAATATCAGGAAAACAAGCATTCTCTCTGTCTAGACGACCGTTGCTGCCTGTTCTAGTCCTTTCCCTAAAGAAAGAACAAACAGCAAAGGAGACTCTGGTGTCAAATCACCTTTATTGTATCTCAAGACTCGACACGATCTTTGACAAAAATGGAACGCCTATATGCAGTCCTCTGAAATATAGCTCCGCAATCTGTTGTGAACACCTTTCTCAAAACCGAGGACTGCATATAGGTGTTCCATTTTTGTCAAAGGATTGGTGAAGGTATAATATGTTGTAAAACTTTCAGGTTCCTGAAGCAGGCCCAGTTGGGGCCGAAACATGATCATGTTGAGTCTTGAGATACAATAAAGGTGATTGAACACCAGAGTCTCCTTCTCTGTTTGTTCTTTCTTTCCATTCTTTGGGAAGTTGTTGTCTCCTGTTTCTCTAAGATCTAGTCATTTCCCTAGCATATTGCTTGCCCTTTCTCTTCAAGCTGACCAGGACAGCATCAAAATCTACTCAGATTCCTCTCCTGCTCATAGAAGGGCTGGGGAGCCAAAATGGACTGGGAGGCTACCCATTCCTCTCTGATCTTCCTCCCCCCCCCCCCCCATTAAAAATGTTACATTTGCTGGCAAGCTCAAGCCTTGCAAACTGAAAAGCTCCTCGACCCAAAACTTCCCCAGTGTGAAGAAATCCATGACAGAACTTCTCGCACATGAGTGCAAACTGAGCATGCACAAGGAGTGCTGGTGTCAGTAGCTGTAAATCAAATCACAGACTTCCTCAAATCGAGGAAGGTTCAAGCCATGAAGCTCTTTGTAGGGCAGGCCTTGGGCATCCCTGCCAGCCATTCAAGCTACTGCTGTTTGTTGGAAGGGCAAAACCCAAAGTGAAGGTACCCAGGCTCCTCTCCTCTCCCCCTCCCCCTCCATGGATCCATAGTGCCAATCTCAGGATAAGAGTCATGAAATCTGGCAGATCTCATCACAACATTAACACTAAAGTAGCAGGAGAGGAGTCTACAGTTGCTGTTACTGCCAACTCTTAAGGAAGGGAGAGGCGAGTTTGGTGGGGAGGAGAAGGATTGAAGAGTCAGTGCTCCAGCTAGAAATATTGCTTTCCTGACATTCCTTCGTGGATGTCGGCTGCCCCTTTGGTCTCCTCTCCAAAGTTCTGGACCTGTACCATCTTCATCAAATGTAAGTTTAGCCTTAGCCATGATACTGAAATCTTAATAGTAATATAGTCTGTGTACCAAACCACATTAACTGTGGCATTCGATTTTTTTAGACCATCCTCCCAAAGGAGCTCAGACCAAGTTACAAATCAGCTACTCAAGCATTTTCCCTATCTGTACCAGCAAGCTTACAGTCTATCTCAGAGAAGAACAGGCAGGTCAGGTTTTCACAATAAATATGCATTAACCTAAAGCCTGTTGGAAGGTTTTTCAGTTAATTAAATAGCTGCCTATTGGATAACTCAATATTCTTAAAACTAGCTATCAAATATTTAATACAAGCAAGTATTATCAGAATCAATTCAATTTTAATCTTATCTCCCACAATTCATTTTAGTACTTTTACAACTTAACAATACTTAATTTATTAATAAATATTAGTCAGTGAACCTAATCCCCCATCACTCACACTCACTTCCCAACTTTCACACACATACTACAGTCATTGTGATTACTTTTATCCAAAACTGGATCTTGGTTAGTTCATGAGCTCATTACTCCATGATCATCTAGTCAGAAAGGCTTCAAACTGAGAGTTGCACAACAGTCTAGCACATAAAAATCACAGTTTCTTAAACACAATTGGCAGGCCTCTCTGTCCTCATGATGGTCCTGTTCTTCAATTCATAAAGCATTCGCTGACTTGACTTGAGCTGCTCTGTCCTGAGTAGAGAGCTGCACGGGAACGGGGATGACGGGGATCCCGCGGGTTCCCCCTTTGGGTCACGGGGATCCCATGGGGACGCCCCCTAGGGTCACGGGGATCCCGTGGGGACGCCTCCGAGGGTCGCGGGGTTCCTGCGGGGTTGGATTGCAGTGCACTCGAGCCGCGAGGGTAGTCTCCTTCTCCTTACCTGCCCTATCGCAGCACACAGCCGAACGGAAATCTTCCCGATGTCAGCGCTGACGTCGGAGGGAGGGCTTAAGCAAAGCCCTCCCTTCCTCCGACGTCAGCGCTGACATCAGGAAGACTTCCGGTCGGCTGTGTGCGGCAGGGAAGGTAGAGAGAAGGCAATGGCGTACGAAAGAGGGGGGAGGGGGCGATCCGCCCCGGAGAATGTGCACAGCCGGTCAGGTCCCCCGATCGACCGACAACAGGCCGGCCGACAAATCTCCCTGCCCTGTAGCCGCGAATCTAAATTACCTCTTACAGCAGCTTCACTACTCCAGCTGCTGTAAGAAGGTAATTTAGATTCGCGGCTACAGGACAGGGAGATTTGTCCGACCGGGCCTGTTCTGTTGTCGGTCGGGTGCAAAAGCGCCACAAAGGTGGAGGCAGGGAGGGAGGAAAGGTGGAGTGGAGAAGAAAAGATGCTTAAGGGGGGAGAAGGCCGCTGAAAGCACTGGGGAAGACAAAGGGGTGGAAAAGAACGCTGAAAGGACATGGGGTAAACGGGAGGAAGGGGGGGGGAAGGACCCTGAAAGCACTGGGGAAGACAAAGGGGTGGAGAATGCCACTGAAAGGACATGGGGAAGACAGAGGGGGGAGAAGGCCGCTGAAAGGACATGGGGAAGACAGAGGGGGGAGAAGGCCGCTGAAAGGACATGGGGAAGACAGAGGGGGGAGAAGGACGCTGAAAGGACATGGGGAAGGCAGAGGGGGGAGAAGGATGCTGCCTGACAGGACATGGGGAAGATGGTGGGGAAGAAGGACACTGAAAGGAAATGGGGAAGAGGGAATGGGAAGAAGACGCTGGCAGGGAAGAAGACAGAGGTGCCAGACTATGGGGGGAGCGGAGGGAAAAAGATGGGTGCCAGACCAATTTGGGAGGGGGGAGAAAGGGAGAGGCACAGTAACAGAGCAAATGGAAGACACAGAGAGAAGAGAGGCAGTGGATGGAAGGAATTGAATGAGAACATGAAGAAAGCAGAAACCAGGCAATAAAGGTAGGAAAAAAATTTTTTTTTTTTTTTTGCTTAAGGATAAAGTAGTATATTAGTTGTGTTGATAAAAATTTATAAACATTAGAGGCTCTGGTAGAAACCCGTTTACAAAGTATGTATTCTTCCCAATTAATATATCCAAATTAATAAAGTCTTTTTGCTTATTTTTAAATGGGTTTCTACCATTTTTTTCAGCCTTTAATTCAGTAGCATAATTAAATGAAATAACTATTTCTGTAGTTTATAGGGACAGGCGGGGACGTAGGGGATTCCTCGCGGGGATGGGCGGGGACGGAGGGGATTCCTCGCGGGGACGGGTGGGGACGGCTGGGAGTCCTCACGGGGACGGGTGGGGACGGGTGGGATTTCTGTCCCCGCGCAACTCTCTAGTCCTGAGCTCACATTCCTTCCCTTGGGCACTGGCAGCGCTTCCAATGACTCAGTTAGCTCTGACCCTTCCGGTGCCAACTGCTCCACCCCCCTCACTGCAGGTTCACTCAACCCAGTCATCAGGTACACCTGGACAATTAGATTTGCAGGACATCCCCAATGAATATGTATGAGATAATTTGCATAGAATGCAGACAGCGTATAAAAAAATGAATTCTGTGCAGATTCAACGAGATTATCCAGAAAAATCTACTGCAATAGAAAAGTCTTTGACTTTCTTTCTATGAATTTTGAATCCACTTCCTGTTGGCTAAAAACGTATAATTTTGCAGTCCGAACCTGTTCTTCAACTTCACAGATTGAAAAGGGAAGATTAATATTGCGTTGTTTGCTTCCACACATTTTTTTCAGTGTAATACTTTTGAGTATAACACCCTGTCAAACATTAACTAAACTTGGTTTCCAGTGGGATTGGCTAGATTTACAATGCTTACTTTACAGGGCTATATTTTTCCCAAGTGCAAATGGTGTGTTACTTTCCACACCTTTTGCCAAATATTTGTTATTAATAACCATGTTATGGTTTACCTACCAATCATAATATGATGTAGAAGTACCAGCCCTTGCAGATATCACATCTCGTACATGTGATAGAGTAGTAAAGCTCAACACGATAATATCTTCCCATAAAATAGCAAACAATACAATGTTCTGTTATCCTTTAAAAACAGTGCCTCTCAAACTTTTTTTTTTTTTTTAGCTCCGACACACTAAACGGCGCAAATGTTTTTCATGGCACATTATAACTGAATTATAAAATTGCAAAATCAACAAGAAATTAGCCCCCCCCCCCAATACAAAACCATAGCTCAGTTTTTAGCGCCAGTCAAAGCAGTAACAGCTCATAGGAATTCTATGAGCACTGGAGCTGTTATCACTGTGGCCAGTACTAAAAAACGCTCTGCAGTTTTGTAAAATGGGGGTAGGGGGAAGATTTGAGAGTTATTTAAAGTTCTTTAAGCTATGTATGGGTAATTGTAACAATGGTAGAACTAAAGTAGATAGAATTGCTAATGAATGCAATAGATGCGTTTGTTTCTACGTGTAAATTAACTCAAAATGTGACTCGATAGTCAACAAGCAAACATGCATTTCATCATCCATCTGCAGACATCCTCTTTTTTCAATTTAATTTCCGTCAGAGCTGAAGATCCAAATGATAACGAAGCCTTGATTGCTTTGTTGTACAGAATGACAGGGGGACACATTTTTCCACATCCCCATAGGAATTCAGTTTCCCAGTCCTGTCCTCACGAGTTTTGTCGCCGTCCCTGACTTAAACACTTACGATTTTAAAGTGTTTGAGGCTTGTGCAGATGAGGCAGTGTTTGCAGGAATGGGGCAGAGACAGGAAAAGAACTCGCCGGGATGGGACAGGAAAATGAGTTCTCACGGGGACAGGGAAAAATTAGCCCCCATGTCATTCACTACTTTGTTGCTCAAGTTAGGATAAGTACTGCATAAAAAAAAAAATTACAGTGGAATCTTGGTTTACGAGCATAATTCATTCCAGAAGCATGCTCGTAGACCAAATTACTTGTATATCAAAGCGAGTTTCCCCATAAGAAGTAAAGGAAACTCACTTGATACGTCCATCCCCTCCCCCCCCCTCCGAGACCAGTGGCGCTGTTGCACCTCCCCCCACTCGTGAACGCCCCCCCCCCCCTCCTCTGTGCCAGCCAGCACTCCCCGCCCGAACAGCATTCAATCTTATCCCCCCATCTGGCACCGGCACACAGCCCACAGGACGCCGGTGCCGGTGAAAGAAGTTCCTGCCTCTTGCCTGGGCCTTGAGCATCTGCACATGCTCATTTATTGAAACAGATTGATTAATTTTCTTAGAGTTGCTAAGAGGCTATCTTTCATTTCCTGGAACAAACGCTTGGTGGGAACACATGTGCTTGTAGCACTGCAAATCTCTAAGAACTATGTAATCCTGAATTGTATATCCCTGATTTTGCTTTATGCATAGAATCTAATACTTTCCTTTTCACTTCAATCTTCTACTCTACTTTCAACTAGTAAAAAAAAATAGAAAACTATTTTCCTTTACTTTTTTGGGAAGTTTGGTTATTATCTATTTGATTTTCTGCAGAATTAAGGACTTTAGTCCCCCCCCCCCCACACACACACACACACACGGTTTGCTACCAATATATAGACAACCCAATAACCAGGAATACTTCTCAACCAATTTCCATACCAACCAATCAGGATGACTTTTTTTCAATGCAATTGTGGTTCTTTAGTTCCAAGACACATCATCTGAAGATTTAGAGCCTGCCCCATCTGTTTTCAACTTTCTAGTATTGAGGAGCTCTGTAAACTTAAGCAGGAATTGGATACAATTAAAACAGCTTCCATCACTCCACGGATTCATACCAATCTACCACTGCCTCAAAGAATAAAACAATCCATGCAACACAGAAAAAAGATTACCATATGGCTCCAGAAAAAGGAGTACAATAAACGAAAATGGAGTAAACCAACACACACATTAGATACTCTACTGAGATTTATTGAATGTAAGGAAAGCTCAAAAACTGAAGGAAAAGGATATCAGAAATCCACACCAAAGATTATTGCAATCTCAAAGACTTATTTATGGATGGGGGTTTCATTCATTGATCAAAAAAAAAAAAAAAAACCCTTCAGATTAATAATCTAATATAATAAAACGCTAAGCCGCGCATGCGCAGTTCCATCGCGTGCGTCCGTTTTCCGTAAGACGTACAGCATCTCAGATAGGAGTGGCATGCGCCCGAAACACTCTCTCTCCTCCCCCGAGGCTGATGTCGGACGCGGCGACTGTCTCCTCTGAGGCGGATGATCTTATGGGAATCAATGTTCTTCGCTCTGCCCTGCTCCTTGCCTTACTATATTTTTAAGTTGAAAGACCAGGCAGCGGCTCCTCTCACGATCCCCACCTGCGTCGGAAGTCCAATGCAGTCGGGGATCTTGAGAGGAGCCGCCGCCGCCGTGTCTTTCAACTTAAAAATATACTAAGGCAAGGAGCAGGGCAGAATGATCTTCAAAATGGCGGCAAATCGATCTCCGTTCCTCCGGGGGGGGGGGTCTGGGAGGAGAGGGATCGCGGCCACACCGAGGAGCCCAGCAACTTTCCGCTGTCCGGGACCCGACTCATTTGCCGCCCCCCCTCTTCCCTTACCGCGGGCCCCACTGGCGATTTAAGCAGCGTGTCAGCAGTCTTCACACGCTGCTTCGGGCCCTTCTACTGCCCTGATTTACTCTGGCACGTCCGGAGCAAATCAGGGCAGTAGAAGGGCCCGAAGCAGCGTGTGAAGAGTGCTGACACGCTGCTTGAATCGCCATGTGTAGTCGGGCCCGCGGGAAGGGGGGGAGGCTGCAAAGGACTCGGGCCCACGTTTGTAGTCGCGACTGTGGGAAGAGAAAGAGGGTAGAGGAAACGCTAATGCAGGCACAGGGAACTGGTGTGGGTGGAGGGAATGCAGATTTGCACAGACAGACAGAGGGAGGAAGGGACACAGAAAGACAAGAAGAAAGACACAGGGGCAGGTGCGGGACAGCAGGAGTCGCGTCGTATAGCATATTCAAATTGCTATCTTTTTAAATTTTTCTTTAAATCATTTTTTTTTACTTAATATTTCAATGCTTTGTCCCCAAATAAAATGCTAATGTTGTTTCCAAAAGTATAAAGAAAGATTAAATTCATGGGTCTGAGTCAGTTTTCTTCTCGATTGAAGAATCGTGTAACAGACAGAAAAGAATCCAAATAACATGCTTTACACAAGCTATTTTTTTTTTTAATTGTAAATTAATATTAACTTTCTTTTGGAAACAACACCATGGATATAAATATACAGTAGATGTATATGCAAGTTAATGTGGTCTAATTCTCTTAAATATTCACTGGTGATATCCTAAAAATTAGACGTCCATGTAAAACTCCAAAATCAAGTTTATGAACCACCAATAAAGATATCACTTTTTCAGTATTGAAAAGGGGGATCTTAAGTTTTGTAAACCTTGTAGCAGCAGGCCCAGCTGGTTTACTGTATGTGCAGCATATGTTAAGATGCAAACTTTTATGTAGGATTTGAAAAGTGGGTTAGGAAAGTTATCAATCTCCTTTTATCAAACCCTTTCCTCTCCTGCTTGTCCCTTTGTTCCACCTCCCAATAGAAGCATACTTCAGACTGATATGGAAGTTTAATTTTATTCTGGTTTGTGTACTCTAGCAATGGCCAGATATTGACAAAAGGATTAAGTAAACTATGTAGAATGAGAAAAGTAATGGTTGAGCCCCTGAAATGTCAACTTAACATGGAAAGGAATGTTCCACCATTTTGGTGTATTGTACAATGCTTGGAAGGGAAACACTGCAGAACTGGAACCTCTTCTGACTGCTCTGAACTAGAGAATGTCTCAGTCATCAAAAAACAGTGGTTCACTTATCCCCTGTTTTATCTTACAACCCTTATTAATGTACTGTGTATTTTTTAACTTTTATTCAGGATCCTCAGCGGCACCACTTAGAGCACAAATATCCTCATTGCTCTAAGATTTATGTGTCAACTCGTCATCCCACTTTTTAATCATATATCTTGTTTAAAACTTTTAACTTTTATGTGCTTTAAATTTGTTTAGATTATTTAAGCATTATACTTAGCTTAGGATAGTGTGGTCTCTGGCTAGGGATTTTACCGCCAACATGTTTCACCTCTCAGCTTTGTCAAGGCTCAACCCCTAACTATTCCACCGCCAGCAACTGTGACCACTTAGTCTGAACTAGAGAATGACACGGTAGCTGTTACCTGCGGTTAGCCGCAGATAAACCACCGAAACGGGGGGGGGGGGATATGCTCACTGCGGGCATGGGGACAAGGTCATCTACCGCCCCATGGAGCGGTAAATGACCTTGTACCCGCAGTTAAGGGAGGGAATGCGCACGGTCACTGATCACGTGTGGCCCCCTCCCTCCTTCCTACCTACCAAATCTATCTCCCTCCTCCTTACCTTCGCGGAGCGTTAGTAAAGTAAGTTGCTCAAGCATGCCGAGTCTACTGCCTGCAGTCATGTGTGTTTGGGCGGAAGCTTCTTCTTTGATGCAACTTCTGATGTAACTCCACCCCCTAGGGGTTTGTAGTCATTTTATAGGCCAATACCTCAGACAGCATTTCCCCTGAATGCTAGGGTACAATAAAATAGAAAAAGGGAATAGGAACACAGTATGCAATAATGTTTTTAGCTTGAGTCTCTATTGCTTCTGTATCTGTCTCACCAGTCCGTCTGAATTTTCTGAGTTCTTGTCTTTCTCTTCTGTTGGAGTCCAGTTTTCTTTTAATCTTTGTTTTCTTGAGCCTACTTCCTAGTCTTTAAAAACTTAAAGGGAAAAACCTACATAGAATTGTAGACTATATAGGGAATATAATTAAATAAACAAACTCGTTATAACCCAAAGTCCCTAACTAACTAATTAAAAGAAAGAATAATTAGGGTCCCTTCTAAATTTTTCCCTCCCACAAAAAATAAGGTTTCCTTTTTGTTCTTTTTATTCAATTACCAAAACAAGTATCACTATTAAATTAAGCACAATAGAATGAACAATTTAGCCTGAGCAATGCTCTATTCCCAGCACTAACACTGGTAAAGTCCAGTAATTAGGTTCCATGCTATCCAAGACAAATACAAAAATCTATTACTATATATAAAACACTCATTTCCAAATAACAATAGTCAAAACTTTTATGCAGTGAGATAATTCCAGACAAGTATCCCCTTACCAGCCAGATAAAAATCTTTCTAGTAAATATTTTAATTATAACAGTGTTCAGTCAATTCAAAAATACCCTGCAACTTAAAAGTTAAACACAGAAACCACAGATTATACTAGCAATCAACCTCTAGTACACTCAGTCATTAAAACTTAAAGCCAAATAAATTTCCTCAGGCTTCACTAACTAAATACAGTCAAATTCACTTGGACACTATGAGGCTCAAAACTGAAACTTAAACACGTCAAAAAACCCACCCAAGTCGGCACTTAGATGACCTAAAAGACAAGTCATCCAAGTGCCGATAATCAAACCTATTTTTTTGGACGTATTCAGGAACATTTTAGGCCTCTGAATGCCGCTGTGCGCCCAGAGCTGAAAGGGGGCATATCTGGAGGAGTGGTTAGGGCGAGATGTGGGCCGACCTAGACTTAGTCATCCTGCAGGAATAATCAAAGGTTTTATGAGACTTCCTGGACAGAACTTAAACGTAGTGACTTAGATGATGTAAAAACAGGTATAAATGCCACAAAAGGTATCCAAAGTGACCAGATAACCACTGCAGAGACAAAGTTAAAACCCACACACATTCCCCCGGTGATCACTGACCCCCTCACATCGCCGCACAGATCTGAATTAAAATGTACATATCTGTCTCCAGAAAATCAGCACCTAATATAGGAAAGCCTAGTAGAGCTTCACATAGGTCTCTTAAATAGTCTGGAGGGGTGGGCTCGTGAACCATAGAGAGGAGGATCCAGGCCCTTATGGACCCAGGCCCACTCTAATAACTACATTTATGGTGGAAAATGTGCACCCACCAAAAAACCCCAAACGCTACTCTACTACCATATAGTTGCCATCTGCAACCATAAGGGCTATTGGGATTGTAGATAGGTGGGTATAGTAAGATTTGGGGGTGTTCTGGGGGCTCAGCATAACCTATAAGGGAGTTCTGGTGAGATGTCTATGTGGTACCCTTTTTGTGAAGTTCACAGCAGTGTCCCTGCTCTGTTGCCATGTCTGGGTGGCCAGTCCATCACAATGCTGGCCCCTACCGTGTCCAATTGGTTTTGTTCTGGACATTTGGAATTTGGATGAAATTTTGTTTAAGAATGTGGTACAAGCATAGATATACCGGCGGTCTGGATGAACAATAGCCTGGATGGCCAGATAGACTATTTAAAAAAAAAAAAAAAAATTTAGACGTATTTTTCGAGAATGGGCATTTTCCCACTGCTGACTTTAGGCATCTCCCACTATATGTCCCAATTTGACTTAGACATACATTTTGATTATGCCCCTCCATGTTTAAAATCCAAACCTTTTACAACTACTCTTTTAAATTCCCCAAAAGGCTGCAGCCACAACACATAGGTCCTATCTACTCTCTCCAAGAAAAGCACCCAACTGAATTTCACAACCAACAGCAGCCACCGGAATGTTTACCCCGATTACCAGGGCAACCAGCAGGCACATGCTAATGTCTCTCAGAATTCTGCAATTAATCTTTTCATGAGACCAGAGCCCTCTCAGCCTCAGAAAAATGTTTTTTAACCCCACAGGGGTTACATTAGGGGTTACTACCATACATGCCACTTCTCTGTTTCAATTATCTTAGTCTAAGAAAGGTCTGATTTAGCAAGTTTTTTTGTTTTTTTTTCCAAAAAGCACAACATGAGGTAGAAAAATACTTTGCTGCATCAGTTCCAAAGTCCAAATAAGTGTTGTACCTCATCTTATCTGTCAAGACTGAATAGGTCACACATAAATATTCATTAGCCTTTTTTCCTTTTCAGACCTAAACGTCTAACTAGTTTTCACAACTGCTTATGCAGCATATGCTATGTATTTAAAATGTATCAGATATCTTCCTGGAACACTCATAAGGAGTACCTAATGGTTAGTGCAGTGATCTGAGCACCTGGGAAACCAGGTTCAAGTCACTTAACCCTCCATTGCCCTAATTATAAAATGTATGTAAATATATAAAGCGCTTTGTAACTCCAGAAAGATGGTATATCAAATCCCATTCCCTGCCCCTATAAGTGTGCCTATGATGGTGGATAATTTTCACCTTAGAAAAGTCCCTCTCTCTTTTCACAGTTTGAGCTTTCTCAGTAGAGAGATTAGTCATTTAACCCCCATGTCTGTGGTCTCTTAATGGGTATGGCTTCTTGGTGGGGAGACCCAGGGTACAAAAGATAGCACGATCTGGCTTAGGTCTGCAACCCAGGGTTCTGGGCTGGGAAAACTAAGACCAGCCCCTGGGATCACTCACTCTGCTAAGTACTTCAATTACAAAGACAATTGGGAAGTTAATAAAAACGCAAAATATAATAGAAAAAGTCATGGTTTACCTTTCTTCTACTTTTAGGATGAGAAAGCACTTTTTCAAGAATCCTAACAGCAATCAGCTATTTTGTTTGAAGGCCTTGAAGATCAGAGAGTTTTAAATTTTGCTGCTAGAGAATGACACGGGGACAAATTTGTCCCCATCCCCATGAGATCTATCTCCATCCCTGCGAGTTCTATCCTTGTCCCTGTCTCATTCCTACAAACTCTGTTCTTATCTGCACAAGTCTCAAACACTTACAACTTTAAGTGTTCAAGGATTGTACAGATGAGAACAGAGTTTGCAGGATGGGACAGGGACAAGAACAGAACTCGCAGGGACGGGGATGGAGATAGCTCCCAATTGTACTGGGAGCCAATGATGTTTTTGTAAAAATCACCATGTCACTTACTACACTGTTTGGGGACTGGAAACAGTAGGCATCCAACAATTATCCTATACACATAGAAATATAGAAGATGACGGCAGATAAGGGCCAGAGCCCATCAGGTCTAGCCACTCTACTGACCCACCCCCAAGTCTACTATCCTAGGGATCCCACTCCTGGTGACAGGTTCCCTTGGCTTAACCCTCTAAGGCAGGGGTGTCAAAGTCCCTCCTCGAGGGCCGTAATCCAGTCGGGTTTTCATGATTTCCCCAATGAATATGCATTGAAAGCAGTGCATGCACATAGATCTCATGCATATTCATTGGGGAAATCCTGAAAACCCGACTGGATTCCGGCCCTCGAGGACCGACTTTGACACCTGTGCTCTAAGGGATCCCACATGGGCATCCCATTTGCTCTTAAATTCTTGCACACTGTTTGCCTTGATCACCTGCACCGGGAGCTCGTTCCAAGGATCAACCACTCTCTCGGTGAAGAAATATTTCCTGGTGTCGTCATGAAATTTCCCACCCCTGAGTTTGAGCGGATGCCCTCTTGTGGCTGAGGGTCCTTTGAGAAAGAGAATCTCTTCTTCCATCTCGATATGGCCGGTAATATACTTAAACGTCTCGATCATGTCTCCTCTCTCTCTACGTTCCTCGAGTGAGTACAGTCGCAAATTTTTCAGCCTTTCCTCGTACGATAGATCCTTGAGCCCCGAGACCATCCTGGTGGCCATCCGTTGCATCGACTCTACTCTCAACACATCTTTTCGGTAGTGTGGCCTCCAGAATTGCACACAGTATCACCATGGTTCTGTATAATGGCATTATGACTTCAGGCTTCCGGCTGACGAAACTCCTGCGGATGCAACCTAACAACTGTCTTGCCTTAGATGAAGCCTTCTCCACATGATCAGCAGTTTTCATGTCTGCGCTGATGATCACTCCCAAATCTCGTTCTGTTGAAGTTCTAGCTAAGGTCTCACCATTCAAGGTGTAAGTTCTGCACAGATTTCTGCTGCCGAGGTGCATGATCTTGCATTTCTTAGCGTTGAAGCACAGGAGCCAACTTTTCACAATGATTGGGGGTGCTAAACTCAATTATAAGTTACCACTCCATGGGCAAAGTCGAGGTATTTGCTCAATATTAGTGATGTTCAAGCACTCACAGAGCTGCCCCCCAGTGGCGTACCAAGGGGGGCGGGGGGCGGTACGCCCCGGGTGCACGCCCCAAGGGGGTGCACAGCTGGCCACCCTCCAGTGTTCTCCCTAGGGCAGTGGTTGGTAAAATGCGGCTTGCGAGCCGCATGCGGCTCTTTAGCCACTTAAGTGCAGCTCGCGGCTCCTCTACAGCAGGGGTGCCCAACCTGCTTCCCTTCCTTTCTCACTGCCCTCCCCAAGCCACCGCCGCCATCAGGGAACAGGCTGGCACCGTGTTCTGAGATCACCCTGCTTCTCTTCCCCACGGGGCCGACCAACTTTCGCCACCCGACGTCAATTCTGATGTCAGAGAGGACGTTCTGGGCCAGCCAATCGCTGCCTGGCTGGCCCGGAATGTCCTCTCCGACGTTAGAATTGATGTCAGGTGGCAAGAGTTGGTCGGCCCTTCGGGGAAGAAAAGCAGGGAGAACTCGGCGCCAGCCTGTTCCCGATGGCGGCAGTGGCTGTCTATTCCCCGGCGGTGGTGGCAGCATGTTTCCCAATGGCGGTGACATGGGGGAGGGCAGGGAGAAAGAAAGGGGGGACAGGGAGCCAGAAAGAAAGGGGGCAGAGTGAAACAAAGAAAGAAAGAAAGAAATGGGACACAGAGAGAGAGAAAGATAGACAGAGAAAGAAAGGGGGCATGGAGAGAGAAAGAAAGAAAGGGCAGGGTGAAAGGAAGAAATGGGACACGGAGAGAGAGAGAGAAAGATAGACATACAGAAAGAAAGAGGGCATGGAGAGAGAAAGAAAGAAGGGGGCAGGGTGAAACAAAAAAAAAGTTGGGGGAGGGAATGAGGTCTGGAGGAGAGGAAGCATACAGGAGGCTGAAAGAAGGGAAGAAATATTGGATGCATAGTCAGAAGAATAAAGTGCAACCAGAGACTGATGAAATTACCAAACCAAGGTAGGAAAAATGATTTTATTTTCAATTTAGTGATCAAAATGTGTCCATTTTGAGAATTTATATATGCTGTCTATATTTTGCACTATAGAAACATAGAAGTAGATGGCAGATAAGGGCCACGGCCCTTCAAGTCTGCCCACTCTAATGACCCTCCCTATCTATCTTTGCGGATAGACTATGGCCCCCTTTTACTAAACCGCAATAGCGGTTTTTAGCGCAGGGAGCCAATGAGCATCGAGAGCAGCGTGGGGCATTCAGGGCAGCTCTCTGTGCTAAAAAAACGCTATCGCAGTTTAGTAAAAAGGGAGGGGTATATTTGTCTATTTTTGTATAGTTGTTACTGAGGTGACATTGCATAAAGTCATCTGCCTTGACCTCTTAGAAAACCCGCAGAATATAAATGATAATTAACATTTTCTCTGCGTACAATGTGCTTTGTGTTTTTTTAAATTTTATTGTTGGAAGATCATTTTGACTTGGCCACAAAGGTAAGTGGGAGGGAGGGAGGGGAGCTGCTGAAAGACATCTAGTAATCCTTGCAGGCTTGACTGTGCAGGGAATTATTTTTGTAAAATCATGTTTTGTTATGTGACTGGCATTATTTAGACTTTAATTTCTATGAATGAATAGAATGAAAATGATATAAAATTACTTGCTTGTTTTTATGTGCGTGCGCTGAAGGAAAGTGGAGAGAGAGTGGGCTGAGGATGCTGATTTATAAATTGACAATTGTACAGAATATTGTTTCTTTTTATACTTTAATATAATAAGTTCGATATAAAACAATTCAAGGCTTGTGTGGATGGAGTTGGGGACCGAGCTTCCGGGGATTAGTCCAATAAAATGGTATTTTCTTATTTCTCATTATTTATTTTTATTTGTTGGTTTGTAAAGTGGTGATTGTTATGTATCAGTTTTTTCAAATTTACATCTACTGTCTTTATATTTTGCAAAGTATTAAGAGGACATGTTTTACTGTTTTTGTGGTGTTGTAGTGTTGCATTGTATGCAGAGTCTGGTTTCTTGGCAGTTCAGTTTAACTTTTGTCTACATATTTCTAATTTTAGTTTGTGATTATTCCATATTGGGCGAGGGTGTATCTGTGTGTGTGTGTATGAAAGGGACATGGCTTTCTGATAGCATTGACTGTGCGGGATCTGGCTTGTTTAGTTTTACAATGTATGTGTTGGTGTTCTAGTGCTCACTGCAGTGTTTAAGATGCTGCCTTTTCCTAGGTACACTCTTGTTGTGGGATATGTGGATTGTTACTAAAAATCATATTTTTCCATATAGATGGGGGGGGGTCAAAAAATTATGGGTCCCGGGTGTCACATATGCTAGGTACACCACTGCTGCCTCCTAAGCTCTCATAGAACCCTGAATCCAGCTGCTAGAGTAATCCTCTCTGATCACTCTTTCTTTTCAAAGATCAATGCAAACCTTTTTCTTCTCATTTTTCCAGTCATCCCTCTGTACTGACTCCTTTATATTACTATTTATTAGTGAGAGAGAGAGAGATAGAGAGATGAAAAGCACACACAATGCTGTACATTTTGACATTTAATTTCAGACGAGCTTACAATCTAACCTGGACAGACAGACATGACATATAGGGTTGGGGGATACATAACCCAAGGTGAGAGGAGTTAGGAATTGAAAGTTTTGAAGAGGTGGGCTTTTAACTTGGTCTTGAACACTGCCAGAGACGGAGGCTGCTGTAGAGATTCAGGCAGTCTGTTCCAAGCACACAGCACAGTAAAATAGAAGGGACGGAGTCTGGAGCTGGCAGAGGAGGTGTATTAAGAGGTGTAATTATCAATGTGGGCTACTGTTATTTTATCACAAGTCCCATTTTATTCAATGAGACCTAGTTACTGATAGTTGGGGTTAACAGTATAATAAGAACATAAGAATTGCCACAGCTGGGTCAGACCAGTGGTCCATCGTGCCCAGCAGTCCACTCCCGCAGTGGCCCTTAGGTCAAAGACCAGCGCCCTAACCGAGACCAGCCCTACCTGCGTACGTTCAGTTCCGCAGGAACTCGTATAACTTTTTCTTGAATCCCTGGAGGGTGTTTTTCCCTATGACAGCCTCCCTATGACAGCCTCCCTATCCTTCCCCTCTCTACATGGCATCCCCCACGCAGGCAAACTGGGAAGATCCCTCCTCTCCAAAATCACGGGCCTTTGGAACGATCTCACTATCCCGCTGCGGAACCTGGGCTCCCTCCAACTGTTCCGAAACAACTGAAAACTGGCTTTTCTCTAATATATAACATCTCCTGCTTACTTCCCCCCTTTTTCATATGCTCTTGTAAACTCTCTCTCCCCTCTCTTCTTGTATTTTTAAGCTTTGTAAACCGTGTCGAGCTCCGCTTCCGTGGAGATGATGCGGTATATAAACTTAAGGCTTAGTTTAGTTTAGTTTAGTTTTCCACCACTCTCTGGGTGAAAAAGAACTTCCTTACGTTTGTACGGAATCTATCCCCTTTTAACTTTAGAGAGTGCCCTCTCGTTCTCCCTTCCTTGGAGAGGGTGAACAACCTGTCTTTATCTACCATGTCTATTCCCTTCATTATCTTGAAGGTTTCAATCATGTCCCCTCTCTGTCTCCTCTTTTCAAGGGAGAAGAGGCCCAGTTTCTCTAATCTCTCACTGTATGACACATTGATAACATCCCCCTTTAGTTAGTAGTGAGTCTTTTTCATTTGAAAGGAAGCTCCAGAATGAGAGGGCATAGGATGAAGTTAAGAGGTGATAGACTCAGGAGTAATCTAAGGAAAACTTTCTTATAGAAAAGGTGGAACAGTCTCCCAGTAGAGATGGTGGAAACAAAGACTGTGTTTGAATTCAAGAAAGCGTGGGACAGGTATGTGGGATCTCATAGGGAGAGGAGGAGATAGTGGATGCTAAGGATGGCCAGACTGGATGGGCCATTTGGCCTTTATCAGCCATCATATTTCTATGCTTCTATGTATCCTGGGTTAGCTGAGCAGAAAATAAAATGTGCAGAGTGGTACAATGGCTTTTGGAAACCGTTTTTAGAGTGAATGCTTATACTAGTCTGTTTTCCTTCCAAATCAAGGTCTTCTCACTTGTAAGGTGATCTTTTCCAATTCTGGAAAGTGCTGGGTGCCATGAAAAAGTCACCTGTTAACTGGAAGAGCCACTGGAAGTTTCCATGGTGGTGTTTACCAGTGACTAGCAGAAGAGAAGCTGTGAAATAGGAATATCTCCAAGAAGCTCACCTCAAACTAATCTCCTGCTTGAGAGGGGTCCTAATATTTACTTATTTATTAGGGTTTATTTATCGCTTTTCAGAAGGAATTCACGGTTTCAGCATTTGCGGTTTTGATTATTCACGGTTTTTAGCTTGCTGGCTCCTCCCCCCAAATTACATCAGCTTGTATAGAGAAATCACCGATTCCATGCATTTACAGAGAAAATCACCAATTCCCAGCATTTTCTTCACCGTGTTTTGCCTCTCGTTCAGGAACAGAACAGGTCTCCCACCATGTTATTTGCAGTTTCACTCTATTCACAATGGTTTTTAACAGAAAACAGTGAACAACATATGAAAAAGTTATTCACGGTTTTTCTGTATTTGCGGTTCTGTTAATCCCCTATCACAGTGAATACGGAGGGAGAAGTGTACACAGAAAGAATAAGTCAAACATAGGCAACAGATAATTACAGCAGTAAATATATTCAAACAACAAAACAAGGTACAGCATGGTATGCTACATTACAATGTAAACACAACATGCAATAAAACATTTTAATAGGGTGTAAGCAAAGATGGAACATATAAATAGATCAAATAGAGTAACAGGATTTAGAAAATAAGGCCTGGTTGAAAAGCCAAACTTTCACCTGCCTCCTGAAGTACAGATACTCTTGTGTTAAGCAAAGCCTTTCAGGGAGTGCATTCCAGATTGTGGGGGCTACTCCGGAGAAGGATTGCTAGCGGGTATCACATCATATGATGTCCTTTGGAGGGGGAGTAGTTAGGGGTGCTCCTTGGGATGACCTTAGTAACCTTGAAGGTGTGATGAGGGAGTTCCCATTCTGGACCATTTCATTTAAGGGACTTGAAGATCAGAAATACAGTTTTAATTTTAGTTCTTTATAATACTGAGTCATTGAAGTTTTTGTGAAAATGGTATGATGTGATCATGTTAACCTTCTAGGAAAGCTAAAGCATAGAGAGATGGAAAATATGGGCACCAAAAAATCTCTGTTCAGAAGAGAAAGCAATGGCTCCTCCTCCTGTTTTCCATTTCTCTCCCTCCTCTTCTTCAGTGCATGTAAATTAAGATGAAAATAAAGGTAAAATCCGGCAGAGTATTTGAAGTGTAGCTATGACAGGAAGAGAAGAAAAGAACACGATGCAGAGAGAGAGGGAAAAAAAAAAATAATAATAATAATAAGTTTATTCTTCTATACCGCCACAATCTTGCGACTTCTAGTCTTCAGCAATTCCCCTTCCTATGAACTTGAAGGAAAACAATGTTCGATATGTTACTGAGAACAAATGTCAGCATATCTAAAGTAAAGCCGTGGCACCGAAAGTGAAAGCTCTGGAGCATGTAAATCTGTTTGATGCAGCTACAAGAGAAAGAGAGAGAGGAAAAAACCCCACAAGAGAACCAAATCCACAAGCTCAAAGTCACAAGGCAAAGAGTAAATATGTCCTCATAAGATTGGTGAACACTATTTATTACACAAAAGTCCTTTATTCATCAAACGCACAAGCTTCCGGTATGATGATAAATATATTGATCCTATGAGACCTAAAGCACCCTGAAATCGAAACTTGTCTTCGTACTTTTGTGGTTTTTTACCCACGAAACTCTTAAGACTCCTGAGGCAGGCCGGTTGAGGCCGAAACATGTACATGTCGAGTCGTTGAGTTTGAACTGTTCAGTTATTTGATGAATAAAGGACTTTTGTGTAATAAATAGTGTTCACCAATTTTATTAGGACATATCCACTTTGTACCTTGCGGCAGTGACGCAGCTACAATCCATTTCAAATGGATTCAAGCTGCTGCCGAGGTACTTAAATCAAATGACTAGAGAGAGACACACAGCATGTCTTGCTAAGAAAAAAATATACGTTTATAGCTGTGTGTGTGCAGTACTCCGCAGGTATCAGCTATGGGCTGGATTCTATAAATGGCACTGTCATCATCGGCCACCTAAAAAACGGCCGCCGATCATGTTAATCATGCAACAGCGCCGTTCCTAGAATTGTGGTTTCATGAAACGTAGGTGCATGAAATGTAGACCAAGCACCTACGTTTCATTTCCAGCACCTACGTTTCATGTGATTCACGGCTACAGAGGCGCTTTGTAATGCCTAATGTCATTTCCGGTGTTAACCATGCCTACAGTGGTGTTAGGCATCGTAAAGTGTCTCTGTGGCCACAATGAAGGCATCATTTTTCTAGGAGCCTCCATTAAAAAAAAAAATGATTTCAATCATTTTTAAATAGCTTTTCCTACTTAAGGCCCCCTTCTATCAAGCCACATTAGGGTTTGTTTGTTTTTTAATCACCAACTGCTGGGGTAAAAGCTTTGATGGTCAAAGGAATTCCTAAGAGTGTTAGAGCTTTTACCGCAGATGCTCATAGGAATTCCTATGAGATTCGAAGCTTTTGTCGCAGTGGCCGGCGATTAAAAATCCTAACGTGGCTTGATAAAAAGAGGCCTATACTAGGCACCAGTAGGGCACATATCAACGCCTATCATAAAGCACCAATTACAGAATATGGGTCTATGTAACAAAACCGCTCCATGCAGTTTACAATTTTATACTGTAGCACACATGTATAAGCAGAATACCCAACCTAGGGTTACTAGATTGTCCAGGAAAACCCGGATATGTCCTCTTTTTAGAGGACTGACTTGGTCCCCCGATGGACTTTCTAAAACCCGGTAGTTTTTCCAGGTTTTGGAAACCCCGACCTCCTGGCCACTTCTGGAAGGTCACTTACCACGTGCAGATGATTTCACACACCTATGCACACGCTCGGAGACCCTCAAGACGCAGCCCGGATGTTGGAAAACAAAGATGAGGCATTTTGGAGGTTGGGCTAGAGGCAGAATGGGGCTTGGCTAGAGGTAGAACAGGGCAGGGCTGGAGGCGAAACGGGGCAAGACCATGTGTCCAGGTTTCTCTGGACAAAAATCTAGTAATCCTAACCCAATCAGATCTGTTTAACTAGGAGACAGGTCAATGATAATGAAACTAGTCAAATATGATAAATATATTGCATATTATCTGGATTATGTTATAGTGTTGATCCTGGCTCCTGAAGATGCCGAGGTAAAATATAGTACTGTGTCAAGTAAGACTAAAGCCACTAAATGTTTGGATGAAAGATCATTATAATATATTAATACAACTTTACTGTGGCTTATATAAATAGCATCATGTTCTGCAGAACACTATAACATATTTCTCTTTGGACCTCAGATTCCGTGTGGTAACACAACTCACTTACAGAACACAAGGTCACAGGTCCATCACAAGTTTCTTTTTTTTCTGCAACTTATTCATTACTTAAACTCTAATTTATCTGAGACAGGTTATACCGTGTTTCCCCCAAAATAAGCCCTAGCATGATTTTTAAAGATGCTCTTAATATAAGCCCTACCCCAAAAATAAGCCTTAGTTAAGATTGACCCCCAAAGCCACCCTGACACTCCTCGACTCCTTTCCTGACATGAGTGCTGCCTGATTTGCAATCATTTCTCCCTTCCTCTCCTCCACCCAATTCGTCATCTTTCCTGTCTCTTCTCCCCCCCCCCCATGTGCAGCAACTTTCCTCGCTTCTCACCCATCCCCTTGTGCAGCAGCTCCAAGGCCTCCAAAAACAGCGGCAGTGCTCTGAACGGGCTACTTCACAGCCTTCCCCGCCAGGGCCGAGCCTTCCCTCTGCAGCATCTTTCTATCCCTCCCTCTATGCAGCGGAACCCCATCAATCCTCCTACCATGAGCCTGACATACCTCCACTCCGAAGCCTCCAAAACAGAAGTGGTGGCAACGCTCTGAACGGACTGCTTTGCTGCCTTCCCTGCCAGGGCCTTCTCTCTGCCACGTCACTGAATAGGCTGCTTTACTGCCTTCACCATCGGGGCCTACTCTCTGCCACATGGATTCCCTCTGCTGTGTCACTGATGACATCATCAGTGATGCAGAAGAGGGAAGGCCCCGGCGGAGAAGGCAGCAAATCCATAATCGAGCGTGCCTGATATGTTTGTTTAGTGTGCAGATCCACCCATTGTTGTCCCGTCATGGTAAAAGACACCTCTGATAATTACCACAGCTTGTGTAGTATCCATTGGGCTGATTATACTGTCTAATCTGAACACTGATGTTTCCAGTTCCCCGATATTCTTGGTCCTACAGTAGGAGAACAGAGGTTTTTCTCCAATCACTGGACATGCCAATTGAACAACTTGCCAATGAGACCAAGTCACGTGTCAATAATCTGAATGAATCTGTGCCTTTAGCGAGACACTGGACTTTGATGAATCATAAGTTACAAGATTTGAAATGGCGAGCTATTGACTCAGTTGAAGTGGGTTGGGAGGAAGGTAATTATGAGAGAATCTTGGATTTGAAGGAGCTCAGTTGGATCTTTGAACTTAATACTGTCATGCCCTATGGACTGAATGCAAATGCTGAATGGATGGCGGTCACTGATTAATGTGACGTGTTTGTGAGCCTTCCTGTTGGCTGATAGGTTAATGTAGCTTTAAATCACTCATGCAATATACGTATAAAATGAGAGCCCAGTGCATGGTGAGTCACAATATGACAAAGAGAAGGGAAGGGAACCCGCTCTGTGATCAACATGGGGCCACCTGAGCAAGTGACCTGTCGATCGCGATCGACGTATTGGGCACCCCTATATTATAGTGTCCTACAGAACATGATGCTGTTTATATAAGCCACAGCGAAGTTGTGTTAATATATTATAATTGTCAACACTATTGTAAGTAGCCACATAGGATTGGACTTGCCTGGTTGAAAGATCAGCAATATGGACATAAAAATATACGAGTATACTGTTGTACTAGTACAGTAAAACCTTGGATTGCAAGTAACTTGGTTTACAAGTGTTCTGCAAGACAAGCAAAAACATTTGATTAAATTTTAACTTGATATACAAGCAACGTTTTGCAATAAAAGTACATACAATATACACAGATCACAACTGAGCTGACGGTTCTTCTCTCTCTGACGCTGCAGGAGTGTAGTGACTGTTCTAAATGAGCAAAGTCTTGCAATACAAATACATATAGTATTTTGTATTAATGTTTTTGGGTTGTGGAACAAATTGTCTGAGTTTCCATTATTTCTTATGGGGAAATTCACTTTGATATACGAGTGCTTTGCTTCTGGAATGAATTATGATTGCAAACCAAGGTTTTACTGTATATGAATTAGAAAGAATTTGGGGGATATAACTGAATTAAGCTACAATGGGCCCATTGAATAATCATTGTTATAAAGGCACACATGGGACTACATATGAACAATGAGATAGATATAAAATTGTTAATGAGTAATGTGAGAGAGTGATATTTATTGTTCATGAGTAAATGTGAGAGAGTTTTTGAGATAAAAGATATTTGATTATAGTAAAACGTGATTAGGTTTTATTTAGCTTCCATGGCAAGTTGCTTTGGGTAAATACCGTTAAAATGTTTTTGTGTGTGCATTTATTTGCAGGTCTATGCATGTAGAATCAAATTTAAATGCACTAAAAAATGTTTTCTCACTTTTTTAAAAATTTATAAATCATTTTAGAACATTCAAGCATTAAACACCTTGGAATCATGCAATAGATCAGACAAAATGAAATTAAAAGAAAAAGAAACTAGGAAACATTCAGACTGATCCCTCCAAGTCCACAAAAAGGACAGAGTGACCTTCCCAAATATGAGGCAAGATAAGAACCCTTATCAAAAATATTACAGGAAATAAATTCTTCTTTGTTTGGTGACACTAAAACCTTAATCCATCATCAGATCTTCAAGCCCTGAAATTAATTAAAAATTAATACAACCGTAGGGCCTGGAGGGCCCCTAAATTTCAAGAAATTTTGCAATTGTTGCAGTTCAAAAAAAGATGTTAACAGTTATCAGGCCCCTTTGGGCTTCGATGCATTTATTGCAGCAGTATCACTATCGCAGCTTTGTAAAAGGAGCTCATTATCTTTACATATCGTAGATAATACAAAGGAGGCACATGATGGAAGGACATTGCAGATGGAAGCAGGGCAGGATTAATTCTTCGATGGCTCCTAGGCACACAAGTACACTGGGCCCCCCTGACCCTGCCCCACCCACATCCCACCCACTGCCCCGCCCACAACCCATTCCCATTCATTTACCTGTTTTCTTATTCACTTCTTTATTTCCACTTGTATTTCTTTTTTTTCTTTTATTTTAAAATTCAAAACAAACAACAAAGATTACCATACCAGTGTAGTTTTAGTTTAATGCAAGCCCCAAACATTTCTGAACAAATCCCCTTTCTTTCCCTTCCCACCTACTTTAATTTGGAACCCTTTCCATACGTATATAAAAGTGTTCAAATGCATTGTAAAGCAGTAATACTATCCAAAACATAAATCTATATTAATAACCAAGTTTGCAACTCCTCTCAATTACCTCACTCTGTCGTCCAACTTTAACCCATATGTATGTATAAACAACCAAATCTGTAACTCCTCTGGTATGTTTCACTCCATGTATGTTAATTTGCAACAAAACAACAAGGCAAGCGGTCCACCAAAGAATCCAGCGTGGAAGAAAAGATCGGCAGACAATAAGGAGATTCAAATCAGGTTTACTCAAGGTGCTCCCAGGAACCATGCCAGATGCATTTCGCCAAACAAGGCTGGTCAATGCTAACAGAAAACCATGGGCTCCTTTTACGAAGGCGCGTTAGCGGATTTAACGCGTGCAACTTTTCATCACGCTCTAACCCACTCGCTAGCCCAAAAACTACCGCCTGCTTAAAAGGAGGCAGTAGCGGCTAGCGCATGTTGAACTGCTAACGCGCCTTCATAAAAGGAGCCCCATGTCTTTCATACACACAGGACACAGAACCACCCTCACCCAGTATGGAATAAGTAATCAAAAGCTAACTCTTTTTACAAAAGCACGGAAGAGGTTTTTAGCACTGGCTGGCGGGCTGAATGTTCTGCACTGTTCTGACGATCATGGAGGAGGATGGGCAGGGGAGAGCTTCAATGGCTGGGAGGGTGTAGATGGGCTGGAGTAAGTCTTAACAGAGATTTCGGCAGTTGGAACCCAAGCACAGTACCGGGTAAAGCTTTGGATTCTCGCCCAGAAATAGCTAAGAAAAAAAAAAAAAAAAATTTAAATTGAATCAGGTTGGGCAGACTGGATGGACCATTCGGGTCTTTATCTGCCGTCATCTACTATGTTACTATGCTACTATGGAACGGTACAGTTTAGGGGGTGAAGAAACAGTGGTGCATATCCCCTAATACTGAATAAAATATAAAGATAGCAGATGTAAATTTGAAAAATAGAGAAATAACAAATCACTTTACAAATTAAAAATGAAACAAAAAATGGAAAATAAGATAATACCATTTTATTGGACTAATACATTTTGTAATTAGCTTTCAGAGGTCAAACCCTCTTTCCTTAGGTCAGTATATTACTGTTACAGTATCCTGTCCTGACCTGAGGAAGGCGAATTTGGTCTCTGAAAGTTAGTCAAAAATGTATTAAAATTAGTCTAATAAAATGATCACCATATTTCCATTTTCTATTTCTAAACATTTATCAACACAGCTACAATACTACTTTATCCTAAAGCAAAAAATATAATTTTTTTTCTACCTTTGTCATGTGGTTTCTGCTTTCCTCATCTTCATGTCATTCTCTTTCTTCCATCCACTGTCTCCCCCTGCCATCTCTCCCTCCTCCCCCCCTTTGGTCTGCCATCTTTCTCCTTTCATTCTCTTTCCCTCCCCCTGTGGTTTTTAGCATCTCTCTCTTCTCATTTCCTCCGCTCAGATCTGATATCTCTGTCTCCTTCCCCGTTCTCTGGCATCTCTCTCTCCTCTCTCTCTTCCCTTTCCTTCTCTGGTCTTCCTTCTTTATTTTCTGCCTCCGTTTAAATTAAATTCTTTCTTACTATGCAGTCCTCAGTTTCCCTCTTTTCACTGTGTCTACCCACAGCATGCCACCCCTTTCCTTCACTATCTCACTAACTCTATCTTCTTCCCCCATCCAGCATATGTCCTTTTTCTATATCCCTCCTTCCATCCAGTATGTGTTCTCTTTCTCCACTTCTATTCAGCATTTGCTCTCCCTTCTCCCCACTTCCATCATCTGCCCCTTTTCTCTTTCCCCCCACTTCCATCATCTTCCCTCTTCTCTCTTTCCCCCACTTCCATCATCTGCCCTCTTCTCTTTCCCCCCACTTCCATCATCTGCCCCTATTCTCGCTTTCCCCCACATCCATCATCTGCCCCCTTTTCTCAATCTTTCCATCCACCACAGGCCCATCTCTCTCCCTTCCTCTCAACTTTCTTTCCGATTTTGGCAACAAGATCAGCAACGCGCCCCCCCCCCCCCGCGCCACTTAAGATCGGCATAGGAATTGAATGGGCTTTGGTGCATGTACTTCGGCAGCATGGCTACTGTGGCTTTGTATAAGGGGCTTTTAATGTTATTTTGTTTATGATGTGGCTGAAATGTTAGCTGACACACACCGGTAAAATCCAGGCCTTGGTAAAGTATTGAGACTGTTATCCCCTAAGGAGGGTCTGGTTTCTTAAAGCTTTTCACCTCACACTGAGGATTCACTTCACTATTATAAATTCACATTGAAATTATTACAATGTGGGTTTCCCAAACTTGACCATTTTGTAAATATCAGCATTTACTGCATTATTTTTGTCTTTACAAGGCAAATTTTTGGCATTCCTGTTGGGGATCAAGACAAACATTGGGTATCTCACTTCATAGGTAAACACTGACAAACTCTTAAGGTAAGATAATTTTGTTTCTCACTAAAATTGCAGAATTTTCTGCTATAAAATTTCTTAAAATGTTTAATTTAAAAAAATATTTAAATTTTAGAATTTTCATTGTTATTTGAAAACATATCATATATGAAATACAGTATGTTGCAAGAATCTCATACATATTAGTCATAGCTGAAATAAATTTACTGTTTTCATTACCACAATTTCATTTTGTTCTTCTACAGGATGGTACAGAAGGGAAGAGAGAGCCATGAAGTTTGCTATCCTAAGAATTTGGCAGGAACCCACTGACCACTTAACCAACTGCTACTTCTGCATGGTGGTCCCTTCCAAATGTCAAACTGGCAAGCATTTATCTGCAATCATATATCCAGACATTCCTTCATCCATCACCCCGGTGCCACATTGCCCACTCCCCCACAGAGAGAGAGCAACAGGTCAGAGAGTGAGGGAGACATTGTAGGTCCAGTTTACAATAACAGTGGTGCAGCTGATGAGAGAAACCCATACTATCCAAAGCAAAAGACCTCAACGACTTGATCAGAGATCTTGGTCTTGCCAAGTCCAATGTCGAGCTTTTGACATCTAGGCTCAAGCAGTGGAACTTGTTGGATGAAAGTGTGCAAGTCACAGATCAGAGGAAACAAGGTTTTTCCACTTTCTTCACCCATCAAGATGAGTTCTGCTTTTTCCACAATAGGACCAGTCTGCTTGAGGCAATTGGAATCGCCTGTAACCTGAAAGAGTGGCATCTCTTCAGTGACATCTCATCCAGGAGCATCATAGCCGTGAACCTCAAAGAGGATTACAACAGTATCAAGACCTTACTAGGCACTTTGAAGTATGATGAATATGGCTGAGAGGTCATTGAAGATTTCAAAATGGTGGCATTCCTAATGGATCTCAAGGGCAGTTTTACCAGGTTTCCCTGCTATCTCTATCTTTGGGACAGCAAGGATACAAAGGCATACTACCAAAGGCAGGACTGGACATAATGGACGGAGTTCTCTGTGGGAGAAATGTCAAATGGGAACCACTGTGGACCCTCCAGAAGGTGCTAAAACAACCACTGCACATCAAATTGTACCTAATGAAACAATATGTCAGAGCACAAGATAAGGAGTCGGCAGCCTTTAAGTACCTTCCCTAATCTGTCTGAGGCAAAGGTCAAAGCTGGTCTCTTTGTCAGATAGTACAAGGAATTTCCCAAGAAACTAACTAGAAAGGAGAAAGCAGCTTAGAACAACTTTGTTGCGTCTGGGGCTCATTGAGCAATCCCAAGGCTGAAAACTATGTGGTGTTGGTTGAGAATCTGGTGAAGAATTACAGTAAAATGGGCTGTAGGATCTCTCTCAAAGTCTATGTCGTTGATACTCATCTTGAGACATTCAAAGAGAATATAGGAGCATACTCGGAGGAGCAAGGTGAGCACTTCCACCAGGATATACTGGATTTCAAACACTGCTACCAAGGACAAAATAATGAGAACATGGTGGGAGACTACATCTGAGGGCAGATTCATGAAAGTGACTTATAATATAATTGCATATCTCAAAAAACTACTCACTTCTAAATTTTCTTTGGTCATCTTTGTATAACCACAATATAAATACATGTTAGTTCTGATTCATATATTGCTTTTTATGACTCTATAAGAATGAAAAGATGAAAAAGCAGCATTTTCACATTTTTAAATAGGTAAATAGCATAATGTGACTATCCTGGTCACAAAAGCAAAGTTTTATGGAAATACGTAACAGACATTTTCTATACTTTTAAGGCATGATCAATTAGGATATTACTCTTCCTTCCCAGGAACAAAAATCGTGTTACATAGTGTTATTGTTTGATTGCAATAGTGTCAGGCAAGAGACATCATCTTGGATGTGGAATACAGTCGTTGATTGATTATGGGGTTCATTTTCAAAACAGAAAAATGTCCAAAAAGCAACACAAAGCAGCAGCTGGGCATTTTTTCGACCAAACTTTCAAATTGCTACTTTCAAACCCCGTTTTTTTTCTACACTTTTCTATGCAAGTCACCTGCATGTTGGAGGAATGTTCTGGGCAAGCTTATGATTTGGATGTTTTTCTGCAATAATAGAACATTATAGAAAATATCCAGAGCAAAAACATAGCAAGTTTGAGGCTAGACCTGTTTCAATATAGAATAAATGCTGATAAGGTGCCCAAACTGCGCAGATGACCTCTGAAGGGATTAAGGTATGAACCCCCCCCCTCCCCAACTTATTTCCCCAGTAGTCACTGACCCCCTCACACATATCCAAAAATGTGAAAGAAACAGTGTATACCATCCTGTATGGCAACTGCAGATGTTATGGCCAGTCCTATTAGAGCAGCAAACAGGTCCCTAGAACAACCTAGTTGCCAGTGTAGTGGACTGCAGAGAAGGGGACTTAGGCCCATATCCCACTCTAATTAGTATATTTGTGTTGGAAAGTGTAAACCCCTCCAAAGCCCACCAAAAACCTACTGAACCCAACCATATACCACAATAATAGTCCCTATGCCTCTAGGTGTCACCAGTATTTAGGTATAGAGAATGACACAGACAATTTTTTCCCCCGTCCCAGCAGAAACTCAGCTTTGTCACTGTCCCTGTAAGCTCTGCATTAAACACACAAGCCTTGAACACTTATGATTTTAAAATGTTTCAGGCTTGTGCAGATGAGGACAGAGCTTGCAGGAATGGGGTAGGGGCAGGGATGGGACGGGAAAATGAGTTCCCATGCGGACGGGGAAACAATTGGTGGGTTTTGGAGTGCTTTCCATACAGTGTATAGGGGTAACAGTGAGATGTGTTCCTGGGACCTTTTATGTGAAGTCTAGTGCAGGAATCCCTGAGTGTAAATGGTGTCAGCAGGAGTCGGGACTCTTCTGTCTGCTCAGTGGCATAGTAAGGGGGGGCAGGTGGGGTGGTCCGCACCAGGTGCCGGCTTGGTGAAGGCACAGGCACCTGTCCTCCTCTCCGCCCCCTGCTCCTTCTCCGTCCCCGCCCCCCACAAACACACACACACAGTCACACATGCATGATGCTTCCCTTCCCCCTGTACTTATGTCATGTTCCTGGTACAAACAGCACCAGCATCGGATCTTCCTATGATGTCACTTCCTGGACCCACGCCTAGGAAGTGACGTCAGAGAAAGAGCCAAGACTGGTGCAGTAGCAGCTTGGGGGTTGTTGATCACACCAGGAAGGTTACAGAGGTATGGGGGAAGGGAAGCAGTGGGGGCAGGGAAGGAGCATGTAGAGGTGGGGAGAAGGGGTGGTGCCACCACCCTGGGTGCCTCTCACCCTCGCAACGCCACTGTTTCTGCTGGTCTCCCTGCCGGTTAATCAGCTGAGCCGGCAGGACATGAGGAGACCTACAGCTCAGTTGACTGGGGCAGGGAGAACAGCTTTGACAGGAGGGATGAGCAATCGCTAGGCAAAGTTCCTCCCACTCTTTATTGGTGATTCTCTGCACACATAGCATGCATATAATGTGCATGCTATTATGCTGAGAATTGCCCAGAAAATAAAAGTTGCTCCCACTACAAGCACTACATTGACACCCCAGATTTTACTGGTGAGTTTTGAGAATCTTCTTCTCATTGTCTAATTAAACTCTGGAATTTATTGCCAGAGAATGTGGTTAAAGCAGTTAACTTAGCAGGGCTCAAAAAAGATTTGGACAATGTTCTAAAAGACAGGTCTATAAACCATTATTGGGAAAATCTACTCCTTTTTTTCTAGAATGCACAGCATGCAATAAGTATTACTCTTTTAGTATAGTGCAGGTACAGTACTTGTGACCGGGAATGCCATGGTTGGAAAAGGGATACTGGGCTCAATAAACCTTTAGTTTGTCCCAGTACGGCAAGACTGATGTTCTCATCTACCTTCACTCAAGACAGTGCACGTGCCCATGCTTTCTCAGAGGTGGCTCCAGCAGAATGGACTAAGTTTCATCAAACATAATAGATTTTATAAGCTCCTTATCACTACTCACTGGCAGGTTTATTTGGTCTTTGAATGACAGGCAGTTTGAAAAATTGGCCCAGCTGATGAAAACATCACACAGCGATAGCAGCATGCAGATATTGAAATTGTGTGTAGGGAGACAGGACTTATAATTTTGGTCAGAAGTTTTTTGAATTTAGGGCTCCTTTTACTAAGCTGCGCATTGAGCTGGCGTTAGTTCTTGGCGCATAGTGCAAGGTAGGCGCGCGCTAAAAACGCTAGCACACGTTAGTAAAAGGAGCCCTAAATTTCAATTTCATTATATTTTTAGGAGTTCTTGAAGAGCCAAGACATTTCCTGGTGCAGCAGTGAAATGCTGGCGAATGTCAGATGAGGACCTAAATATTTAATGACATTTTGAAAGATGTTTAGATTTTGGTATTAAACTTCAAAGTAAAAAAAAAAAAAATTGAAAATCCACCCTGGGAGGATTTGTTGACTTATATTGCATTTGAGGTTTTTCGTTTCTAAGTAAAAGCAGTAGTTTATTCAGGTGTGATGTGATATATAGTGAAAAATTGTTATGCATCATATCTTTTATGATAAAGGCTCCACTAACTTCATTGGTTTGTTGTAGTCTTATAAACATACAATATGCAACAAATCATCTGTGATGACAAAGCACATGCTTATGTGACTCATATAAAGGCACGTTCAAAAGCAGATTGTAGGCAGTAATGACTTACACGTGTATTTTGTACTTGTTTGTACATATGTAACAAAATATCCACTGCAATTTCAATAATCACAGCTCTTATAGCAAATAAATTCTATATAAATAATAATCTTATTAGAATGTGAAGTGCTCAGACCTTATAACCTGTGTTTTTAGTGTTATCACCAAAACGAGGTTAACAAGGGGACCATCATTGCCTTCACTGTCCCCTGACCACCTGCATTATATAAACAAACTCTCAACGTGATTTGTTCATAATGAATAATGTACTTATCTCTGCCAGGTGGTAGTTGATGATGTTTAACCTCGTTCAAGCAAACGTAAACCAAGTGATGTGACTTTAAAAAAAATTTTTCTCTTTATGTGAAGGCAATGATGGTCCCCTTGTTAACCTCGTTTTGGTGATAACACTAAAAACACAGGTTATAAGGTCTGAGCACTTCACATTCTAATAAGATTATTATTTATATAGAATTTATTTGCTATAAGAGCTGTGATTATTGAAATTGCCATAGATCATCATCACAGAGTATAATTATCTATTCCTCCAGAGATAAGTTTACAAAATATCCACTTCCATTTTCTCAATTACTACAGCCTCTGAGGGAAATTTTATGAAGATTCAAACACTTATCCGTTTTTATAAAGTAGGCTAAACAGAGACACCTTCTTGCCCTTTTTGACCTTGGCAGCCTATTATAAAATTATCCTCATCAACTTTTGCTTAGACCAGGATTTAAGGTTGGAGGCAGGCTGGGTGCAGCATGGCATAACAAAATTCAGCACTCTGCCTATAGTTTATATTTATAATTTAGGCTAGGAAACGTATTAGAGGAGAACCTGGAAACATTTTGGAGAAAGCATTTTGCACTCAGCTGTGAAATCTGTCCTCAAAGGATATTCTCACATTTCAGACAGTAACTGGGTCTAAAAAGAGTTTGGCCATGTTTCTGAAGAAAAAGATCATGAAGACTTAGGAAAACTATCACTTATTCCTGGGCATGAGAAGCAAGGATTGGAGTTACTCTTTGAGATATTTCACATACAGTATTTCCTAATGACCTGGACTGGCTAGTACCCAAGACAGGATGCTGGAGTTGATTAACCTTTGGTCTAACACATATTATTCTCTTAAGATCAATGTATGCAAATAAAAACATATACATCATAAGTTAAAGAGTTAAACATGTAGAAGACATGACAATCCTCTATAATAAAACTAAGCGCGCATGCGCGCTTAGGGTTTTGTGATCCCTACCACCGTGCTGTGTGCCTCCGTGCCAAATTCGATTTGCGGTGCATGGGGCGGCTTGTGGCACGTGGGGCAGCTCACGACGGCTTGCGGCGCGTGAAGAGATTTGAGCGGCGGTGGTGGTTTGACTTCTGCACTGCCACTGCCGGGACGCCTCTTCTCACCGCTGGACCAGCAAATGCAGCAGCCACGGGGCTAGGCCGGCCCACTTCGATAATGCAAGGTGGGCCGGCCTAGCAGAAGCCCCGAGGCTTCCTGGGCTAGCAGATGCTGGACAGGGGGAGCAGGGAAAGGAGAAGGGGTACTACTGGACAGGCGGATCAGGTAAGGGTTGCTGCTGGACAGGGGGGAGGTAAAAGGAAGGGAGAAGGGCTGCTGCTGGACAGGGGGCTCATAACCTTGGCTGAAACCTAAGCAGCAATAACTTGGGTGAAGGAGAAGGAAGGGAAGTACGGAAGGGGATGAGGTAGTGATGGTTTAAAATGAGTGTATAAAGAGTTAAAGATGACCAGTGTGGAGTAGTATGTGTGCTACAGGTGAAAGTTAAGGCAACAGCTTGATGATTGGTGGAGAGGGGATGAGTGTGTCTAGGATTGGTATAGGACAGGGATTGGTTAGTGGATAATTTGGCAGGGCTGTGATTTTTTTTGTGTTGTGAGACAGTTGGTGTGTGTGGAGTGGGAGTTTGAAGGCAGGGTTGAGGGAATTTGGGAGGAGAGTGGGAGTTAGGACGATACCCTCACCCTCCTCACCCACCCTACATGGTCAGGGGGGATTTGATGGGCAGTAGTTATAGCTTAAGGATGGGGTATGGTTTATGGGGGGCTTTGGTGTTGTCAGGGGCTGGAGCAGGGGTCACATCTTTACAAGTATAGGAGGCACTGAAATCCATATGACTATTAATGTTAGGGGGAAAAATGGAGTTTTTCAAAGGTATTTCTGTGTGAGAAGTTCATAGGCTCAGGGGTGCTACCACACTGAGCCGAGGTGGGGTCTTGACTTCACTGCAAGCCTCACTTTAATCTACATTTAAATACTGGTTGTGCTGATGTTTAAAATAATGCAGGGTATTTTGGCTAGGTCATCACCGACTAGCCTTTAGATAAGAGTTAAGGGGGGTAAGGCCGTCTGGATAAATTGGGTTAAGAGGGAACGTGATGTGAAGTTGTATGCTAATGAAACAATTTAATAAATGAGCTGTGGCCAATTTTTTCTCCATTAAGATGGTGTAGTGATTATTGATTGTTTCAAAGTGCTGTTGCTGTGCGAGTGCCAAGGATATGTTAATTTTTTTTTTTTCTTTTAGGCATGCAAGATTACTTTACTTCCATCACAGAACCTCGTGTATCCTGCAGCCTCTTCTAAACACATAAGCAGCAGTCAGGCAGATGTACTTTTCACGCTCAAAAAGTTTTATTGCAGTAACTTCTATAATGAAAGCTTATTTGCAAGAGCTGCTGCAGAATAAATGAGCTGCTAAATAGAAATCAGTTTATTGGATCACACTGTGGGAATGTTACAATAATCATAGTTTCTCTTTTCAGGAATGTTTTATAGTGTCTAGAAAGTAGGCGAGGAATGTCACGCTAGACTTCAACAATGCAAATTAGTACAAGAAAGCCATCTAGGGTAGAGCCAATGAGCTGTTTGCTCCCTATGATTTTTGTGCTCCACTAGGTGCATTGCTGGAGTTATTTGATCTGCCAAATAGCAATTGTCTCAAAATAATGGGAAATATTTCTATATCTTCCTGCTATATTTTCCTGGTTTTGGTACTTGAGGATTGTCACTCTCTCCATGTGATTCACCAAATAATCACTTGGGACCTCAATAATCAATGCTATTCTGGTGTCTCAAAAAGTGTAGACGATATGGAAAATGTTCAGAAAAAAATAGTAAGCGGAGTATGCCCAAGGGAAAATAGTCACACAAAGGTCCACAATACAAAGATAATAATAATAATAATTTTATTTCTTATATACCGCTATACCATAAGTTCGAAGCGGTTTACAAAGAAGGTCGTGCAGTGTTTACAGCAGGAGACATATGTTTACAACAAGATACATATGTTTGGAACAGGAAATAAGCTAGGAATTGGAACCAGGGATTTGAGATACATAGGCTAAGTTGAAGAGTGTGCATAATAAGTCGGAATTACAATGAATAATATACAGGGAATTACAATTTGGAAGCGATAATGGGGGAAGTTTACAGAGAGGAGAGGATACTGCAAAGAGAGCAGGAACAAGATACAGGAACAGGAGATGATTACATTGCGATACAGGTTAATACAAATTGAATAGGATATTACAAAGTGACCAGGAACAGGAGTTTACAATACGATACAGGTTAATACAAAGTGAGCAGGTACCGGGGAGATAGTGAAGAAAAGGCCACACATGAAGTAACAAAGCAGAAGACACCTTCATAGGGAAGCAATTTTTATTTCGAGACCAGAGAGGGCCTGTGTCAGCAAATGCCTGCAACAGGGGTCATAGCCTTGCAAATCAACTTGGCGTTCATGCGTGTTGAAACAGGAAGCAGCACTTCTGCAATCCACAGTTGTGATTATACGAACCTTTTCTGTTGCAAAGCTGTGACCCCCCCTGATTCAGGCATTTTCTGAAACACGGTCCACGCTGGTTCTTGAAATAAAAGCTGCTTCCCTAGGAAAGTGTCTCCTACTCCGTTGCTTCATCTGTAAACTTTTCTACACTATCTTTATATACAGAAAACAGTAGTAGATGGCTTTAAAAATGTAATTGGAACAATGCCAGAGGAGATACCAGTACAGATGATTCATTAATACTGTCCTTTCTGAACATGTCCCACAAGAGGCTATTCACGCCAATGCTCAGGGCAGGAGCGTCTACCCAAGGTCCCCGCCAAAACCATCCAGCACCCACCATAAACTACAAGATTGAATGTGTCTTTTATTATTCTCTTATAATAAAGATATCAATGTGGCTATAATTTCTAATTGCAAACACATATGGCAGTACTATCACATCAAATATGCAATCATAATGATCTTAAACTTTAAGCTTTAGACTTTTAGGATCCTCAGAATTGAGCTCAACAATCTATCATTATGGTTTAAGAATGCTGCTCAGATCGTCATTGATCCCTTGCATCATTATTACATGTACATTTTTTTTTTTTAATTGAAATTTTACAAATACAAAAGTATAATAAAACAAAACAATAAGCTGCAGATACCAAAATATACCTAATAATATGCAAAATATAGTATAGTTAATATACAAAGTAAAGTTAATTAGGATTTACAAGAGTCTTTACATATTCATCAAGAGGGGCCCAAATTTTTCTGAATCTGGCTATGTTATTTTGTTTGAATGTTATTTCCTCATACTTTCTGATGACACATAAAAGTATCTATTTTTTAACTTTAAGGACTCCTTTTACTATGGCGGGCTAGTGTTTTTAGCGCTCGCTACATTGCCACACGTGCTAACCCCACACTACGCGCCAAGAACTAACACCAGTTCAATGGTGGCGTTAGCGTCTAGCACGCGCTAAAACCGCTCATGCAGCTTTTAAAAGACACCAAACTCTAATAAAATAAGATAAGTGCCTAGTTTGGTGTCTTTTAAAAGATAGTTAAAGTTAAAAAATAGATACTTTATTTATTTCTACTGATAGAAAAATACAAGTAAAAAAGTAAATAATGACGCAAGGGATCGATGACGATCTGAGCAGCATTCTTAAACCATAATGATAGATTGCTGAGCTCAATTCTGAGGATCCTAAAAGTCTAAAGCTTAAAGTTTAAGATCATTATGATTGCATATTTGAGGTGATAGTGCTTTTATTATTCTCTGTCATGGCCAGACAAAGAAACCCAAGTTTACTCTTCCATGATCAATGAGAGGGAAAAATAGTAAAATATGATGTGAAACACACTGGCTGAGCTAAAACAAGACACAGTACTTATCCCCAACAGATCACACATTCACAGTTCATCGCCTTCAATGCCACTTAGTACATGACATGTTATTAATTTTACAGTATGACATAATGTCATGAAACACACTTTCTATACCAAGCTCTGAACTGAAAATGATGTTCCAACAGATATACATCCTTCCATGTTGATGACAAAACTTGAACATGCACATTTGAACAGGAAGAACTTGTTTCTCTTTTATGGGGAATGCAGGAAGGAAAAATAAGTATGGCAGAATTATTTGGTACATCATAAGAACATAAGAATAGCCTTACTGGGCCAGACCAATGTTCCATCAAGCCCAGTAGCCCGTTCTCACGGTGGCCAATCCAGGTCACTAGTACCTGACCAAAACCCAAGGTGTAGCACACTAAGGGTTCCTTTTACAAAGCTGCAATAGCGTTTTTAGCGCACGCAGGATTTTAGCGTACGCTAAACCCACGCTACGTGGCTAGAACTAACGCCAGCTCAATGCTGGCGTTAGCGTCTAGCGCACGCTAAAACCACTAGCACAGCTTTGTAAAAGGAGCCTTAAAACAATAAATTGATAGGTCAGAATATTTGATTACAAACCTTGTACCCAAAGATGATGGGAGAACTCAGCCCCTTAAGCATGCACCCAGTGGCAAAGCAAGAGTGAGTGGTGCCACTCCCCCGCCCTCTTCTCTGCCTCCCACCTTCTTCTTCCCAACCCCCCCCCCCCCATGCTGCATGTGTGTTCCATTCCCTCATACTTTTTTTTAATTTTCCAGGAGCCAGCAACCTCACAAACTTACTGCCTGCTTCGTCCCTCTGATGTCACTTCCTAGGTGTGGGGCCTGGACATGAGTCAGAGAGAAGCGATACCATTGCAGGCAGCAAGTTCATAAAGAGGTACAAGGGAAGGGAAGGGACACACGTGCACAGCAGAGGGAGAGTTGGAAAGGAGGACGGTTGCTGGCGCCCCAACCAAGACTGCGCCTGAGGTGAACCGCTCCTCCCTTACTATGTCATTGCATGCACCCCAAGAATATGACTGTGATAATAGAAATATTTAGGATGTGCACATCTAATAAGGCTAGCCACAATACCCTCTTTCTTTTCTGAGCAGTAATGTGTATTCATAGGTAGTATTATTAGTAACCTAAAATCCTAAAAGTACAGAAGGGTAAACATTTTGATCCATTTTTTTTGTTTGTTTACTATAACTGACTTCTCATAGCTAATTTTTAAAAAGCAACAACACTCTCCTAATAGTAATGATCACAAACTGAAAAAGCTGGATGCCAGAAAACCAGATTTAGTGGTATAAAAGAAAAACACCAGAATAGCATTGATTATTGAGGTCCCAAGTGATTATTTGGTGAATTACATGGAGAGAGTGACAATCCTCATGTACCAAAACCAGGAAAATGTAGCAGGAAGATATAGAAATATTTTCCATTATTTTGTGTGCCTTAGGCTTTACCAATGTTATTGTATTCTAAATGTCAATAAAGACAATTAAAAAAAAAAAAAAAAAGAATTCCCAAGAGCATCTGGATAAATTGCCTATACTAAACTAAACTAAACCTTAGGTTTATATACCGCACCAACTCCACAGTCGTAGAGCTCGGCACGGTTTACAGGAATTGAGATAAAAAAGGAACTTCGAGGAAAGGAAGAGGATAGGAGGAAAGAAGAGGGTTTGGAGGACTAAGATATCAAAGGACTAGGATATCAAAGGAGGGGGGAGTGTTACGTTTTTGAGAAAAGCCAGGTTTTCAGATGTTTACGGAAAAGTTGGAGAGAGCTCAGGTTCCGAAGAGGGGAGGTAAGGTTGTTTCAGAGCTCGGTGAATCTGAAGGGGAGGGAAGTCCCCAGCTTTCCTGGGTGGGAAATGCCTTTTGATGAAGAGAAGGATAGTTTCAACTTTTGGGTAGTTCTGGTGGTATTATATTGGCCGCATCGCTGTAACATCTTATGAAATCTGGAAAGAAGCTCTCTTTGGTACAATACAAATACTAAGGCAAACATTAGCAGTAAATTTGAAGCTAAGATCATACTCCACATAACCTGGCTTAGGAGTGAGGTTCATTCCTGTCATAGTATGTGCAAAAAAATAACCCCTTTGAAGAAATTATCTCAAGAATAACCTCCATGAAAGACTTCTAATGTCACCATTGTAATGGCTTTTCTACAAAGAACATTCTGGATAGTTCATAATGCCTGTAAAATACAATTACATATAGAGATCATAGATCCATAGATGCTTCACACATAAATAATATTTAAGCATTTATATACCACTTATAGGGCTCCTTTTACTAAGCTGCGATAGCGTTTTTAGCGCATGCAGGAATTTAGCATGCGTTAAACCTGCGCTACGCGGCTAGAACCAACGCCAGCTCAATGCTGGCATTAAGGTCTAGCGCGTGGCAATTCAGTGCTATTGCAGCTTAGTAAAAGGAGCCCATAGTCTAAGTGGTTTACATTCAGATGCTCAAGCATTTTTCCCTATCTGTGCTGGCAGGCTCACACTCTATTTAATGTAGCTGGGGCAAGGGGGAATTAAGTGACTTGCCCAGGGTCACAAGGAGCAGTGTGGGATTTGAACCCACAATCTCAGGGTACTGAGATATGCATAAAGAGTGCAATATAAGAGGAACATATTTTCAATCTTTTTTTTTTTTTGTAGAAACAAACAGCAAATCTACAATCAAAGTTATTTGGTCTTCTTCAAGGCAAGAATTGACTATTAACCATGGAAGAATCAGGGATGACTTCCATCAGGTACAAGAACAAGAAATGACCTAAGATAATACAGGACATTCTTTGCAGAAGTAACTGCCTTCTAGCTTTCTTTAACTAGGGAAGGTTCTAACTCTAGCAAACAAAACAGGATAGCTTTGTGCAAACAAAAACTTCTACTCTCAATTTATATACATCTTCTTTTTTTTATCATGTGTTTATTTTAAATACTGTGTATGTAACCCGTTTAGTTTTAAATGGTATATAAATTTTTTAAATAAATAATAAATAAATCTTCCAAATTAAAAAGGCAAATGCAATCACCATCTTACACAGCTATTACTGTTCACCAATAAAAAAAAAAAAGCAGTGCCCACTTCAAATGTGCAAACAAATCCTGATGGGACCATCAGATTCCTATATCCCTAGGCACCATCTTGTCTAGCCTAGTTAAAGAAACAAAACAGAGGGAGGAAAGAATCCCATATAAAGGGTATAGCTGATGTTAAAATAAACCCTCATTGTCAGAAACAAGAGTTAAATCTTTATAAACATTTATACATCACTGATAAGGTCGATCACATAGGGCCAGATTCACTAACCGCCCTTTTCCCATCCGGTCCATGCGTGATCCGTGGCCGGGCGCCCGATTCACAATGCGCTCGTATGCAATGTAGACCAATTGGAGGCACACCCCCCCACCAACTACACGGATTGCTGAGGAGCGATCCTGACGCATGCGCAGACCATCTTCTTTGCTTGTAGATAATCTGCACATGCGCTTGCAGTCCATGAAGAAAATTTAGCTTTTTTATTTTTTGACTTTTTGCTCGCGAGCCCATGGTTTTAACCCATGGGTTTAAAGTGGTTAAAACCATGGGTTCACACTGCAGGGAAGGGCGGCAAAGGCAGGATAGTTGGGGGCGGCAAAGGCAGAAGAGTCGGGACGACTGGTCCTCAGCAGTCGCTTCTTCTTGATCGGCCAGCCCAGGCGATGTTCCTGAATTTTGTTTAGTGAATCGAGGCCAAGCTACTTTACATGCCATTTTCCCTCATTTGCATGTACGGATTGGATCGGGTGTTGGAGGAAGGTTAATGAATCGGGTCGGGGTCTCAAAGTGGTCAGGACACGATCGGTGTCCTTGGTGAATCTAGCAAATAGTGCTTTCTATTCAAAAAAATAGAAAAATCCAGGCCACATAACAGATCTTTTTGGATATATGGATCACACAGCTAAAATTACCCTTCTGAAAAGGAGGCACTGGACTTGGGGCATTCCAAGGGTGGTCACATCTAACCAACTTCAACATCTAAGTAGCACAGTCACTAAACAAGTCATAAATCCAAGTAGCCTATACACCCAGCAGGTATAATGTGAAATATCTAATAGACTTCTCCTCTTTCTGTTAGGAGAAAAGAAAGAAATTCAGCTTTCAAGGCCCCTGGGGGAAACCTTTCCTTTCAAAGCAAAAACTCCATGTGCCTAATATTTATAGATCCAGGAACCGATGCTCCTTGTGACTTTGGGTATGTCATTCTACCCTCTGTTGCCTCAGGGACCACTTAGATTATATGCCCACTTGAAATCGGGAAATAATTTGCATACCTGCTTGCGTTATTCAACTTGACCTGGTTTTTAAAAGTGAGACAAACATGTTTTTTTCTGTTACATAGATCTTTTTGGACCCATTAGGTTGCATAAATTAGATCATTCTAAATCTAATAGATGCTGGCCCTGTCATTTAGACAATGGGACAATGGATCATCTGTTGTTCTATTGTCCTTTGATACTCAGCTTTTGGAGGTCAATATAGGGTAGAATTAATAACATTTTGGAATCAATTCTTCTAACGTATGAGGCAGTCATTTGTGGTACAATATTACATGTTAAGCCCCCTATAGATCAATATAGAGGCCGTCTTTCCTTATAATGACTGGGATAGCCATCCAGATGATCACCCGAAACTGGAATTACTACGATCGTTTAAATTTTTCGTTCTGGTGGGCAAGTCTTTGCTCTAGTTATAGATTCGAAAGGATGAACGCTGAGAATATGGGGCATGGTAATATATTTAAATTGATATGGGTCCCATTGACATCTTATGTTACCTCATTATAATTGATTGTTGATTGTGAGTCAGTTTTCGTTATTTCGATACATATCCAGGGAAGGGTGGGAGGGGGAGGGCATTTCTGCCATAAATTGTTTTTTAAATATTTACACTTGGGGTGGGCGGGAAGATATCAGTATTTGGAATAGTGTAAGGTTTTTGCAGTAATGTATGTTTTTGTGTTTTATTGAGTTATTGGATGGGTGGGTGGGTAGGGGAAAATGGCTGTTTATGAACATGTGTAAGTTAAATGTGCTTTTATTGTATAATTATACGTTGCATTTGGTATATTGCACTATTGAAGTTTTGAAAATTAATAAAGATTTTTTTGTTTTTTAAAGTGAGTATGCCTACCATCCAGCGTGTGCTGCATTCTAGTTGGTCAAAGGATGGGAGCTGCTTCTCTTGCCCTGTAAGAAAACGCACACTTGCAACTTAGGTATGCCTGTCCTCAGATGCCTCCTATTTAAGATTAGCAGAAAAGATAAGAGGAATTGATCTGCAGACGTAAAGCAGATAGAGAGCAGACCAGATGCACCATGCAATGAGAGCAACAGGATATTTATCTGCCATCATACACAAATGCCTAACATGGCCACATTTTGCCTAAAAATAGATTGTGTGAAGGGCTTACAACCAGAAGGAACCACTAAATAGACTGGCAAATAGTCAAATGGTTATTTGCCAGTCTGTTTGTTAAGAGGGAAGGATATTTTACTGTTTTCTCTGGTTGTAAGCCCCCCTTCCCAAACTACCCCATATCACATAATTTATTCTGCATCATGCCACCTCTCCTTCACCGAAGGATCTGGCATTTGCCACTCCCCCCCCCCCTCCCAAGTGTAGCTCAGTTTCTGGGTGTTGGCATTAGATCTAATAATTTTGCAGTAACTGCCCCTTCTCTTTGGAATTCAATCCCTAACCAACTTCGTTTAGAAGTTTCTCTTCCTCATTTTAAAAATAACTTAAAAACTTTTCTATTCCAAAATGCTTGTGACACCTAACTGCCCTTATTAGGGCTAAAATTTTTAAACTTTTAATTTTTAATTATCATTATTTTTTTTTAATCCCCTTCCTATCGTATCTACCTTTTATGTTAACTTTACTTGATTATTGTAGTTCCTCCCTCTTTCCTTTTGTGCCCGTTCGTTTATATGTTGTGCATTATTTGCTTTGTGACTCATCTCAAGCTCTAACTATGTAAGCCTGTGTCTTTGGTTCCTCATTAGCACTTATTGGTACACCGTTTAGAAGTTTGATTGAGCGGTATAAAATTTTTTTTTTAATAAACTTGATAAACTGCATCCGCTTCTTGCGCTAACTCAGCAGGCTTCCCTCTGCCATGTCCCGCCAGAGAGAAAACATGAAGTGACTTCAGCAAAGGTAGGGCGCAGCAGAGGGAAGCCTGCAGAGTCAAAATAGGAAGTGAATATGTGTCAATGCTCCTGCCTGCAAATGTAACCCCACCCTCCACAGGGCAAGCACTACCTTACTTTACTTAATTGTAGTAACTTAATAGGACGATACCTTAGGCTGTACTCCCCTTTGGAGGATGAGGCACAATAAAATAGGGCAGGGGAATAGGAGACACAGCAAGCTACATTTGCTGGACAGATAAGAGTTTAGATGCCAATATCTTACAATAAAAATATTATAAATATGTGACAAGGAAACAAGAGTGTGTTTTATATGTTTCTTATATTTTTTTCCCCTTAAATAATCCTAACTGGATCTAATTTACAAACTTAGAATAAATACAGTAAAAAAAAAAAAAAGAAATTGCTAATTGCTAATTTAAAAATGTATTAAAACATTCTAATTAAAATTGTTCAATGTTTAAAATCACATACAAGTAGTAACAATTCCAGTCTAAAACCTGTACTTTTGAGTACCCAAGTAAAAAGGAAAATCAAATCTCCCAAAAGCACACAAACAAAAACGTATCTCCTGTGTGTTGGGCACCTTGCTTCGGGCTGCAAGTACTACTAGAACCCTAGACTCCTCAGTCTGAATTCTGGATCTTGGTGTTCTGAAGGCTGTGGAAGAAGCTTATAATTCACCTCTAACATTAAGGGCTCCTTTTACAAAGGTGTGCTAACTCTTACACCCCCCTCAGCTAACAGGCCTGCCTTAGCTCAAGGCTCAGCCCTACTTTCCCTGCCTGCTCTAACTTTAGCTTTTAAACAATGCTGCAGTTCAACTCCAATAAATACCTTATAGAAAAAAAAGGCAAAAAGAAAAACACTTCTTAAATTCCTAGCTTTCCTCAAAGTCCACTCACAGACATAGGCTATCCTCTAGTTTAGCCTGTGCAACTATTAATACAGCCACTATTTCTTCCTCTTTAACAATATTATTTCTCCACCAGTGTCAGCTCCCTCAGCAGCATCCTGTCTTATCCTAAGCTATCTCCTGACACACCCAGGTAACAGCAGCCAGCAGAATGTTTACCCTGGTTACCATGGCAACCAGCAAGCACATGTATGCCTATGCAATATGTCTTAGGCTTAACCTTAAGATAACTTAGACCTTATTGATTTTGTTAGCAAATGTGTTCTTTGATAAGAAAGGACCGGTCATATTTCTTTTATATAAATAAAATTGATTTACTGCCCCCCTTTCTTTCTTTCTGTCTCTGTCCCCCTGTGTGTCTCTGTCTGTCTCTTCCCTGCCCCCCCCCCCCCGTCTTACTGTCTCTTTCCCTGGATGTCTGTCAGTCTTTCTTTCTTTCTGTATCTTCTCCCTTCCTTTTACCTCCCATGTCCCCTGTCCAGAAGTAGCCTTTCTCCTAAACACACCCCTCCCCCCAAAGAAAACCAAGATAGTTTATTGTTCTCAACCAATTAAAACCCTCCCCCAAATCAAAGCAAGATCTTTTCCTGTCCCCAACAAATCACACCCCTCTCCCCAAATGGAAGCAAGATTGTTCACTTCCCCCCTTCCCAACACCGCCCCCCCTTTGCCTAAAGTAATGTAAGATCGTTCACTGATTCTCCAGCATACACACCAACCAAATTAAATCAAAATATTTCCCTTCCCCAAACAGGCTTATTTGAGAAGGGGCTCGGCGCAAGCCATCCTGTTGAGATTTGGAAACCGCCTCGCGCAGAACGCAACTGCCGCGGGCCTAGGGTGTAGGCATCAGGTTGGGCACCTCAGTGAGGCAGCAGGTATTGCGGCGCTGGAGCAGTGCAGAAGAGGAGGAAGATGGGTGTGTGGCTCTCTTCTCTTCCTTTCCTCCTCCTCCCTTTCCTGCTCCCACAGTCTCCAGAACCCTTTTGCGAACTTTTCGCGAGAGGGAGCGCAACAGCGGGGCCGGGGCGGGTGACAAAGATGTGCGGCGGGGCTTCTTTTTGGCGTCGGTGAGGCAGGAAAGGTTGGAGAGGGATTTTTGCCTGCGCAGGTTCGAGCCGCCGCCATCCGCCACCCGGAACACCTTCAGCTCGCCAGTCCCGCACAGGGATAGCGGCCAATCCTCCGCCAGGGCCTTCGGGAGAGTCCTCAGCGGCTCGGAATTGCAAACAAAGAAGGGATGGCGTCTCTGCTGCTGAACTTCTTGCCTCCCACCCCCTTCCCTCCGGCTCCGATGCATTGGAGGGCCGCAAATGTGGGGCAGTTGTAGGCGCGCTTGCGCATTCCTTCCTCCATGGACATACAGATCAGGGAACACGCAGGTAGGAGTGCGCATGCACGCTTAGCATTTTATTATATTAGATATAGTTTTTGCATATGCATTATAATATGGTCACTTGGTGGTCTGTATTAATTTTATTCACTTGTGTTGCAACTTTTCAAATATCACTTGCCATTTTCTTTCTATCCATTTATCTTGTTTTTTGGATTTATTAACTTCATCAGTCTAAGTTATTCTTTACTTTTTCTTTGCACCATATCACTTTTTGTGCATGTTACACATAATTTTGGATTTACTACCTTAGAATCAGAATGCCTCGGCCAAGCTCATCTTCGCTAAAAGTAAATTTGACCATGTCTCCCCGCTCCTGGCCAAGCTCCACTTGCTTCCGATAATCGCCAGGGTCCACTATAAATGCGCCTGTTTAACTTTCAAAATCTTACATGGTATCTTCCCTCCCTTTATCCCTCTTTCTTGGAATTCCTCAAACCCTAATACCACCAGATCCTCCCACAAATTAAAACTATCCTTCCCCTCGCTAAAAGGCATTTCCCACACAGGAAAGCTAGGGACCTCCCTCCACTTCAAAATCACTGAGCTCTGGAACAACCTTACCTCCCCTCTTTGGAACTTGAGCTCTCTCCAAGTTTTCCGCAAACATCTGAAAACCTGGCTTTCCTCAAAAAATGTAAGTCTCCCTCCAACTTAGGAATCAAGGAAACTCTTATATCTTGGCATCCCAAGTCCTCTAAATTTTCTTCATACTTCTACCTCTAACCCTCTGTTGTAGTTCCTTCCTATTTATCCTACTGTAAACCGCGTCAAGCTCTACGAACGTGGAGATGATGCGGTATACAAACCTAAGGATTAGATTAGATTAGAATCTCCCTTACAGTTTTCATACCACTCCTTTGTAATTTATCATCCATAGGACCCCTGAAGAAGACATCTTGTCAAAACGCAGACTGTGTTGGGTCCTGCGCTACTAGGTCCTTATGATTTGTGTGTGGATTATTTACTATTTTTTCATGTGGAGCAATTTACTGTATATTAAAGTCCATTTCAGGATCATTGTAATTCCACAGTGGTTTTTCTGCTTTGGTTGGATTCTTCTCTCTGTGGATTCTTTGGGGTCAATTCTTTTTGGTTTGAGTTTATGCAATATGTCTCTCAGAATTCTGCAGCAATTAATCTCTTCATGAGACCAGAGCCCTCTCAGCCTCAGAAAAATATTTTTAACCCCACAGGGGAAACACAAAGGTGATGAGGTTCAGGAAGGAGGAGGTTTAGAAAGAGGGAGGAGTTGCTAGTTTGTGGGCCAGTAAGTAGAGGCAATTGCTAGATCCAGGTGTGGGAGAGGGGAGAAAGGTGGCTACTGCTGAATTGTCATGTAGCTATGACACTGCCTCACACAGACAACTTTAGGCAAACTGTGGCCACGTTGTTCATTGCCTCCAGACAAAAAGGTGGGGGGAGGAGACTAGCACAAATACTTTAAATAAATAAAATTATTATAAGAGCCACCGATAAATATTTAGTTTCCACCAAGGCTGGGCATTGGAGAAGAGCAGATGTAGTGTCAATTCATAAAAGTGGTCACAGAGATGAAGCAGGAAACTACAGGCCAGTAAGCCTCACTTCAGTTATTGGAAAAATAATGGAAGTATTGCTGAAGGAAAGCAGTGAAATTTCTAAAATCTAATGGGTTACAGACTCTGAGACAACATGGTTTTACTAAAGGTAAATAATACCAAACAAATCTGTTTGACGTTTTTGATTGGGTGACCATAGAATTGGATCAAGAGCATATGCTAGATATAACTTACTTAGATTTCAGCAAAGTCTTTGACACGGTTCCTCATAGGAGACTCTGGAACAAACTTGACGGGCTGAAGTTAGGACCCAAAGTGGTGAACTGGATTAGAAACTGGTTGATGGACAGACTTCAGAGGGTAGTGGTTAATGGAATTCACTTGGAGGAAGTAAAGTGAGTAGTGGAGTCCCTAAAGGATTCGTGCTAGGGTCAATCCTGTTCAATATGTTTTTGAGCGACATTGCTGAAGGGTTAGAAGGAAAGGTTTGTCTTTTTGCAGATGATACCAAGATTTGGTAACAGAGTAGACACTAAGGAAGTAGAAAACATGAAAAAAGGTCTGCAAAAGTTAGAGTAATGGTCTAATATCTGGCAACTAAAATTCAATGCAAAGAAGTGCCTTTGGGGATTAGAAATTGGAAGGAGTCATATGTGCTGGGAGGTGAGAGGCTGATATGCATGAATGGGGAGAGGGATATTGAGTTGATAGTATCTGAAGATCTAATGGCAGAGAAACAGTGTGACAAGACACTGGCTGTTGCCAGAAGGATGATAGGCTGTATAGAGAGAGGCATAACCAGTAGAAGAAAGAAGGTATTGATGCCCCTGTACAGGTCATTGGTGAGCCCCCACTTGGAGTATTGTATTCAGCTTTGGAGACTGTATCTGGCAAAAGACATAAGAAGACTTGAAGTGGTCCAGAAAAAGGCGATGAAAACCATAGGAGGTTGGAAGCCCTGAATATGTATACCCAAGAGGAAAGGAGGGACAGGGGAGATATGATTCAGATGTTCAAATAATTGAAAGGTATTAACATAGAAGAAAATCTTTTCCAGAGAAAGGAAAATGGTAAACCCAGAGGGCATAATTTGAGGTTGAGGGGTGATAAACTCAAGAGTAATGTTCTTTATGGAGAGGGCATAGGATAGGAATGTGAGATCTCTTAGAGAAAGGAAGAGATAATGGTTACTGCGGATGGGCAGACTAAATGGACCATTTGACCTTTATCTGCCATCATGTTTCTATGTTTCACTTGGCAATGAAAAAATTGTGTTACTTCCAGTCCAATAACAGTGCGTTCTTATTCAGCTTGCTACTAGTCATGCAAGAGAGGAGCAAACATTTCTCATGATAAAAAGGATGGGACGACTTCTGTATGAGGAAAGGCTAAAGAAGCTAGGACTATTCAGCCTGGAGAATTGATGGTTCAGTGGAGATGTGTTAGAAGTCTTTAAAATAATGAGTGAAGTGGAGCGGGTAGATGTGATTTGCTTGTTTACTCTTTCCAAAAATACTAGGACTAGGGGGGCATGTAGTAGCTTTAAAACAAAAGAAAATATTTCTTCACTCAATGCGTAATTGAACTCTTGAATTCATTGCTGGAGAATGTGATGAAAGCAATTAGCTTATTGGGTTTAAAAAAAATGAATTGGTTAACTTCCTAAAAGAGAAATCCATAAACCATCATTAAGACGGATGTGAGGAAATCCATTAATTATTCCTAGGATAAGCAGTATAAAATATGATTTACTCTTTGGATTTTACCAGGTACATGTGACCTGGTTTGGCCACTGTTGGGAAACAAGATACTTGGCCTGATGGACCTGCCCTGTATAACAGCTCTGTCCTGGGGAACTACAGACCGGTGAGTTTGACTTCGGTGCCGGGGAAGATGGCGGAAGCGCTGATAAAAGACAACATCGATGAGCATCTAGAAAGGAATAAACTGATGAAAACAAGCCAACATGGCTTCTGCAAGGGAAGATCGTGCCTAATGAACTTATTGTACTTCTTCAAAGGAATAAACAAACGGATGGACAAAGAGGACCCCATAGACATTGTACACTTAGATTTCCAAAAAGCCTTTGACAAGGTGCCCCATGAACGCCTACTATGGAAACTGAAGAACCATGGGGTGGAAGGAGACGTACATAGATGGATCAAAAATTGGTTGGCGGGTAGAAAGCAAAGGGTGGGAGTGAAGGGCCACTACTCGGGCTGGAGGATGGTCACGAGTGATTTTCCGCAGGGATTGGTACTCGGACGCTGCTGTTCAATCATATATAAAACGCTAAGCGCGCATGCGCACTCGCGCCGCGTGTTCCCTGATCTGTCGCGGCGGCACGAGTGCGCTTGCACGCCAGACAAGCTTCCCTGCTCTCCACCTCACAATACGACCATATCGGCCGAAGTGTCTTTAGACGCTGCCGCGGCAAGGCAGTGCGGAGCGGCGGCTGCCGGGAGGAGGCCACAGCGGCTTGAGGCGAAAGGCGGTGCAGAGAGGTGGCTGCCATCTGCTGGCACCCCCTGACCTCTTCGTTGCGGCTCAGGAGAGACGTGGCAGTGCAAGGCCTGGACGTCACCGCCGCGCGATGCGACGCCTGCGCGCTGCAGTAGGGACTCTAGAGGAAGTGGCTAGAAGTGCAGACACCAGCTCCCCGTGACATGGCAGAGGCCCCGCACCAGAGTGAACTCACGCTGCCACCCAGAACTCCCCCACCTCTGCTGACCCTTGCCCCTGCCTATCCCACAGGGCACCCCTGGCAATCCTGGCCCACAATAGTCAGCCCAGACCCAAGGCAGAGGAGACACTGGAACACCAACAATGCAACAGGTACTCTAATGATGCTGGATGGGGTGGAAAAAGATGGAAATAGGAAAGGTAAAAGGGGAAATGGGAATATTGGTAAGTAAAAAGAAGGGAGAAGGGCTACTGATGGACAGGGGGAGCAGGGAAGGGATACTGCTGAACAGGGGGAGGTAAAAGGAAGAGAAAAGGGCTACTGCTGGACAGGGGGAGCAGGAAAGGGGTTCTGCTGGACAGAGGGAAGGTAAAAGGAAGGGAGAAGGGCTACTGCTGGATAGGGGGGAAAAACAGAAAGAAAAGACAGAAAGAAAGGGGGGCTGGGAGAAAGAAAAAAAGACACACATACAGAAAGAAAGAAAGAAATGCCTAACCAATCTACACATCTATTCTAGCACCCGTTAATGTAATGGGCTAAAAAACTAGTGTATTTATAAATGATCTAGAAACAGGGACGAAGTGCGAAGTAATAAAATTCGCAGACGACACCAAACTATTTAGTGGAGTTAGGACTAAAGAGGACTGCGAAGATTTACAAAGGGACCTGAACAAGCTGGGAGAGTGGGCTACGAGATGGCAGATGAAGTTTAATGTAGAGAAATGTAAAGTCTTGCATGTAGGAAACAGAAACCCAAAGCACAGCTATACGATGGGAGGGCTGGTAATGGGTGAAAGTACCCAAGAAATTGACTTGGGGTAATAGTGGACAAGACTATAAAGCCGTCGGCACAGTGCGCAGCGGCCGCTAAAAAAGGCGAGTAGAATGCTAGGTACTATCAAGAAAGGTATTACAACCAGAACGAAAGAAGTTATCCTGCCGTTGTATCGGACGATGGTGCACTCCTATCTGGAGTACTGCATCCATAAAGGATATGGCAATACTCGAGAGGGTTCAGAAAAGAGCAACACGATTGATAAAAGGTATGGAAAACCTTTTATATGCTGAAATATTACAGAAACTGGGGCTCTTTTCCCTAGAGAAGCGGAGAAGCGGAGACTTAGAGGGGACATGATAAAGACTTATAAGATCATGAAGGGCATAGAGAAAATGGAGAGGGACAGATTTTTCAAACTTTCATAAATACAAGAACGAGAGGGCATTCAGAAAAATTAAGAGGGGACAGATTCAGAATCAATGCTAGGAAGTTCTTCTTCACCCAAAGGGTAGTGGACACCTGGAATGCACTTCCAGAGGGTATCATAGGACATAGAAACATAGAAATTGATGGCAGAAAAGAGCCATAGCCCATCGAGTCTGCCCATACCAATGACCCACTCCCTGACTTTTACTCCCCTATAGATCCCACGTGAATATCCCATTTTCTCTTAAAATCTGACACGCTGTTGGCCTCAATCACCTGCTGAGGCAGCTCGTTCCAATGATTGACCACCCTTTCGGTGAAGAAGTACTTCCTAGCATCACCTTGAAATTTCCCTCCCCTGATTTTCAGCGAGTGTCCTCTGGTTACCGAGGGCCCTGTAAGACTAAAGATATCATCTTTCACCTCTATAGCCCTGTGATATACTTAAAGGTCTCAATCATGTCCCCCCTCTCTCTTCGCTCCTCCAGTGAGTACATCCGCAGTTTTTTTAGCCTTTCTTCATACGTGTGATCCCTGAGCCCCAAGACCATCCTGGTTGCCATTCGCTGAACTGACTCAATTCTCAACACATCTTTCCGATAGTTTGGTCTCTAGAATTGAACACAATACTCGAGATGAGGTCTCACCATGGATCTGTATAGTGGCATTATGACTTCAGGTTTTCTGCTGACAAAACCCCTACGGATGCAGCCCATCATTTGTCTTGCCCTGGACGAAACCTTCTCCACCTGATTGGCAGCCTTCATATCATCGCTAATGATCACTCCTAAATCACGTTCCACCGTGGTCCTGGACAAGGTTTCACCATTTAGTGTGTAAGTTCTGTGTGGATTTTTTTTGCCTAGGTGCATTACTTTACATTTTTTAGCATTGAAGCCTAGCTGCCAAGTTGATGACCACTGTTCCAGCTGCCGTAGGTCCTGCGTCATAAAGTCCGGAACACTGCTTTTGCCTACTATGTTGCATAGTTTGGCGGCGTCGGCAAACAGTGATACTTTTCCTCTAAGCCCTTGGGTCAAATCTCCTATGAATAAATTCAAGTTTCAAGTTTATTAAAATTTTTGATTAATCGCTTTGTCTTTTTTTCAAAGCGATGAACATACATATATATAAATAGAAATAGTTAATATTACAATATAAAAATAGAAATTAAAACATTAATTATACATGACCTTAAAAATTAATTTAAAAGAGAAAAAGAGAAAAAAAACAAAAAAACCCTAAATACATATTTAACAAAACATGAGTAAAGGGAAAAGGGGATAAGAACTACAAAATATAATAAAAAGAAGGTTGGGGAAAAACATAAGGTAGGAATTTTTTTTTTAAATTATTGAATTATTGTGATCCAGATTATAAGTTATTAATCAAAGGCGTCTTTAAAAAGGAACGTTTTTAAATTAATCTTGAATTTTTCAATATCATGCTCTTTTCTTAGGTAGATTGGCAAGGAATTCCACATTTGTGGAGCAGTAACAGAAAAGATAAATTGTCTTCTAGTATTTATAATTTTAAGAGATGGAATTGTCAATAAATGCTGTTCGTTAGACCGCAATATTCTATTTGTGGAATAGGGAATCAGTGTTTTATAAATAAAAGCAGGAGTTTTAAAAAACATTGCTTTAAAGGTAAGTAGACATATTTTATATGTTATTCTATGAGTTACTGAAAGCCAGTGAGCGTTCTTAAGAAGTGGCGTCACGTGATCAAATTTTTTTTTTTTTGTTATTAGTTTAATGGCAGTATTTTGTATTATTTGTAACCGTCTTATTTCATTTTGTGCAATTCCCTTAAAAAGGGCATTGCAATAATCGATTTTGGAAATTATTAAAGAATGTGTAAGAATATTTAATGATTTAGAACAAAGATATTGTGACAGGGAACGAATTTGACGGAGTCTATAGAATGATGCTTTGACAATACTGCCTATATGCTCATGAAAGGTTAATTTGCTGTCAAATATAACTCCTAGAATTTTAATACTGTTAACTAATTGTAAAGGAATATTTTTTTGAATAGAATCGGCCCTAAGACGGAGCCCTGAGGTACTCCACTCGTCACTGCTGACATTTTGGAGGGGGTACCGTTTACCATCACCCTTTGAAGCCTACCATCTAGCCAATCCTTTACCCATGTAGTGAATGTATCCCCTAATCCCATCGATTTTAGTTTGTTCAACAGCCTGCGGTGTGGGACGCTATCAAAAGCTTTGCTGAAGTCCAAATATATCACATCCAGGGACTCCCTAGCATCCAGATGACTGGTCACCCAGTCAAAGAAGTCAATCAGATTAGATTAGCAAGACCTTCCCCTGGTAAATCCGTGTTGGTGTGGATCACGTAAATTTTCTTCATCTAGAATTTTGTCGAGTTTCTGTTTGATCAGTGTTTCCATGAGTTTGCACACTATGGATGTAAGACTCACCGGTCTGTAATTTTCTGTCTCTGTTCTGCAGCCCTTTTTATGGAGTGGAATTACGTTAGCTGTTTTCCAGTCTAGGGGTACTTTTCCCATATGCATGGAAAGATTGAAGAGCACGGATAGTGGTTCAGCCAGAACTTCACTCAGCTCTCTGAGTACCCTGGGGTGTAGATTGTCAGGTCCCATGGCTTTGTCTACTTTGAGTCTTGAAAGTTTGTGGTAGACGCTACTGGGTGTAAACTCGTAATCATGAAACAGGTCATTTTGGCTGTCCCTTAACTGTAGTTGTGGACCAGCTCCCGGTGCTTCACAGTTCTGCCTTGGTATTATCCGATTCTGCGTAGTTTCCGTCTGATTGCCTAAGGCGTACTATCCCATCTTTGTTTCTCTTCCTGTCGCTAATGTACCTGAAGAAGGATTTGTCCCCTTTTTTAATATTCCGTGCTAGATCTTCCTCTGTTCGAAGTTTGGCTTCCCTGACTGCCTTTTTGACAGCCTTAGATCTGGCCAGATAGTCTTCTTTTGCCTCCCTTTTCCCAAGATGTTTGTAGGTGATAAATGCTTCTTTTTTCTTTTTAATGAGGTCCGAAATTTCCTTGCTGAACCATTGTGGTTTTTTGTTTCTCCGTCGTTTGCTTACTGTATTTATATAGCGGCTAGATGCTTCGTTCAGGATGGATTTTAGATTTGACCACATAGTTTCCGGATTGTCAGTTTCTGCATGGTTTTGCAGCTCCTGATGGACAAAGTCTCTCATGTGGTCGAAATCTGCGCCCCTAAAGTTGAGGACCCTCGTTGCTGTGATTGATTTAGAGAAGCCTTTCCTGAGGTTGAGCCATACCATGTTGTGGTCACTGGAAGCCAGCGTGTCTCCCACTGATACTTCCGAGACACTGTCTCCATTTGTGAGTACCAGGTCCAGTATTGCCTTTTCCCTGGTGGGCTCTAATACCATTTGTTTGAGTTGTGTACCCTTAATGGAGGTTAATATTCTTCTGCTACCACTCGTAGTCGCGGTTCCAGTCTGCATCTGGCATGTTGAAGTCCCCTAACAGTACTGTGTCACCACGCAAAGTGATGTTCTCTATGTCCTCAATCAATTCCTTGTCTTTGTCTTCCTGTTGTCTCGGAGGCCTGTATACCACACCGAGGTAAAGGCATTTTTCATTCCCTCTGGCCAGGTTTACCCAAAGTGATTCCCCTGTGTATCTAATCTCTGTGATCCTGGTAGTTTTGATATTATCCTTAGTGTATAGTGCTACCCCCCCCTCTTAATTTGCCCTCTCTGTCCCAACGAAGTAGATTGTAGCCTGGTATAACCATATCCCACCCATGCGAGTCCGTGAACCAGGTCTCGGATATCGCTACTATGTCAAGGTCAGCATTCCTTATCTCTATTTCTAGTTCCAGGATTTTGTTGCCCAAGCTGTGTGCATTAACATACATTGCTCTCCAAATTTGTGATGAGATGCCTATCCCCGTTAGTGTGACTCCTGTTTTTTTGTGTATACTATGGGTATACTATGGGCACTTACCTTAGGCTCAGAAGTGTGGGTTTTACTTGCTTCCCCAGGGTGGATCTTTGCTGCTCTGGTATGTATGTATGAACCCTCCCCAAACTTACCTAGTTTAAAGCCTTCCGAAGTAGGCGTGCTAGTCGATGTCCAAAAACTTTCTTGCCTCTCTTTGTTAGGTGTAGTCCGTCAGGTCCCTGTAGTCCTTGTAGCGCCTCTCCGTGGTCTAGGAATCCAAAGTTCATCTCTAAACACCATTCGCGAAGCCACTCATTGGTCCGATGGATACGCTCTTCCTTGTCTCTGCCTTTGTCTCTCCGGGAGAATTGATGAGAAGACCACCTGTGCTCCTGTCTGCTTCAGCTTTCTTCCCAGGGCCTCGAAGTCTTCAGGGATGCTGTCTGATGTGCTTCTGGCAGTATCGTTGGTACCTACATGAATGAGAAACATAGGGAAATGGTCAGTAGGTTTCAGAAGTTTGTCTATACTGGTGGTGATGTCCCAGATCCTGGCTCCAGGGAGACAGCAGACCTCCCTCGACTGCAGATCTGGTCTGCAAATTGGTCCTTCGGTGCCTCTTAGCATGGAGTCTCCAATGACCACCACTCTACGCTCCTTCCGAGGGGGGGGTTGAGCAGTGAGAACTGTAGCCGATGTTCTGTGTTCGGAATCCTCCTGAGCCCCCTCTGTTTCATCCTCGACAGTTCCTTCTTGAAGGACATGAAATCTGTTCTTCAGGGAAAGTTGTGGGGTTGGTGTAGAACTGCCCTGTTTGAGAGAAAAAGAAGAAGAAAGTGAGAATGGGGGAGGGGTTTCTTTGCTTGCCAGTAGAAGAGGTTACCAGCTGCCAGGGACCGGCATCTCCAATCATTTCCTGTATTCCGATCGTTGAATTTAGAGCTGTAGGTTTGGGAGTGCTCCACTGGTTTTAATTTTCTAATTTTCTTCAACTTTTATTGTATTTTAAATTATGTATTTTTAAACGATGTAAACCACATAGAACGTCATGGCTTTGCGGTATATAAAGAAATTGTTATTAGTAGTATTATTACACCAGTTCCAAATAATGACCTAAGTCCAGACCTCAACAACCCATACTTGATGAAACTCTTGCAATTTCTCCAGGAGATATCATAAAACTAAAAAGTTCAGACTCTGACATTGTATAAATTCACCGATAGGAACAGAAGACAAACAGACCATATGAAAAACAAACAAATCACATTTAACCAAAATGCTCCCAGGAATAGTGCCTGACATGGCCATGTCGGTAGCATACAAGTGAAACAGCAAGCAAAACATTTAATACAATCCAAACAATATGAATTGATGTAAGAATATAATAAGAAAATCCTGATGAATGGGTAGAAACACAATTCCACTGTGTGTTTACTGGCTTCTTTGTGTTTACTTTCAGGGCTTGGGAAACCCTGTGAATCACAAGGAAATATATTTCCTTCTTAGCTGATCTAAAGATTATTTTTTAACTAAACGATTCTTAAGAGGATTAGTAAATAGGGGGACTGAAGGAATTCTTTGTGGATTTCAAACATGTTTCTTAGCATGGTGTGAGTTAGTCTGAATTTAAGCAGGATTATATCAATAAGATCTAGGACTGACAGTCCAGAAAAAAACCAGGAATATATCTGCCATGGTGGTGTCTATGGGGTATATTGGAGCAGGCATTCAAAGTGTTATTGGATATTCTTAAAGTTCAGGAGCACCTTTGAGGCCATCAACAAGGAGCAATAAATTTATGAACCACTTGCAACTTTGCATGCTTGGTTTCCCTTCAAATGGGAATCAAGTCCTGGTCACTTCTGGGGATGAAGCATAGTAAATTAACCTTTACTTAGCAGCAACAGAAGTTCAATTGAGGCTTGGCCAGGATTCCTTTTCCAAGGGAGCCAGTCATGGCCAACCTGTGGCAGCCTGCATAGAAACTGGTGACAGAGTTTCCAAGGATTTCTAGGCTATAAAACATGGTCTCATATGTCCTTGCAGCTCCCTGAATTCTTCAAACTCATCTTACTGACCTACAAATACACTCTCAGCTTCCCCTTACTATCTCTCTTCACTTATCCCCCCTCCCCCCAAGCTCTGCTTAGCTGGTAAGTTTCTCCTATCTGTGCCCTTCTCTTCAACTGCCAACTCCAGACTTCATCCCTTCTACCTTGCTGCTCCATATGCTTGGAACAAGCTGCCCGAATCATTAAGGCAGGCTCTATCTATGGCAGTGTTCAAGGCCCAGTTAAAATTCTACCTCTTCAAGAGTGCTTTCGACTCCTAACTCCTCTCACCTTGGGTTCTGTATCCCCAACTCTATATGTCATGTTGTGTCTGTCTGTCCAAGTTAGACTGTAAGCTCTTCCAAGAAGGGACTGTCTATAAATATCAAAATGTACAGTGCTGCATATGACTTTCAGCGATATATAAGTGATAAGTAGTAGTAGCAGGGTCAATAAATGCAGCCAGCTTCTCAGAATCTGGTCAGCTCTGAATTGATGTTTCCTTCTACTCCCCTTTCGCACCTTGGGTGGGTTAGTTCCAAACAATGTCTGTGACTGACATATCTGGGAAGCATAACGGACTACTAATCCAAAGCCTTGAAGCACCAGTTCTGGGTAGTGGCTCTATATGAGTTGGTCTTACTAACCTGCAAAGTTTCTAGTGTTATGCCCTCCAGTGGACACTTTATAGCAATTGTGAACATTTTGTTTACCGGTAGAGTAAAACCTTGGTTTGCGAGTATAATTCGTTCCAGAAGCAGGCTTGTAATCCAAAGCATTCATGTATCAAAGCGAATTTCCCCATAGGAAATAATGGAAACTCAGATGATTCGTTCCACAACCCAAAATCTTTAATACAATATACTATACGTATTACTATACTTGTCAAGACCTCGCTCGTTTACAACAGTCACTACACTCTTGCAGCGTCAGAGAGAGAAGAACCATCGGCTCAGTTGTGATGATGTGACGCGTGTATACTGTATGTACTCGTATTGCAAGACCTCGCTTGTTTAGAACAGTCACTACACTCTTGCAGTGTCCGAGAGAGAAGAACCATTGGCTCAGTTGTGATGTGTGTATACTTCTCCTTCAATATTCACGGGGGTTAGGGGCAGAGCCGGCCCGTGATTATTAAAAAAACACTAATAATATTTGAGCCCACCCCCCCTAACAATATTATGACCCACCCCCCCGCCTTCTCCCGGAATCCCGGACCTTACCTTAAGCCCTCTGAGACTCCCTGGAACCATACCTGGTGGTCTAGTGGGCTTTCAGGGCAGGAGCAAACTTCCTACACTCCTGCCCTGTGCAGATTACTCATAGGAAATGGCTGCAGTGAACTCCCTTCATAGTCTCAAGAGACTACGGGAGCTCATAGCAGCCATTTCCTATGAGTGATCTGCACAGGGCAGGAGCGAAGGAAGATCGCTCCTGCCCTGAAAGCCCGCAAGACCACAAGGTAAGGTTCTGGAGTGTTTCAGAGGGATTAAAAATAGCCCCCAAAATTTAAAATGATAAAAAAAAAATCACAAATAACCATATCCGCAGATACTGAAACCGCGGATTCGGCGGGAGAAGTGTATACTGTATGTACTTATATTGCAAGACATTGCTTGTATATCAAGTTAAAATTTAATCAAATGTTTTGCTTGTCTTGCAAAACACTTGCAAACCAAGTTACTTGCAATCCAAGGTTTTACTGTACTTTATTTGGTCTTACACATACCATGGCAGGAACAAAGGCACAAGAGGGTAACCTGTATGAATTGGCAGTTACAATCCTAATTATCCTACTGATCAGATTAAATAGTTCATTTTTAGTTTTTATCAGCTGTTATCTATTTATTTATTCTACTATATTGCTATACGCCATAGAAAGTTGGATACAGTCACAATCTTTCGGATTTATCACTAGTGCAAAATGTTTCAATTATGCCAATGAGAGCCTCCTTTTAAGTTCATAAGGTTTAACATGTACAAACTTCCAAAGTGTACTGAAAAGTTCTTCTTAATCAGGCTAGTGGCGCCTCAAACACCATCAGGACAATTTCTATACCTGCCACATGTTCTTGGTCTCCAAATAAAGGGCTTAGTTCCAAAAACCCTCTAAGTCTAGTGCAACTAATATGGAGTTATCAGGTTTTGGAAATAAGCCTTTCAGTTGTAATTTTGTGCTTTTTCACATCTTTCTCCACAAATCGTGAAGAATAGTGATTAGTACAGAACTTTTGTTAGCACTATCATGCTTCTCATGTACCAGATATGTTATATATACATTTTTAAAACTTCAGATTGTTTACCAATGGGAGGGGAATGTCCTATTTTAGCCAATTTGTCTTTGAATGTTTGAAGAGTTTTCCTTATTTTGCAAATAGTTACTTCTTTCCCCCTCTTGTGTGTGGATTCACCCTCATTCCTTCTGCTCAATGGAACTGTTGACAAGAATAAGGACCTCCTTTTACAAAGCCATGTTAGCGGTTTAACGCACGTAATAGCGCGCGCTAATTTGCCGGCCACGCTAGCCGCTACCACCTCTTGAGCAGGCGGTAGTTTTTCGGCTAGCACACGCTAAAAAGGTGCATGCAATAAAGCCGCTAATGCGGCTTCATAAAAGGAGCCCTAACTTTCAGCACCTTTCATGTGAAGACTCGGTTCCGCCAATTCCTTGCTGCTATTTCAATGGCAAGAACAATTTGTAACAAAACATACTTTTAAGAAATCTAATAGCCAACTCAGATGGGGGCTTGATTGCACGATTACTCTAATTCAGTTGTGGAAGAAATGTGCCTTGATGGAAATACTATGCTAAACGTTCCAAGGAGCGACAAGAGAGGTGATGGCTTGTCTATAATTTCAAAGGAAGTTTTGCACATTTCTATTATTAATCATCTGGCTTAGAGCTATTGGCCTGTCAATTAGTAGGTGAACATTCTAAGAATTCCATAGGAATTCTGGTATATAGACTTCCAGGTCAATGGTCTCAAATATCTTCAAATTTATCCTCCACTTCAGAATCGCTCAGCTCTGGAATAGTCTCCCCTCCCCTCTCCGCGATTCGAGCCCCCTTCTACCATTCCGTAAGACTCTGAAGACTTGGCTCTTCTCCAAAAATTAACCCGTTCCCCCTAGTACTATCACGCCTACCTCTCTCTTACCTCTTCTATAAATCCACTGGAGTTCCGTTCCTTCCCTAACCATGTAAACCGTGTCGAGCTCCACCTGTGGAGATGATGCAGTATATAAACCCAAGATTTAGTTTAGTTTAGTTTAGTTTAGATTTACTAGATTAATACTTGTTGATTTTAACTTGCATTTCGAGGAAAGGATGCCAACATTTTGATTTATAATTTTTAGAGAGTTGAATTTTTATTTTGTTGTCCCCTGAGCCAACACACGAACGGGGTCATACACTAGATATAGTTTCAGGTAATGCTATTGATTTGGTATCATTTTGTATCTGGACTCCTATCCCATGGGCAGACCATTACTAGTGTAATTTTACTTTGAACCGTTATAAAATAAAATTATCAGAATTCTTAAAAAGAGTAAATAATACCAGAGGTGGGATTGATGATGAGGTGTTCTGGAATGCTGTGTTACCTCAATTGAATAGAAAAAGATCAAGAAATGATGTTATCTCACTGTAATGAAATTACTGTGAACACGCAATGAAATAGTGCCAACGAATGCCAGACAACATCCACAAAAGTTAAACGATCCATGATTTACAGAAAATTGCAAATGTTATAAGCTTGAATGTACGAGTATCTGGCATAAATCAAAAAATGGCACAAAGAAAAATGACATGTTAGTGAAATCTTATAAGAAACAAACTAAAGGGTCCTTTTACTAAGGCGATCTAGCCGTTTAAGCGCACGCTATACGCTAACGCAGGGGTGTCCAATGTCGGTCCTCGAGGGCCGCAATCCAGTCGGGTTTTCAGGATTTCCCCAATGAATATGTATGAGATCTATTAGCATACAATGAAAGCAGTGCATGCAAATAGATCTCATGCATATTCATTGGGGAAATCCTGAAAACCTGACTGGATTGCGGCCCTCGAGGACTGACATTGGAAACCCCTGCGCTAACGCATCCATTATAGTCTAAGGACACATTAGCATTTAGTGCATGCTAATATTTAACGTGCGCTAAAACTGCTAGCGGGCTTTAGAAAAAGGACACCTAAATTTAGCTAAACCAACTTACAGTATTATTCTAAATTGGTAGAAATTGAGCACCCTGATTTCAAGCTTGCACATCAATTGATTCTCTAATTTATTTATTTATTTTAAAACTTACAAACTGCTTTAAACCAAAGCGGCATGCAATCAACATACAAAATATAACACCTGCATCAAGCAAGCGACTCTTTCAGAACCTAATGCATTGAACTCTCCAGCTTCACAGATATGCTGACACACACAAAATATGTCTTCAACATTTTTTTTTTTTTTAAAACATCCCTGGGCTTAAACAAATGTATTTGCCCGCTCAAACCATTCCAAAGCTTGGCCCCCCCATGGTGGAGAATACCGACAACCCTATACGCACATGTGATATAGTGTTTACTCTGTCAATGGTCAGTCTCGTTGCATTTTCTGACCTTAATTCTCTGGTCAGATAATACTGTTTCAACACGTCCCGAAACCACTCTGGAGCACTGTTCTACTCTTTCTACAACTGGGCTTAGGATGTGCTTGCCACTTTCTTTTCTGAAAAAGTAGAAAATATGTCAGAAGATTCTGATTGTAGCGAGAAATTATCTTATGTTCCAATTGGGACTGGGCTGCTTTAAAACCAACTACTATTAAAGAAATGAAACCTCAGGTTAAAAGGCGTTCAAAAACTTTGTGTCTTTTGTATGGCTGCTCATCCACTCATATGAAGCCTGCTCCATCTGGCTTGTTTATTGGGCAAATCTGATTTTAGTTTAGGGTTGGTTGTTAACATCTATGGGAAATATTATTTTGACACCCTCTTGAAGGTTCTTGGTTCAGATCTTTGTCAGATGACAAATTTAAGGCCTATAAAGTATAGTAGAATTTATGCTGAGTTCTCAACTAATCTGAAAATATACAAAGATTTAATTTACTCCATGATTCTCAATATAGATTTAGAAATTATTAAAGCACAGAAGCACTTCTGCTAACTTTAACAACTGAAGTTTGGTATGTTGTCTAAGGGTAAAGAGATGGAATTGCTTCAGTTTGACATATCGGCCACTTTTGATATGGAATCTGAGCTTGGTTTCAATTCTACCATTGTTTAATTGGTTTCGAGTCTTTTCTGAAAAATAGATTTTATTCAGGGTTCAAATATGGAATATTTTTCTTTTCTTGAAAACATCCCTGTGGTTTTATTTCACAAGGTTCTCCAGTATCTCCAATACTTTACAACATCTACTATATATAAGCTCGCTTGGGGTTATTTGCCTAGAAACAGATGAAAGAATATATTCCTATGCAAATGATATCTTTATACTTATTCTAGCTAGTAATATGTTAGAGATCTTACATTTTTCAAGATTAAGGGCTCCTTTTATCAAGGTGCGCTAGTGGGGTTAGCGCGTTGGACATTTAATCACGCACTAACCCCCATGGCAAGCCCAAAAAACTAATGCCTCATCAATGGAGACGTTAGCAACTAGCGCTTTAAACCCCTGCCACGCCTTGAGAAAAGGACCCCTAAGCCTTTTGTTTAAAACTTAGTCCTATTTTTACAAAACCATAGCTTGGATTTTAGCACCAGTTGTGGCAGTAACAACTCCACTTCTCATAAGAATTCTATGAGTGTTCAGAGCTGTTATCGCCATGACTAGCGCTAAAAAAGGGGGGAGGGAGTTGATGAGATAAACCAAGGTTCTACAGTTTAAAATTGAATATTAACATAAGCTAGAATAGTGTTATTTGTTATGATACAATTCAATTTATTATTGAAAGATCTCAAGTGCTTGGATATGTTAAATTCGGCCCTGATGATAAAATTTCAGACTCTCTTATTCAGAGAACATTTTGAAATGAAAATTGCGAGATTAATATTCAATTATTTCCTCCCTAGTCATTTTAAGCGTCTGGTGCAGTTACTAATCATGTCTCAATTAACTACTGTAATTCATTATATGTAAGTATTACCCAAATACAGCTTACTATAAGCTGTCTTATGCAAAATACTGCTGCTAGAATGAAATTTTATAGGTCAAAGTTTGATTATATGACCCCCTCTGCTTGTTGATTTTCATTAGCTATTCTGAACAATTTTTAAATTATGTTGTTTAGCTTTTATGATTTTGGAGGGTACTGGCCCAGATCATTCAATATTTACTGTATAATTTTTAGGAACTCATAAGTGTGCTTGGAATTATTCTGTTTTGCAATATCCTGTTCTTAAGAGGTTAAAGTTATCTCTATATAAAAAGTCATTTTAAATATTAGCTGTCCAAAAGTTGGAATACAATACTGGTGAATATTCAGATGTATTCTAATTATTTTCAGTTTCACAAGATATTGAAACAACATTTTCTAAATTTTTATTATAAAAACTTTATATGTGAGTTTTTTTAATTTAATATTTTGGTATATGACCCGTGTGAAGGAATATATAGAACATTTCTACTCCCCCTGCTGGACAATGCCTCAGAGTCAGAACAATTGTAGGAAAGAAGAGCCATCCTCAGGAAAGGGGGAGGAGGATAAAAACAGACCAGGAAGTAGCTCTGGGGGAACATGAAAGGCAAGGCGAGAGAGAGAGAGAGAGAGAGAGAGAAAGGAAGCATAGAGAAAGGTAACAGAAGGGGATTCTGGCTGGAGGTTATAAACTATTTTCACAGACTGCCTGGCTGAGGTAAACCACTAATTTCTGAAGTTGTGAACCTTATTCCAGTGCCTGACTAGAGGCTAATCTGTGTGCTATAGATAATTCTGCTAACCCTGTGTTTGGGGCAGGGCAGCTATAGCCAGAGAAATATAGTCTTATTTTGTAACACAGAATTTTACTTTTGAGTTTTGGTTTCTGGAAAAGTATTACTGGTACTAGAACCTGAGAAGAACAAGCTAAGGAATCATTTATAAATAAACCTTTTTGTTCACCTGCAAGGTATGTCCTGGCTATATTTGTAGGGATCTCTGCTGTAACCTTGTTCAGCTATTTCAGACAACAACACAGGAGACAGTCACTTCTGCACAAGGAACATCAAGATCCAATATGAGAACTGCCTCAAACCCTTGCACATTTTTTGCCTATATAATTAATTTTGGTCCATAAGCTTTACTTTACATCAAGCTTCTTGCTTGAAACATTGTTTCAATTGAAACATCATCTCAAGTGCAATGTTCATGTTACACAAGTTTGGTTTTAACTGGGAACAATATATAACAATTGTGGGGGGTCAATCACATCTAAGCTGCTTGCATTTTTTTATTACACATCACGTGTTTTTTTTTAAATTTTGGTTCCCTTAGAGTTGTGGTACTGCATATTTTATATAAAATGTTACAACTGTGGGGTTTTATTTATCTGTCTGTAACCAATTGTGGGGGTCATATTTATTTATGTCAGTATATACTTATCCATGCATTTGCGTCTTCTTGATTATTTATGGTATGAATGAATGTTTCTTATATATATATATATATATAGTCTCCTTGTACTATACTTACAAATTTGGCTTTCATATTTGGTTTATTATCAGGGTATATACATTATTATAATTTAGAAATTTTTTTTTTTTAAATTATTGGATTTTTTTTAATGTCACATGTGATATATTACATGTTCTAGGACTCCTGATACAGGTGTTTTAGCCGAAACACATTGCATGTCGAATCCATGACTTACCAGATTTTTATGATTGATTTTCCTGTGCATGTCCTGTACTATTGTTTGCTACTAAAGTGGGTTTTGAAGACCAGGCTTGTTCTGCTCTCATTTATTGGATTCAGCTATTTCACACACCATTTGATTTTGTCCAATTTCCTAATTAATGAATTAGTTTCTTGATATATAAACCCACCTCAAACCTTGTTTGGGGACTTGGCAGGCTATAAATATTGATCGTCATTTCCTGTAGGTCTGTTAAAGCTGTTAAGTATACCTGAAGGCCTGCAATAGTTTATATAAAGCTACTAGCTGCAATATCCTTCACACCTTAACACTTGGGATACATAATATCAGCACATACTGGTTCTCACTTGCTGGGTATGGAAGAATTTTCTTGTTCTAGCAACCAATTTTTTTAAATATATAACTAGGATTTCAAAGCTGTTCGAGACTACAGGGATTTCAATCTGATCGTAAAACCACTTTTCAATATCAGTTTTCAGTCTTCTCAGGAATTATTTGCTGACTTGCACGTTCTTCTATGCATGCATTTTTAGAGTTGTATGTACTTCTGGTCAAATTGTATGTTTTAATGAATCCCTAAATGAACAGAAGCTGCTAATCACTGCATAGTATAAGCTAAACCTAACATCTTTCTGTAATCTTTAATGTTGAATTATTTTTTTCTCATTAATCTGTGAAAAACCCGCAGAGTAAATGTGGCAGGATTAATTGTTGGGACAACCTTTTAGCCAATATTTTGCAATTTCTCCTTTAACAGAAACAGCAGCTTCTAAATGTTACCTGTGGCCAGCTAAGAGGCTTTTCTATTTCTGCTTTTGAAATTTGTCCCCAATTTCTCAGAGCTGTTGTAGTTCAGAAATGTTTCCTTAAGACTCCTTGCATACATTACAGATTTTCAATAATATTCAAGTTTGGGAGCTGGTCATTCTAAAACATTTGGGCCCCATATTCAGCCGGCAGCAGACAACACTTTGACTGCCTTATACCAACATTAAACCCAGATATTAAATGCTGGACCATTTCTGATGACCAGGATTGAATATATAATATTTTTGGTCACTAAACACTTACCTGGTTAAGTTAATATTTATCAGCTTTGGTTTATAGGACTGCTATTTATGGGGTCTGATTTAACTTGTTTATCTTATTCATTCAGGTGCTAAATATCCACACCTTACCAGATAAGTCATGCAAGATAGTTGGTTTAGTGGTAGGTGCTAACTGCGCATATTCAGTGGGAGATGTCCAGTTATCTCCCACTAAATATTTAGTTAGCTGCTAAAAGCGCTATTTATGTAGTCAGTGACTGTTTCTGACTGGTTAAATAGTGTTGATTAATTGGGGACGTTTTTCCTTCCCTCTACGTACGCCATGGCTGATTTTGTGATGTTGTGAATTCTTTCTGAAACATCCACCCTCTTTCTACCATATTTTCCTCAGTGGACTGTGGAACATTAGCTTCTAGCTTACATGAATAGTTATTAAAATCTATGGTTCCTTCCACTTGCCACTAATTGCTACACAACCCCAACGCACAGTAGACCAATCCTGTGCTTAATATTTGGCAAGGTATTTTTTCCCTCCCTTCATAATGCATTCTCCTTTATTTCTCTAAATATATCTTATGAATGCGACCAAAATCAGTCCCAAGCACTTTATTCCACAGTTTCAAGCAATATCTCCATTCTACACTCCCCTCAAACTCACTGAAACAATATACCACCACCTCACCTGCTCCACCCAGGGTTGGGTAGGGCGGGAAAACAGTGATGACAAGAAATATTGTTGAATTATTCACTGGCTCTTCAAAGTAGGAATAATTTGTCCATGCGTGACCATCTCTGGGAAAAGGTGACTAAAGTCACCAGAAAAAAACCCCAAACTGTTAGAGCAAACAATTTGTACTATAACAGTCCAAGCCCCATCCTTATATGTGTGTGGGGGGAGGGGGGAGGGGGGGAGGGAAGTAGCAGACGTTCAGACTGCTTATAGATCCATGACATGAAAAATTGGCCACACACTGGGAAGCGACCAGCGAGAGAGGAGGTAGGGCCGTTGGGGACAGGAAGGGAGTGATTAAGGAGGATAAAGAGGTAGCTGAGAGATTGAACACGTTCTTCTCGTCGGTTTTCACGAGCGAAGACACATCTAATATACTGGACTCAGAGGAGCTCATGAGTGGGGAACAGGCTGAAAAATTAGAGCACATAGAGGTAAGTAGGGAGGATGTCCTCAAACAGATAGACAGGTTAAAATGCGGCAAATCACCGGGCCCGGACGGGATCCACCCAAGGGTGCTGAAAGAACTAAGACAGGAAATAGCGGGCACAATCCAACATGTTTGCAACCTATCCTTGAAAACTGGTGAGGTGCCAGAGGACTGGAAATTGGCAAATGTCACACCGATCTTCAAGAAGGGATAGAGGGGTGACCCCGGGAACTACAGGCCGGTGAGCCTGACTTCAATAATAGGGAAGATGGTGGAAGCTATGATCAAGGACGGCATTTGTGAGCACATCGAGAGGAATGGCCTACTGAGAACAAGCCAGCACGGATTCTGTAAGGGAAGGTCGTGCCTAACGAACCTTCTGTACTTCTTTGAGGGAATAAGCAGTCGGATGGACAATGGGGAGCCCATAGACATCATTTACCTCGACTTTCAAAAGGCTTTCGACAAGGTGCCACATGAAAGGCTACTTAAGAAGCTGTGGAGCCACGGGGTGGGAGGGGATGTGCACAGATGGATCAAGCACTGGCTGTCGGGTAGACTGCAGAGGGTTGGAGTAAAGGGCCAATATTCTGACTGGCGGGGAGTCACGAGCGGTGTGCTACAGGGATCGGTGCTGGGGCCTTTACTCTTTAACATATTCATCAATGACCTGGAAAAGGAGGCAAAGTGTGAGGTTATAAAATTCGCAGACGATACCAAAATGTGCGGCAGAGTTAGGACCAGGGAGGAGTGCGAGGACCTACAAAGGGACCTGGACAAGCTGGAAGACTGGGCAAACAAATGGCAAATGCGCTTCAACGTGGACAAATGCAAGGTCATGCATATAGGGAAAAAGAACCCGTTGTTCAACTACAAATTGGGGGGGGGTATTGTTGGGAGACAGCAGACTCGAGAGAGACTTGGGTGTGCTGGTGGATGCATCACTGAAGCCATCTGCACAGTGCGCAGCAGCCTCGAAAAAAGCCAACAGGATGCTGGGCATCATAAAGAAGGGCATAACAACCAGAACCCGGGAAGTCATCATGCCATTGTATCGAGCGATGGTACGTCCGCATCTGGAATACTGCGTTCAGTATTGGTCACCGCACCTCAAGAAGGACATGGCGGTACTTGAGAGAGTCCAAAGGAGAGCAACAAAAATGGTAAAAGGGCTGGAACACTGCTCGTACGCCGAGAGGCTGGATAGGCTGGGGCTCTCCTCTCTGGAGAAAAGGAGACTCAGGGGAGATATGATAGAGACCTTCAAGATCATGAGGGGCATAGAGAGGGTGGATAGGGACAGATTCTTCAGACTGAAGGGGACAGCAAATACGAGGGGGCATTCGGAGAAACTGAAGGGAGATGGGTTCAAAACAAATGCAAGGAAGTTTTTTTTCACCCAAAGGGTCGTGGACACTTGGAATGCGCTACCGGAGGAAGTGATCAGGCAGAGTACGGTACAGGGATTCAAGCAGGGATTGGATGGATTCCTGAGGGATAGAGGGATCGTGGGGTACTGAGAGAGGTGCTGGGATGTAACACAAGTATAGAAACCAAACCAGGTCGTGCATGTGCAAGACCGGAGGGCTAGGACTTCGATAGGAGGGCAGAACTTAAATGGGAAACCAAGGTGGCAGGGGAGCCCCTTCTGATGATTCAGACAGGCCTTGACCTGTTTTTGGCCACCGCGGGAGCGGACTGCTGGGCAGGATGGACCTGTGGTCTGACCCGGCAGAGGCACTGCTTATGTTCTTATGTTCTTATGTTCTCATCTTTCTGGACCTGAGACTTTAGTCACCTTTTCCCAGAGATGGTTATATATTTATAATTAAGATGGCACGTATTCTGACTCATCTTAACAGTGAACTTGATGTACACAAAGACTCATTCTGTATACAAAGGTTGATTCATAGTAGAGAATGAAATGAGGACAGATTTTTCCCGCATGAACTCATTTTCCCGTCTGGTCCCAGTGAGTTCTTTTCCTGTCCTTGTCCCATTCCTGCAATCTATGTCCTCATCTGCACAAGCCTCAAATACTTTAAAATCATAAGTGTTCAAGATTTGTGTGGTTAAGGCTGAGTTTACAGGAATGGGGCAGGGACAAACTTGCAGGGGCAGAACGAGGAAATTGAGCTTCTGCGTAGATGGAGAAAAATTTGTCCCTGTGCCATTCTCTAATTCATAAGTCATGGAAATTTTTTTCTCTCAAAAATGTGCCAACACCATAAGTCTCTCATATATGCTTGAAAGCGTGTGACATGTACTTCTTAATGTTGACACTAGAAGAGAGATGAGTACTGCGGTCTGCGATAGGGAAGAAGCAAAAAAACATGACGTTTGAAATCATTGTTTTATTTGTTTTATTATGGCATACAGTATACATGAACAACAAAGTAGAAGTACAAACTTTTTAACTTTTAACATCCTTCAAAGTAGTCTCCCAGGTTGTCTTGTGTGTCATCCAGTTCATGAGGGACACACTGAATGCACAGTATTACAAGCCATTTTTGCAGTACCACTTGTACAGTATGGGAGAAACGCCAAGATCTGTTGCACAAGACCATAATTCTACATGACAACGCTTTGAAGGATAATAGTTAAACATCCAAGATGATTGTGTGCTTGGTTTAGTGAAAAAGATTAAAACTTGTTAATAAAATGGATTTCAAATGTCATGCACTCATCTTTCATCTGGTAGCAACATTAAGTAGTACGTCACACACTTTCAAAGTATATATTAGACTTCCAGTGTTGGCACATTTCAAGAGAAAAATGGAAGATTAGGTTCTTACCTTTGTTAATCTTATTTCTATAAGTCCCTTGTGGAATCAATACAAAAGGTGTTCCACCTCAAGGGTTTTCAGAAATCCATTCTTTTCTCCATTGTTCCTCCCACTTAGCTGAGGAGTAGAGAGCCCCCTGTAGTGAGGTCCAAAAGCTAACAAAATCTTTAGATCAACACATAGAAGACAGGGGGCACAGGGGAAACCCCCACAATAAAACAGTATTCGGTTCTGGTCTGCAATATAAAAGAACAACTAAACAAACAGGAAAGAACAAACATAGGCAAGAATATGGAACAACATGGAACCAATCTGTTGTGCCCCGAGCACAAGCTGGAACCCTGCCTTCCATAGAGATATGCATGTATTCATGCAGAAGAATTCTCATAGGGCTTATCTGCTGGCTGGAAGATACTGAAGCCTAAAAGGAGAAACTTTCAAAGCAGAATCAGGCAGGCAATACTAATAAAGACAGAATAGACAAAGGGTAGAACGCATTGATTGTGTAAAGGACTTATAGAAAGAAGATTAATAAAGGTAAGAACCTAATCTTTCATTCTTTTATATCCCTTCCAGTCAATATGAAAGATGACGTACCAAAGAAATGGCAACATCTAGGGTGAGATAGAAGAGCCTGCCTGTAACACCGAGGTCCCAAAGATGGCATCAGATGGTACTGCCACGTCCATTCTGTAAAACCTGGTAAAGGTATGAAGAGATGACCAAGTGGCCGTTCTGTAAATCTCGACCAGATTAATCGCTTGAGATTCTGCCCACGAGATGGTGATACCTCTTGTCAAATAAGCCTTGAGAGATACCAGCAGTTGCCTGCCACAGGCGATATAATTTGATGAAATCACCATACAAATCCATCTGGCAAAAGATGCTTTATATGCAGGCTTGCCCAACCTGGACTGACTAGTGAAAGCAAACAGATGGTCAGAAAGATTTAAGTCATTGGTCTGCTCCAAGCAGGCAGAACAACTTCCTGGTTGAATGAAACTCCAAAACAACTTTTGGAAGAAAAGAAGGAACCATACAGAGGGTAACCCTAGCCTCTGTGATCTAGAGAAAGGGTTCTCTACAAGAGCAAGCCTGCAACTCCGAAATGCATCTGGCTGAGACAATCACCATTAGTAACACTGTCTTAACTGTAAGATCCAGAAGAGAAGTATGTTTGAGCAGCTCAAAGGGAGCTGCAGCATAGACTTTTAGCAACACATTGAAGTTCCAAGTCAGAAAAGATTGATGCAGGGGCGGCTGCAAGCATAACGTACCCCTGATAAATCTAATTACATCAGGATGAGTCATAAGAGAACCAGAACCACTGTGCGATCTGAAGCAAGAAAGGCCTGTCACTTGCACCTTGAAGGAAGCCACAAGGCCCCTTTCCAGCCCAGCTTGCAAAAAGGCCAAGACTACCAGAATGGGAGCACTCAATGGCTCCACTCTAGCACACCACTGCTGGAAAGCCTTCCAAACCTTGGCATAAGCCGCCATCGTAGAGGGCTTCTTAGACTTCAGAACAGTAGCAATCACCACGTCAGAGTATCCTCGTTTCCTCAAGGCCAAGTGCTCAAGAGAAAGTCAACATGGATTTAGTCAAGGGAAATCTTGCCTCACCAATCTACTGCATTTCTTTGAAGGGGTGAATGAACATGCAATAGTGAACCTGTTAATATTGTGTATTTGGATTTTCAAAAGGAATGAAAGACATCTGAGGAAATTTGAACGTCATGGGATAAGAGGTAATGTCCTATTATGGATTAAGAAATGGTTGAAAGACAGAAAACAGAGAGTAGGGTTAAATGGTCAATATTCTCAATGAAGAAGGGTAAATAGTGGGGTTCCCCAGGGGTCTGTGCTGGGCCTGCTGCTTTTTAACATATTTATCAATGATCTAGAGATGGGAATAACTAGCGAGAATTAAATTTACTGATGACACAAAGTTGTTCAAAGTTGTTAAATTGCAAGGATTGTGAAAAATTGCAATTGTGAGAATGGAAGACTGGGTGTCAAAATGGCAGATGACGTTTAATGTGAGCAGGTGCAAAGTGATGTTTGTGGGAACAAAGAACCCAAACTATAGCTATGTTATGCTGGGTTCTATGTTAGGAGTCTGCCCAGGAAAAGGATCAAGGTGTCATTGTTGAGGATACGTTGAAACCCTCAGCTCAATGTGCGGCGGCAGCTAACAAAGAAAATAGAATGTTAGGAATTATCTGGAAAGGAATGGAAAACAAAAATGAAAATGTTATAATGCCCTAGTATCACTCTATGGTAAGGCCGTAACTTCAATACTATGAGCAGTTCTGGTTGCCGTATCTCAAAAAAAGATATAGCAGAATTAGAAAAGGTACAGCGAAAGGCGATGAAAATGATAAAGTTCTGAGAAAACTTCCCTATGAGAGGCTAAAGTGGCTAGGGCTCTTCAGCTTGGTGATATGAAAGAGGTCTATAAAATACTGAGTGGAGTGGAAAGGGTAGATGTGAATCGCTTGTTCACTCTTTCCAAAAATACTAGGATTAGGGGGCATGTGATGAAGCTACTATATAGTAGATTTAAAATAAACTGGAGAAAATATTTCTTCACACAACATGTAAATAAACTCTGGAATTCATTGCCGGAGAATGTAATGAAATCAGTTAGCTTAGCAGGGTTTTAAAAAGGCTTGGATAATTTCCTACAAGAGAAGTCCATAGGCCATTATTGAGATGGCTTGGGGAAATCCACTGCTTATTCTTAGGATAAGCAGCATAAAATCTGTTTTACTCCTTAGGATCTAGCTAGGTACTTGGGACCTGGGTTGGCCACTTTTGGAAACAGGATACTAGGTTTGATGATCTTTCGGTTTGTCGCAAAGACCAAAGCACTGGGGGGTTCTCCATAGGAACCAGCCCCTGACTGAGCAGATAATCAATGATGGGGAAGTTTGAGCTTCTCGTCTCACTGAAGATGGACTAAATCCACATACAAGGGACGGCGAGGCCAGTCTGGCGCCACTAAGATCACCAGACCTGGGTGAGAGACAATCTTGCATATGGTTTGACCTACCAGTGGCTAAGGTGGAAAGACAAAGACGTTCTCCTGGCTCTGTTCTTTGACTGAAGAAGTGCTGGATTTTGGAGTTCTTGGCTGAAGCCATCAAGTCCACCACCAGTCTGCTCCAGTGGCTCACAATGAGCCAAAATGCTCTGTCCAAGAGCGACCACTCTCCTGGGTCCAGAATCTGACCACTGAGGAATATTAAAAATTTCTTATTTTTTAATTTTTTATCTACCCATGTTTTCTTATGTTTTTTCCATATACTGTATGTTTTTCTAGATATAACAGATGTAATCTTTGCCCTTCTTCCCTCCCCATTTCAAGTTTGTCTTGTCTTAAATTGGATGTTAATGAATTTTAATTTGTATCTCTATAATTTTATCTCTTTTTTACTTGTGTACATCGCTTTGTAAACAGATTCAGCGATACATCAAATATTAATAAACCTTGAACCTTGCTTGTACATTTTCCACTCTGGCCATGTGCACTGCTGAAACAGCCAGAAGATGTACCTCTGCCCACCGGAACAGCATCCGAGCTTCCTGACTTATGGAATCACTTCTGGTGCCTCTTGTCAATTCACGTATGATGTTGCATTGACAGAAAACACGCGCACAGCCTTCTCTTCCAGGGTGTTTTGGAGAGCTCCGAGTGTCAATCTATGGTTCGGAGTTCTAGTCTTCAAGTCAATTTATTAACCAGCTCTTCTGATGGAGAGTCCACAGGCCCTGGATGGAACAATCCCCACAATGAGCCCACTAGCCCGAAAGGCTGGCAACTGTCATGAGTAATCCATTCCATGATACTGAATAGCATACCCTTCTCGAGAGAAGCCCCCTGCAGCCACCAGTGAAGGCTACTCTGCACTGGCTCTTTCCAGGGAAGGGGCATCTGAAAGGGGTGATGCAACAGAGACCACTGAAATAGGAGGTACTGCTGTTGTGATCACATATGCGCTCGGGCCCAGGGCTGCTTGGGTTAGAACTGTAAGATATGCTCTCCACATGACCTGCACAAATTCTGGGGAACATCAACATTAGTTCTCTGCGAGGCCAGGACTGCGAATGGTCCCAACTCTGTACGTCTGCGCTTTGTGTCCCTGCCTAAAAACAAACACTAGGAAAGATTTTCTGCCCATTTCCTAGATCTTATCTGGCTCCCCAACCCTAGAGGAACTCAAGGAGGTGAGGCCCGCAGCTCTCACCACCTCCCTTTGCGTGCCACAGCACATGGTACATGGACACTCTGCCAGTAATCCAGAGCAATCCACATATAAAATCACATCTACAATGGTGGACACAATCCCTAATGATTTTTAACAAAATTGGGAGGTTGTGAAGCATAAATTTGAAACTGAAAAAAAGTTCACTTAAAATCCATGATGGCCACCACCAGTAAATTTGTGCCTAAAATGCCTCATGGAGACTGTGTAAAAATAAAAATTGATAATTTGGGGGTGGGAGACCAGATCCTTAACCCCAGAAATGGCTGAGAACTAGGTTTTCAGATCCCCCCCCCAAACAAAATATCCCATAGGAAGTAATATATCTGCTCTGTCTGTATAACTGAATTGAAAAGATTTTCACAGGATCTTCGAGCTGCCAGTCGAACGGACCCTGACCAAGACCCCCCCCCCCCACCCCCCAGGGAACCTTCTCACTTGTCTAGGGGTGGAAAAACACAGCCTGTACCTGATACCCTGAGGGCTCTTACTCAGGGCGCAAACAGCCCGTGTTTAAATGTCTGATAGGATAAGCACGATTTCCAGGGTGGCAGACTCCCAAGCTCTGAAGGTGGCACACAGCAGGCTGTCTCCACAAGTCCACCCAAAGCTGGCCTTGTGGAGCAGCAGTCCAGCTCAATGGAAACTGGGTCCTTTACCGGGCAGATAACCTCCTCCAAAGGGTCTGAAGCCACCGAAAAAAAAAATGGACTTTAGCGAATAAAACAAGAAAAAAGGGCAGAGCAGAGCAGAAAGACTTCTGCACAGTTTGCTTGCAGAAATGAAAACTACAAGGGGCTCTCTACTCCTCAGCTAAGTGGGAAGAGCAATGGAGAAAAGAATGTGTGCATTTCTGCAAGCCCAGGTTCATGGGCTGAGATGAAATACCTTTTGAATTGATTCTGGAAGGGACATAACAGAAAAAATTAGTTACCATGGCTTATGAATCAACCCTCGTATTTCAAGGCAAAATTTCTTACCCAAGAGCACGATGGGATGTTTTAAAAAGCTTTATCTAAAATCAAACCATGTTACATAGTTGTTTTGACTTTTCTTACAGCTGGTCATGATGACTTTACTTAGCACATTTGATCCTTTATTATTTAATGCTCTTTTTGTGCTGCCCTCCTATTGCTATAAATTAGGTTATCTGTATCTATTGCATTGAACTTTACCTTGCAGATAAGCAAATTATTGGTCAACAGTTTGAGGGTTATTGCTTGGATGTCCTTTGGAAGGAGACGTGCTGTGGTGGACTGCTGTGGTGTATGGTTTTTTTTTCTGGCTGTATGAACAATTGATTTTTGTGATTTGCCAGGTCTTGGTGAAGAAATATTAAGTGTTTATGCCAAAAGTTGGATACCTCATTAGGACTTTTCCAATCCGAGGCCATCTCAACCTGGCTTATGTGAGGATTCATTAGAGCATAACAGAGACGAATGACAACCCAAGAAAATGATCACATGTCAAAACTGTGGAATGGTCTGAATTATAACTTTCACTTCAGAAGACAAACTATGTATAACTCTGCATTTTTCTAGTTATTGGATCTTTGTAGAGGATATCAGGAGAAAGTCTCCAGATGTGTCTAATCCTATATGCCTATCTTAAGTGCCCCTAACCTGAGCAGGAGAGCTTCCAAAGGGGCTTCTATGAATACACTTCTTCCTCCCTATTCGCGGGGGTTAAGGGCAGAGCCAGCCCGCGAATAGGGAAAATTCACAAATAACTTTTGGGCCAGCTCTGACCCACCCCCGGACCTTACCTGGTGGTCTAGCGGTGACGTGGGGCAGGAGCGATCTTCCTACACTCCTGCCGTGCTGTGAGTTCCCGTGGTCTCACGAGACTATAACAGGAACTCCCATTGTCGTCTCGTGAGACCACGGGAACTCACAGCAGAGCTCTGCATGGGGCAGGAGTGTAGGAAGATCGCTCCTGCCCCGCGTCACCGCTAGACCACCAGGTAAGGTCCATGCTCCTGGGGCCACTGCTTGCCTCCTCCTCCTCCAATTGCTCCACTCCGTCTCTCCTCCTCCGATTGCCTCCCTGCTCTTCCGATCCAAGTCCTGGGGCCATTTTTCTTCGATGCAGGATGTCAATGAGCGATTCTCGGGAGAGGGGAAGGGGAGGCTGGGGAAAAAAAATCATGAATAATCTAAACTGCGAATAGGGAGGGGGAAGTGTAAGCAATTAAAAGGAATTGGTGTAAATCTATGCAGCTGATGTATCATAACTTACTTGCAAACCTTGCCATTCCACCCAAACTTTTCCTCTAAATACACTTTCAGACTTATTGCATACAAGTATACAACTAGGGCCTGATTCTATATATAAATGCCTAAAAAGTCGGCAGCAATCCTAATGGTACTTAATACGATTCTATAAAAGACATGTGCTATTAGCAGCCCTATGCATTGCAAACATTTTGGCATACCCATTTAGGCCAATGAAAACCAGGCTTAAATACCTGTGCCTAAGTTGTGGGCAGACCAGGCGTACTCTATAAAAGTGCACCTAAGTTTTAAGAATGCCCATGATCTGCCCATGCTCCTCCCCTGACCTCACCCCTCCCCCCCCCTTTTTGAGATTCAGGCACTAGAAGCGACATGCACCACTTTACAGAATGCGCTTAGAAAGTTGTGTGCAGAACTTCTAATTAGTGCCAATTAGCCTCAATTAAGTGTTATTTGCCAATTATCAGGGCCTATTGGCCTGTTAAATAATTAGGTTGCATGTACAAATCAGCTATGTGCAATTTAAGGTGATATATGCAGAATTTGGGGGTTAGCACAAGTGTGTGAAAGATCGCCTGTAAAATTGCCTCTAAAAGTAAAATAGATGATGTAACTTTTGTACAGCATGGGTAACTTCTACACTGGAGAGCCATAGATAGTTATAGATCTGAAACTAAAGGGCTTGTTTGCTAAATGGCTGTAGAGATTTACACATACTGCACTTTAAAAGCAAAAATAAACACATGGTGGGCCAAAAAAAAAAAAAAGTGTCGTAAAGCAGTATTTCTCACACATGGTACGCATACCCCCTTTCCTTTAGCGGCATGTCCCCCTCCGCCAAAAAGTCTTCATGTCCACGTGCTTGAGAAGGTCTAATCAGCTCCACCGGGTCACTTGGGGTGGCCCCACAGTCCAAGCAACACCAAGCTAACTCCAGCGATGATGAGCCCTCCATCTTCTGCCACCCTCCCGCTGCCTGTCAGGGAGTCCCGAGTCTATACAAGGCCTAGGAATGGTGCTAGCTTAACTGATGCAAATGTGTCAAAGTGGGTGGAGCCGACAGGGCCTTACAGAGTGCGTGGACATGAAGACTCTTCGTTGAAGTTAGAGGTGGTGCCGAGCCCTGAGTGGAATCAAGATACTGGGGTCAGGCAGTGGTAGGATGGCAGAAGGAGGAAGGTTAGAGGAGGAAAAATGCTTGACTTGCGAGGGGTGGGGGGAAGGAGAGAGGGAGCAATTCTGGACTGAGGGATGTAGGGAAAGGAAGAAAGAGAAAAATTGTTGGGCACAGAAAGAGAAGAATGAGGTAGAGATGCATGGGGAAGAGAAGGATGAGAGGGAGAAATGTTGCATACGATGTTGGAGAGATTGAAAGGGATGCAAGGGAAGAAATGTTGGACATAGTTTGTGGAGGGAAAGATGTGGCATGTGCATAGTGGTGGAGGGAAAGATGTGGCATATGCTGAAGAGGAGTGATAGGAGAAATGTTGGGCATGGGGCTGGTGGGCAGTGGTGAAAGATACTGCACATGATCTGGGGTATAAGAGGGGGAGAAATGTTGGATATGACAGTAGAGTGGGTGGGAGAGATTCACCATGGATCTCTCTCTCTCTCTTTCCCCACTCCCTTTGCAGCAAGGGAGGAAATGAGAGACAGATGGACAATGAGAGAGAGAGGGAGACATGTTGCCAATGAGGGTGGAGGAGAGAGGAAGAAAAGTTGGACTCATGGAGGGACAGAGAAATGTTGATTGGGGAAGGGAATGAGGTCCAGAGGAGAGGAAGCATGCAGGAGGCAGAAAGAAAGAACTGTTGGATGCACAGTCAGAAAGAAGAGCAACCAGAGACTAATCAAATCACCAGACAACTAAGGTAGGGAAAATGATTTTATTTTCAATTTAGTGATCGAAATGCGTTAATTTTGAGAATTTATATCTGCTGTCTATATTTTGCACTATATTTCTCTATTTTTTATGTAACGGTTCCTGAGGTGACATTGCATCTGCCTTGACCTCTTTGAAAAAATAATGAATATAAATAATAATTAACATTTTCTCTGTGTACAGTGTGCTTTGTATTTTTTTTTATTTTGTAGCTACTATTATGTATTGTTAATAAGATTAGTTTGTATGTATATGAAAAATAAAAGGAAGAAATTGCATTACAATTAGTACTATTATTATGAGGGTGGGGCCTAGGGTGGAGCTTGGGTGGGGGTGCTCAGCTGATATTTGTTAGACTTAGGGGGTACTTGGCTTGAAGTTGAGAAACACTGCCACAAAGGATGGCAGTTAGTACAATTCTATAAACCACCTCCAGAGTTAGGCACAGTTTATACAGTAGAATCGCACATAGCACCTATCTGCATAACAATTTTTGTCAATGAAAATGAGGTCTAAATGCCTGTGTGTAAGTTATGCGCAGATGGGGGCATATCTATAACAGTATGCCTAACTCTTAGGAACACTCACCACCCGCATCCATGCTCTTCCCCTAGATATGCTCCCTTTTGAGATTCATGCCCTAGAATTTATGTGCACCACTTTAAAGAATGCTTAGAAAGTTGTGTGCGTAAATTCTAATTAGTGCCAATTAGAGCTAATTGCTTGCTAGTGACCAATTATCGATGCCAACTGGCTCATTAACAATTAAGTTGGATACGCAAATCAGCAATGTGCACAGATTTGCACATGCAACTTTGGTCACACTATTCAGAATCAGGTTTGGCAAGTGCAAGGCTACCTGTCAGGAGGGGGGGGCATCCCCTGCATGCAACGTACACTTACCGCAAAGCTGTTTACTGGAGAGTTAAATGTATTCACTTTCTGTCTCGTGCACTAACTGCAAAGCAAAGTCCCCCTCCCCCCCACAATTTCTGCCTCATAACACACTATGCAGTGAATATGTGCTAATTCATGTGTTGTCATGGCCAACACAACATATCAAGTAGAGAATGACACAATGACAAAATTCATCACCGTTCCCGTCCCCACGGATAACCACGGGAAACCATCTTCATGTCATTCTTTAAGGAGAAAGGGAAGAATCAGAGTATGAATGGCCACAACCACTGACCCGCAAGCTTTGCTTTGAAGAACGCTGTTGTAGAAGGACCGAGGTTGAAATAGACACTAGAAAATGACATGGGATAATTTCCCGCAGTTATCCGCGAGGACGGAAACGGTGATGAATTTTGTCACCGTGTCATTCTCTAATATCAAGCTTGAGCATTATCTGTATTGCAACTGGGGCCTGATTCTAAAATCAGCATCCTGATTGTAGGTAACGGTAGGCGTCTTACCGCCATCTAACAGACCAATTGGGACGTATTTTTTTTAAAAAAAAACAAATTGATGGAGCGAAAGACGCCTACAATGTCGGATTTCACACATGTACAGAAACGTCTAGGCACACTTACGGACACCTAAGGCTGGCGAAAGTGTGGTTTATGCCGGAAGTGGCCTTAAATATCCGTAGGCATGCCTAGGTGCTTCTCATGGGTGCGAGTCAGACACCTTAAATGTAGGCCTGTAAAATGCTGTAAACATGCCACTGACCAAACCATGCAAATAAACTGTGTCAGGATACTAAGCATATGTAAAACCCTGATGAATAGTCATTGTTAATCTGTAAACTGTGGCTGAAGTCCAAGAGTTGTCTGCCCTTGCCCTAAAAGTTCTGAATGTTTTTCTTTTTATTGTTTGTAGTTTAAATACAAAAGATTTGTTACTATGAAATGAAATTATAAAGTACCGTATTTTTCAGACCATAAGATGCACTTTTTTCATCCACAAAAATGGGGTAGAAAAAGGGGTGTGTCTTATGGACTGAATACACTGCGCCCCCCCCCCCCCCGGGTGCCTTTTTTAGTGGCTGTGGTCCAGCGCGGTCTCCTGGACGGTTGCCTTGGTTTTAGAAGAGCGAAGCACAATGCAGGAGCGCGACCTTTGCGCTTCCTGTCAGGTCCCATGCCGCTCTGTGATTGGCTACAGTCAGTATCTGACTGCAGCCAATCACAGAGCGGTGCAACCAGGCAGTTACTGACTGAAGCCAATCACAGAGTGGTGCGGGATCAGGCAGGAAGCGCAAAGGTTGTGCTCCTGCGTTGTGCGTCGCTCTTCTAAAGACTAAGGCAGCCGTCCAGAGGATCGCGCTGGACCACCAGCACTAAAAAAGGTACCGGGCTGCTTCGGGCGGCTGCAGGCTTTTAACAGCTGTGGGCTTCCAAGCACCAGACCACCAGATGCACCTCACGCACCTACGTGTAGAGGAGGAAAAAACCAAGAAAAAAATAATTCTGAACCAAATTTTTTTTTCTTGGTTTTCCTCCTCTACAGATGGGTGCGATTTATGGTCTGAAAAATATCGTATGTAATATTGATCCAAAGTGTTCATACATCAAAAGAACACACTCCTCCAAATCTTTTCTTTCAGTGTCAAGTGCCTGCATTTGGTATTACTCGCACTAGTCTCAACCACATTCATGGCCATGATAAGAAAATTCTAAGCCTGTATATAATATGCTGGAACTTTTGAACAGTGCTTCTCAACTCGGTCCTGGAGTACCCGCTTGCCAGCCAGGTTTTCAGTTTCCACATTGAATTTGCATAAACTTTATTTGCATACACTGCCTCCAATATATGCAAATTTCTTTCATGCATATTCATTGTGGATATCTTGAAAACCTGACTGGCAAGGGAGTATTCCATGACTGAGTTGAGAAACACTGCTTTAGAACATTCCAGCCATTTTGGGCCCTGTGTTCATCAGTTTTGCATTAAATACATGATGCAGAAACCATATTTGGGGATGAAAAAAAAAAAATCAAGACTTCCATTTCAGTTTACTAAGTAGGGGGTAATTTTAACAGGGCACCTAGATTTGGAAGTGGAGAAGGTGTTTATTTTCTAAGGACATATAAGTCCTTGGCTGCCTTTATAAAATGCTAGCACAAATCCTGCACAAATTACAGCTAAACAAAGTGCGGAGATTACCTCTTGAGAGTCAGTGCAAACGTCCATGCATAAATTGTGACTCTACCCATGCTTCACTCAAATTCTGGCCTCTGAGCACGCCTCCTGTACAAGTACTTATTGACATGCATCATGCATACTTTTATGTGGGGCCTATTTTATATATATAGAACCCATTTATGTTCATAACAGTGGTTTTCATGCAAATATGTTTTGTAAAATTACCCACAAACTCTCTTTTTTCCGTGCTTCAGCTTTACTAGATGAAGCAAAACGTGTTTGCAATTTCCTATTTGATCTCACCCGCTCAAAAAAGCTCCTAGCATTCTTTATCACTACTTAAAACTACATAAGCACAGGTACGTGCTCTAAATTTATTCTAAATAAATCCTACTTACAGTAGTCTATTTTTTGAACCAGCAAACAAGCACATTTTTGGTCCCTGGCTTAAGGCTTAGGTATTTATCCTTGATAAGTTTCTCAGCCTATCAATTTTCTCCTTTGACCTTAACCTGTCATTACAATATTATATGCTTGTTCTCTATACACTCATGCCTAACAACTGTTATTCAAACAACTTAGACCTCTTGATTTACAATTTATAGAAAAAGACTGCAGGGTACCTGTCATTACTTAGTGGCAGACCCGTCTCAACAGTTCAATGCCACAACTTTGCTAAGCAAGCACCCTTTTTAAAACCCAAATAAAAGATACCCAATATTGGCTTGTCAATATAGTTGCATGATTTCTGAAGGTTTTTTTTTCCTATGGGTGTGGGAATCTTCTGGCATTAATTCACATGAAAGCATTTATATTTGGAGAAAAATAACCTTTGAAAAATAAGACACATATTACCTGAAGAGACAACAAAAAGTATGTCTGCAGAAAGGTAAATGTAGGGTGACTTTTCAGACAGACACTTTATCTAGAGACCTGTAAATGTGTACAGTCCACAGATTTGTAAACATGAATATTAGGCCATAAATGCCTCCAACCAGCCCAGCACTACTCGTATGATGATGAGTTGGAGGGGGGAGGGAATTTTGGCCTTTATTTGTACATTTAGATTAGCACGTTGAATAGCAGACTCAAACTAAATTGATAGCAGCAGCCAATACATTTAACACTGAATATATGTACAAAAGCCAGCACATCACCAGTGGGGTGCCTCAGGGCTCGGTGCTTGGACCCGTGCTCTTCAACATATTCATAAACGATCTGGGAATGAGTACGATGAGCGAGGTGATTAAATTTACAAATGATACGAAGTTATTCAGGGTAGTGAAGACGCAGGGGGATTGTGAAGATCTGCAACGCGACATAACCACACTCGAGAAATGGGCAGCAACATGGCAAATGAGGTTCAACGCAGATAAGTGTAAGGTAACGCATGTCGGTATTAAAAATCCCATATATGAATACAAGATGTCCGGGGCAGTACTTGGAAAAAGGGACTTGGGATTACTGGTCGACAAGTCAATGAAGCAGTCTGCACAATGTGTGGTGGCGGTGAAAAGGGCGAACAGAATGCTAGAAATGATTAAAAAGGGGATCACGAACAGATCGGAGAAGGTTATCATGCCAATGTACCGGGCCATGATACGCCCTCATCTGGAATACTGCGTCCAGCACTGGTCACCATACATGAAGAAAGACACGGTACTACTCGAAAGGGTCCAGAGAAGAGTGACTAAAATGGTTAAGGGGTTGGAGGAGTTGCCGTACAGTGAGAGATTAGAGAAACTGGGCCTCTTCTCCCTTGAAAAGAGGAGACTGAGAGGGGACATGATAGAAACATTCAAGATACTGAAGGGAATAGATTTGTAGAAAAAGACAGGTTGTTCACCCTCTCCAAGGTCGAGAGAACGAGAGGACACTCTCTAAAGTTAAAAGGGAATAGATTCTGTACACACGTAAGGAAGTTCTTCTTCACCCAGAGAGTGGTAGAAAACTGGAACGCTCTTCTGGAGGCTGTTATAGGGGAAAACATACTCCAGGGATTCAAGACAAGGTTGGACAAGTTCCTGCTGAACCAGAACTAATGCAGGTAGGGCTGGTCTCGGTTAGGGCACTGGTCTTTGACTTGGGAGCCGCCGCATGAGCGGACTGCTGGGCGCGATGGACCACTGGTCTGACCCAGCAGCGGCTGCTCTTATGTTAAGTGTATAAATTAAGCTGCTTCTCAATGTCACTGAAACATTCATTGCAAAATCTATGAATGCACAGGTGGCTTGCCTTTGTAGTAGGCATGTTAACTTATTAGAAAAGCCCCGATGACAACACCTAAAAAGTGCCCCGATGACAACACCTAAAAAGTGCCTTTGTACTGAGCCCCATCAAACATGAATGAAAGCAAAGTCACTATCCACTAAGAATATACACATACATTTACGCGCGCATTCCTAAATGACACCACTCTTCTATCTTTCTTGATTCTATATTGAATATAACAGGAATAAATGAGAAAAGAAAATCAAATCAATTGGCAATACTTTTTTTTAAATTATTTATCTTTTATTATTGTTGCACCATTTATACAATTACATATAATTTCAATGCATCCATTTTACATCCTTTTTTTGTTTTTTTCTTTTATTTTAAATTTTTTTTCCAATGGGTGGTATAGTAGCATCTGTGACACAGAATGGAAGAGAAACTGGAACTGCAGTGAATGCAGAATTTTATTTGTTCCCCATTTTTCATTTCCACTGACCAAGAAACAAAACTACAGGTGCACCCAACCACAGACATGCATTAACTCGTCATGAGAACTCTAGGTAGACTAAGTAGGATGAGAATGTTTGTTTCTCCCAAAAGTATCAGGGGTGGTAGAAATAAATGGCGGAGAAAACCGGAGTAGAGAAATAAAAATGTGGCGCTAAAGCAAGGTTAGTCTGAAAAGTTTGGTCATCATTTGCTTACGGTCAAAAGGAAAAATCATAAGATAGACTGCAAAAAAAAAAACCAACAACCCCAAAACCTATAAAGTTAACAAAATACTGTTTTCATAAGAATTTGATTGCCTTGGCACAGGCCCAGTGGGCAAAGTCAAAATATCACTCCTGCAAGTTGAAAAAAAGAAAAAGAAAAAAGGGTTGGCATATTGACGGAGTGCATTTACAACTGCTTTCAGATGGGAAATATCTTTTTAAGGTTCAACTATTTGCATTTTGAATCCGCAATATTGGTGGAATGCATATTTTGGTCATTTCCCCCCTCAACACACACGCGCGCGCATACATACACACACACACACAAAAATACTATTTGCATTTCTTTTCTGATGTAACATCCTGTTTTGGGCAATACATGTATGTTATTTTCGATTGGAATCAAGTTTGTTAGTATAGCTGAAAAAAAATAAAACAAAATAAAAAAAATATCCATCATCACGAGTTATTTCAAACAGGCTGTCCATTGTTACTCTTGAACTGCTACGGTTTGATCCGAATTAGGCGCTGGAACTTCAGGTGCTTTAACTTCCTCTGCTGGTCCTGCAGGCTCAGAGGCCTTAGGAGTAGAACTAGGTACTTCTGGTGCTAGGGACTCCTTGGAAGAAGGTGCAGCCTCACCGCTGCTAGATTTTGAGTCTGAAGCTGGTGCCGCCTCACATTTAGTTTCTTGGCCCGCAGGTGGTGCAGGGGCTGCAGATGATTTGGCTTCCCCTTCCTCCTTGCTCTTTTCATCAGCTTCGCTGGGTGCTGCAGCTTCTGATACTTTTGCATCAACAGTGGCTTCAGATGCTTTGGGTGGCTCAGTGCTGGCAGCAGGTGCCGGAGTAGGAGCTGCAGTTTGCTGCTCTTGCTTAGATGCTGGCTGCTCTGTGCTTGGTGGCTCCACTTTTGCATCGGCAACGGCATCAGGCTTCTCTGGCTCAGACGTCTTATCTTCTTCTTTGCTTGTGGCATCTTTCTCGCCTCCTTTGTCTTCTGTTTTGTTGTCTGCCACCTGCGAGTTGCTTTTCTCATCCTTGTGATCCTTCACTTCCGCATTCTCTGTAGCAGGTTGGGTCTCATCGCTCCCTTTTTGCGTCGTCTCTTCTTCTGTGGTGGCTGCTTCAGTCTTTTTGTCTTTATCTTTAGTTTTGTCATCGTTCACATTATATCCCTTCTTCTTCTTGCTTAGTTTGCCTCCCATGGTTGGAGTTCTACAAATAAAGAGACAATCAGTTATCAAACGTGTAGACTCTGAGCAGATAATTCAGACATTAATGAAAACCACTCCCATATTCAAGTCTACCACTCTCCATAAAGCATGATATTCTACATGTCCTTCAAGAATGAGAAGCATTGTATATTCTCATAGCTTAGAACAACAAAGTTCATTATCTGTTTATACCTTAATTCACACCATCAAAAATCAATAAAGGATTCAACAGTTCACCTCATTTGCTAAGCATGGATACCCTTCAATATACAATGCACATAAACTTGAGCATCTCTGCAGTTTAGGTTCAGGTAAAGGCGTTTTCCTCAAATATTTTATGACTTTTTCAAAGCCATAATGGCCTATTAAAAAACTGAACTACATAGGCATACAAAATATTAAAAATACAGAACTAGAGAAGTCATATAGGACTGAATTCTATAAATGGTGTCTAAAAATCAGCACCAAGTTAAAAAAAACGCACACACAAACACTTGAGCGCTAATTCTATACACAGTTTCTCAAAGTTAGGTGCAATTTACGGAATAGCAATGTTACTTACCGTAACAGTTTTTATCCAGGGACAGCAGGCAGCTATTCTCACTAGTGGGTGATGTCATCCGACAGAGCCCCGATACGGACGTCTCACAAGCATGTCTTGCTTGAAGAAACTTAGAAGTTTCGAGATGCCCGCACCGCGCATGCGCCAGTGCCTTCCCGCCCGATGGTCCGGGCGTGTCTCCTCAGTTCAGGTAGCTAGCCGAGAAGCCAACCCAGGGGAGGTGGGTGGGACGTGAGAATAGCTGCCTGCTGTCCCTGGATAACAACCGTTACGGTAAGTAACATTGCTTTATCCCAGGACAAGCAGGCAGGTATTCTCACTAGTGGGTGACCTCCAAGCTAACCTCAATGGGACGGTGGGAGAGTTGGCAACTTAGGAGAATAAATTTTGTAACACTGTTTGGCCAAACTGTCCATCCCGTCTGGAGAAAGTATCCAGACAATAATGAGAGGTGAATGCATGAACCGAGGACCAAGTGGCAGCCTTACAAATCTCCTCAATCGGTGTCGATCTGAGGAAGGCTACAGAGGCCGCCATTGCTCTGACCTTATGGGCTGTGACCTTACAGGGAAGGGGTAGTCCAGCCTGGGCATAGCAGAAAGAGATACAAGCCGCCATCCAGTTGGAAATGGTGCGCTTCGATACAGGTCGTCCCAACTTGTTTGGATCAAAGGAAACGAAAAGTTGAGGAGCAGATCTGTGTGGCTTAGTGCGATCCAGGTAGAAAGCCAAAGCACGCTTACAGTCCAGAGTATGAAGAGCTGATTCTCCAGGATGAGAATGAGGCTTAGGAAAAAACACTGGAAGCACAATGGATTGGTTGAGATGAAAATCAGAGACCACTTTAGGCAGGAATTTTGGATGAGTGCGGAGGACCACCTTGTCATGATGGAATACTGTGAAAGGTGGATCCGCAACTAAGGCCTGAAGCTCACTGACCCTGCGAGCAGACGTGAGGGCCACTAGAAAAACCACTTTCCAAGTGAGAAACTTTAGTGGGGCCGTTTTCAAAGGCTCAAAAGGAGGTTTCATAAGCCGAGAAAGGACAACATTGAGATCCCAAACCACTGGAGGCAGTTTGAGAGGAGGATTGACGTGAAAAAGTCCTTTCATAAATCTGGCAACCACAGGATGAGCAGAGAGAGGTTTCCCCTGTAGAGGCTGATGGAAAGCCGCAATCGCACTCAGGTGGACTCGTATAGATGTCGACTTGAGACCAGACTGAGACAGGTGTAGAAGATAGTCCAACACAGAAGATAGAGAGGCTCTCTGAGGCTCCTTAGAGTTAGAAATACACCAGGAAGAAAATCTAGTCCATTTCTGGGAGTAGCATTGACGAGTAGCAGGCTTCCTTGAAGCCTCCAAGACATCCCTCACCGCTTGGGAAAACTGGTGAGAGGTTACGTTGAGAGGAACCAAGCTGTTAGGTGGAGAGACTGCAGGTTGGGATGAAGTAGAGATCCCTGATGCTGAGTAAGCAGTGAAGGAAACACTGGAAGAAGCACCGGCTCCCTGCTGCTGAGTTGAAGTAGAAGGGAGAACCAAGGTTGTCGGGGCCACCGAGGAGCTATCAGGATCATGGTGGCACGATCGGACCTCAGCTTGACCAGAGTCTTCTGAATGAGAGGAAATGGAGGAAACGCATACAGAAAGCGATTCCCCCAATCCAGCAGAAAAGCATCCGCCTCGAGGCGATGAGGAGTGTAGATCCTGGAGCAGAATTGAGGCAGCTTGAAATTGTGGGGAGCCGCAAAGAGGTCTATCTGAGGTGTTCCCCACTGAGCAAAGATCTGAAGGGACGCAGAATGGAGTGTCCATTCGTGAGGCTGGAGGAGACGACTCAATTTGTCTGCCAATACATTGTCCTTCCCCTGGATGTAGACAGCCCTGAGGAAGACGTTGTGGTGAACCGCCCAATCCCAGACTCTGAGAGCTTCCTGGCATAGGGAGGCCGAGCCCGTGCCCCCCTGCTTGTTGACATAATACATGGCGACCTGGTTGTCTGTGCGAATGAGGACCACCATGTCGTGCAGCAGATGTTGAAAGGCTTGAAGAGCATTGAAGATGGCTCTGAGCTCCAGGAGATTGATTTGATGGAGTCGGTCTGCACCGGTCCAGAATCCCTGAGTGCGAAGCCCATCCAGATGCGCTCCCCAGGCATAGGTCGAGGAATCGGTTGTGAGGACCTTCTGGTGGGGAGGAGAGTGAAATAGCAAACCTCTGGATAGATTCGAAGAGGTCATCCACCAAAGTAGAGACTGCTGAAGAGCAGGAGTGACGATGATGTGTCGAGTCAATGGATCCGCCACCTGAGTCCACTGAGATGCCAGGGTCCACTGAGGAATTCTGAGATGGAGTCTGGCGAACAGCGTCAAATGAACCGTAGAGGCCATGTGGCCCAGGAGGACCATCATGAGTCTCGCCGAGATGGACTGGCGAGAAGACACAGACTGGCAGAGATGAAGAAGGGCATCCATGTGCTGAGGAGGAAGGAACGCTCTGAGGCGGATGGTATCCAGGACCGCTCCGATGAAGGGGAGCAACTGCGTGGGGCGCAGATGAGATTTGGGAAAGTTGATCTCGAATCCCAAACTCTGCAGGAACTGAATCGTGGACAGGGTCGCCAAGATGACCCCCGATGCCGAGGGAGCCTTGATGAGCCAGTCGTCGAGGTAGGGAAATACCTGAAGACCCTGGTTCCGGAGTGCAGTGGCCACCATTACCAGACACTTCGTGAAGACTCTGGGAGACGAAGACAGACCGAATGGAAGCACTCGATACTGCAGATGCAGATGTCCCACCCGAAATCTGAGGAATCTGCGGGAGGCCGGGTGAATGGGAATGTGAGTGTAGGCCTCCTTGAGATCCAGAGAGCATAACCAGTCATTCTGCTCGAGGAGGGGGTAGAGAGAAGCAAGCGTCAGCATGCGAAACCTCTCTTTGACCAGGAATTTGTTGAGGACCCTGAGGTCCAAAATGGGTCTCAGGTTGCCCGTCTTCTTCAGAACAAGGAAGTACCGGGAGTAAAACCCCTGGTTGTGTTGGTCCACAGGGACCGGCTCGACGGCCCGGAGCCAGAGCAAAGCCTGGGCTTCCTGAAGAAGAAGGGCGGACTGAGTCAAGTTGGAAGGATACTCTCTTGGAGGGTGGTCCGGAGGGACCCGATGGAATTGAAGAGAGTACCCTTCCCTGATGATAGTAAGGACCCAGAGGTCGGTGGTTACGGCCTCCCAGCGATGATAAAAATGATGGAGGCGCCCTCCGATGGGAAAAACAGGGGGAGGCAGAACGAGACTGGTTATGCCCTCGACGATACAGTCAAAAAGGCTGAGGAGCCTTGGGGACAGTAGACGGCTGAGACTTTTGCTGACCCTTCTGAGGAGGCTGCCGCTTCGCAGGTTGCCTCGCTGGAGGAGCTTGCCTCGGCTGATAACGCCGCTGATAAATCAATGGCGGTCGAGAGGGTCGAGATTGTTGAGGCTTAGGCTTCGGCCTCAGAATGGACTGGAAGGATTTTTCATGATCCGATAATTTCTTCGTGACAGTCTCGATGGATTCGTCAAAAAGATCCGCCCCAGCACACGGGACGTTAGCCAGGCAGTCCTGAAGATTCGGGTCCATGTCAATGGTCCGTAACCAGGCCAAACGGCGCATCGCCACCGAGCAGGCTGCTGCTCGTGCCGAGAGCTCGAAAGCATCATAGGCCGACTGCATCAACTGAAGACGAAGCTGGGACAGCGAAGCGACGACTTCTTCAAACTCAAACCGAGCCTGGGACTCGATGTAGGGCGTGAATTTTCGAAGCACAGGCAGAAAAAATTCCAAATAGGTGGCGAAGTAGAAATTATAATTCAGGACTCGGGACGCCATCATAGAATTCTGATAGATGCGTCGTCCAAACTTATCCATCGTCCTGCCCTCGCGGCCCGGAGGCACCGAAGCATACACCTGGCCTGGATGAGACCGCTTGAGCGAGGATTCTACCAGGAGGGACTGATGAGAAAGCTGAGATCCCTCGAAGCCCTTATGATGCACCGTGCGGTACCGAGCATCCAATTAGAAACATAGAAACATAGAAAATGACGGCAGAAAAGGGCTATAGCCCACCAAGTCTGCCCATTGCAATTAGCCTCCCCCCAGAGTTCATTCCCTTAGAGATCCCACATGAGTATCCCATTTCTTCTTAAAATCAGTCACGCTGCTGGCCTCAATCACCTGCAGTGGGAGTCCATTCCAACTCTCCACCACTCTCTCGGTGAAAAAGTACTTCCTGGAGTCGCTATGAAATTTCCCTCCTCTGATTTTCAGCGGATGCCCTCTGGTTGTTGAGGGTCCCATGAGACAGAAGATTTTATCTTCTGACTCGATACGTCCCGTGATGTATTTGTACGTTTCAATCATGTCTCCCCGTTCTCTTCTTTCTTCAAGTGAGTACAGCCACAATTTTTTTAGTCTTTCTTCATACGTGAGATCCTTGAGCCCCAGGACCATCCTGGTCGCCATTCGCTGGACTGACTCGATCCTCAGTATGTCCTTACGGTAGTGTGGTCTCCAGAACTGAACACAGTACTCCAAGTGAGGCCTCACCATGGATCTGTACAGCGGCATCATGACTTCAGGTCTCCTGCTGACAAATCCTCTACGGATACAACCTATCATCTGTCTTGCCCTGGAGGAAGCCTTCTCCACTTGATTGGCAGCCTTCATGTCCTCACTAATAATCACCCCTAGATCGCGTTCTGCCTTGGTCTCAACTAAGGTCTCACCATTCAGTACATAATTTTTGTGCGGATTTTTCTTTCCCAGGTGCATCACCTTGCATTTTTTAGCATTGAAGCTTAGCTGCCAAGTAGTTGACCATCTTTCCAGCAGTCGTAGATCGTGTGTCATATTATCAGGTAATAAGCTTTTGCCTATTATGTTGCAAAGTTTGGCGTCGTCAGCGAATAGTGCTACCTTTCCTTTAAGTCCTTGTGTCATATCTCTTATGAATAAATTGAATAGAATTGGGCGCAGAACCGAGCCCTGCGGCACCCCACTGGTCACTCTTGATGCCTTGGATGGGGTACCGTTCACCACCACCCTCTGAAGTCTATCGTTTAGCCAATCTCCAACCCATGCAGTTAGAGTGCTTCCTAATCCTATCGATTTCAATTTGTTCAATAGCCTTCTGTGTGGGACGCTATCAAATGCTTTACTGAAGTCCAAATATACCACGTCCAGTGACTCTCCTGCATCCAGTTGTCTAGTAACCCAGTCGAAAAAGCTAATCAGATTAGATTGGCAGGATCTACCCTGGGTGAACCCGTGCTGGTGGGGGTCTCGTAAGTTTTCTTCGTCCAGGATTATGTCAAGGTTCCGTTTGATGAGTGTTTCCATGAGTTTACACACTATAGACGTGAGACTCACCGGTCTGTAGTTTGCCGTCTCTGTCCTGCAGCCCTTTTTGTGAAGTGGGATTACGTTGGCAGTTTTCCAGTCCAAGGGGACTCTTCCTGAGCGTAGGGAGAGATTGAAAAGCTCAGATAATGGTTCGGCCAGGACTCCACATAGCTCCCTGAGCACCCTGGGGTGCAGGTTGTCCGGTCCCATGGCTTTGTTTACTTTGAGTTTCGATAGTTCGTTGTAGACGTTACTGGGCGTAAACTCGAAATCTTGAAACGGGTCTTTCTGGGTATCTCCCGTCTGAAGCTGCGGACCAGCTCCCGGTGATTCGCAGGTGAAGACTGAACAGAAGTATTCGTTCAGTAGTTCTGCTTTGGCAGAGTCTGATTCTGCAAAATTACCATCCGATTTCTTCAGCCGTTCTATACCATCTTTGTTTCTTTTCCTGTCACTAATATAGCTAAAGAAAGATTTATCCCCTTTCTTGATATTCCGTGCCAGTTTTTCCTCCATTCGGAGTTTGGCCTCTCTGACTTTCTTTTTAACGGCTTTAGCTCCGTCTAGATAGTCTTCTTTCGCCCCCTGGTTTCCTAAATGTTTGTAGGCGATGAATGCCTCTTTTTTCTTTTTAACTAGGTCTGAAATTTCTTTAGTGAACCATTGGGGTCTTTTGGTTCTCCTGCATTTACTTACTGTTCTTATGTATCGGTTTGTTGCTTCATGTAGGATGGACAATTTGCCAGGCACCGCCGGAATGGAGTAAGGAGACTCAAAGCACCGCATGAAGGTCTGATCAAGGAGCTTGTGCAGAGGGAGGCGCAAAGACTCGGCAGGAGGGCGAGGCAAGTGCATGGTATTGAGATATTCCTTGGAGTAGCGGGACCCCGCATCGAGGGCAATGTCCATGTCATCCGCCATCTGCCTGAGAAACGAGGAAAAAGACAGTTGGTCTGCCAACGCAGGTCTCCGAGAAGGACTAGAAGAAGTCGAGGCCTCGGGCTCCACAGAGACCTGTGAGCAACAGGGCGAGTAAAACACCTCGGGGTCCTCGAACTCCGGCCCGGGAGGAGGAGACCCAGCAGAAGCAGAATACCCCATCCGAGGCAATTTCTTATGAGGCGAGACGGTGGAGTGCCGGGAGGAATGCCTCGAAGAGTGTCTGGAACGATGCCCCTCTCGATGCCTGGAAGGGGATCGAGTCCACCTATGAGAATACTGGTCCCCAGAAGCCTCCAAGGAGCAGATAGGACTCAAAGCCGTCGATCGTAGAAGCGGATGTGTCGGAGCCTCCCCGGAAGCCGCCCAGGCTCGATAGGGGGTCCGGAAGAACTCGTCCTGCCTCCTGCTATGCCCAGGACTGGGAGGCCCCGAAGGTGGACGCCACACAGTGTCATGGGGCGGAGTAATAGGTTCCAAAGGAGGCAGGTCACTAAGGGAGGCTTTCCTCGAGGGAATCGGCTCCAATGGAGGCATCTCCCCAAGAGGAGCCTTTGTCGATGGAATCGGTTCCAAGGGAGGCATGTCACCAACCGAGGCTCGCCTCGAAGAGCTGGACACCGCCCGCCTATCCTCCTCGCCGAGCAACGAGGTCATGCGGCGCGGAGGAGGAGGAGGGGGCGGCCCGCCCCTCGGGACCGGAACTGGGAGGTCACCCTGGATCGAGGCAATCAGCCGGGGACCCATGGTGGTCATGAGTTCCACAAACTGAGCCTCCAGGATGGACTTCAACGAAGCCGATATGGAGGGATCCGCACCAAACGGGGGCCCTTCCGCACGGTCTTCGCGCAATTTCGGTGCAGTGTGCTTCTGTTTGCCAGCTTTCGGCACTTTAAGCACCACCGGAGGAACTATGGGGGTCGGTATCTGTTCCGAGGAGACAGATGAAGGCACCGGCGCAGAAGACGAGGCCAAAACCGGCGTGAATGAGGTCGGTTTCAAAAGGCCCGAAGCAGCCGGGGAGGTAGAGGGCTTGGTCGATGAAGTCGAAGCCCCAGTCGATGTTGAAGCCACAGGATCCAACGAAGCTTCCATCTTGAACATGGACTCCCACAGCAGGCAGCGACGCTTAAACGCTCGCGCCGTCAAAGTGGAGCAAGGCCGGCACGATTTCGGAAAATGATCCGGGCCCAGACACTGGAGACAGCGTCGATGAGGGTCCGTGAGCGAAATCGCGCGCTGGCACTTGTTGCACTTTTTTAAAACCGGTGATCGGCCGGGACATAGGCCGAAAAAGTTCTGCCGCAAGGTCGAAGGCGCGGGGCCCAAGCCCCGCGGCCAACCCGGTGTCGGAAGGAAAAATTTTGTTTGTTTTTTTTTTTTTTGAAAAAGAAATCAAAGAAAGAAACAAACACACGGGAGATCCCAAAAGAACCCAACCAGCGGAAATAAAAGGCAAAAAAACAGATTCAATGGGCGCAGAATTGAAGTTGAACTTCTCAGCTCCGCGGAAGAAAATGAACTGAGGAGACACGCCCGGACCATCGGGCGGGAAGGCACTGGCGCATGCGCGGTGCGGGCATCTCGAAACTTCTAAGTTTCTTCAAGCAAGACATGCTTGTGAGACGTCCGTATCGGGGCTCTGTCGGATGACATCACCCACTAGTGAGAATACCTGCCTGCTTGTCCTGGGATAAAGCATTGGTACCATGAACTGCGCTCTAACTTTAGATGTGGGGATTTACACCAACTGGAATTCCCCCATGATCCCTCCCATAGACCGAGTGCAAACCCGGAACCTAGAAATAGACGCATAAGTTTTAATTGGTGCCAATCAGTGCCGGTTATTAGCGATTGGGTGCACACATAAATTTCCAAACACAGTTTGTAATGTCATTTATAGAATTAAGCTAATGATGGTTTCTAAAGTATATATATGAACTTCCTTTAATTTTGAGATGTCCCAGTCCTTTCCAGTCCTTCCGTAAATCTTTAAAAACTTTTCTATTTGCTAAACATTTTGAAAATTAATCTCCTTGCAATTTTAGCATATCTTTATTAATTATTGTTAACTGTGTCGAGCTTCCTCTGGTTGATGACCCGGTATATAAAGCTAAGTTTTAGTTTAGTTTGGTTTAGTTTATATATTCATATTCCTTTAATTATACACTTGGGGAAGACAAGGTCAATTTCAACTTTTTAATGGAATCCTAAAAGTCACCTCATCTAATGACCCACCCTCGTGCGTTTATTTTGGAAGTTTTTTTAAGCACACACATTTTAAAAAATCCATACATGATAAGTATGCCTGACAATATTATTGAACAATATGATCTTTCCACCAGAAGCTAGAAGCATCCTACTATAGCTATTTTACTCTATAGGTAGAATTAGAATCATACTTCGCACCAACCACTTATTTTAAGTATATTAATTAGCCAAAGAATAAAACCTGTAATCAAATAAAAATTGACCTATATAAGTAATCAATAAAGACCATATAGTAGTGTAGAAAATGAGTGATGTGCAAAGGGCTGATTTACAATCCTGTCCCCCCTCCCCCCAACTCACTGTTTATCACAGAGGGGAGGTAATTATTTAAGTCAGAGATGTCATTGTCATAGGACCACTGGCAACAGGTGAATCAATTAAGAAATCATTGCCAACCAACTGGTGTCACCTTATATGTGACTATATAGAATATCAGCTCTAGAGGAGGGTGTGGCATAGTGGTTAGAGCTACAGACTCAGCACCCTGAGGTTGTGGGTTCAAGCCCTGCACTGTTCCTTGTGACCTTGGGCAAGTCACTTAATCTTTCACTGCCTCAGGTACATCAGATAGGCTGCAAGCCCACCGGGACAGATAGGAAAAATGCTTGAAGTACAGGACCTGTATGTAAACCACTTTGAGTGTGGTGGTATAACTACAAAAAGGCAGTAAAAGAGGTCCAAATTAGAGAATGACACGGTGGATGTTACTGCGGCTAGCCGCAAGTAGCCGTAGATAACCCGCCAAAACTGTGGAGGGGGGAAGGTGCTTACCGCAGGTATGGGGACAAGGCCATCCACCATCCCGTAGAGCGATGCATGGCCTTGTCCCCGCATTTAAGGGAGGGAACGCAAGCAGCCCCCTCCCTCCTTCCTACTTACCCACCCGAATCTATCTCCCTCCTGCCCCCTTACCTTCGCGGCGTGTTTTAAGAATTTAGACTTGTTGAAAGCCGTCGGAGTGTACGTGCAGTCGCGTCCAGTTGCATCAGAGGAGAAGCTTCTGCCCACACACGCATGCGACTGCACGAATGCTCCAGCGGCTTTTAACAAGTCTGAAACCTTAAAATGCACCGAGAAGGTAAGGGGGAGGGAGATACATGGACCACGCGAGGGGTCAGTGCGAAGGGCAGTGAGGTGGCAAGAGGGAAGAATGGATGCTGTGTGGACGGGGCGGTGAAGAGGACGGAGGTCCAGTGATGGGGACAGATTTTATTTCCCCGTGTCATTCTCTAGTCCAAATCCCTTTCCTTTTCTTCAAACTCTTCTGGTAAATTATGCAACATAACTTAATATTGGAACAGCACCCCCTTAGAATAATGAAAACACAATAAATATAACCACTGGGTTATAGTTTTGACTGTACTTTGAAGCTGTTTGGTACTTATCTTCTCTATTCATACATAACTGATTGTGAAATTATAATTGTGATCTTGAAGGTAGAAGATAGGATAGGAAAGAAAGGGAATCACTGATCATGCTCCATGATCATAGAAATATCTTACTGAACATATTTAAATTCTTTTTAGAATGGTTATACATATGGCTAATTATCATCAACTATGCACTTACAGTATAAGTCCATAGCTGCATTTTTAATCGTAATTTCAGAAAAGTAGACATCCAGTCTTGTGTTAAACATATTCCTCAGATGACTAAAATAAGGAAGCTAATTGCCAAGGGTGCTAGACTTCTAGGTTGCACATTCACATAAATGAACTTGTTCTGTCCTTTAATTAATTAGCGTATTCTGTGTATCTAATATGCAATCCCCAAAAGAAACAGCTGCCAAACACTTTGGGGCTTCTGAGACCTCATTATGCAGTTCAAATTTATTTAAAACTGAAAAGTATTAAAAATAAAAGTGAAGCACCAACTAAAAAGCCATAGCTAAAAATATATATATATATTTTTTTTAAGAAGTGTAGCAAGGGCAAAATCCTGAAGTATGAAAATTATAGCCACACTGGAAGGTAGAAATTAAGCTCATATACAACAAAATCTCCCATCCTTCTTGTTTGAAGGGTGCATATTAGGAAATCACATTCAGCACACACCAACCTTAAGAGGGTTCATAGACAACGGCGCAAAAGACAAAGGCGTGCGCCGACAACTGAGCGCAAGACGGAGGCGCGCGCCAAAGAAAATTACAGTTTTTAGGGGCTCCGATGGGGGGTTTTGTTGGGGAACCCCCCACTTTACTTAATAGACATTGCGCCGGCGTTATGGGGGGGTTGGGGGGTTGTAACCCTCCACATTTTACTGTAAACTTTACTTTTTTCCTAAAAACAGGGAAAAAGTTAAGTTTTCAGTAAAATGTGGGGGGTTACAACTCCCCACACCCCCCACAATGCGGCGCGATGTCTATTAAGTAAAGTGGGGGGGTTTCCCCCCACGCCCCCCCCCCGTCGGAGCCCTAAAAACAGTAATTTTGAGTTGCGCGCACCTCCGCGCTGCGCTCAATTGTCTGGGCGCGCCTTTGTCCCGGCGCGCTTTTGACCTGACACCCCTTAAGAGGAGTGGTCTAGTAGTTAGAGCAGCTGCCTCTGCACCCCGAGGTTGTGAGTTTGATTCCCACAGCAGCAACTTGCAACTCTGGGCAAGTCACTTAACACTTCATTGCCCCAGGTACAAAATAAGTACCTGTCTAAAATATGTAAACCACACAGAAAAAGCAGTATATCAAGTCCCATCCCCTTTACCCTTTCAATAAAGATAATCATGGACTAATGGAATTAGCACACACTAAATGCTAAGAAAACTGTGGCAACCATTTTTAATATAGTGACTGGACAGACAAGAGTGCAAGGAGGATTACTCTAGCCCCCAGCTCAGTACAGGACTACCAGTATCTGTAAGGCCCTAGAAAGCACAGTTACTTACCGTAACAGGTGTTATCCAGGGACAGCAGGCAGATATTCTTAACGCATGGGTGACGTCACCGACGGAGCCCCGGTACGGACCTTTTTAACTAGAAAGTTCTAGTTGGCCGCACCGCGCATGCGTGAGTGCCTTCCCGCCCGACGGAGGAGAGCGTGGTCCCCAGTTAAGATAAGCCAGCTAAGAAGCCAACCCAGGGAGGAGGGTGGGACATAAGAATATCTGCCTGCTGTCCCTGGATAACACCTGTTACGGTAAGTAACTGTGCTTTATCCCAGGACAAGCAGGCAGCATATTCTTAACGCATGGGTGACCTCCAAGCTAACAGAGAGGGAGAGGGATGGTTGGCCATTAGGAAAATAAATTTTGTAACACAGATTGGCCGAAGTGTCCATCCCGTCTGGAGAAGGCATCCAGACAGTAGTGAGTAGTGAACGTGTGAACTGAGGACCAAGTGGCAGCCTTGCAGATTTCCTCGATGGGCGTGGAACGGAGGAAAGCCACAGAAGCAGCCATAGCTCTGACCCTGTGGGCCGTGACAGCACCTTCCAGTGAGAGACCGGCCCGAGCATAACAGAACGCAATACAGGCAGCAAGCCAGTTGGAAAGCGTCCGTTTAGAGACAGGACGACCTAGACGGTTAGGATCAAAGGTCAGAAAGAGCTGAGGGGACGAGCGGTGAGCCCTGGTATGGTCAAGGTAGTATGTAAGGGCACGCTTACAATCCAGCGTGTGCAACGCCTGTTCCCCAGGATGAGAATGGGGTTTAGGGAAAAAGACAGGCAACACAATGGACTGGTTGAGGTGAAAAGCCGAGACCACCTTGGGAAGGAATTTAGGATGGGTACGCAGAACCACCTTGTCATGGTGAAAAACAGTGAACGGTGGATCGGCGACCAGTGTATGCATCTCACTAACCCTCCTGGCAGAGGTGATGGCAATGAGGAAAAGCACCTTCCATGTTAGAAGTTTGAGCGAAGTTGTGGCAAGAGGCTCAAAAGGGGGTTTCATGAGGGCTGATAAAATCACATTCAGGTCCCAGACAACAGGAGGAGGCTTCAGAGGTGGTTTGACATTGAAGAGGCCTCTCATGAACCGGGAAACCAGTGGATGAGCCGTGAGAGGTTTTCCGAGGATAGGCTCATGAAACGCAGTGATGGCACTGAGGTGGACTCTGATTGAGGTAGACTTGAGGCCAGCGTCGGACAGAGAGAGCAAATAGTCCAGTACAGTTTCCACCGCTAATGAGGTGGGATCGTGATGATGCAGTAGACACCAAGAGGAGAACCTGGTCCACTTCTGATGGTAACATTGGAGGGTGGCCGGTTTCCTGGAGGCATCCAAAATGCGACGGACAGGCTGAGACAGATTCTCTGGAGAGGTCAGCCCGAGAGAAACCAAGCTGTCAGGTGGAGCGAAGACAGATTGGGATGCAGTAGAGACTGACGTTGCTGCGTAAGTAGTAGGAAACACAGGAAGAGGAATGGGCTCCCTGGAGCTGAGCTGAAGCAGGAGGGAGAACCAGTGTTGGCGAGGCCACCGAGGAGCGATGAGAATCATGGTGGCCCTGTCCCTGCGGAGTTTGGATAACGTCCGCAACATCAGAGGTAGTGGAGGAAAGGCATAGAGGAACCGATCCGTCCAGTCGAGCAGGAATGCATCTGGGGTCAGACGATGAGAAGAGAAGAATCTGGAACAGAACTGGGGCAGCTGATGGTTGTGAGGCGCTGCAAAGAGGTCCACCTGCGGAGTGCCCCAACGAGCAACGATGGAGTGGCGTGTTGAAGGGTCCAGAGTCCACTCGTGAGGTTGAAGGATGCGGCTGAGATTGTCGGCCAGGGAGTTCTGTTCGCCCTGGATATAGACAGCCTTGAGGAAGAGATTGCGGCCGTGGCCCAGGTCCAGATGCTGAGAGCCTCCTGACAAAGGAGGCGAGATCTGGTGCCGCCTTGCTTGTTTATGTAGTACATGGCGACTTGATTGTCTGTGCACAGGAGAAGAACCTGAGGGCAGAGAAGGTGCTGGAAGGCCTTGAGAGCATAGAACATGGCTCTGAGTTCCAGGAAATTGATGTGATGTTGACGCTCCTGAGGGGTCCAGAGTCCCTGGGTGCGTAGATCTCCCAGGTGAGCTCCCCACGCATAGGGGGAGGCATCCGTGGTTATGATCATGGAGTGAGGGGGTAGATGAAAGAGTAGACCCCTGGAAAGATTTGAGGAGTTCAACCACCATTGAAGAGATTGCTGAAGAGACGATGTCACAGAGATGGGATGAGAAAGAAGATCCGTGGTCTATGACCATTGGTTGGCAAGAGTCCATTGAGGTGTCCTGAGGTGGAGTCGCGCCAGAGGAAGCACATGGACCGTCGAGGCCATGTGGCCCAGGAGGACCATCATCTGTCGGGCAGGAATGGAGTGATGAAGGAGCACCTGACGACAGAGGTGGAGCAGGGTCCGTTGACGGTCAGAGGGGAGAAACGCCCTCATTAGTGTGGTGTCGAGAACTGCTCCAATGAACTGAAGTCGCTGTGTGGGAAGCAGATGCGACTTGGGGTAGTTGATCTCGAACCCCAGGAGATGGTGGAAAGAGATGGTGTGATGAGTGGCTTGTAGCACAAGTGGAGATGTAGGTGCTTTCACCAACCAATCGTCCAAGTAGGGGAACACCTGGAAGTTGTGAGACCTGAGGAAGGCCGCCACCACAATAAGGCACTTGGTGAATACCATGGGCGATGAAGCGAGGCCAAAAGGTAGCACTTTGTACTGATAGTGACGGTGCTGTATCTGAAACCGTAGGTAGCGACATGAAGTCGCATTGATTGGGATGTGAGTGTAGGCCTCTTTGAGGTCCAGGGAACATAGCCAGTCGTGTTGAGAGAGAAGAGGGTAAAGCGTGGCAAGGGAGAGCATTCTGAACTTCTCCTTGACCAGACACTTGTTGAGGTCCCTGAGATCGAGGATGGGACGAAGGTCTCCTGTCTTCTTGGGAACCAGGAAGTAGCGGGAGTAGAATCCCTGACCCCTTTGGTCCGGAGGCACCTCTTCGATGGCATTGAGAAGAAGGAGGGATTGGACCTCCCTCAGGAGGAGGGGGGTTTGGGAGGAGTGAGAAGCAGACTCTACGGGAGGATTGTCTGGTGGAAGAGTCTGGAAGTTGAGAGAGTAGCCGTGGCGAATGATGTGATGACCTCCCAACGGCTGAGGAAGATTTGGAGGCGACCTCCGATAGGCTGAGGAAAAGGCAATGATGATGGGAGACTGGCTATGCCCTGGAGGAAAAAGTCAAAAGGGCTGAGATGGTTTTGACGGAGGGAGAGGCTTGGCAGGTTGGTGAGACTGTGAGCGAGCCTGAGATTGATGCTGTTGACGAGGTCGGCGAGGCTGCTGTTGAGGCGGGTTGAGAGGTCTGGCTGAGAACCTGCGCTGGTAGGAAGACTGCTGTCTGTAGGTGCGAGCAGGTGGAGTCTTCTTTTTAGGTTTAATCAGAGTGTCCCACCTGGTCTCATGTGCTGAGAGTTTCTGGGTTGTTGAGTCCAGGGACTCTCCGAAGAGTTCATCACCCAGACAAGGTGCGTTAGCCAGGCGGTCCTGGTGGTTAATGTCCAGGTCAGAGACTCTCAGCCATGCCAAACGTCGCATGGCCACCGCCATGGCAGATGCGCGAGAGGTCAGCTCAAATGAGTCGTAGATGGAGCGAACCATGAATTTCCTGAGTTGGAGGAGGCTGGAAATATTTTGCTGGAAAAGAGGGACCTTACGTTCAGGAAGGTATTTCTGTAAGGAGGAGAGCTGTTGCACCAGATGCTTCATGTAGAAGGAGAAGTGGAAGGTGTAGTTGTTGGCTCTATTGGCTAACATGGCATTTTGGAAAAGGCACTTACCAAATTTATCCATGGTTTTTCCCTCTCTGCCAGGAGGGGTGGAGGCATATACACTGGAACCCTGAGATTTTTTCAAAGTAGATTCCACCAGGAGGGACTCGTGGGGCAATTGAGGTTTATCAAACCCTGGGATTGGAATAACCCGGTACAAGCTAGCTATCCAATTTACGAGGGGCTCCAGGAACCGTGAGGGGAGCTTCCCAGTTTTTATAGAAAGTTTCCCGTAAGATGTCGTGGACGGGCAACTTCAGAAATTCTTTGGGAGGTTGCTCAAAGTCTAGGGCATCGAGGAAAGCCTGAGACTTTTTAAAGTCGGACTCTAAGGGAATGGAAAGAGCTGCTGACATCTCCCTAAGGAATTTGGAGAAGAGGATTGCTCTGGTTTGGAGACAGTGTCGGTCATGGAGGGTTCTTCGTCGGTTGACGAAGCGTCCTCCTCGGTACCGTGAGGGGAGTCTTCCCACAAATCTGGGTCCCTAATGTCGGGGTGCGTACGTTTGGACATCGGTGTGGAGGGCTCGGCATGGCGGGTCTTTGAAAGAGATTTGCCTGAGCGCACCGAGGCGGTACCGGGTGAGGAAGACCGATGTCGTTCCTGGGACCGGACAGGGTCGGCAGCATCACGGGTATGTTTCTGCCAAGAGCACCGGCATGGAAGTATTAATCGGTACCGAGGGGGTCGACACCGATGGGACAGTGTGAGGCTCGGACCGGTCCCGTACCGGAAGGTGCGGTGTGCCAGCAACGCCGGCAACAGTTGCTGGAGCTGTTGTTGCAGCTGCTCCTGTAACTGTGTTTGGAGTATGGCCGCGATGCGGTCGTCCAGGGGAGGCACCGGTACCGCTTTTTTCTTCTTCGGTACCATAGGTGCCGCTCTACGCTCCGGCGATGAGGAGGCCGATGATGAGGCACTCACCGAGATCGGAGCGGAGCGTTTGCGGGGCCGGTGCGGTGCCGGGAGGGCTGGTGTCGCAACCGTGGCAGGAGGGCGCTCAAGGGAAGTGGGAGGCTTCTTAGCCGGCTTACCTGGGCCCAACGACCCCGAGGAAGGGTCCGGTGGTGTTGATGTCGTCGGTGCCATCGACGTCGCAGCCGGTTCCATGGCAGATCCGGTACCAAACAAAATATTTTGCTGGATCTGCCGATTTTTCAAAGTACGCTTTTTAAGCGTAGCACAGCGGGTGCAGGTGTCAGCCCGATGCTCTGGACCCAAGCACTGGAGGCACCAATTGTGTGGGTCGGTGAGGGAGATCGGGCGTGCACACCGCTGGCACTTCTTAAAACCCGGTTGAGGGGGCATGAATGGAAATACGGCCTCCGCAAAATCGAACCCGGAGGCCTGTATGGTGGCAACAGGCCCCGCCGGGGCCGGCCTGAAAAAATAAGGAAAACTCGATGTTTTTTTTTTTTTTTGAAAACAAAAATAAAGGGAATCCGATAAGAAAAAAGGAAAAAAAAGTGAAAAAATACGCGAGCGGGAAGGCAAAAATTAGTTTTTCAACGGCCGTTGAAAACACATGCGTCTTCTTCGCTCCGCGAAAATGAAGAAACTGGGGACCATGCTCTCCTCCGTCGGGCGGGAAGGCACTCGCGCATGCGCGGTGCGGCCAACTAGAACTTTCTAGTTAAAAAGGTCCGTACCGGGGCTCCGTCGGTGACGTCACCCATGCGTTAAGAATATGCTGCCTGCTTGTCCTGGGATAAGGGGCCTATGGTGGATCCAGGAGTGGGAGGGGGCTGGGTGCAGAGTTGGCCGGACATCAGGAAAGGGAGGAAAGAGCAGGAAAGCCATGGGGACAGTAGTGCTGGTTATTGGGAAGGGAGAATAAAATTGTTTGTCATCAGGTGGGACTCAAATATAAATCTGAGCCATTTTTGGCCCAAAGACCTCAGATTATATTTGAGTATACATGGAGGGGCATATTCAACCCAGCATCCAAATCGGAGTTTGTATGTTTTGCAGAACACACACAAAAATCCAATCATATCTTAGAAGTGGGATGCAGGAAGGGCCAGCATTTGTAGTAGATTGCCCACACAGACATCCCAGCAGAGAAGTGGGGCACCCTAGGGAACAGTGCAGTGAACTTCTTATAAAATGTCCCAGGTACATCTCACTATAACCCCCTTATAGTATATGGTGAGCCCTCCAAAACCCACCAAAATACACCACACCAATAGCCCTTAAGCCTGCAGGTGTCACTTATATATAGGCACAGTGGGATTTGGGTGGGTTTTGGAAGGCTCACATAGTTCACCATAAGTGTAGTAGCTAAAGTGGGTTATGGGCCTAGGTCCCCATCTCTAATCCACTGTACTGTCTACTAGGCTACTTTAGGAATCCGTTTGCTGCTTTAATAGGATGGCCCATAACATCTGAAGCTGCTATTCAGGCTGGTATGTATTGTTCCTTTTGCATCTTTGGAGGGATGGCAGGGGGGTCACTGACCACTGTGGGAGAAAGGGGATCATGCCTTAATCCTAACAGTGGTCAATATGGTCTGTTTGGTTTACCTTTTGGTATGAACTATGTAGGTTTTCATGTCGTACACTTTTAATTTTTAATATATTTCATTCATGCTTAAAAGATATTAAACACTACATTAAAATAGCCTGATTTTTTAATGTGCGAGCAGAGTGAAGAGTGCTATATGGCACATGTTCTGTATCTCAAAGACTAGAGCTGAGAGGAGAAAACTGGCAACATTTTTGGAATCAGTAGGTAATAACTTAAACTCCACTTCTTTATAATTGAGAGCACTAATCCCCACGAAAGAAAAAGCCTCAGGTTTTAGGCAGAGCCTGAGTGCTCAAACTTCCACCGCCCACATCATCGGCAAAATAACTTTCGTAGGGGATGTGCAATGCCACAAACTATATCGGTGCAGGACTAAAAACAACTGACTAAATTATCGTGAGGAGCTCAGTGTTAGAAAATGAAGCCAACGTTTCACGGTAAGAAAATGTATTGGAGAGTGAAAATTTACAAGCCCTAAAGAAACAGTTCTTACCTGAGAGAATTAAAAATAAATGTGGCCACAGACTTCCCCACCAGAATTTAAAATTATGTCCAACAGACGTTACCGCCAAAATTCAAATTTATGTTACCAACTAACTTTCTCGCCAAACTTCAATTCTGAGACCAACAGACTTTTTCTGCCACATTTCAAATTTGTGACTAACGAACTTTCCTGCCAAAATTCAATTCATGATCAAACGGTCCTTCTGTTCTCAATAAGGTCAGTGGACCCACTACATAGAAACACAAACTGCAGGCCTCACAGCATACCCTGAAGAAAGCCACAGCATGATGGCCGAAACATCGGTTCTACCTACCTAGATGCGGCAAGACACAGAAAACAGCAACGATTATGATGTCAGCCGCAGAAGCCTAAGAAAACATATGAAGATACCATTCCTGCAAATGATCTACAAATGGCACAAATAGATGAAAATAGTGAATCTCAAACTTTCGATGGTATTGTTAAAGAAGCATCTACAGTAAGTTAATTGCAATTCAACATGTGTTGAGCTATGCATGCATGGCAACTAGCAATAAGAGATGGATTGAAAGAATGTCACAACGGAGGAGTCGTGAGGATAAGATGTCAATAATTCAGCCACTGGTATATAGTTCAACATACGCTTTATTGGTAGTAGCCCTGCGAAGACTCGACACTGACGGTATTTCAGAATCAATACCTTTGTCAAGAGTCTCGAAGAATAATTTCTCTATCGCATGAATAGTCACATGACCATTAGCATTGCGTTGAACACAGTTTTTGTCCCTGCTCATTCTAAACATTTACCAGCGCCTAATGCACTATTCATGTGATAGAGAAATTATCCTTCGAGATTCCTGACAAAGGTATTGATTCCAAAACACTATCAGTGCCGTCTTCGAAGTGCTACTACCAATAAAGCATACTTTGAACTGTATACCTGTGTCTGAATTATTGATATCTTATCCTCACGACTCCTCCGTTGTGCTCTGCTTCTGTCGTCATCAAGGCCTTTTTGGGCCTTAGTTAGACGTAGCCCCTCTGGAGTAAATTCCAGTGCGTGAAGACTACTCCTGAGAAGGCTCGCTGATGGGTATCGCATCGTACAATTTCTTTTGATGAGTTCCAGACAGTGATGCTGCTGGAGAAGATCTCAGAAGTCACAAAGGCATGTAAAGGGCTAACTTATTCATTTAAGTATTCTGGCCCATTTTGTCTGAGGACCTTGAAAATCAAACTGTTTTACATTTAGCTCTGTATGGTATACTGGTAGCCAATGTAGTTTTTTTGCAGGAAGGGTATGATGTGGTCACACTACTTGCAGTCTTCTATCAGACATACTGTAGCAGTCTGAATTAGCTGGAGCCAACCAGTTTACAGGGCATTGCAATAGTACGTAAACCCCCCCCCCCACACACACACACACACACATTTTTCACCATTAACCCTTTCAGGACCAAGGGACATATTTGTCCCATAACTTTAAAATCCTATAAATTTTGATTGGGATAGTCTACAGTTCTAAATTTGATATGTACGGATTCCATATGATACTGCCTTTATGTAAACAAACTGGTTCCGACATTCATTCATTAGCGTCGTTGCCAGATTGACGAGAAGATTCACTTGCCACACTGTCCATAAGCCAGAAGTTTGATTTTTTTTTTTTTTTTTAAATAATGATATTTCGCAAAAAAAAATCAATTTTTTTGGCATCTGCAAGCCCTTTTTACCATAAAAATGTCGTCAAAACCGCAAAAATTGGCCTACGATCCTTATGGTCCTGAAAGGGTTAAGGGTCATATATCACCTGTCCTTCCTTCAATTCATAGCATAAGGTATGATACAATAATACATATCTTGCTCCACCCCCTTTTATGAAGCCATGACTTTAAAAAAAAAAAAAAAATCATCGGCCGCAGCGGTATTAGCTCCGATGCTCATAAGAATTCAATGAGTGTTGGAGCTAATACTGCTGTGGCCGTTAATAAAAAAGCCTAACGCAGCTTCATTATGGGGGGAGGGGAGAGGTTTGATTTGTTCTTGCTATTTTTAGAGCACAGACTGTAGAAGTCTGCTTGGACCTGGCTTTGCATCCCAAATACCGGAGTAGTCGTTTAGTCACCGTTAATCTCTATATTAAGGCATTAGCTCACTGATCACTACCTTTCACCAAGGACTTTTCTGCTATTTGTTAACTCCGTTATTATTTTTCTAATCTCCTCCAGCTGATGAGGAGGCAGGTCCAGTGAAGGATATAAGACGACTCCAATTTATTCAAAATATGGCAATAAAAATGATCACAAACTCAAAAAAATTTTATCATGTTACTCCTTTGTTTGATGAATGCTCACTGGTTGCCCATTCTTCATCTTACTTTCAAGACCCAACAGACCAACGCTCCAGCATTTATAGATATAATTCTTATCCCATATGATCCCCCCAGAATCCTACATCTCAACACTCTCTTAATGTCCCTTCACTAAAAATAATTGGCACTCGCCGTGCCTATATCCTTTTGGTAACGGCACCTTTAATTTGGAATTCACTTCCTTTATACTTAAGAGCAGAACAAAATCTGGATAAATTTAAGAGTGGTCTAAAATGCTTTCTTTTTAAAGATGCTTTATTATTAAAATTAAAATATTTCCCCATCCTACCCTTTTGTTTTTATCCTTTGCTTTTTTTTTTTTTTTAAAGAATTGTAATTTTTCCCTTCTATCCTTTTGTTATACCCTTTCCCCCCCCCCCCCCCCAAGTCAGTCTGTCCTGTACGGTATTTGTTGTTGTTTTTTTTAAAAAAAAATTTATTGTACAACGCTGTGAAATTTTATGTTAAGCGTTTAATCAAATTTTAATAAACTATTTGGCTCCATTCTTTCCATATAGGATTCGTGCATTTTTCTAATTCTATTCTATTTTAACTATGTTTTATATACTGCACATATTCCTAAAACATACTGCACACATTTCTATAAGGATTTGTAGCAGTTTACAATAGGTAAGTTACAACATACAAAAAAAACAACCAACAAACAAACCCCAAATAATAAATTACATTAAATCTTCAAAAATCTAAGCTTTGAAAACCTTTCCAAAAAGTATGTAAAATGGGATTTCTCTTAACTCACAAGGCAGAGTGTTCCAAACTCTTGCGCCCTGGAACAAAAAGGATTTTAAACAAACATTGGGCTAGATTCACAAAGCAAACTGATCGTGTACCGATCAGTTTGCGACCCCGGCCCGATTCACTTACCTGTCTTCCGACCATCCTCCGATCCGCGCATGCAAATGAGGGCAACGGCATGCAAAGTGGGCAGGGATGCGATTCATTACAGAAAATCCTACAACAACTACTGGGCTGGGCGATCAAAAAAAAGCAACTTCTGAGGACCAGTCGCTGAAGCCCTTTGCGACTGCCCTGCCTTCTACAGCCCTGCTCTCTGCCCTGTCAGCCCCGATCTGCTGCCCCGAATGCTTCCTGCAGCCCCGAATGTGCCTGCCCCGAACACGCCTGCCTTCCAGCCCCGAACTTGAACACCCTGCCTGCCTGCCCCAACTCTCCCACCTTTCTCCGTACTACAAGCCCGTGGTTTTAACCCACGGGCTTAAGCGGGTTAAAACCACAGGCTCCTAAAAGTTCCTCTATCGCCCTATTTTTAAAAATCTAATGCCGCAGTGTAAAAAAACCCAAAACAACTATGATGGCTCGGAGGTACCGTGCATGCTCAGACCATCTACAGATGGTCTGCGCATGCGCGGGCTTCGCTATAGCGTGATCTGTGCCTGCAGATGGGGGTGTTCCTCCAATCGCCCTCATCTGCATGTTGGAGCTTGATGAATTCATCGGACCTGCCCGGATCGGGCACGATCAGACAGATTAGTGAATCCTGGCCATTGTTGGAAGAGGGGTAATCTATTTGAAAAGTTTACTAAAAACAATTCTATCACTGCTTTCATCTCACCTCCCACGGGAGGGCATTCCAGGCATCTACCACTCTCTCCTTAAACCACATGTTTAAGAAAATAGACAAGTACAGTACATATTTTCACCTGCTTTGGAACCGGTATAAAATGTTCACTCCAGCATGTGTGCTACTAGCTCTTGGAGCCTGTTTTATAAAAGGCATACAAGTGCTTATATTGCCTTTATAAAATATTAAAAAGGTACCTTTTTGAACCTTCCATAGACATCATGTAAAAGGGGGGGAAAAAAAAATAAAAAAAATCAAGTCCATTATGCAGACAGCAAGCACATTTTATAAAGCATGCTCAGTTGTGGGTTCTTTGTTTTGATGAGAAGGGGCAGAGGTGGGAAATTAAAATATTGTGGTTTGCCTCAAAAGGAAACAAAATTTATTTTCTGAGTGTCTAATTGGTTTACATTGTGGTTTCAAGAGACCAGCTTCTATAGTTCTGAAGAAGAGCTTGTGAATTAACATTTAATCTTTGTAGTAGCATAAAGTGAAGCTCACCATTGGGAGATAATAGCTGCTCACTCAAAACAAGCATAAATTGAGAAGTAGCAATATGTTCTCAGCATGCAAAGTAGTAGAGTCTTGTAAACAAGGGACAAAATGCCTTGGTAGGTTGGCACACACATTTTATTTACGTGCAAGCCCTTCATATACCACCTTTATAGCCAATGTGTAGGATAGAGATTGACAATAAGCTAAAATGAAGACAAGGCAGGAAAAAGGAAGAGACAGTCCAGAAGTTGAAGGGGGGATAAGACTACACACAAACAGGACATCCTACCTTGCCACGGTAGAGCCAAAAAAAACAGAGAAGGCAACCTGTGGTGCTCAATGTCTTTATTGCAGTCAGGAGGACCCAACACGTACGTGTTTTGGCCATAAGGCCTGCCTTACGTGTCTGAGCTTCAATGTGATATCATTTGCTGCTGTAATTATTCTTGTCAATGTAGTATTTGATTCAATCATACAAACAAACAAAAAAAGCTAGCCAAAATAACAATGAGAATGTTTTTGCTGAATCAAGCGATCCAACGGGCCCTGATTGAATCAAATACTACATTAACAAGAATGACAGCAACATATAATGTTCCCCGGAAATGAGACCTATCCCAAAAATAAGCCCTAGTTAAGCCCTTTCCCCCCTCAAATGTCCCCAACACTCCCTGACTCCATCCCTGACACTAGTGCTGCCTGATATGCTGAAAAAAATCGGACTCGTCGATTCAGCAACTCCCACCCATGCTGCTTTAGGAGGTCTCGGAGCAGAGGTATGTCAGTCTCACAGTTGGAGGGTTGGTGGGATTCTGCTGCACAAGGGAATGAGGGAGGGGGGAGGAATGATGCTGCACATTTGGGGGGGGGGAGGAAAAAAGGAAAGAGAAAGAATTGGGGTAGGAAAGGAAGAGAGAGATGATTGTTGTACATGAAAAAAATAAAAATCCATCAAAATAAGCCCTAGTGTGTTTTTGGGACCTAAAATTAATATAAGACACTGCCTTATTTTCAGGGAAACACAATATCACATTGAAGCTCAGACACCTGAGGCAGGTCTTATGGCCGAAACATGTAAGTGTCGGATCTTGACAGCAATAAAGACATTGAGCACCATAGGTCGCCATCTCTGTTTTTTTTTGTGTGGATAAGGAGAGTGAGACAGGAAAGGGGTTGATTGTAGTAGTAGATAAGCAGCAGCCTAGTTTCCATTGAATATATAGGCTTAGATGACCTTAATATACTCAGGTCCAGATTCTCGAACCAGCACCCGCCGATCGAAAGTCAATCACATATTGGTGCTGGTTTCGGAATTTTGCCAGGGTTTTTCAGGCCTATATGTTCAGCATCTATCTTCACATGAACTGTGCCTATGTAGGCACTTTAGGCCGCCTAGAACCACTTCCGGTGTTGGCCACACCTACTTTGGCATTTGGCAGCCTAAATCACCTGCGACAACACGATTCTGGCGCCGATTTTCTAGGTGCTGGTATGCGCCTCAAATCTTGGTTTAAAAATGCCATTTGGACAGTAATTTTAACAAAGGTATGGGTTGCCTATCGGTGCCTAGAAAATCAGCACTGGTTCGAGAATCCAGGCCTCAGTGTCCAAAGGCCAAGATTTTGAACTTCAAGCAATAGGAAAACAATGCTCCTCCTTGAGAAGGGAGGAAACATGGCCATAAATGGGGGCTCTTATGAATAATTTTCACTACAGTTGGCAGAAATGAAAACACTTCAGGGACTCAAGGGGCAGACCATTATTGAACGCATTGAAATATTCAAGGCGAGAGAGAACTAATGAAAATACAAGAAGTGCAGAGAAGTGGAATAGGAGGATTGGGCACGGTGGATGTTTGATCTTCAATAAATGGTGTTATGGTCTTTGTGCTACCCAGCTCTTCTTCTGTGGCCTGTTCTATAAGGGCCATCCTATACAGACAGTGAATAGAAAGAGACTTTGCAACTGAGGGATGATATGAACAGAGCTACTGTATGACAGCAGAATGCAAAACACACCTTTTTGAAATGATCTGCATTTAAATATTGAGAAATGCTTCTGTCTTGGGAGTTTCCAACATTATAAATCATTTGATCTTCTCAAAAGTCCCTGAAGACTTCTAGCTGTTATTTTACCCGAGCTTCCTGTGCATGCCGATATGTATATAGTTTGACTGCACTATTCCCTGCAAGTTTTGAAACACAGCAGTTTTGTGCATTTGTTAATGTGCACTCGATTTTTAAATGTGCCTTTAAAAAATTAACGCATGCTAAATTGATTTAATGTGCATTAACTTATTGTGAAGAGAAGATACATTAGATAAAGGAGACCATATTTTTTTTAATACCGTAAGAACTCTTTATTTAAGTTGCTTCTTACGTCTTCATATAATTGTTAATGATCCAAATATAAATAGGTGCCTATTGTTCCCTGGTTGCACCTATGACTTTGTATCATTTATGCAGTAAAATCTGTTTGTGTATGTAATTATTATTATAAAACTCTCAATAAAAAGATTTTAAAACCAAAAATCATTAACCTACTGTGTTATTTATTTATTTTCCACATTTCTAGTTCGCACTATCCAAATTTCTTGGCGGATTACAACAGACATGCACAGCATTACATAAAAGTGTAGACAATGAACCGAACCGTTAGTGATAGTTAACAAAAATACTGAACCAAGATGGTTAGACAGTGGGTACACTCATGAAGATCCCGTAGGCATAAAGAAAAAGAATAGTCAAGCTTTTTCTTGAAAGTTCCAAAGCTGGACAATGTACAGAGAATTGAAGGCATAGCATTCCAAAGTTCAGATCCCATGACACTGAAGAGAGATCTTCTATAAGTTTCTATCCAGATCAATTGTATGGAGGGAACTACCAGAAGATCACCAGAGAAACATAGCATCCTGGTAGGCTGGTAATGCTGCAACAATGCGGGGAGGGGAGGGGGGGATAAGTTATGAAGAGCTTTGTAAATTCGACAGAGAAGCTTAAAGATGATTCACTGATCAATTGGAAGCCACTGAAGTGAGGTTAAAGTCAGAGTTATATGGTCAAATTTCCCAGTACTAGTGGATGATTCTAGCTGTTGTATTTTGAGCAACTTGTAGGGCTCATAGGTGCTGTTTTGAGGTTCCCACTAAAAGGCTATTACAGTAATCAAAGCAGGGAAAAATGGAAAGCCTGAGCTACTAAGCAAAAATTAGAAAAGGATAGGACCTCACAATCTTTAACTTATGGAAAATCATAGACACCACCCTCGAGATATGGCGCTTCATGGAGAGGCCGGGATCTACAATGACTCCAAGACTGCACATTTTATCCACTACAGCAATACTGAAACTGACACTCCCAAGGGATTTTGGAATATCAGGAGAAGGGAGAACAGACAGAAACACGACACAGGTTTTGGCAACATTTAGTTTCAAGAAGTTATTGTGTAACCAATGTTCTATCAGGTTCAGGTGCATTTGCAGTTCTAAAATGGTCTCATCAATGTTGCTTTTAACTTTAAGCAAGAATTGAATGTCATCAGCAGAGAGACAACAGACAATGCCAAGGCTCTAAAGCAGTTTACAAACTGCCAGTAAAAAAAATATTGAGTAGTATCAATACCAACTTTAAATATTTTAGCCCATATTCTATACAGTGCCTTAAGTTAGGCATCTAACTTAAGAGCAAAATGCCTTTAAAAAGAAAAAAGTGTTTTATAACAAAAACGTATCTACCATATTTCCCCCCAAATAAGACAATGTCTTATATTAATTTGGGGCCCAAAGAGGGCACTAGGTCTTATTTTCGGGGTAGGTCTTATTTTTTCATGTCCAATGATCATCTCTCCCTTCCTCTCCTCCACTCCAATTCTTGCTCCTTCCTTTCTCTCCCCCCACATGTGCAGCATCTTCCATCCCCTAGTGCCTTCCCTCTGCAGCATTATCCTTTCCTCCTTCCCATTCCCGTGCAGCAGAACCCTTGCACTGTGCACAGCATCTTTCTATCCCTACCTCCTCTCATGCAGCAGAACCCTTGCCCAGCTTCTATCCCTTCCTTCCATGCAGCTGCGGAAGAACCCTTGAGCAGCACCCCCTCCCCCCTCACGCAACCGAACCCCCTATCCTATCCATCTCTCCCTCCCATCCGAACCCCACTTACCATGAGACCTACATACCTCTCTCCACAGAGCAGCGTCAGCAGCACTCTGAACAGGCTGCTTCGCAGCCTTCTCCCGCCGGGGCCTTCTGTGAGCCGCGTTGCTGATGACATCATTCCTTGCTGGACAATAAACCTTATTGTTTCTAAGACTGACATGTACAGTCCCCTCCTTCCTCTAGTTTTCTTTTGCTGGCATATATGACGTGAGGTTATTTTCCTTGTTTTAGTGGATTACGATGCCTAACAAACACTGTATGCTAATGCCAGAAGTGGTGCTAGGCACTGTAAAGCGCCTCCACAGCCGCGATTCACGTGAAAGGTAGGCGCCGGAAATATAGGCCTTGAAAATCCTGGCATGCATTTCTGGCGCCTACCTTTCATGAAGCTGCGATTCCATAAACGGCACCGTCGCATGATTGACACACGATCGGTGTCACCGCCCAACAGCACCACTTGTAGAATCTGGACCTTTGTTAAAAAAGAAATGTATGGAATATTTGTGGCGACAAATCAAATGAACTGAATTTTGCCCCCATGCATATCCCTACATATGGGCCTCATCTGGGGCCGCCTCCTTGGAGCGGCTGGGGCACGGGCAGTGTGTCTGGGAGGGAATGCATGGATGGGAGAACATCGCAGGGGAGGAGACATAGGCATCCTGGGACTGTCTGCCAAGTCTCTTCCCTGAAGAAGCCCTTTCTGGAAACGTCAATCGCTCCTCCTAAACTTACTTGCTCCACTTCATCACTGACGCTGAAACCGTGGATTGAAGACAAAGTTTTATTTTATTTTTCTTTCCAGCTTATGATTTATCTTTAATCTTATCTATTGTTTTGCCTTTTGTCTTTGTTTTGTTCTATTTCTATCATTTAAATTTCTCCAGAATTCTACTGTTCAACGGCTCCCCCTTCTGCTTCTATTCCTTTCTCTCCTCTCTTCTACCTTCCAAAGTATTTAGATCAATGCTGTCTTGTTAAAATGTTTATTTTATTTTTATTTTTCCTCTAACTCTACTTTTCACTTCTCTATTACCCTCCAGGTACTTTAGTTAGATTGTGAGCCTTCGGGACAGTAAGGGAATTTTTCAAGTACCTTTCTTATTTCTAATCTTAATGTATATTTTCTGTAAACCGCTTAGAACCTAACGGATGTAGCGGTATATAAGAAATAAATTACATTACATTACATAACTGATTTAATGCAAGTGGATAGCGCGTGTACCATGTTCTCTATATTTCACATCATATCTCTGGTAATGAAGGATCTTTAAGAAACTCACCACCTCTCAAATATATTTATGGTGCTGATTTAACAGCTCCCTCTATTCCACGTTTAGCTATTTAGCAAATAAATCTCATTCTCAGTCATCAGGATTCTTCATACAAAGTCTTATCACTATGCGGAGAAACAAGAATCCTAATGCTATCCAGGATACTAGAATCACAAGCTATGGAAAAGATTACAATGCAAACACTATCAAATGAGTGAATTTTGGCACTGTACTCTTCACAGGATGAGAAGGATCACTGCAAATGGACTTTTAACCCCTATAAGACTATATTTTAAAACAGCTAGTGATGCCAAGAAAAGAAATCTTAAAAAACAAGAGGACATGAGCTTGTGGCTCCCTCAGTGTTTGGATTTTAACTTTCCCATGTTTAACAATTCTGTTATGCCAGAGAGTATTTGTGCAGCAAACTCAAAGCACTATGGATCAAAAGTAAGCCTGGGGGCGTTGGCTTGCTTCCTGGTTTGGATGCTCCAGGTCACAGACAACGGCTCAACAGACCTGATCAGATGGTTGAAGTGTGGTTTCTCTGGAAATTTTCCTGTGACTCATGGGAACAACTCAGGTGCTCTATGCCTCAAGAGATACCATAAGTGCACAGTGAGAAAGGGATTTTAAAGTGAATTTCAATCCCAAGGTAATAGAAATAAAACATAGAAAAGAAACTAAGATGATGTCTTTTTTACTGGACTAAATACATTTTTTGATTACTATTTAAAGGCAAAACTTTCATAACTTGGATTATTACTGTATGATTCTTGCTGGAAGCCCTATGTGCAAAATCCTTATTGACCCCTGACATAGACAAGAGTACCAAATGCAAACCATGTCAGGTCCTTGAATACAAATTTGGCTTCTACTACTTTTGCCTCTGGCTGCTGTTTCATCTGCGGACCACTTATCACTGTTTTATTGGTTTGCTGTGCTTTGTATTGATGACCCACAAAAATTGCCTTACAAACAGACCCAGAGCTAATTTACATTTGCTTTGACAAAGGATATAAGAATTTCTACAGTCAAGAGGTCTTAGGTTCTTAATTACTTTTTGAAGCTTTCTATAACTTTTTTTCTACTTTCAAACTGTAGACTGTGTCATGCAGATAAGCAAAACAAAGCCACATTTTAGTTCTTATCTCTTTTTTTAACAGTAGAATATGAAAAATGAATGGAGACTTTTACAAATCATTCTAGGTCAATGGTCTCCACTAATTTTTGAGATGAGATCACTTTGGATCGAACAAGCTGATGGAGAGCCGCCAGATATCTTTGCATGCAAAGTCATAACAGTGCTAACCAGAGTGTGCCAATGACATCCCACACACACACAAGCCCACCTTCAAACTGTTTATTGAATGTATTAGATGGGCATTTCCCAAATGTATTCTCTTCACCTATTGAGGAGTGACTCATTCTTCACGTATGTGGCTCTTCCTCCCATCCACTTCTTTCCATCATAAACTTGGTTAGAGAGGCAGAAAGAAAGCCAGAATAATGATGAGGGCCACCTCAACAGTCTCTATGGGCCTTGCATTGCTCTAGGTAGACATTGGATTTCTTGGGATTTTCTCTCCCTAATTAAACTTACCATTACAACTTTTAAAAGCAATCAACAAATGAAAGCTTAGTCTTGTTCCTGGCCAACAATGAGAATGTGGCACAGTGGTTAAGGGGAAGAGTGTGCTGCAGTGGTTAAAGCTATAGCCTCAGCACCCAGAGGTTGTGGGTTCAAACCCACGCTGCTCCTTGTGACCCTGGGCAAGTCACTTAATCCCCCCATTGCTCCTGGTACATTAGATAGATTGTGAGCCTGCCGGGATAGATAGAGAAAAATGCTTGATTACCTGAATAAATTCACGCAAAACCATTCTGAGCTCCAGTGGAAGAATGGTATAGAAAAATAAATTGAATTATGGGTACCATTCCATCACCATGGCAATCATACAGAAATTTATCCTCAGAAACATCTATTGTTTTGTCACTCACTATGGCAGCAAGAAACTTGAAATGAAGAAACAGATGAAGAAACATAGGTCTTGGAAGTGAGTAATGAGTTTCCTACATTCTATAAGTTGTTGCCAGAGAATGTGGTAAAATCAGTTAGCTTAACAGGGTTTAAAAAAGGTTTGGATTATAGTCCATAGACCATTATTAAGATGGCTTGGGGAGATCCACTGCGTATTCCAAGGATAAGCAGCATATACAAGATTGCTTACAAAGATTATACAAGAGATTCTTACAAAGATTATTGTCTTATTAGGCTTCTAGTTGGGATGTTGAGTTTCATAAATTATTATCTCTTTCTTCCTCTTAAATGCATTTTAGAAAATTGTTAAAATCTAGTTTGTGAAATTTTTGGAGAATTGATTTGTTAATCACTAATATTGTTCAGTCTCTTTAGATTGTTAAACCGCATAGAACTGTGAGGTTTTGTGGCATACAAACATAAGAATTGCGGCTGCTGGGTCAGACCAGTGGTCCATCTTGCCCAGCAGTCTGCTCACGCGGCGGCCCTTAGGTCAAAGACCAGTGCTCTAAATGAGTCCAGCCTCACGTGCGTACATTCCAGTTTAGCAGGAACTTGTTCAACTTTCTCTTGAATCCCTGGAGGGTGTTTTCCCCTATAACAGTCTCCGGAAGAGCGTTCCAGTTGTTTACCACACTCTGGGTGAAGAAGAAGAACCTTTCTTGAAGATCGGCGTAACATTCACCACCTTCCAGTCTTCCGGAATCTTTGATCGACAGATTGACTATTAGTTGAAGCAGTCCAGCTATAGTCCCTTTTAGTTCCTTGATAACCCTCGGATGGATGCCATTAGAGAATGACACGGGGAGCGATCCCCGCAGCGAACCGCTGCGTGGCTGCGGTTTGGCTGCGGGTTATGGTGACCTCATTAGCAAATCGCCGCAGACGCGGGGACAAATCCTTTCACCGACCGCAAAAACGGTGAATAGATTTGTCCCCGCAGGCCAATGTCCCCCCCTCTAGGAACCGCAATTTACCTGTGTTTTCACCGTGCTCCTCATTTGTCAGATCAACCCTTCCTGCCAATAGAACCCGCCCCCCCCCCCCCGACGATCGCCCTCACTGGTAGGAGGGTGCCCAACCCCTCCTGCCGGCACCCCCAACGGCCCCCTATATCGCCAATAGGAGGGTGCCCAACCCCTCCTGCCGGTCCCTCCCCAACAAACCCCGCCATCCCGAAACACCACCCTTAGTCTTACTTTCCAAGTTGGACCGGACAGCTCCTCGCTCGTCTGGCCAGCAGGCCTGCCTCCGTCCAAATGAGGCGGGCCCGCCCCTCCCCTCCCCTGCCTAACCCACAGGATCCTAGGGCCTGATTGGCCCAAGCACCTAAGGCCCCTCCTATAGCGGGAGTGGCTTTAGGTGCCTAGACCAATCAGGCCCTAGGATCCTGTGGGTTGGGCAGGGTAGGGGCGGGCCCGCCTCATTTGGACGGAGGCAAGCCTGCTGGCCATACGTGTGAGGAGCCGTCCGGTCCAACTTGGAAAGTAAGACTAAGGGGGTTCCGGGGTGGGAGGGTTCGTTGGGGGGGGGGTCCAGCAGGAGGGGTTGGGTACCCTCCTGCCGGCGATCTTAGGGGAGGCCATTGGGAGGACCGGCAGGAGGGGTTGGGTACCCTTCTGCTGCGATTGTCGGGAGGGCCGTTGGGGGGGTCTACAGGAGGGGTTGGGTACCCTTCTGCTGCGATTGTCGGGAGGGCCGTTGGGGGGGTCTACAGGAGGGGTTGGGTGCCCTCCTGCCGGGATCGCTGGGGGGAGGGGAGACTTGCAGCCGTAAGCATTTAAAGTACATGTCGTGTTTGTTTTTGCATTGCTAGCCCCAGGGGTGGTGGAAGATTAGTGATTGAAAAACTGTATGAAAAATAACTATTTTAAATTTAGTGATCAAAATGTGTCAGTTTTGAGAATTTATATTAATTAATTTTTTCTCTGCGTGTTTTGTTTTTGTATAGTTATTAACTAATATTTAACTAAGTTTTAAAGTTTTAAAGAATGTTTCCTTTAAACGTAAATAAAGAAAAGTGAATGGGATTGCAGTGGCGGTGACGGGGCGGTGAATGGGGTGGCAGTGGCGGTGACGGGGCGGTGAAGAGGATGGTGAGACGGGGACGGGGCGGTGACGGGGATGGTGAGACGGGGACGGGGCGGTGACGGGGATGGTGAGACGGGGACGGGGCGGTGACGGGGACCAATTTTTTCACCGTGTCATTCTCTAGATGCCATCCAGTTCCGGGGATTTATCGCTCTTAAGCCTATCTATCTGCCTACATACCTCCTCTAGACTGACCGTCAACCCTGCCAGTTTCCCATCTTCGTTTCCAGCATATAACCTGATGGGTTCTGGTATGCTATATTTATCCTCTTTGGTAAATACAGATGCAAAAAAAGTGTTCAGTTTGTCAGCGATTGCTTTGTCCTCCTTTAGAACTCCTTTTATTCCATGGTCATCCAATGGTCCCACTTGGGACCTGGGTTGGACACTATTGAACAGGATACTGAGCTTGATGGACCTTCAATCTGTCCCAGTATGGCAATTCTTATGTTGCATCACAGGAAAACTGCCATAAACCCAAGCAGCCCAAAAAAACACCTTCCCCCACCGGAGCAGGCTCACTAACCTCACATCCCGACTTAGGTATCAAATTTTTCATCCCCAAACATAACAACATAAGTGCTAGTTGACTACTAAGTCATATGCTATAATTTTAGCACACAACTTGCTCAGCATGCCAATGCAAGGTTGCGCTCACCTGGGCAGGGCACAATTATGTGCACATGTAATAAAACAGTATCCATTTCATGCTTAAGTTACAACCACCATAAGCACAATATAAGTGAATGCTCTCCAAATGCTGGTGTGTAAATGTAAATTCTAGTATTCTCCAATAGGATCTGGGCATCCAGATCAGAACTCACACTTACCACCTAACATTTTGGCGCTTAACTTTTGGGGATTGCCCCATTTATTGTTGTGGGGGTTTGGGGTTTTTTTTTGGGGGGGGGTTTCAACCTTATAAAAGATCTGATCCAACACTGCAGACCTGGAGAGTATATATGATTCAACAATTATGTGTGGACAGGATTTCAATTCAGGATTTTGAAACTCACCCTGGCTTATGCTAACATATTTGGGCTCCTTTTTGGGAAGCAGCACAAAGTCATATTTTGAAAATCAGTACCTCTAGAATCTTGATTGATCTTGTAGAATTAATGAGGGGGAACATTCTTGCTCCAATACTGGGGGTGAAAATTTCAGTGTCCTTGCTTATTCGTGAGCTGTAAAGATATTGTCTTTATTGTATGAGTTGTGAATAATGTAACTGTTTATGGACACTTGCATAAATATGATTTTTCCAAAAAAGGTCCGATTATACAGTACTTTAGAAACAATTACCTGCCATCAGCTACCTTTGCTGTTCAACATGCTGTTTCTAGCCCTGCATTTTAGATCACTACAGTAGAATCCCAGTTAACCGGTATTCAACTAGTTGGCACACTCAACCAACCGGCAAAAAAATTTGCCAGCGAAAAAAAAAATAATTTCCCGCCCTTCTCAGACAACCTCCAAAGTCATGTTATCCTGACCCCAGAACCTCCCTCCCTCCAGCTCCCAACGCATCATTGACAGCCACAAATATCCCTCTCTCCAGCCCCCGAAGCAGCAGCGACAATCATAAATCTTTCTCACTCACTTCCTCCCTTCAGCTTTTGAAGCATCAGTGGCAGCCAGGAATCTCCCTCACTCAGCTGAAGCAGCAGCAACAGCAGCCAATTCTAACAACCATCCCTCTGTCTGATCCCTGAAGCAGCAGAGTCAGTCATGACAACCCCTCCCCTCCTTCTTCCAGGCCCTGAAGCAGCACAGCTGGTACTGACAACCCTTCTCCCTCCCTCCAGCCCCCAAAGCAGCAGAGCCAGTCCTGACAACCCCCCCCCCCCTTCTCACTTACCCAAAGCAGTAGCAGTAGCCAGTGAGCAGAGGAAGCATTATAAACAGGCTGCTTCCGGAGAGCCATGGCAGAGCCTTTCCTCTGCCGCGTTACTTTCAATGTGGCAGAGGAAATACCCTGCCAGGGCTATCCAGAAGATGCCTGTATACAGCGCTTCCTCTGCTCACTGGCTGGTGCTACTGCTTCAGGTAAGGGGAGGAGAGAGAGGGAAGGGGAGCTCTCAGGGGCTGGAGGGAGATTTGTGGCTACCACAAGTGTTTCAGGAGAGCACTGAGGGAGGGAAGGCAAAACCCGGGGGGTGGGGGAGGTAGAGGTGGACCAAAGGTAGGGGGAGGAAGAGACATGGACACTGGTCCTGCAGGGTGAAGGGCAGGGGAGATGGATAGAAGCTTTACCCTTAGGTGGGGAGAGAAAGTGGGAGAGAAGGGGAGAGCAAAAGTGATCTGGAGAGAAGGGGAGAGCAAAAGTGATCCAAAAAGAATGGAAGAACAAATGCTGGACCTACAAATGGGGGTGGGGAGTGACAGAGTGAGGTGGGAAAAGAGGCAAAACTTTTTTTTACAGTAATTCAAAAACAACCAGAAACTACAGAAAGCCGGCATCCACTAAGCCCCATGGGTGCTGGATAACAGAGTCTACTATATTTCCACTTATTCTACCTACAGGCAAATCACAGTGCAAATACATTTTCACCAATTGAGTCGTCCTACCATTTTAAAGGAAGCAGTGGTTGCTACGGAAAAATAAATTTACTAATAAGCCAAGGGAACTCGGAAAAACTACCAATATACCTTTTTAAATGTGCGCCTGCCCTCCCCATAGAATTATCTTTCCTAGCCTTCAAAATTTGCATACTATATAGAAACAGTTTACTGCAAGCATTTTCATGTAACTTAGGATCAAGCTACTAGTTATAAGAAACACTATGACCCCTTTTTATCAAGCTGTGTTAGGGTTTTTATCATTGGTCACTGTGGTAAAAGCTCTGCCACGCACCCCTGAGCTGGTTTTTCTCCACGCTGGAGTCCTAGTTGCTTTAGTCTTTCATTATATGGAAGTCATCCCATCCCTTTTATCAATTTTGTCGCCCTTCTCTGTACCTTTTCTAATTCCGCTATTATCTTTTTGAGATATGGCGACCAGAACTGCACACAGAATTCTCCATTCCTTTCCTGATAATTTCTAACATTCTATTTGCTTTCTTAGCCGCTGCTGCACACTGAGCTGAAGGTTTCAACATATCCTCAGTGATGACACTTAGATAGTAACATAGTAAATGATGGCCGATAAAGACCTGAATAGTCCATCCAGTCTGCCCATAAGTTATACTCATTAAAAAATACATGCATCACTTTGCCCTTGATCGCATTAAACGTCATCTGCCATTTTGATACCCAGTCTCCCAAGGTCCTCTCACAATTTTTCACAATCTGTCTTTATATTTTGAACAGTACAGGGGGATATCACTTTTTCTCTAGTGTTGCATTGTGGTTTCTTGAGGATTTACTTTAATATTTTTCTACATGTTTCTATTTTTAATTTGTGGTTAGTTATTCTATACTGTGTGAGGGTCTGTCTGTGTTCTGCGTATATGAAAGAGACATGGTTTTCTTTTAGCATTAACTATGCAGGCAGTTCCCGGTTTAAGAATGCCTGACTTACGTTGAACTAATACTTACGAACCATGGTCCTGCCTCTCCCTTCCTGTGCCAACGCGCCCCTTCGTCCTCCCTTCCTATCCAAATAATAATAATAATAACAACAACAGTTTATATACCGCAGGACTGTGAAGTTCTATGCAGTTTACAATGATTAGAAATGTTACAGATTGAGTGAATAAACAAAATTACAGATTGAATGAACAAAGTACAGATTTAGCGACAGGTGGTTCTTGCGCTCTGTTGTTAAGGACTAAGATTGAATAGGTTGGTTTCCTAAGTATTTCAGGAATAGATGTGTTTTCAGATGTTTCCTGAATTCTCCATAGGTAGTAGGCACAAGCAATTGTTCAAGGTCTTTACCCCATAATGCTGCTTGATGTGCGAAAAGATGTTGATGATGACTTTTAAATTTACAACCTCTAACCGTTGATGATGATGATGTTGATGATTACTTTTAAATTTACAGCCTACAACCTTTTCCTCCCTTCCGTGCCCCAATGCGCCCTTCATCGTCTCTCCCTGCATTTTGTTTCCTAAATTTGTGCTTCCCTCCCTCCTTCCCACAAGTGTTTACCTCCTCTGGCCGGCTGAGGCTCCCTGCTCCCAGTCACACATTTTGCAAAGCAGTGAGCAGCAGCTCCTGCACGCCGCCCACTGACCCAGAAGCCTTCCCTCTAATGTCAGAGGGCAAGGCTTCCAGATCAGCCGTGGGACACATGCAGGAGCCGCTGCTCACTGCTCTGCAAAATGTGTGACTGGGAGCAGGGAGCCTCAGCCGGCCAGAGGAGGTAAACACCAGTGGGTAGGAGGCACGATTTTGGGATGCAGAATGGAGGGAAAGACAATGAGGGGTGTGTTGGGACACGGAGAGGAGGAATGTCATGTTTGGATAGGAAGGAATGAAGAGGGGGTGCGTTGGCACAGGAAAGGAGAATCAGGGTCACATTGGGATACAGAAGGAAGGGAGGGAGCACAAACTTTGGACAATAGATGGAAGGAACGAAGAAAGAAGAGAGGAGTATGAACTTGGGACACAGAATGAAACACTGGAGGGAGTGAGGGAAAGAGATGCTGAGTTGGGGAGGGAATAGAAAGGGAGAATAGTTGGGCATGGGTCTGAGTGAGAGGGAAAGAAATGGTGCACATGGGAGAAATGAAGAAAGTGGAAATTGTTGGGCATAGGGAGGGAGAAAGCAAGATTGGACATGGTGGTGGGAGAGATGCGAGGTACACATGCATGGTGAAGAGAGAGATGAGAGGGAGAAATATTGGATGTGGTGGAGGGAATAGTGGGATGGATGCAGAGAAAAAGTAAGTGTAAACTTCCTATCTTTTTTTTTTCTATTTAAACTACAGTACTTTATTTTGAGGACTATTTCTTTAATGTTTAATGTTTTTATAGACTGTGTGCTGTATAGGATCCAAGTTACCTACTAGAGAATGACACGGTGAAAAAATTGGTCCCCGTCACCGCCCCGTCCCCGTCTCACCATCCCCGTCACCGCCCCGTCCCCGTCTCACCATCCTCTTCACCGCCCCGTCACCGCCACTGCCACCCCATTCACCGCCCCGTCACCGCCACTGCAATCCCATTCACTTTTCTTTATTTACGTATAAAGGAAACATTCTTTAAAACTTTAAAACTTAGTTAAATATTAGTTAATAACTATACAAAAACAAAACACGCAGAGAAAAAATTAATTAATATAAATTCTCAAAACTGACACATTTTGATCACTAAATTTAAAATAGTTATTTTTCATACAGTTTTTCAATCACTAATCTTCCACCACCCCTGGGGCTAGCAATGCAAAAACAAACACGACATGTACTTTAAATGCTTACGGCTGCAAGTCTCCCCTCCCCCCAGCGATCACGGCAGGAGGGCACCCAACCCCTCCTGTAGACCCCCCCAACGGCCCTCCCGACAATCGCAGCAGAAGGGTACCCAACCCCTCCTGTAGACCCCCCCAACGGCCCTCCCGACAATCGCAGCAGAAGGGTACCCAACCCCTCCTGCCGGTCCTCCCAATGGCCTCCCCTAAGATCGCCGGCAGGAGGGTACCCAACCCCTCCTGCTGGACCCCCCCCCCAACGAACCCTCCCACCCCGGAACCCCCTTAGTCTTACTTTCCAAGTTGGACTGGACGGCTCCTCACACGTATGGCCAGCAGGCTTGCCTCCTTCCAAATGAGGCGGGCCCGCCCCTACCCTGCCCAACCCACAGGATCCTAGGGCCTGATTGGTCTAGGCACCTAAAGCCACTCCCGCTATAGGAGGGGCCTTAGGTGCTTGGGCCAATCAGGCCCTAGGATCCTGTGGGTTAGGCAGGGGAGGGGAGGGGCGGGCCCGCCTCATTTGGACGGAGGCAGGCCTGCTGGCTAGACGAGCGAGGAGCTGTCCGGTCCAACTTGGAAAGTAAGACTAAGGGTGGTGTTTCGGGATGGCGGGGTTTGTTGGGGGAGGGACTGGCAGGAGGGGTTGGGCACCCTCCTATTGGCGATATAGGGGGCCGTTGGGGGTGCCGGCAGGAGGGGTTGGGCACCCTCCTACCAGTGAGGGCGATCGTCGGGGGGGGGGGCGGGTTCTATTGGCAGGAAGGGTTGATCTGACAAATGAGGAGCACGGTGAAAACACAGGTAAATTGCGGTTCCTAGAGGGGGGGACATTGGCCTGCGGGGACAAATCTATTCACCGTTTTTGCGGTCGGTGAAAGGATTTGTCCCCGCGTCTGCGGCGATTTGCTAATGAGGTCACCATAACCCGCAGCCAAACCGCAGCCACGCAGCGGTTCGCTGCGGGGATCGCTCCCCGTGTCATTCTCTATTACCTACAAAGTCAACTTAAGAACGGAACTCGTTTTTAACCTGGGGATTGCCTGTACATAAATCCCTGAAGTACATAGAGGGAGCATAAAACAATTAGTAACAGAAGTACTGTCTCATTTTTTTAAAAGAGTGGTGCTCATACAGGGGAAGCAGTATTCTTTTTAAGCTGCACTAAACATCCAGTATCTGAATTTTATTCAGAGTAGCTATAAACTACAGGTTAATAAGTAGGGAAAGCATGCAGGAGTATGGCATTCTTTTCAACTTCATAAAATTGCATAAAATCATATTTCTGCTTTGAGCAGGGAGATGCGGGGAAGAAAATTAAGGCAGTCGAGACAGGGAAGGGACGGGGGATGAAAAATTCACTTCACTGCAGGGATGGCGAGGGGATGTCACTCTTGACTTCAGGTGCGGGAGGGAAGGAGATTGGTGGCTGCCGCTGCTGCTTTGGGGGTTGGATGGGGTTGTTGGGTCAGAAGCGCACGACTTTGGAGGTCTGAGGAGCATGGAAGACAAATTTTTTTTTTCTGGTTGGTCATGAGTGCCAGTTAGTTCAATAACAGTTAACTGGGATTCTACTGTGCTTATCCGTTGTGTGCACTCATTACAAGTTGTTCAAAATTCAGCAGCTCACCTTTTGTACAGGTTGTAAAGGGGAAAGGGAATGTGACTTATATACTGCCTTTCTGTGGTTATACATTCAAAGCAGTTTACAGTATATACAGGTACTTATTTTGTACCTGGAGCAACTCTACCACTAGGTTGTAGCAAGGAATTTTGATGTTACCTGCATTTTTCTGTATCAAGTATAAGCTGCTGCTGTGGACATACTTGGAATTTCATAACTTGTCTTCTGAGTATGTGTAACAATGTTCAATTGTTTGTTTCCTTTCGTTCATTGCGATTGGAATCTAATTGCCAGCTTCTTGTCCCATCATGCACACAAATATGGTTGGACTAGAGCAGTGGTTCCCAACCCTGTCCTGGAGGACTCCCAGCCAGTCGGGTTTTCAAGATATCCCTAATGAATATGCATGAGAGAGATTTGCATATAATGGAAGTGACAGGTATGCAAATCTCTCTCATGCATACTCATTAGGGATATCTTGACAAACCGACTGGCTGGGGGGTCCCCTAGGTCAGAGTTGGGAAACACTAGACTAGACCATAAAGGAATGGAACAAACTGCCAATTCGAATCAGGAAACTGAAAAATTTAAAGTTGTCCAAATCTAAACTGTGTTTCTATCTTTTCCACTTGGTATTTGGACAGTCTTGAAGACCTTATTATGGACTTTGCACATTTATGTAGGTAGGCACTGCGACCCTGACTGTAAAAGTTCACCTAAAGTTAGGCGCTGATATCGGTACTGGATTAGTTGATCAATAGGCTTAACTGATGCCGATATTGGCACTTAATACCTTAGAACAGGCTTTACTTCAAGGTTCAAGGTTTATTAATATTTGATTTATCGCTAAATCTGTTTACAAAGCGATGTACATAAGTAAAAAACATAAAATATGGAGATACAAATTAAAACTCAGTAACATCAGTTTTAAGACAAGACAAACTTGAAATGGAGGGAAAAAAGGGCAAAGATTACATCTGTTTTAAATAGAAAAACAAATACGGGAAAAAACATAAGGGAAAGGGTTAGTTAAAAAATTAAATTACTAAGAAAAGATTATTTAATATTGAGTATTAAAAGCGTCTTTAAAAAGGTGAGTTTTCAAAGATTTTTTTAAAAGAAAGCAAATCTCTTTCAATTGTAATATGTTGTGGTAGAGAGTTCCACCATTGTGGGCCCATGACAGAAAACATGTCTGCTCTTCTTATTCCTTATTGTTTTAAGGGAGGGTATAACTAATAAGTTTTGGGAGGATGATCTCAGTGAACGAATGGGATTGTACGGAATTAACATTCTTGATATAATTCTTAATTGAAAGTTAGGCACCTAACTTGAAAAACTCAATTCTATAAAAAGTAGTCGCCTAGTACAAAGCACCTACATTAAAAGTGAGTGTGGATCATGGGCGTGTTTCAAGTTAGGCGCCTCTTTGTGACTCAGTTGCCGTTAGGCTCCAATATCTGGGCCTAACTTTAAGCATAGAAAAAGCCTGACATAAATTTGAGATGCCTAAATGTTAGGATGACAAGCATGATTCTACAATATAAGGGTCACCTATGTTCGATAGAATAGTGCCGATATCAGTGCCTTACTTTAGGCGGACTTTATAGAATCAGGCCCGTGCTTTTTAAAATATGTTTGTTTGGTTGTAACCTGCCTTGGAAAGAAGGCAGGCTGTAAATTTTAATAAATAATACGTTTTTAGGAAAAAGTCACCTAACCCTCCATTGCCTCTATACAAATTCAAGATTGTGTGCCCTTCAGGGATTTAAAAAAAAAATACCTACTGCCCCTGAATGTACAGTACTTTATTTTATTATATACTACCTGAAAACTGACTTCTTGCTATAAAGCAGGGATCTCAAAGTCCCTCCTTGAGGGCCGCAATCCAGTCGGGTTTTCAGGATTTCCCCAATGAATATGCATTGAAAGCAGTGCATGCACATAGATCTCATGCATATTCATTGGGGAAATCCTGAAAACCCGACTGGATTGTGGCCCCCCCAAGGAGGGACTTTGAGACCCCTGCTATAAAGCATGTAGATTGTTTTTCTTGCAGCTTCTCACTGAGCTCAGCAAATGGCCACGCCACAACTATGCACACAAATTATGCGACATTCCCCCTCAACAGTTTGATTCAACCATCACAGGCCAAATCTGTCACTCTGAAAGCTGCACGTGAAGGTGAAACAGAGGTGGCACAAAGTTTACACGCAACGCTTTTCAGAGCCACAGATACTAAAGCATTTTGACAGTGAAAACCACAGTGTGAAATGGAACATAGTGGCTGGCAGAGTGCAAACATTTGCTGTGAACGTGGAGGACAACAGATGAGAGAGGATCAGGTTCAAGAACAGGTGAAACAAAACGCCCCGTAATCCTCAATGGCATGATTAACTAGGTATTTACACTGGTTAAAACAGCTTTACACAAAAATTATAATTGTTAGCACAGAATTTGCCGGGTAATTAGAGAAAGCTCAGGCTTTTCACTAACACCACACACCTTATTTCGGTGGTTCTCAGCCTGGCATGCCTGACCCCACTGCTGCTAACACTACTTTAGTACAAACACTGCAGGAAGCAGCCTACCATCTGCCACCTCCTTACTGTTCACCGAGGCAGGAGTTGCAAACGAGTGGGCCATCTGCCTCCGCCTCCTCTGCCCAGCAAAACAAAAAAGTTTGGCATAAGCAGGGCTGACTGGCTTCCTTGCTGAAGCATTGATGAGTTGGGAAGGAGTAGGGCTGTCTGCCTCTTCCCTACCCACCCAATGAAGCAGAGAAGAACTTAGCGGAGCCGCCTACCCCTCCCTCCCCAATGCAACAAGGAGAGCAGAGAGGGACCACCTGTTGCACCTTAAAAAAAAATAAAAAGATCTAGAGAATTAAGCCACCTGTTTCACCACAGAACTGAGAAGAGTCTATGAGGAGACCCTATGCCACTTCTGCCACCAAAGGAGATAAGCCAGAAATGAAGGAAGCCACCTGCCTTATACTTGTAGGAGAAAAGCCAAATACATTTCTGTATTTATGAAAGTAAAATTCATGTTCATGTCTTAAAGTATGTAAAACAAGACAAGGGACTTGAGGGGGAGTATGAGCTTGATCCCTTCTGAAGTTATAGGTAGAGGGGTGAAAATTCAATATGGCTAAGACTGAGAGCCATCTGCTTATTTTTTTTTAAAAAAAATCTCACATTATAGTATAGATCAAAGGTTTTTCTGTGAAAAACACAATTATCTACTGATTACCAACATGGGAAAATGTTCTACACATATTTTACTGAAATCTTTAAAACAGGAGATTGCATCTGTAAACCCCCACCACGCATACTAGAGTTCAGTCTCACTTTGTCTCAGTAACATCATCCAGTGACTGATGTTATCATGGTACGAGTAGAAATTCAGGTTTCCCCCCTAGACAAAGCTTACATATTTCTCTAACTCGCAGTGGGCGTCTTGAATTAAATTAAATTACCAGATTTAATTATGAAGTTGAAGTGAAAACTTTGAAGAAACCAATACCCAGAGAACCAGACAGGAGAATTCTTAAATAAATTATATTATTGTTTTAGTGCACAAATATCTTTAAAAATATAAATATTTTGGCTCAATTAAAAGACTTTCGAACAATTAAAGTGCATTCAGAATAAAACCACAAAATGTAATTCGTTATACTAATTACTAATTAAAACCACATTCTAACTGGTGAAATCTATTCTTTTAAATATAAAGTGCTACACAAATGTTCTCTTAAATGTTTCAGGTTTAACTAAGCAACATTTCCTCTTAATACAATTTCTCAGGTACCGTATTTTCACGCATATAACGCGCGCGTTATACGCGTTTTTACCCACCGCGCATACCCCTCGCGCGTTATATGCGTGAGCGCGGTATACGAAAGTTTTCAAACATAGTTCCCACCCCGCCCGACGCCCGATTCACCCCCCCAGCAGGACCACTCGCACCCCCACCCCGAACGACCACTCGCACGCGCTCCCACCCGCACCCGCATCCACGATCGGAGCAAGAGGGAGCCCAAGCCCTCTTGCCCGGCCGACTCCCCGACGTCCGATACATCCCCCCCCCCCGGCAGGACCACTCGCACCCCCACCCCGAAGGACCGCCGACTTCCCGACAATATCGGGCCAGAAGGGAGCCCAAACCCTCCTGGCCACGGCGACCCCCTAACCCCACCCCGCACTACATTACGGGCAGGAGGGATCCCAGGCCCTCCTGCCCTCGACGCAAACCCCCCTCCCCCCCAACGACCGTCCCCCCCCCAAGAACCTCCGACCGCCCCCCCAGCCGACCCGCGACCCCCCTGGCCGACCCCCACGACCCCCCCACCCCCCTTCCCCGTACCTTTGGAAGTTGGCCGGACAGACGGGAGCCAAACCCGCCTGTCCGGCAGGCAGCCAACGAAGGAATGAGGCCGGATTGGCCCATCCGTCCTAAAGCTCCGCCTACTGGTGGGGCCTAAGGCGCGTGGGCCAATCAGAATAGGCCCTGGAGCCTTAGGTCCCACCTGGGGGCGCGGCCTGAGGCACATGGGCCCAACCCGACCATGTGCCTCAGGCCGCGCCCCCAGGTGGGACCTAAGGCTCCAGGGCCTATTCTGATTGGCCCACGCGCCTTAGGCCCCACCAGTAGGCGGAGCTTTAGGACGGATGGGCCAATCCGGCCTCATTCCTTCGTTGGCTGCCTGCCGGACAGGCGGGTTTGGCTCCCGTCTGTCCGGCCAACTACCAAAGGTACGGGGAAGGGGGGTGGGGGGGTCGTGGGGGTCGCCAGGGGGGTCGCGGGTCGGCTGGGGGAGCGGTCGGAGGTTCTTGGGGGGGGCGGTCGTTGGGGGGGAGGGGGGTTTGCGTCGAGGGCAGGAGGGCCTGGGATCCCTCCTGCCCGTAATGTAGTGCGGGGTGGGGTTAGGGGGTCGCCGTGGCCAGGAGGGTTTGGGCTCCCTTCTGGCCCAACTACCAAAGGTACGGGGAAGGGGGGTGGGGGGGTCGTGGGGGTCGCCAGGGGGGGTCGCGGGTCGGCTGGGGGGGCGGTCGGAGGTTCTTGGGGGGGGGCGGTCGTTGGGGGGAGGGGGGTTTGCGTCGAGGGCAGGAGGGCCTGGGATCCCTCCTGCCCGTAATGTAGTGCGGGGTGGGGTTAGGGGGTCGCCGTGGCCAGGAGGATTTGGGCTCCCTCCTGGCCCGATATTGTTGGGGAGTCGGCGGTCCTTCGGGGGGAGGGATGTATCGGACGTCGGGGGGGGGGGGCATCAGGCTTTCAGGATGGGGACAGACCTTCAAGGGGGGACAGTGCACGGAAGTCAGGGGGGGTGAACGGAGAGTCGGGACAGCGCACGGAGAGGCGGGGCAGTGCACGGAAGTCAGGGGGGGTGAACGGAGAGTCGGGACAGCGCACGGAAAGTCGGGGCAGTGCACGGAAGTCAGGGGGGGGGTGAACGGAGAGTCGGGACAGCGCACGGAGAGGCGGGGCAGTGCACGGAAGTCAGGGGGGTGAACGGAGAGTCGGGCAGCATGCGCGGTATAATCGTGAGCGCGTTATACCAAAGTTTTTGTGCTTGTCATCGTGATTTCTGCGCGCTATACACGTGTGCGCGTTTTATACGGGTGCGTGTTATTTGCGTGAAAATACGGTAAGTATTTCTCTTCCCCAAAATTCCTTTTATATGCGTAACTCAAATTCCTTGCTTACAATTCTCCCTCTCTAGGTTCACCAGAGATTTTACTCAGGCAACTCATGTAAGTTCACCTTAAATTCTTTAAAACCATGTCAAAGCTATTAGCTAAGGCCTTTAGTAAATAATATCTGTTTTCTCTCAAGCTGATGATGTGTTTAGTGCCACTGGACCTCCTACAACAGCAGTCTCAAACTTGCAGCCAATGGACTGCATGCGGCTCCCCAGATCCTATTTTGTGGCCACGGTCTGTAAGCGATCTCGCACACTGGGCAGGAAGAAAGGCTCTGGTGCCGGCGTCAGCTAACTTGAAACTTCCTGATGTCGTCGCATATGCCGGGACTCCTGCCTTCGCGCATCTGCCTGGACTCATTACCTCCTTTCTCTAGCCTGCTGGGTGCAGAGACAATACGAAGGCAAGAGTCCTGACATACACGACAGCAGCAGGAAGTTTCAAGTCAGCTGATGCTGGCACAGTGCCTCTCTTCCTGCCCAGTTTGTGAGATCGTGTACAGATCGCGGTCCTCAAAATAGAGGTAATGCTGGGGAGGGGAGGAAGGAGAGCATAAGAACATAAGAACATAAGAAGCGCCATCTCCGGATCAGACCTTCGGTCCATCAAGTCCGGCGATCCGCACACGCGGAGGCCCTGCCAGGTATACACCTGGCTTATTTTATAGCCAACCATATCTTTATATGCCTCTCTCAAGGAGATATGCATCTATTTTGCTTTTGAAGCCTAGGACTGTCGATTGTGCAATAATCTCTCCTGGGAAGAGAGAAGGGGTATTGCTGGACAAGGGGGAGGTAAAACGAAGGGAAAAGAGGTGCTTCTGGACCTGGCTGAAAGGGAGGGAAAGGAAAAGTGCTACACACTGGAGGGGGAGGGTGAGATGGTGCTTTGGGAGAGAGCATGTTGGGTTGGGGGGTCGGAAGGATGGATGCCACTCAAGGGAAGAGGCAAGGACAGAGAGAGAAAGCGTGCAGGAGGCAGAAAGTGGACTCATGGAGAGGGCAAGATGAATGGGGAGGACAGAAAGGAGGGAAGGAGAAATGTTACACTGGGGAAGGGGGGAGAGGGCAGAGAGTGAAAAGTTGGATTCATGGATAGAGAGAGAGAAAGATGTTTAGGTGAGAGAAGGAGGTCCAGAGGAGAAGCATGCAGGAGAAGAGAGAAAAAAATGTTGGACTGTTGGAAAGGAGGGAGAAATGTTGAACTAGGAGGGGGGCCAGAAAGGAGGAAGGGAAGGGAGATGGACTGCAGGGGGCAGAAAGGAGGAAGGTAAAGAGAAATGTTACACTGTGGGGGAAGGAACAAGATGTCAGACCTTGGAAATAGGGAGGGAAGGAGAGCGAGATAGGAAGGGAAGGTAAGACATGGAAACGTAGATTTTGAGAAGCAGAAAATGGAAAAATTGAATGTTAAGTTAACGCCAAAGATGGATGCAAGGTAGAAAGTGAAGACGGAGAGAAAAACAGTCAATGGACAACAAGGTTCTGGAAACATAGTTAAAAGCACAGAAAAATAAAGTCACCAGACAACAAAAGTAGGGAAAATGATTTTATTTTCAATGTAGTGATTAAAATGTGTCAGTTCCGAGAAAGGAAAGATGTTAAACTTTAACTGTGAGGGCTGCAGAAAAAATAGGGTAATTGGAGGGCTGGGAAAAAAATAGTTAATATCTTATTAAAGAAATGACAATTTTGCATGAGGTAAAACTCTTTATAGTTTATAAATCTTAACAGTTAAAGGAAAGATTTATAAAACTATAAAGAGTTTTACTTCATGCAAAATTGTCATTTCTTTAATAAGATATTAACTATTTTTTCTGCAGCCCTCCAAATACCTACAAATCCAAAATGTGGCCCTGAAAAGGTTTGAGCTTGAGACCACTGCTTTACAGGCAAGTTTACTTTAGGAGGACCAATGTTTTTTCAATTCATTATTCTTCCCCCCCCAAATTATGTAAGATGTGTTTCAAGAATGATTAATAATGTCCAAAAAAAAAAGATAGATAGTGTGCTCACTATGAAAAGAAGAAAATAAAACTTTCTCGCGTGGGAGCTCTGAACTGGAATTGACGCTGGAACTGGATCTTGAGCAGGAACTGGGGCTGGAACTGGAGCTTGCTGTACCTACTTGGCTGTCTCCAAACAAATCAATAAAACAAAACCTTGACTTCCTGTATGATGTTTTCTATGTGTGTCCTTCTGCTGCTCCCTATATGTGCTAACCAATCCCAGAGAAAGTAAAATCAATTAAAAGGATTCCCTGTCTAGTCCCCTTCCTTTAGTGTGCCACACACCCTCGCTGTTCCCATCCAACCAGCTATAATGTAAATCTGTTCTCTTCAGCAGTGCCAAAGTTCCATGTAGCCACAGCCATAGACAGCTTTAACTTTCCACGTTTCACTCTTACATTCACTGGACATCTCTAAGGAATAGAGGGCCAAGCCCTCAGATAAGCATTCACAGTAGGTTTAAAAATGATTTACTGGTCTCAGAACCCTTTGTAGCACAACTCAGATTAAACCCTTTCGCCAGACTCAAACAGGGCTGCAGAGTTCTACTGTGGCTGTCATTAAAATAAACCCTATTCGGAAGAATTGCAAGCATCAAATATCTTCCAACCAGTGTTCCCGCTAAGCTGCGTTGGCCTGCGCTCGCGCACAAAATATTACATCGCAGCGCAAAGTTTCTCTTCACAGCGCACACACGCGTCGGTAAGGTAAGGGGACGCATTGGGGGGATTGCACTTCCCCACAATTGCCATGCTTCGGTTCCTCTTCTTCCTTCCTTCCCCCCCCCCCCCCCCGCGGGACCCTGCGGCACCATCAACTCTTACTCCCTCTAATGTCGGCCCTGCAGCTCCAGACTTCCTCGCACCTTCTCCCCTCCCCCTTTGGATCGCTATTATTTTAAATGTTATAGCCGCGGAGCTGTATCCATCAGTGGAGATGTCTAACCTCGGCCTGCCCCGGAACTCTTACTGCAGCAGACGCCCGTCTAGGCAGGAACAGGAAGTCACTGTTGCAGTAAGAGTTCCGGGGCAGGCCGAGGTTAGACATCTCCACTGATGGATACAGCTCCGCGGCTATAACATTTAAAATAATAGCGATCCAAAGGGGGAGGGGAGAAGGTGCGAGGAAGTCTGGAGCTGCAGGGCCGACATTAGAGGGAGTAAGAGTTGATGGTGCCGCAGGGTCCCGCGGGGGGGGGGGGGGGGGGGGAAGGAAGGAAGAAGAGGAACCGAAGCATGGCAATTGTGGGGAAGTGCAGAGCTGCAGGGAAGAGTGTTGCGGTACCCAGCTGGAGGGAGAAGGAAGATGAGGGAGGGAATTAAAGGAGATGCCAGGGCTTGGAGCGTAGGAGGAAGGTATGCCAGTCTAAGGGAAAAGGAAGGGGGAGATGTGAGAGCATGGAGGGGGAGCGAAAGATGGAAGAAAAGGAAAGGAGAGAGATGCCAGAGAATCAGGGAAGGGGAGATACCAGACTATGAGGAGAGGTGTGGGAGAGGGAAGGCGAGGAGAGAGATGCCAGACCAATGGGGTGAAAGGAGAGATGGAAGGGGGAGGCATACAGTTTCTGGAAGGGGCATAGAAGGAGAGAAGATGCCATATAGGGGAAGAGAGACGGCAGACAGTGGATGGAAGGAAGAGAGTTACAAGAAGATGAGGAAAGGAGAAACCACAGAAGACAAAGGTAGAAAAAAATTTCTATTTATTTATTGCTTTAGGAGACATGTGTCACTGTTTCTGTGAAGCATTGTATGCAGAGTCCAGCTTCTTGCTGGTTCAATTTAACCTTTGTCTATGTATTTTTATTTTATCCCCCCTTTTACAAAACTGTGAAGCGTTTTTAGCACCAGCCTTGGTGGTAGCATCAGAGCTGTTACCTCCGTAGCTAAAATCCACACTACAGTTTTGTAAAAGAGGGAGGGGTTAGTTTGTGATTACATATTCCTTACTAGGCGAAGGTGTTTTCTGTGTTCTGTGTGTTCGAAAGACATGGTTTTCTGTTAGGATTGACGGTGTAGGATTGATCTGTGCTGGTCTGGCTTGTTTAGTTTTACAATGGGTGTATTGATGTACTGCTCACTGCAATATGTAAGATGCTGCCTTTTCCTAGGTACTCATGTGTGACGTGTGGTTTGTTACTAAAAATCATGTTTTTCTTACAGATGGGGGGGGGTGCCAAAAAATGATGGGCCCCGGATGTTACATATGCTAGGTACGCCACTGTATGTAAAGATACCAGAAAGCTGGCGTAGCAAAAACTTCTAAGTTTTGAGTATTTAACCCTCCCACAATCTCACGGGCACTCGTTTCAAGTTTATTGAGATTTTGATTTAAACGCAATATCAAATATTTTCAATGCGTATAACAAAAATAAATTTGGGGAAATAAATAAAACCATTTGAACCAGTGTTCCCGCTAAGCTGCGCTGGCGTGCGCTGGCGCACAAAATATTACATCGCAGCGCACACGTTTCTCGTCACAGCGCACGATCGGAAGAGGCGTACGGCAGATGGCAGGGCGGCGAGAGGAGAATCGGGCGAGTTGGCTCATAACTTGCTGGCGCCCGATATTTTTGGCTCACGGTGAAAAAAGTTTGCTCACAACACCCGCCCGCTTAGAGGGAACACTGCTTCCAACCTGTTTTTTTAAATAGTATTTCCTGTTTAAAAATAATTTCTGAACACATGCTCAGCACAGGCTTTCACTCAAAACACCTGAGAACCGTAAAGCTTCTCTAAGCCTTTAAAATACTAGGCAAATTAATTTTACCCAGGTTTTCCATCAAGCAAATTCCAAAAGCCACTTTCAGTAATCAAAAAATACTAGGCTCGGATCCTTCTGTGCATGCTCAGAAGTCTGCGCATGTAGCGACACTCCTCCAACATTTCACAGCAGCTGGCAATCAGCTGATTGCCGCCACCAGGGAACTAGATCGCACACCCTAGCTTCAGCCCTTCTTGGTAGGACCTGCAGCCATGCCGACCTTGGTCGACCCCAGAAAAGTTCACGACAGGACCACAATCATGCATCCTGACTAGAGGTCTGCACGGGAACGGGAATTGCGGGAATCCCACGGGTGTCCCGCGGGAATCCCCCCTAAGCCATGGGACTCCCACGGGGATCCCCCTCTGGCCCACGGACTCCCAGGGGGCCCCCCTCTAGCCAACAGGACTTCCACGGGGATGGAAGGCTTTGGAAGCAGGGTTCGTCCATATAATATAATGGACACATCAGCTTTAGTAAAAGAGAGGGTTTATAAGTTAATTACCTGAAGAGAAAACAAAAAAAGGGTTCCACCAAGAGATTCCACAAGGAAAACAGCAGCGTAAACACAAAAGAAACTGTGGAATTGATGATCCTATCAGAAGTAATTGCTGCTTTTTATGGGGACGGGAGGAGATGGAGGTAATTCCTTGCGGGGATGGAGAGGATCCTGGCAGGGACGGGCAGGGATGGGTGGGATTTCTATCTCCGTGCAACTCTCTAATCCTGACCCAGCATGAGCCCCCCCTGTGATCGCGGCAGAACTGTGATCCAACTTTAGGCACTCTTTCTCGGCGCTGGAGCCCTAGCAGGACCAGACTCCAGCACCAAGCCTTCCAGGTGGGTAAAATTACTTTAAGAATTTTAAACTTACACATCCAGAGCACTTCAGTTCAAACATAGAATGTTGCTACTATATGGATTTTTGCCAGGCACTAGTGATCTGGATTGGCCACTGTGAAGACGGGCTATTGGGCTAGTTGAACCACTGGTCTGACCTAGTCAGGCTAGTCTTATGTTCTTATTCACTCTTCACAAAATAAGAGAAGAAATCCACCATATTAGATTAGATAATGCTCTACACCAGTGGTTCTTAACCTGGGTTCGACTGAACCCCAGGGGTTCGGTGAGTCAGTCTCGCGGGTTCGGCGGAGGTCAAAACACACCTCCGACTCATATAGCGCTTCGGTCACGTTCAATCATCTATCAGTTATTCAGTGATTTTGATCAAGACTGATCGTGTACTCGGTTTCTTGATCTATCAATCTGTAACTAACGCCTTATATACATCAATCAATTCCTGATCAAAATTTGTGATTTAACTGAGAGATGATTGAACGTGACCGAAGCGCTTATGATTCGTGATGATACGCCCCGCTTGTCCATAATTGGCTGCAGGTGATCACGCAACATCGCTTGGCCTATCTGTGCTGCAGGGGATTTGATGCGCACAGTAGTCGAATTGTAACTGTTGTGATGGTACGTCGTGTGATACCTATCTTGATATTTTAATCCCTTACTAACTATGTCGAGCAAAATACGAAAGTGGTCGGAACGTGATGGGAGTCAGCGTCCTAATTGCATTATTATTCGAAATATAGGAGAACTTTTTTGTTTTCAAAATTGATATTATTTTTTCCCTCACTGTATACCTATGGTTTGAATTTGTAAAAATCATATTTTATTTTTCCAATAAAGAAGGGTTCGGTGAACACGCATATGAAACTGGTGGGGTTCAGTACCTCCAACAAGGTTAAGAACCACTGCTCTACACCATAAATACTAGTGGATCTTAGACACACTTAAACAAATAATGCATCCCATTAAGGAGGAAAAAGCCTCGGATGTTCTGATGTGTGACAAACCTTGATAGTACACATTTACAGGACCCATTTTCATTCTTAGGCAAGAAAACCTCCAATAGCACTCTTTAAATCTTTCTTGCAGGCTGAAATCTTTAAAAATAAGCACTTGTTTCATCAAATGCTTCGTGAGGGGATATGACCGCGCTGCATTAACTAATTTCTTTAAAGTTCTTCCAACATTTCACTCTTCAACATTGGTAAATGGAACCGATTTAATGCGCTCAGCTACATGGACATTAAAACTTGTCTAACAAGCTGTTTACAAGACATTTCTTGGGATTTGAACTGGACCACGAGAATTACAAAGAGGACATAAAATCCAATCCATTACAATTTGTTCATGGCATTGCTATGTACCTGCTTCTCAGTGGAAGGCCGTTCCAGAACAAGGAATTTCTCTCCTCTTTCACAAAGACCTGTTTACTTTGCAACACCGATCTCTTATGCAGGTAAATCTATTATGTGATACACCTGAAGCATAATAAACCCTATTAGAATTATTCTATGTTGCTGTGATACACCTGGGTACAGGTGGGATCAAGAGCCAAGAACAACAGACCTAACAAAAAAAAAAAAAAAAAAAGGACGCTTTGTATCACTCTCTTCTGGTTGTTCCGGAACCAGGGTTACACTAAACAGCAAAAAAGAGATGCAAATCTGGATACATAATGTTATGTGTCTGCATCAATAAAACCTAACACTAAAGTCATATGAATTTTTTTTGTTTCCTTTATTTCCATTTTTTTCCTCCCCCCTTTTTAAAAAGCTAAAATGACCACTGAAAAGGCCAGGCCACATGCCTTGACCGTAAAACTTTAAATAATGATTTTACTACAGCTATTTCACTAAGCAGTGGAATAGAGTAGCCATCTATTAGTTAGAACAGCAGATAAAGCACCAGGAAAACAAAGAAAAAAATCCTACTGGTGCTCCTTGTGGATTTGGGCAAGTCACTTAACCCTCCCTTGTCTCAGATACAAAGGACAATTCTATAAAAGGGTGTCTAAATTCAGTAGTATAATAAGGGGAGAGGGATGTGCAGACCGCCCTGGGCACCATCTTGGCAGGGGCATGCTAGCGCCTCTCCTCTTTTCTGGCCCCCGCTCCCGCCCCCCCCCCCAATATACCTCTTGAAATGTCCACCAGCACGAGCAGCACCTTCCACCTCCTGCTCGTGCCGGCCTTGGCTGCCTTTTGACATCACTTCCTGGTTGCAGGACCAGGAAGTGATGTCAGAAAGGAGCCAAGGCCAGTGCGAGCAGGACGTGGAAGATACTGAGGAACATGAGAGGGGCGGGGGGAGCACACAAGTGATGGAGAAAAGCCACTGCCTTGGGCGCTTCCCACCCTCTCTACACCACTGCCTACATTTAGGCACCAATTGTATTGCACCGTCCTCAAAATAGGTGCACGTACACATGTGAATTGGGGTTACCAGATGTCCCTGTGTCTAGATGCGACCAGGACTCAGGGAAGAGAAAACGAGGTTTGTGTGGCAGCATGACTGGGGCCAGAACAGGACATGACTATGGTGGGGCCATTTTTAATGAAGAAATCTGGTAACTCTAACGTGAATAACACCACAAATAGGCATTTGCATGCACATATGCTAGGCACTATTCTACGGTGTACAAAAGGAGGCTTAAATCCCATGTAAGCACCAAAAGTGGTCCAAAAATGAGGTGACAAGTCAAAGACCTAATGACTCAAATTGGAAACCGATAAGTTTCCCTACTTCTTTTCAAACGATGCTTGTTGCACAGCTCTAGGGACTCAATGTAGCTGAGTACTTAGCGGACTGCTTCTACACCCCGGCATTTTCGCTCAGACCTTCATTGCAGTTTTGGTCTGACTGTTTCCAAAATTAGTGCTTCGTTCGCTTGTGCCAAGTGACATTTTTAGACCTTTTACGACTCCTGATGCGGGCAAGATTTTGCCGAAGCACAGCCGCGTCGAGTCCCTAGCTCTGTGCACAAGCATTGTTCGATAAGTTTTATTTCTTTAGTTCTTCGGTTTCCAATGTGAGGCGCTGTTCCACAACACTGACATGCTAATTGCATGGTGCCTAATGACAAATAGAGCTGTACCAGTGGGCGGAGCCTGAACCTTATAGAAAATCAAAGGCACTTAGGTGTGCCACCTTACGCCTACCACTACTATTTATTATTTCTATAGCGCTTCCAAATACACGCAGTTTGGTACATTAAATGCATAAGAAATGTTCCCTTCTCAAAAGAGTTACAATCTAAGTATCCCTTGACATAAGTTGTTGCGCCTTAGTTTCAGTGCACCAAAGCAGCTTTGCACTACTATTCTATAATGCCATCACAGAATAGCGCTAAGCAAGTTTCTTTCTAGTGTTTTCTTTAGGCACCACTTCACAGAATTGGCCCCTCAGACGAGTGTCTCACAAACTATCCGGAGCCATAGCACGCTAAACAGTGGGCCACGGCTGGAGAGCACCCGGAAGTGCACGGACGTCGTCGCAATGACGTCTGTGCACGCACGAAGGCCCTGCAGACAGGCCCCGAGCCACCAGTGGGAGGGGTGCTCAATAGGAGAGGTGCGGAGAGGAGGCTAGGTGCCGGCTGACTTGTCTACCGCGGGCGTCTTGAATTAAATTAAGTTACATTACATTACAAATTTCTATTCCGCCATTACCTTTCAGTTCAAAGCGGATTACAAAAAGAGTTGTAACCCTTCTTCCATAACGTTAGATCAGAGAAGGTTTCCAAGAGAGGGAAAAGTAGGATCTGGGGTTAGGGAGGGGATGGTAAGAGGGGGGTTAAGCTTTATCATGGTATTAAGCTTTATTAAGGGATTTCTTGAAGAGTATAGTTTTTATTTCCTTTCTGAACATCTTGTAGTCTGGGGTTATTGTCAATAGGTTGGAGACTTGGTTGTCTATCTTCGCTGCCTGAGTGGCCAGTAGTCCGTTGTATATTTTTTTTTCCGTTTTACTTCTTTGATTGGGGGGTAAGTGAATGGGGTGTGTGTTTTTCTATTCCTAGTAGAGATGGTTTGGATGAGGCGGTCGTTTAGGTAGGTTGGGCTGTCTCCATTTATAGTTTTAAATAGTATACAGTAGAATTTAAATTTTATTCTTTCCTGGATTGGAAGCCAATTAGAATTGATGAATGCCTCAGTAATGTGATCATGTTTTTTCAATGAATAGACAAGTCTCAGAGCTGTATTCTAAAAAACTAGAGGCTATACCCATGTCAGACACCACAATTCAGAGGAGAATTGTTGATATGGCCATGGATATCGAAATGCCAAATTGTAGAGGGGATAAAGAAATCGAGATATTTCGCAATGCAACTTTTAGTGGCTTGAGGTCCCAAAATCTCTCGTACATCTACGAAACAGGGCTTTACTAACTCCTCACCAATTCTAAATGTCTTTTTCGTTTTAGCTATTTGGAGAGCAACTAAATAAGACTCTTGAAGCAGTGACTTATCACAAGTTTATCATTTTCATTTCACTTTTCTGCATTTTCATTTGATCACGTAATCTTTCAAAAAAGTCAAGTGGTTTATCAATAAAATCGTTATGCTTCGAATGCAAATGACGAGCAAGTTTGGAAGGTTTCATGGTGTCATTTGACAGAATTTCGGAATACACTACACACAAAGGCCATAGAGATAGTTCACTGCCAGATGCTAATATGAAACCAAGCTTTGAAGACGTATGAGGAGAGACTGGAAGCCCTGAAGATGTATACCCTAGAAAAAAGGAGGGACAGGGGAGATATGATTCAGACGTTCAAATACTTGAAAGGTATTAACGTAGAACAAAATCTTTTCCAGAGAAAGGAAAATGGTAAAACCAGAGGACATAATTTGAGGTTGAGGGGTGGTAGACTCAAGAGCAATGTAAGAAAATTCTACTTTACGAAAGTGGTGGATGCCTGAAATGTGCTCCTGAGAGAGGTGGTGGAGGGGAAAACAGTGACAGAGTTCAAAGAAGCGTGGGATGAACACAGAGGATCTAGAATCAGAAAATAATAGTAAATATTGAAGAACTAAGGCCAGTACTGGGCAGACTTGCATGGTATGTGTCTGAATATGGCCTTTTGGTTTAGGATGGGCTGGGGAGGGCTTCAATGGTTGGAGGGTGTAGATGGGCTGGAGTGAGTTTGACGGAGACTTCAGCAGTTGAACCCAAGCACAGTACCGAGTAGAGCTTTGGATTCTTGCCCAGAAATAATTAAGAAGAAAAAAAATTTTTTTAAATGTAAATTGAATCAGGTTGGGCAGACTGGATGGACCATTCAGGTCTTTATCTGCTGTCATCTACTATGTTACTATGTTATTGTAAATGTCTAACAAAGTTTCCTTTTGATTTTTTGGTTGGTATCGCACAGCAACAGCCCTGAAGCCCTTTAAATCTCTATGGGCTTTGGGGCCGTTAACGCGCTGCAGCCGCGAGCGCGGCTTTGTAAAACAGGCCCTATATTTTGAAAAATGTACCCATAACACTTTTTTTCCGCAAACACTCTTTCAAACTTAGAAAGAGGCTTACTGAATTCCACCAAGCCACATATTCAACCCCTGAAAAATCCTTCCAGTGGGTAAGAATTAATTTTATTGCTAAATTAAGTAAAATTCGCAGCGGTTTAGCCTGCTCATCCATGATTGATGTATTTATACCAAATCGGCCCAACAAGAGGATATTCATGGTTAGCGGCTCTTGAATGTTGATCAATGAGCAAATGGAATCCCAAACTTGTTGCCAATAATATTGTAGTAATTTGCATTGAAAAAGTAAATGGACAAAAGTACTCGTCTCCTTACTACAAAATCCAACACTTATTTGATTCATGAGCTCTGATTTTACTCAATTTGCCAAAGGCTTTGCTAAAATCTAAATACACCACATCTAGCGCACATCCTCTATCCAATTCTCTGGTCACCCAGTCAAAGAAATTGATCAGCTTTGTCTGACAAGACCTACCTCTAGTGAATCCATTCCAGAAACTTCACCATTCTCTGTTTTAAAAGCATTTTCATTAATTTGCTTACCACAAAAGTTACTTACCAGCCTGTAATTCCCTACTTCTTCCATACTTCCACTGTTTTCCATCTGCATACTCTTCCTTTCATTCCCCTGTGATGAAGTGGTTAAAGTTACAGCCTCGGGTTGTGGTTTCAAACCCACGCTGCTCCTTATGACCCTGGGCAAGTCACTTAATCCCCCCATTGCCCCATAGATTGTGAGCCCGCCGGGACAGACAGGGAAAATGCTCTAGTATCTGAATAAATTCATGTAAACCTTTATGAGCTCCCCTGGGAGAATGGTATAGAAAACTGAATAAATAAATAATTTCATGGATTTCCCCTCAGCCCAGGAGGCGGGCTGACCATTGATACAATAGTGCAGTACTCAAAGGCCCGGATTCTGTATAGGACGCCCGGTCTCAGAAGCAGACAGGCGTCTTTTATAGAATAGGGCCTGAGGTTGCCTAAAATAAACACGATTCTCTAACCGACATCCATGTTACAGACGCCGGTTAGAGAATCGGGTTATTGTAGATGTGGCCACTAAGCTTATCACGGCATGGGATCTCCCTGCCGCGATAAGATTAGCAGCTGCTGCTGCAGCTGCCTTCTCCCCCCCCCCCCCCAAAATGCGGCATAAGGGATGCCCAATCCCTCCTGCCCGGAACACCCCCTGAACGAAATTGGCAGGAGGGTGCCCAATCCCGCCTGCCGGAACCTCCCACTGTAGATTCTGTGACATCTCCCCCCCACCCGGACCCCCCCACCCCTCCTAATGCTACTTCCGGGGCAAACCACGTCCATGCCTATCCTTAGGCGAGCTTAGGCAAGCATGAGGGCCTCCCTAGGCTCCCGGAGGCGCCGCCAATGTAGGTGGCCTGCCTTGGAAGCTTTTTTTAAAAAAAAAAAAGTGCATCCCAATTGGCTGGTTAGACAGCGGTAGGATGCCTACCGCTGTCTACAATCGGGACACCATTTACAGAATCCAGGCCAAAGAGTCCATAACAATAGGGGGCACGCTATCCCCTAGCTTTCATCTAGTTTAAATATTTTTGATAGGCAATTAAAAGGCCCATGGTATCCTAGTGCCCAGGGGCACAGACCATCATCAATCCACCTCAATATACCCCAAGGGTAAAGCTATTCCTGTCGACCCTCTCAACAATTTGAAGAGGTCAGACATGGATTCCTTCTTGTGCAAAATCAGGGGCTCCTATTGTCAAAATGTCAAAACACAAAAAAAAATTTTAAAAAATTATTACAAACAAACTGTTCAAGGGCAAATGCTTGCAAATTAAAGACAACAAATGCCCTGCTGGCAGTGACATTTCACCACAGCTCATATCACTAACCTCAACTATGAAGACAGAGGTACTAATCTATGAACAATTCCCTCTTCATTAAGAAATTCTTGACACATCATTTGAGGTTTCTTTTCTTCATCTTTAACCCCCCTCCCCCCCAAAAAAAAAAAATTTTAATCCAAGTACATTTTGATTCTGACTGCTTAAAACTATTTGATGGAAAATATTAAACTATTTGACAATAACTGCATTTACCCAGGCAATACCACTATAGCAATACAAATTTCAGACAAACTACCACAGGAATTCAAAGAGGAAGGAAACTCAGCTGGCAAAAAAATTAGCTAAAACAGCTTCTGTAACAATAAAGCTCACAAACACTATAAAATTATGTCCAAGATGAATTGCTGCAAATATTTTATATGCTGACACAAATGTGTTCAATTAAAAGCAAACACTATACAAACCTGGCACAATTTAGTTTTACAGAGAACAGAACAGAGAAGTCACACCAAAAAAAAAAAAAGGGAACTGAATGAAGAGAAGAACACAACTTAGCTCAGACAGGAACCAAACCATGTGAGAAATTTCACCAGATTAAAAAAAAAAAAAAAAAGTTTGAGAGGGTTTCAGCTTCAGCTAAAACTTATTCTCTATAATAAAACCCTAAGCGCGCATACGCGCTTAGGGTTTCGTGTTCCCTGCCACCATGCTGTGTGCCTCCATGCCGAATTCTATTTCAGGCGCGTGCGGCAGTTTGACTCCTACGCTGCCTGGTTTGACTGCTGCGCTCCCGGGACTCCTCATCTCACCCCTAGACCAGCAAACGCAGCAGCCGCGGGGCATTTGCTAGGCCGTCCCACTTCGATAATGTGAGATGGGCCGGCCTAGCAAAAGCCCCGAGGCTGCCAGGGCTAGCAGATGCTGGACAGGTAGAGCCGGGAAAGGAGAAGGCCTACTGCTGGGCAGGGGGATCAGGTAAGAGGTGCTGCTGGACAGGGGGGGGTGGTAAAAGGTAGGGAGAAGGGCTGCTGCTGGACAGGGGGAGCAGGGAAGGGTTGCTGCTGGACAGGGGGGAGGTAAAAGGGAGAAGGGCTACTGTTGAACAGGGGGAGCAGGCAAGGGGTAGTGGTGGACAGCGAAAGAAAGAAAGAAAGAAAGAAAGAAAGAAAGAAAGAAAGAGACTCACACATCTATTCTAGCACCTGTTAATGTAACGGGCTTAAAGACTAGTTCTAAATAAAAATGTACGGGGATAGTCTAACTGCAGTACTATACGATGCCAGACAGTGGCTCTTCCAATTGGGATCTTCACCCCTCCCCCCACCCCAGAAGGCAAAGGAAGGAGAGGGGGAGGGAAATCTGGTTATAAGTTACATCAGATAGCAGGAACCATTTATTATCCATGCAGTAGCATTATCCAGCCACTTTTTGGCCTCCTGTACTGCAGTTCGGGTGATCTTTTTGATTTCTAAATATGATAGAATTACATCATATATTATCAAATTAGATTGGTTGCAAATACATGCCAGGATGAAGAAGTGTACTTTAATAGCTATTCTGTAGTATAAAACAAAGAGTCAGGGCTACAGAGGTAAAAAAAAAAAAAGAGATTAAGCCAGACTGAAAGATCTCTAAAAGCTTCCCTAACATTTTTACCAGGACAGAGAACTTGTTTCCCTCACTAGGCATAACAAATATTAATTCACTGCATACAACCCTACCTTGCAGAACATGCCAAACACAATGCAGAAATTTCTGGTATGCCTTTATTATGAAAATGGTAACAGCAAAATACACATCTCCCGTCCTTACAGTAAAAACTGTCTCAATTCTGTTATGCCAAGGTCATGCAAAAACAGAAAGATGGTAATATTAACAAAAGATAACATTGTTATTGCAGACAGTTATGGCTCTGTGTTGACATCAACACAGCAGCATCTCACTCAAAAACAGAACCAAGTGCATCCAAGATGGCCACAAGTTCAGAGTCATTCTCAGGTTACTGGCTGAACTTTGAATGTGTGACAATGAGAAAAATTCATGCACACATGAAGAGAATGGGATAAACAGCATTTGAGAACCACCGACTTACAAGTTTCAAGTTTCAACTTTATTATAAAACTTGATTAATCGCCTATTCCAAATTCTAGGCGATGAACAAATCAGTAAAATTACAAAGTTAGGGAAAACAAACATAACTAACAAAAAGACTAAAACTATGAAACATAATCAAAGCCAGCTTTACAAACATAATAAAACACAAGGAAAGAATAGGAAAGAAATACAATCTGATTAATAAAAAGAAAAACATTTAAGGTCAAAAACAGTAAGAAGGAGAAGGAGAAGAGCTCTCAAAAATATAAAGATACAATGAAACTCTTAAGCAATTCATTTAGTCATTGAATGCATCTTTAAAAAGAAAGCCCTTGAGTTTGCTCTTAAATTTTTCCAAATTTTTTTCTTCTCTTAAATAAATTGGAAGGGAATTCCATGTTTGAGGAGCCGTAACGGAAAAGATGGATTGCCGACGTGTGCTAATAATTTTAAGGGAGGGAATGACTAATAAGTGTTGGTCATTTGACCTCAGTAATCAGTAGTCTCTCACAAATCCCTCTTCCCCCTTCCCTCCAAAAAAACACAGACTCTAAAATTTTAAATTGACCTTGCCAATTGGGCTGCTAAAGAATCTTCTTTTCAGTAATAATTTTCCTTATGGGCTGCTTCCGAGAGGCCCAAATCTCCTCCTAGTCAACTAAGTTCCATGTAAGCCCCACTTCCAGGGAGACAAGTCCCAGGATTTTCTAACCCTTCTCAATCCCTGCTCCTGATGCACATATCCCCATCGCTCTTTCAGCCTCCCCCAGCATACTCAACCCCATGGCTCTCTTTCACCCCTTCTCTGGCACACACACACACTCATACTCACTACATGACATGGGGACAAATTTGTGCCTGTCCCCTCAGGGTCTATCTCCTTCCCTGGGAGTTCTGTCCTTGTCCACGCCTCATCCTTGCAAGCTCTGTCCTCATCTGCACAAGCCTCGAACAATTTCAGGGTTGGGACAGCGAAGGAACTCGCGGGAACGGGGGGCGGGGATGGAGATAGAGAACGACATGGATACAAATTTATCCCATCCCCGCACGATCTAAGTCGCACACGCCGTAGCTCTCTCAGTGACTACCACCTCATATACCCTCCTGTGGCACAAGCTCATGCCTGAAGCTGTTTAACAATGGCCCTCCTCCCCTTCCTCCCAATAGCTGAATTCTTCCATACATTTCTGCAGTTTTCTCTCTCCTCCACCTGCACGGATCTCCCCAAACTACTGTAACCCCAGCATGCAGACACTCGGCTCTCTCCTCCCCCCCCCCCCTTTGCCTGCATACGAACACATAGATCTCTCTCCCTCTCAACACAGCACCTGTGCAGTGAGAATCACAAGCAGAACAAAACAGAGTGGCTGCATATCGGGCTACATCCTCCTCCTCTTCTGCTGCTTTGGCGCAAATTTTATATTCTATACTAAGCAGCAAAAGAGGATGTTGTAACCTGACATGCAGTCACTCCATGTTTTTTACATGTGGTCAGCTCCAGGCTGGGAACTTGGGGGGGGGGGGGAGAGGGATGAAAAAGTAGAGAACCTACACTCATGATGTCAGCTTTCTGCAGCCCGACAGAGATGCCCATGTGTTCAGTCTACAAAACCTTCTGTAAGTGCCAGGCCTATTTTATTAGTCACTATGGCAACTGTTGCCTAAGGCTTGTTGAGCCCTGCCACAAGGTAATCTCTGCACCCGTATTGTTATAGAATAGGCTCCAACCATATGGTATCAGGGGAGCCGAAAGGAGGCACCCACTTGTAAAACTGCCTCCATAGCGCCCAACACCAACCATGTTTTACACTTCCTACAAAGATATTGTTGAGACTTGAAACTTGCTGTGCAATTGCAAGTTTTAAATAAACTTGTTATACTGCCCGTTCGAGAACTTTCTGAACAGTATACATGCCAAAACTAAGGGATAAAACACAGAGGACAGAGAAAGGAAATACAATTTCAATAGTAGAGTAGAATTCAGAGAAAGAGGAAGAATGCATCACAATTTCAGCAGTTGTGCCTCCATACTCAGAGGCCCACAAGACAGCACTAATTGCAGTCATCAAGAACGTAAGAATAGCTTAACTGGGTCAGACCAATGGTCCATAATGCCCAGTATCCCATCTTCACGGAGGCCAATCCAGGTCACAAGTACTTGGCAAAAACCCAAATAGTAGCAGTATTCCATGCCACTGATCCAGGGCAAGCAGAGGGTGTCCCCATGTCCTGTCTCAAAATCAGACTATGGACTTTTCCTCCAAGAACTTGTCCAACCCTTGTTTTAAAACCAGCTACATTAACCACTCTTACCACTTCCTTTGGACAACGCATTCCAGAGCTTAACTGTTCTCTGAGTGAAAAAATATTTCCTCCTATTGGTTTTTTAAAGTATTACTCTGGTCTTTGTCTGTTGCATGGCAACAAGTTCAAAAAAGCTAGTTCATCGGTGAGACACTGCTACTCTTATCAGCTCAGGAATCTGCTCAGGCCAACCATGCTACCCTTAATGATATGCATGTATATGGATACAGAGAGAGAAACCACACATGTGGCTTCCGATCCAAGCCCTATGAACTGCAGCAAAACCTGAAAGAAATCATATTACAGAAAAGACTCAGACTTGTCATTCTATAGAGCAGTGTAGCTCAAACTCCTGAGATTCTAAGTGTGCCACGGCAGAGGAAGAGAGGCACCTGCCAGCTGACTTCCCTACGCGGTACAGCACCAGCGCTGCCCGATTCGCAGAAGGCCTTCATGTTTCCCCCCTCTCTCTAGCATCCTCCGGCTTCCCCCCCTGGCCTCAACTTTAAAGCTAATTACAGCAGCCTGCAGAGGATCACTGGTAGGTAGAATGATTTTATTTTCAATATGGTAATTGAAATGTGTCAGTTCTGAGAATTTATATTGGCTGTGTATATTGCATGTATATGAAAAATGAATGGAAAAAATTGCATTACAATTAGTAAAGGGGATGGGATCTGGGGCACTCAGTTGATATTGTTAGACTTAGGGGGTACTTTGCCTACAGCAGTGTTGCTCAACTACTTCAACCTATCAGCTGGCGCCAGTGCCTCTCCTCTCCGGCCCTCTTCCCTGCTGGCACCCCCTACTGGCATCTCAGGGCCCATCTGGAGGGCCTCTGCACATGCACGGAAGTCAATATGATGATGTCACACATATGCATGATGTCATCACGGCGACGTCTAAGCACTTCTGGGTGCCTCAAGCCATGGCCACTACCTTTTAGTGTGCCCTGGCTCAAGAAAGTTTGAGAGACACTGCTATAGAGTAAATTTTTATTACAAAGTTAGTGGTTATTTTACTGTCCAGATACCTTATGTCACAATATATAACTCTATGTAGCATGTATGACTATGTATAATTCTATATAGTGATAAGTGTTTATAACCCGCCTAGAACTCCAATTTGTGAGGATTCAGCGGGGATATCAGATTGTGTATAACATAATACTAAGACATTCAGCTGATGCAACTGGAACAGAATTCAGACGACTTGCTGGGCCTACCTGGAAATACTGTCGATTATGCAGACAAAAGTTACAAATTCTTAATGAAAACAAGAGTGAGAGCTCAGGAAATTTCAACTTACAGTATTCCAAATCTCTGCTTCAAATATCAGTCTAGATACGTCACAGAATACTTCTTAAAACCCTGGAGAACCTTAAGACGGCATTTACCGAACAGGTTTTTACTTCCATTTCCCCCACAAAAGCCACATCTTTATTTTCACAAGAAGCACAGCTTATAAAGCGGAGTCAATGTGGACTTTGCCAATCATTAATCTGTGGTGTTACCTTCTGGTTCCAGAATCACAGTGCAGTTCAATTAAAGCAAATATCAGCTTGCGTAGCACTTGTCAAAAGAAAACATTTGTTTTCCACAGACTCTACACAATCACAAACGATTCCACAGTGGAGTACTCGTGGAATTTAGATGAATGGCAGGAAAAGTAACCACGCCAGCAATAAAAACATAACCTACTAAACAATAGGATATTGTAAACTCACACAAGCTGGATGGACATCGGTGCCTCTTGCACAACAGCTCTGTAGGTTGTGATCTCACAGCTCCAGGAACACCATAAATACTAAGGGGCTGATTCTGCAAGTGGCGCCTAAAAAAATATGGTGTCTGCCGCATGTCAAATCACATTCAGGTGCCGCTTAAGAGAACTGCGGCTACCGGCGCCAAATGGCAAACTTGGGCGCTGGTAATGCAGACCAAGGTTTTAAAGGCCTAAATTTGTGGCACTTAGGTTCGTCGTGGCATTGCGCCTAGCGGAACTTAGGTGTGCGGCATCATTAAACGCCACTAGGCACCCAGGTGTTAGCTGCTTGTTCTAGGAGGCGCCTAGCAAAACTTAGGTTTTTTAAAAAAAAAAAGTTTTTTAAATCAGCTCTTAATGGCGTGATCAACACTTAAGGCTCCTTTTACTAAGGTGCGCTAGCGTTTTTAGCGCATGCAGGATATTACCGTGCGGCTAGAACTAATGCCAGCTCAATGCTGCCATTAGCGTCTAGCGTGCACGGCAATGTAGCGCGCGCTATTCCACGCATTAATGCCCTAACGCAGCTTCGTAAAAGGAGCCCTTTATTTTGTATAAATCAGTTCACCGTAATACTACTACACAAATACGCTTTAAAAGAAAAGCCCAAATAATTGAAAGTCCTGATTTAAAATCAGGACTTTCAATTATTTGGACTTTTCATTTAAAGCGTATTTATGTGTAGTATTATTACTGTGAATTGATTTTTACAAAATAAAGTTTGTCTACCCCAAGGTTGATGTGGTCTATCCCACTCCCCACGCGATCAATTATCCCTCCACTTAAAGCCAATTAAAACAACGAAGTTACGCACCAGAAGGCACGATCTAGACACCTAACAGCACCTAACTTTTAGGCAGTCCTTACAGAATTTCCCTCTAGATGCTCAAGCATAGGTTAATGGGTTTGCACAACTTATTGGCAGGAAACTGTCAGGTCACCCTATGGAAATATTACTCAGTCGAAGGTTTAGGCTTTAGACCACTGAGTGACATGGCTCAAAAACACAGTATGCTTCACTAGCAAATGATGTACTCATATTAGGGACAAATTGGGACTTGATGGGCTTCCTTTGAGAAGGTTACTAGACAAGGACAGAATAGTTTAAACAATGCTTAAAGACAATCTGTTCTCACTGCCAAGATTTCAGCACAGTTGAATTAAAATCTAGCCCATTTTTTTTTTTTTCCTTTCTGTAGAGAAACGGGCTAGAATTGTGGGCATCAGAGGCACATAGGGAATGGGAGCTACAGGTCAACAGGTTCTCTGTGGTAATAGTCTGAATAAAAATTGGATGAAAATGTAAAAACAAAAAACAAAAAAAAACAACAAACCCAAATATTACTGGGCGTGGAAAGATGGGCAAGATGCATGATAATTCTGTATCAGAACCTCCAGGCAGAAACTGGGCTAAAAATAACACTCCAATCATGTTTTTGTCTATAATATACCATTATCCAATTATACACACCTACCGAAACTGCTCATCCTTCTAGAGCAGGGGTCTCATAGAGCTTCCTTGAGGGCTGCAATCCAGTCGGGTTTTCAGGATTTCCCCAATGAATATGCATGAGATCTATGTGCATGCACTGCTTTCAATGCATATTCATTGGTGAAAACCCGACTGGATTGCGGCTCTCAAGGAGGGACTTTGAGATCCCTGATTCAGGACATCTTCTATACCAGGGGTGTCAAAGTCCCTCCTCGAGGGCCCCAATCCAGTCGGGTTTTCAGGATTTCCCCAATGAATATGCACGAGATCTATTACCATACAATGAAAGCAGCGCATGCAAATAGATCTCATGCATATTCATTGGGGAAATCCTGAAAACCCGACTGGATTGCGGCCCTCAAGAAGGGACTTTGAGAGCCCTGTTCTAGAGTATGACACAGGGACAAATTTGTCTCCATGGGATCTCAATATCATAAGAATATAATAATAGCCTTATTGGGTCAGACCAACGGTCAAGTCTAGCCTAGTAGTCCTTCCTTACTGTGGCCAATCCAGGTCACTAAAACCTTTCAAAAAAAACAAAAACATGCTTGAATCTAGGGCAAGCAGTGGTTTCCCCACGTCTGTCTCAATAACAGACTATGGACTTTTCCTCCAGTCCCAGGGATTTTGGCATAGCACTGATTATCGCAGTTCACAGTGATTCATCCTTGTAATTCTGGACAAGTTACTTAACCCTCTATTGCCTAAGGTACAACATCCCTGCGGGTTCTCTCCCTATCCCATGCCTGCAAGCTCTGCCTTAACCACACAAGCCTCAAACACTTATGATTTTTAAGCATTCAAGGCTTATGCAGATGACGACAAAGCTTGCAGGAATGGAACAGGGGATGGGATGGAGTAAAGCGAGCCCGCAGGGACACAGAAAATTTGTCCTTGTGTCATTCTCTAATCCTTACAAAGTAGGAAAATGAAAGATTTCTTCCGCAAGAAATGGAAGATGAACTACACAATAAGACAGTCTGCTCTTGAGACAGAAATGGAGAAAGCCAATTCTTGCCCTGGGATCGATAGCATGGAGTGTTGTTATTATTTGTTTTTTTTGCCAGGTACTTGTAGCCTGGACCGTCCACTATGGACACAGGATACTGGCCTAGATGGACTATTAGTCTGACCCTGTATGGCTATTCTTATCGAAAAATTGGGAGCCATGGAATCGAGGGTGAAATACTCACGTGGATTAAAAACTGGCCAGCGGATAGGAAACGGAGAGTAGGGGTAAATGGACAATACTCGGACTGGAAAAGCGTCACCAGCGGAGTGCCGCAGGGTTCAGTGCTTGGACCCGTGCTCTTCAGCATATTTATAAATGACCTGGAAATTGGTACGACGAGTAATGTGATTAAATTTGCAGATGATACGAAGTTATTCAGAGTAGTGAAGACGCAGGAGGATTGCGAAGACCTGCAACGTGACATAAACATGCTTGAGAAATGGGCCGCGACATGGCACATGAGGTTTAAGTGTGAGGTGATGCATGTCGGTAACAAAAATCTTATACACGAATATAGGATGTCCGGTGCAGTACTTGGAGAAATTTCCCAGGAAAGAGACTTGGGAGTACTGATCGACAAGTCAATGAAGCCGTCCGCACAATGCACGGCAGCGGTGAAAAGGGTGAACAGAATGCTAGGAATGATTACGTAGGGGATCACAAACAGATTGGAGAAGGTTATCATGCCGCTGTACAGGGCCATGGTATGCCCTCACCTGGAATACTGCATCCAGCACTGGTCGTTGTACATGAAGAAGGATACAGTACTACTCGAAAGGGTCCAGAGAAGAGCGACTAAAATGGTTAAGGGGCTGGAGGAGTTGCTGTACAGTGCGAGATTAGAGAAACTGGGCCTCTTCTCCCTTGAAAAGAGGAGACAGAGGGGACATGATCGAAACATTCAAGATAATGAAGGGAATAGACTAAGTAGATAAAGACAGGTTGTTCACCCTCTCCAAGGTAGAGAGAATGAGAGGGCACTCTCTAAAGTTAAAAGGGGATCGATTCCATACAAACGTAAGGAAGTTCTTTTTCACCCAGAGAGTGGTGGAAAACTGGAGGCTGTCATAGGGAAAAACACCCTCCAGGAATTCAAGACAAAGTTAGACAAGTCCCTGCTGAACCAGAATGTACGCAGGTAAGGCTAATCTCAGTTAGGGCACTGGTCTTTGACCTAAGGGCCGCCGCATGAGCGGACTGCTGGGCACGATGGACCACTGGTCTGACCCAGCAGCGGCAATTTTTATGTTCTTATGTAAGAAGCTGGAACAGGAAAGGTTAAATTAAACAAGGAAAATAATTCAAATAGAAGTTTTGCAGTAGCAAGCTGTAGGTACATAAACCACGTTTTTGTTTTTACAGGCTGTACTCACTTTTAAAAAAATTTTTGACCTTTTTAAAAAACTGCTAAAAACCCATCTATTTGTTAAAGCTTCTTATAACTAAGGAGATGTTGGTAGATTTTTTTACAAGGACCAAATTTGAATTGAGGCGTTGATATTTTACATTATTTTCACTTGTACATAGATGTTGAATTTGTGCATTTTAACTATATCACAAGTTTCAAAAGAATCACACTCTCAGACCTCCAAACTGGAACAACCAACCAAGATGTTCCACCAAGAACTTAGGGAGCCATCATTCATATAAATGTGTGATCTGCATGAGTGTGGCTCCAAACGTTACACCTTTACAATCTTCATGCCCCACCCCCCACCCACACATACTCTCTCAGAACAAGCTCATAAGTCTTTATTTCCTTTAGAAAGGTTTAAAAAAAATCATCTCTGGCTAAGTTATTTAACAAGCATTACATATATTAAGAACTTGATGGGGCCACAGAATCTACAGATTTCCCAAAATCAGACCTTGCGCTTAAAAAGATCATGGCTTACAGCGTAGCAGTCACTAGCTTACTCTTAATGGACACTGCGGAATGACATTGATCATAGAGGTGCGATTTGTGTGAACTACAAGAAGTACCAAGAAGTGGCAGTCTGAGACCACAAAAATTGGGTATAAAGATGCAGTAATACTTCCCATCATTTTGGGTGCTACAGGCTTGATTACAAAGCATTCCCAAGCACATCTAGCTAGGTTGCCTATAGATGTTACATCTTATAACTCCAGAGGGAAGCTATCTTTGGTGAAAAAGCAAGAACAATAGTGAGCATTTAACAGTTCTGAAATCTGAAATCAAACTCCACATATCCTGGTTTAGGAGTGACTTTCTATTATGGTACATACTAAACTAGCCCATTTGGGATATATGCGCCTGAAGAGTCATTCTTTTGGGGCAGCTGCAAAAAAGTAAACAGCTGGGTAAAGAGACCACAGGTTCTAGCAGTGGCTCAGTGGTTAAAGGCACTTCTTCTATCTTCCCAAGGTGGTGGGTTCAAATCCCTAGTACAGTCAGGAACCCCAGCACATAATCCTATTTTTACAAAGACTAGGGGGGCACTCGAAGTTACAGGGAAATACTTTTAAAACCAATAGGAGGAAATTTTTTTTTCACTCAAGAGAAAAGTTAAGCTCTGGAACGCAGTGCCAGAAGTTGTGGTAAGAGTAGATAGCGTAGCTAGTTTTAAGAAAGGTTTGGACAATTTCCTGGAGGAAAAGTCCATAGTCTGTTATTGAGAAAGACATGGGGGAAGCCATTGCTTGCCTTGGATCGGTAGCATGGAATGTTGCTACTCCTTGGGTTTTGGCCAAGTACTAGTGACCTGGATTGACCACCGTGAGAACAGGCTATTGGGCTCGATGGACCATTTTTCTGACCCAGTAAGGCTATTCTTATGTTAGTTATTGATTTAAAAGAAAGCAACTACCGTAATTCATCCTCTCTTTTTCGTAAAAAGCAATCTCCACAAGCATTACTTCTACTAGTGTTAATTATTTTTATAGCGCTACCACTGTGGATTCAACTTCTATGACATTTTCTGTTAATTACCATATGCACAAGTGTCCATATTTTAAAAAGAGAGGGGGGTGAGAATAATCAGGGACTTATATTTCCCCTGAACCATACTTGCAGCAATGATTTAACAAGCAGATGTCAGCCATTAATCAATAGACCAGTGGTTCCCAAACCTGTCCTGGGGGACCCCCCCAGCCAGTCAGGTTTTCCAGATATCCCTAATGAATATGCATGAGAGAGATTTGCATACCTGTCACTTCCATTATATGCAAATCTCTCTCATGCATATTCATTAGGGATATCTTGAACACCTGACTGGCTGGGGGGGTCCCCCAGGACAGGTTTGGGAACCACTGCAATAGACAAATGGGCAACTAGCAGCACATTTTTGCATTTCCAGCTGTAAGGTATCTGGTAACTCTCCATATCAGTTCTCTAAAACAGGTACCAGGAAAAAATATATGAGCTAATAATTTACTAGAAACAGGTTTTGATAGACATTAGAAACTCCTCATCTTACAGTAAAACTGCATGATCATCAAAACCTGCATTAAGGTATTAGAATGGCTAGGACAGTGATTCCCAACCCTGTCCTGGAGGAACACCAGGCCAATTGGGTTTTCTGGCTAGCCCTAATGAATATGCATGAAGCAAATTTGCATGCCTATCACTTCCATCATATGCAAATCTCTCTCATGCATATTCATTAGGGCTAGCCTGAAAACCCGATTGGCCTGGTGTTCCTCCAGGACAGGGTTGGGAATCACTGGGCTAGGAGACCCAGAAATCACTGAGCACTTTAGGACATCTTCGCAGGCCCTTTTGTTTCAATATTGAGAATCAATTTTAAAACAAATTTCTAATCAGCTAAAGGATCACGACTTCTCAAGAGGGGCATAAATATCAAAACCTCACTGGACATCATTTGGTCATTTCACTCTTGTTTTACCGTTAACCTTTTCCTATCGTAATACATTTTACGTTACGCTGGTTCCAATCGTAATTATTTTAGCAAAGTTTTGTATTATTCACCGTTATCATTTACGGCTATTGTAAACATAATGTAAATAAGTCATAAGTCTGTAAATTCAAATATTTTGTGTTCCCGGCTTTTTATTAGTCCATACAGACTGTTTATCCACTGTCTATGTCCTTTTTGGAATGTCCCGTCATCCGGGACACACGAAAGCAAAAGGTTAATCCAACAGAAGTTGTATATATCAAGTTATAGCTACCGTACGCTGCCTTGGGTGCATCTTCATAAAGACAGTTCATAAATTCAAATTAAAAAAAAACAAACAGTATTAGCATTGGAAATAATCAAACCTAGAGCACTAGAAAAGGTGTATGGGGGGGGGGGGAGGAGGGAGAGCGGCGACAGACTGCAGCTGCCAGTGGCAAGGAAAATCTAGTAAGATGTATCAAAAGTGACCAGTAGCACAGAGGGCAAAGTTTTACATTTGGCATTCAGTAGCAAACTATCCCCTTAGAAACTCCAGTGCAAGAAGCGCTGACCCAGAGCTGTACAAACGAGAGGAATTTGTTATTCCCCTGGGCAGATACACACTTCACTATGGCCATTAAGAAGAAAAAGCTACGGGCAAGGATTGTTCTCGACACTCACCCTTCCCCTTTCAAATTTCCACGGAAAAGCACACCTTTCCGTATTTATATGCTCTAATGTTACACTATGTTCTGCTTGTGCACCCTTTGTGACAATCTCGTCCTACCGCAATTAGCTGTTGCTCTAAGCCAGTGTTTCTTAATTCAGACCTGGAATACCCCCTTGCCCCGTTACACCTTTACAATCTTCATGCCCCACCCCCATCCACACATACTCTCTCAGAGCAAACTCATAAGTCTTTATTTCCTTTAGAAAGGTTTAAAAAATCATCTCTGGCTAAGTTATTTAACAAGCATTACATATATTAAGAACTTGATGGGGGCCACAGAATCTACAGATTTCCCAAAATCAGACCTTGCGCTTAAAAAGATCATGGCTTACAGCGTAGCAGTCACTTGTGTGAACTACAAGAAGTACCAGTCAGGTTTTCACAATGAATATGCATAAACTTGATTTGCATACACTGCCTCCATTATATGCAAATTTCTTTCGTATATATTCATTATGGATATCCTGAAAACCTGACTGGCAAGGGGGTATTCATAAGAACATAAGAATTGCCGCTGCTGGGTCAGACCAGTGGTCACGCAGCGGCCCCCAGGTCAAAGACTAGTGCTCTAAAATGAGTCCAGCCTCACCTGCATACGTTCCAGTTTAGCAGGAACTTGTCCAACTTTGTCTTGAATCCCTGGAGGGTGTTTTTCCCTATAACAGACTCCGGAAGAGCGTTCCAGTTTTCCACCACTCTGTGGGTGAAGAAGAACTTCCTTACGTTTGCACAGAATCTTTCCCCTTTCAACTTTAGAGAGTACCCTCTCGTTCTCCCTACCTTGGAGAGGGTGAACAATCTGTCTTTATCTGCTAAGTCTATTCCCTTCAGTATTTTGAATATTTCGATTCCTTGACTGAATTGAGAAACACTGTTCTAAGCAGAGATGCAGACCAACAATTTCTCAACATAAGAGGGAGATCTCGCGTGAGGAGGGGAAAGGCTACTCACATGCACTCATGCAAACAAGGTGCCCGATGCTTCCTGCCTCAGGCGTGTGATCCACCATCTCTCTCTCTGCCTGAAGGACTGAGCATTAGCAGGCCAGCTGAATGAAGAGCAGCTGTCAGGGGGAGGAATAGAGCAAGGCTCTCTCTGCCTCCCCCCTTCCCCTGGCATTCCCACCTCCCTCACTGAAACTCAGAAACCTACAAGGAGTTGATAGAGGTTAAACAGAGCTGAAAATATGGTGAGAGAAATGGAGATGATTAGAAAAAAAATATACCCTCTCCCCTTGTACAAAACCACAAATGCTGTTTATAGAGATGGTCATGGCGCCAAATGCTCCATGATGTTCCTGACGCTCATGGGAATTCTATGAGCGTCGGATCAGCAAGGAGCATTCAGCGCACCAGCAGTTGCTAAAAACCGCTTTCACTGTTTTGTAAGGAGGGGGGATAGTGTAGATAGAACTAACAGATGACAGAGAAGAGGGATGGAGAAAAATGAGGTGAAAGATCAAAACAAGGCAGGAGGCTGTGAAAGGGAATTAGAAATGTGACTGGGGAGAAAGACCGGAAAGAGTACCCACATTCCAGCCCTTGCCATACTACAACTAATGGTAGTAATGGTACTAGTAGTAATTTTAATAGCACTACTAGACGTTTGCAGCAAGACGATACCTGCTATTTTACAATCTATTCAAGGCAAATAGCACAAATAAGAGATTAGGGGGTCTCTATTATGAAAATGATAGAAAGAGTTATAAAACAGGTAAATAAAGAGAATAAAATTTAACCTGGCGTCAAAAAGGTGTGTTTTTAGCCTGGATTTGAATAGGCCAGAGAAGGAGCAAGACAAGCCAAGGAGGTTTATTCCAATCATTCGATAAAATGGAAGGAAGAGTCTAGAGTTGGCGATAGAGTTGGACACAGCAAACAGTGACTTAACAGATGGTACCATCAACGGGCAGTATAATCAAATGAGAAATAAACTTGGAAACTTCCAGTTCAAAGATTTTTATTGATTTTAATAAAATACAAAAATACAAGACCAACACCTGGTAGAGAGTCCATTTGAAATCTTAGCTACCTTAATTGGAGTCCAGTGTGCTCTATGCATAAGGAAGAACATAGATTGAAAAACACCGGCAGAGCAAGAAGATCTAAACATATTTTTCCAAACTTCCTGCTAGGTCTTTCTCAGGAGAAAGTCCCAAATCTCCATGCCCAAGCATTCATCATGCTCGTTATAAACTTGGAAACTTACCTGTTAGAAACGCCAGGGAGAGGCACAGAGATACTTAAGATGAGAGATACTGAGGAGCTGCAGAATGAACGCACTTGTAAGTCAGTATGAGGAATTTGAAAGGTACATAGAGAGGGAACTAATGAAGTAGCGAGAAGAGGGTTAATTGAATGAAGCAACACCAGCAGAAGATAAGTCATACAGCAGACTTTTGAACAGTTTGCAGAGGAAAGATTATTTTTTTAGATAAATTTGCATGCACTACCTCCATTGTATGCAAATCTCTCCCAGATTTTCAGATATCCACAATGAAAATGCCTAAAGCTAGTTTCAGAGCTACTGGTTTAGGAGGTGGTGGACACCCAAGCAGGAACATCAAAATAAGCAGGATGGTGCTTGATTAGGGGTCGGCAACCTGCAGCTCTTCTTGCATGTGGCTACAGCTCTCCAGGTCCCCACCCTTTAAATCTCCTTCCCAACCTCATGATCCCCCCTCCCTAGGGCCTACCAAGGTATCTGGTGGTCCAGCAAGAGTCTTTGTGGCTCTCTTGCTCCTGCCTCCTCGCAGCTGCCTTCTAAAATAGCTGCCACAACCTCTCAAAACTGCTCGTGGCAGTTCAGCCACAAGGATGGAGGAGCGAGAGGACCGCACTCCTGCCATAAAGAACCCTGCTGGACCACCAGGCACCTCGGTAGGCCAGGAGGGGGGGGGGGAGAAAGAATCATGGGGTTGGGAGGGAGGTTACAGGGTCGGGGCATGGAGAAGGGAGAGAACCTTGGCTATGGGTTGGGGGGAAGGAGGGATGAGAATTTCAGAGTCCTGCAAGGGGTTGGAGGGGAAAAGGAAGAATTCAGCCAAGGAATGTGGCAAAAAGATGATGAGGATTATAAGCTAGGATATGTTAACTGGATATAGTGCTCTTGTTTGGCAAATACAACCAGAAGGATATCAGCACAAATTTGAAATGTAAAAGTCAACATGAGTGTTGGATTTTAGCCAAAGGTACACTGCAGATCAAGCACAGGAGTTCAGGTACCAGATTCTGGAGGTCAGTCAAAATCAGGATTTTGTAGGTTTACAGGATGGGGAATAGGAGGAGCAAGGAGTGTTCAAAGCAGAGAAGAGTACAGTGTTGGAGGGGGGGGGGGGGGGAGAGACAGCATCATTGACAAATGTGGCCAATGGTGAATAAGAGGAAAAATGAGTCAGAGGTGAACAGAGTGCAAAAGTCAAAAGTCTAAATATGTTGGGGCTGATTGGACGAAACAAGGGGGAGGATAACCAAACATGAAAGTTTTCAGATGACAGAGAGGGAAAGAGCTGCGGAAGAGAAGTTTCAGAGGGAACGATTGGACAGATAGTTAAGGATACAGATCTCGGGCATATTCATTGTGGAAATCTTGAAAACCCAACTAGTTTGTGGCCCTCATAAGAACATAAGAGTTTCCATACTGTCACTGACCAAAGGTCCATCAAGTCCAGTATCCTATTTCCAACAGAGGCCAACCCAGGCCACAAGTACCTGGCAAGATCTCAAGGACAACAGCATAAATATTAAAGTCCCCAAGAACAAGGGGAATACAGCTCAAGGAAAGCCAGAGATTAAAGTCGGTAAGAAAGGAAAAAGGATTTATTGGAGGAAGGATGGATATCCAGCAAGGTAGTGGAGTGAATAAGCAGATGAAGTGGACTTCAAAGGAAGAAATGGAGTGAAAAATATGAATAACTGGTTGAAACCTATAAAAAAGGGAGGGGGAGCAGCTCAACATCACTAGTGAAATCAACTGGATTTAGTGTATGAGAGAAAAAAGTAACCGTCATAACAAAGGACAACAATGGAAGCAGAATTTTCAGGGAAAAGCCAAAAGAAGATACAGAGTTTGAGAGATAAAGAGATCAAAATTGGGCATGACTTTAGGCAAGCTTGTTGGAGACAGACAGCAGCTATTCCACAGAACAAAGAGAAAGAAAAGGAGGGAAAGAGAAAGAAAAGGAGGGAAAAAAAAGAGATCAGAGAAGTTGAAATTTGATCTGCATAGGTAAGGTGAGTTGCCTTGACTAGGAAGGTCAAGATTGGGATTGATATCCCAAACTGGGGGGATTTGGAAGAGGAGGAAGATAAGGGGATGGGATTTGATATATTGCCTTTCTGTGGTTATAAATCAAAGAGACTTGGCATATATATAGGACTAGATTCACTAAGGACACCGATCTGTCCCAACCACTTTGTGACCCCCGACCCGATTCACTAACCTTACTCCCAAATCCGATCCGTGCATGATCTAATCCGCGCATGCAAATGAGGAGGAATGGCATGCAAATATAGGAAGGCAGTGATTCACTAAAAAATTTCAGGAACACCGACTAGGCTGGCTGATCAAAAAATAAGCAACTGCCCTGCTCTCTGCCCCAGCTTTCCTCTTGCCGCCCTGCTGTCTGTCCCGACTCGGCACCCTGCTCGGTTCATAGACAACACCGCGAAAGACAAAGGCGCGCGCCAACAACTGAGCGCAAGACGGAGGTGCGCGCCTTTTTTTAGGGGCTCCGACGGGGGCTTTTGTTGGGGAGCCCCCCCAGTTTACTTAATAGAGATCGCACCGGCGTTTTGGGGGGGTTTGGGGGGTTGTAACCCCCCACATTTTACTGTAAACTTAACTTTTTCCCTAAAAACAGGGAAAAAGTTAGTTTTCAATAAAATGTGGGGGGTTACAACCCCCCAAACCCCCAACAATGCGGCGTGATCTCTATTAAGTAAAGTGGGGGGTTCCCCCCCACGCTCCCCCGTCGGAGCCCTAAAAACAGTAATTTTCTGCTGTGCGCGCCTCCGTGCTGCGCTCAATTGTCTGCGCGCGCCTTTGTCCCGGCGCGCTTTTGACCTGACACCTCCTGCTCTCTGCCCCAACTCTTCTGCCCTTCCCCACAGTGTGAGCCCATGGTTTTAATCCGTGGGTTTAAATCAGGTTAAAACCACAGGCTCGTGAAGTAAAAAAGTAAAAAAAATGTTTCAAGCTCTATAAGCATGCGCAGACCATCTATAGACAAAGAAGATGGTCTGCGCATGCGTCGGGATCACTCTTCAGCGATCCATGTGGTCGGTTGGGGGGTATGACTCCAATTGTCCCCATTTGCATGAGGACGTGTTATGAATCGGGCAGCCGGCAACCTCACGGATCGGACTGCTAACAGATCGGATCTGTAAGGTTAGTGAATCTAGCCTATAGTTATTTATTTTGTACATGGGGGAATGGAGGGTTATGTGACTTGCCACAGAAAGGCAATATATCAAATCCCAAACTTGACAATGCACGTCCCTCGCCTCATCTAGAAGCATTCACTCTTGACGTTGCGATGTCAGAGAGAAGGCTTCCGGCTTAGACGCAGAACGTGGCTTCATGCACACTGCGGCTGTGAGGAGGAGGGAGCCGGCCACAAGATAACACCAGGGGCATCAGATTGCAGGCCGTATAAAATGGCCAGGTGGGAGCCGGCCAGAAAGTAAGACACCCGCTGGAGGGAGGGAGACAACAAAGGTAGGGGGAATGATTTTATTTTCAATTTAATGTTTAAAATTCTCAAAACTGACACAATTCAATCTGTTGTCTATATTTTGCACTGCTCAGGAAGATATACTTTTGTTTCTTTTTCTCTGAGGGTTGTACTGCATACAGAGTCTTGAATCTTAGGGTTTCGTTTGTATATATTAGTACTTTTAGTTTGTGGTCCTGAATTTGCATAGGGGTTATTTGTGTTCTTTTAGGAATGAATGTTGAGAAGGAAACAGTGTGCTTTGGGTAGTTTAATTTTGTGGTTAGCCATTATGTGTTAATAAAATTATATTGTGTGTGTATATATTAAAAATGAATGGAAAAAAATGGTGTTATGATTCATACTCTTATTGGGGCAGGGTCTGGGGCAAAGATTGGGCAGGGTCTGGCCCACGACTTAGCGAAACCTATGTTTTGGATTTTGGCCCCTTAATGTGATTGAGTTGGACACCCCTGTCTTAGAGAGAGGAAGAGATAGCACAGTTACTTACCGTAACAGGTGTTATCCAGGGACAGCAGGCATATATTCTCACATGTGGGTGACGTCATCTACGGAGCCCCGGCGCGGACAGCTTTTCAAGCAAACTTGATTGAAGTTTCAAGTTTGCACACTGCACCACGCATGTGCGTGCCTTCTCGCCCACTAGAGGGCGCATCCCACCTCGTGGTCCTCAGTTCCATAACTAGCAAGGAAGCCATCCCCGGGGAGGCGGGCGGGTTGTGAGAATATATGCCTGCTGTCCCTGGATAACACCTGTTACGGTAAGTAACTGTGCTTTATCCCAGGACAAGCAGGCATGATATTCTCACATGTGGGTGACCTCCAAGCTAACCAAAAAAAAGGGCAGGTGGGAGGATGGCAATTTAGGAAAACAGATTTTGCAAAACTGACTGGCCAAACCGGCCGTCACTCCTGGATAAAGTGTCCAGACAGTAATGAGAGGTGAATGTATGAACCGAAGACCAAGTGGCAGCCTTACATATGTCCTCCATCGGAGTGGATCGGAGGAAAGCTATCGAAGCTGCCATCGCTCGGACCTTGTGCCCCGTGACTCGACCCGGGGGAGGAAGGCCAGCCTGAGCGTAGCAAAAGGAAATGCAAGCGGCCAACCAGTTAGACAGAGTGCGCTTGGAAACTGGGTGCCCTAATCGATTGGGATCGAAGGACAAAAACAATTGAGGAACCTTCCGATGAGGCCTGGTGCGTTGAAGATAAAATGCCAACGCCCTCTTACAGTCAAGCGTGTGAAGCGCCGTCTCGCCAGGATGGGAGTGGGGCTTCGGGAAGAACACAGGAAGGACAATGGACTGATTGAGGTGGAAGTCAGAAACAACTTTAGGTAAAAACTTAGGATGGGTGCGGAGAACCACCTTGTCGTGATGAAAGACAGTGAAAGGAGGGTCCGCAACCAAGGCTTGCAACTCCCCAATCCGCCTGGCGGAGGTGAGGGCAATTAGGAACACCGCCTTCCAAGTCAGAAATTTCAAGAGGGACTTGTTGAGTGGCTCAAACGGGGGTTTCATCAGTTGAGCCAGAACCACATTCAAATTCCACACGATAGACGGAGGCTTAAGAGGGGGACAAACCCTGAGTAACCCTTTCATGAAGCGTGTCACCAAGGGATGGAGTGACAGAGGGCGTCCCTCCAGAGGTTGGTGGAAAGCAGAAATCGCACTGAGATGAACCCGCACCGAAGTGGTTTTCAAGCCGGAGCGCGACAAATGAAACAAGTATTCTAAAACCGAGGATACCGGAACTGATACCGGATCCAGGTGAAAAGACGAGCACCAGGTGGAAAACCTGGTCCATTTCTGCGCATAGCAAAGCCTCGTCGAGATCTTGCGGGAGGCTTCCAACACCTCCTTCACCGATTGAGACAGGTCCGGAGGAGTCAGGGAACAAGAAACCAGGCTGTCAGGTGCAATGACTGCAGATTGGGATGTAACATGGATCCTTGACTCTGAGACAGCAGAGAAGGAGAGACAGGCAGGGGAAGAGGCTCTCTGGCACTGAGCTGGAGCAGCAGGGAGAACCAGTGCTGACGCGGCCACCGAGGTGCTATGAGAATCATCGTGGCCGTGGACGATTTTAGGTGTACCAACGTTCGCATGATCAGAGGGAACGGAGGGAATGCATACAGGAACCTCCCTCCCCAGTCGAGTAGGAAGGCATCCGCTTCCAGACGGTCCTGCGAGTACATCCGAGAACAATATAGTGGTAGTTTGTGTGTCTCCGGAGAGGCAAACAGATCCACCTGTGGCGTTCCCCAGCGAGCGAAGACCTCGCGTAGAACTGCTGAGTGTAGAGTCCACTCGTGCGGTTGCAGAAGTCGACTCAGTTTGTCCGCCAGGCAATTCCGTTCTCCTTGGATGTAGACCGCCCGGAGGAAGATGTTCCGGGAGGTCGCCCATTCCCAGAGGCGAAGAGCTTCGGAGCAGAGGGGCCATGACCCCGTTCCTCCCTGCTTGTTCACATAATACATTGCCACCTGATTGTCCGTGCGGACGAGGACCACCTGGTCCTGCAATATGTGAACGAAGGCTCGAAGTGCTAGGAAGATGGCTCGCAGCTCTAGCACGTTGATATGACACTGACGGTCTTCTGACGACCACAGGCCCTGCGTGCGAAGACCGTCGAGATGGGCTCCCCACGCGTACTCCGAGGAGTCCGTGGTCAGGACCCTGTGAAAAGGCGGAGTGCGAAACAATAGCCCCATGGACAGATTTGAAGAGTCTGTCCACCAACGCAGCGATTTCCGCAAGGGCGGAGTTACCGAAATGAGGCGGGACACCGGGTCGCACTCCTGACGCCACTGGGACGCGAGGGTCCACTGAGGGATCCTCAGGTGTAGCCTCGCAAACGGCGTGACATGTACCGTCGAGGCCATATGGCCCAGCAGCATCATCATGCGCTTGGCCGACACCCTCGATAGTTGGGAGACCTGGCGGCTTATCCGTACCAAGGCTTCCAACCGCTGGGTCGGCAGGTAGGAGCGTAGGCGCACCGTGTCCAGCACCGCACCTATGAATTGAAGAGACTGCGACGGTCTCAACTGAGACTTTGGAAAGTTTATCTCGAACCCGAGAGTTTGCAGGAAGGCAATAGACTGTCGGGTCGCTGAGATAACCCCCTCCCTGGTCGGGGCTTTGATGAGCCAATCGTCCAGGTAAGGGAACACATGGAGTCCACGTGACCTGAGGGCTGCTGCAACCACCACCATGCACTTCGTGAATACTCGTGGGGACGCGGCCAGGCCGAAGGGCAGTACCCTGTACTGGAGGTGGAGGTCCCCCACCTGGAATCGTAGGAATCTTCGACAGGCGGGGTGCACCGGAACATGGGTGTATGCTTCCTTCAGGTCGAGGGAGCACATCCAGTCCCCTTCCTCCAAGAGGGGGTACAAAACCGGGAGAGATAGCATTCGAAACTTCTCCCGGGCCAGGAATTTGTTGAGCTTCCTGAGGTCCAGTATGGGGCGCAGGTCCCCGGTCTTTTTTGGGACCAAAAAGTAGCGGGAGTAAAACCCCGTACCCCACTGGTCCTTGGGGACCGGCTCGACCGCCCGAAGCTTCAAGAGGGCTTTGGCTTCGGTTATAAGGGTCGGTAGCTGCGAACGGTTGCAGGGGACTAAACTTGGGGGACTGTCCGGCGGCGAGGACACAAAGTTGAGCGAGTAGCCCTCGGAGACGATCCGGAGCACCCAAGCGTCTGAGGTAATCCCGGTCCATGCCTCCCGGAAGGACCGAAGACGGCCCCCGATAGGAAGGGGTTCCTGAGAAGGTGCGGAGGGGAACCCGCCCCGTCCGCTCAGCCCGTCAAAAGGAAGGCGCGGGCTTAGAAGGGCCCTGCGCCTGGGCTTGGGTTTGTCCCCCTCTGCCTCGCTGAGACGGACGTCTCGGAGGCGGTCTCGAGAAAGCCGGAGTCGACTTCTGAGGGTATCGGCGCGGCGGAGGCCGAAAGGGTTTTTGCGGCGGGGGTCTAGGTTTGGGGCGGACCAGGGATGCTAGAGAGCGCTCCTGTTCCGACAAGCGTTTGGTCGCCGCATCCAATGACTCGTCGAATAACTCGGACCCCACACAGGGCAAGTCTGCCAGGCGTTCCTGCAGGTTTGGGTCCATGTCGAGGGTGCGAAGCCAGGCCAAGCGGCGCATGGCCACCGCGAGGGCCGACACCCTCGAAACCAGCTCAAAGGCGTCGTAGACTGCGTGGAATAGGTACAACCGCAATTGAGACAGGTTGGACATAAACTTATCGAATCCTGCTCTTTGGGAGTCCGGTAACGAGTTTCGATATTGAGGAAGGTCCTTCACCATACCACGCAAATAGGAGGAAAAGGTGAAGGCGTAATTTAGAACCCTGGTGGCCATCAGGGAATTTGAATAGAGGCGACGGCCAAACTTGTCCAGGGTCCGCCCCTCCCTGCCTGGTGGAACCGCCGCAGAAACCCGTGAGGGCTGTGATTTTTTAAGAGCAGACTCCACCAGAAGAGACTGGTGTGAGAGCTGCGCCTTATCGAACCCTTTAGGGGGAATCGTCCTATACTTCGATTCCATTTTTGAAGGCACAGACGTGACTGTAAGAGGGTTTGACAAGTTATTCAGCCAGGTTTGCAGAAGGACACTGTTGAGAGGGAGTCTAGGCACCTCCCTAGGAAGAGTGGGGAGGTCCTGTTCCTCCAAAAATTCTTTGGAATACCGAGAGCCTACCATCAGGTCAATCCCCAGGGCTTGGGCCATGTCCTGAACGAAGGATGAAAATGAGGACGGCCTAGCCTGGGGAGACGGGGTTCTCGACCGCCCCACCGAGGAGAGGGGGGAGGCCTCATGGGAATAATGAGGATCCCTAACCGATCCCGAATCCCAGGATCCCCTCTCGAGGGCCCTCGAGGGGGAAGGGGAAGTTATCCTCCTCGCAGAGCCCTTGGGTGAGGACCCAGGGGTTCGTGGGACACTCTCCCGTTTCCTCGGCGAGGCGGCCCGGGAAGATTTCCCATGAGGTGAGCGGAGGAGCCTCGGGTTGTCGAGGCGCAACTCCGACACCTGCAGCGCCTCGCCCCCGAACGACGAGGAGTGGTCGCGCCGAGGCGAGCCTCGGGGTCGCTTAGACTTCCTCGATCGACGCCCCGTCCGAGGTCGTGTCGAGGGCGAGGCGTGTCTGGAAGACCCGGAGGAAGAGGAGGAAAGACGGCGCACTCTGCGCAACTTTTCCTTGGGCCTTACACTCCGCTCAGGGGGTTCCCCCGAGGTCGAGGTCCGGGGCGGGGCCGAGGCCGAGGTGAACGGGGCCACCGTACCCGAGATCGAGGTCGCCGAGGTCGGGGCTCCCGAGGGAGCCGAGGCCGGGGCCTCCGAGACCGAAGGCGCCCCGGCCGAGGTCGAGGCCGCCGGAACCGCAGCACGCTGCAACACTTCCAGGGCTCCCGACAGCTCCGATGAGATCAGAGCTCGGAGGAGATCCTGGAAGGCCGGAATCCCCACGAAGGTGGGGAGTTCCGAGTCCGGGGCACACTCCCTGGAGGGCGACCTCGGTCTCGAGTATTCCCTCGGGGTGTGCGGAGTCGAGGTCCGATGCGGGGCCGGGGTCGACCCACCCGCCTTGGCCTGACTCGAGGATGGCTTCTTTGCTGAAGGGGATAGAAGAGAGGACTTACCCGAAGCTTGCTTCACTGACGACGCCTTCGAGGAAGAGGGCCGAGGCGAGGCCGAGGCCCCCAAGGACGTCGAGGCCGAGGTCAAGGCCGGGGCCGAAGCCGAGGCCGACGTCGAGGCCTTAGGTGCGTCGACGGCGAACAATTCGGCCATTCTTGCCTTACGGCGATGGAGGGCCCTGTTTTGGAAGGTAGCACAGCGATCACACGAGTCTGTCGGATGTTCGGGCCCAAGACAGACAATGCACCACCGGTGAGGGTCGGTGATGGAAAGCAACCTTTCACACCGGCTGCACTTTTTGAATCCCGTAACAGGACGGGACATCCACGAAGAAAAAGAAGAAGGCCGGGAACGTACCGACGTCCCGCGGCCACGGATTCCGGGAGCCCCCGGAGTCCGAGGAAAAACGAAAGACTTTTTTTTTTTTTTTTTGAAAGGAATCGAAAAGAAAAACAGCACCGCGAACTAATTCGAAGGGAAAACAAACTAAACGCGGCAGCTAGAAGGCAAAAACACTGGAGCTCAGATCCACAGGGCTTTCTTGCTCCGCGGAAAAATTTGAACTGAGGACCACGAGGTGGGATGCGCCCTCTAGTGGGCGAGAAGGCACGCACATGCGTGGTGCAGTGTGCAAACTTGAAACTTCAATCAAGTTTGCTTGAAAAGCTGTCCGCGCCGGGGCTCCGTAGATGACGTCACCCACATGTGAGAATATCATGCCTGCTTGTCCTGGGATAAAATGGTTACTGCGGATGGACAGACTGGATGGGCCATTTGGTCTTTATCTGCCATCAAGTTTCTCTGTTTCCTCTGAATAACAGATATTTGGCATCTCTAGCTAAACTAAACTAAACTTTAAGTTTGTATACCGCATCATCTCCACAGAAGTGGAGCTCGACACGGTTTACAGGAATTAATATAGAAAGGAACTCCAATGGAAAGAAGAAGGGCTTAGTAAAAAAAAGAAAGAAAGAGGGGACTTAGTATAATGGAGAGGGAGGGAGTAGTTACATTTTAGAGAAAAGCCAAGTTTTCAAATGTTTTCGGAAGCGTTGGAGGGAGGTCGAACTCCGAAGAGGGGCGGTAAAGCTGTTCCACAGCTCGGTGATCCTGAAGAGGAGGGATGTCCCAAGTTTTCCTGTATAGGATATGCCTTTTAAAGAGGGGAAGGATAGTTTAAATTTTTGGGTGGATCTGGTGAAGTTAGGATTCGGGGAGAGCCAAGATAGTGGAAAAATGGGGGGAAGGATGCCGTGTAGAGATTTGAAGGCTAGACAGGCGCATTTGTAGTGAACCCTGAGGATAGCTGGGAGCCAGTGAAGCTTAGACAGAAGCAGGGAGACGCGGTCAAATTTGTTTTTTGCAAAGATTAGTTTAGCCGCGGTGTTTAGCTTCAATTTTGTAAAGAGAAACACAGCTTTGGTGTAACTAGAGAGAATGTCTGTAAACTATCTAGCTAGTTAAGAAAGGTTTGGACAATTTCCTGGAGGAAAAGTCCATAATCTCTTATTAAGACAGACATGGGGGGAAGCCAATGCTTGCCCAGGATCAGTAGCATAGAATGTTGCTACTATTTGGGATTTTTTAGGTACTAGTGATCTGGATTGGCCACCAAAATGATTGACTACTGGGCTAGATGGATCATTGGTCTGACCTAGTAAGGTTATTCTTATGTTCTAAATCTTAAAAAAACAAACACAACTTTGAAGACTAGCTTTACAGCTATGCTAGGGCAGGAACCTTCAGAGCCTGAAGCACTTACTCTACATGGCACTAATTAAGAAGATCTATTGTCCCTTCATTACAGCAATTCTGCTATTCATCTTGCTCACTCAAGCATGCGTTGGATGACTCCACTGGAATTCCTTCGAGAGCTGCAGAAGCCTCTGCGCCAGTGAAAGTAAAAATCAAGGAACCAAAGAAATGTGCCCCGACACATCTATGGCTCCCTCAAATAAATAAATAAATAAATAAACAAGTTCTAGAAGCCAAGAATTTTTGATCCCAATATTAGCCATGCATTTCTTTATATAACACAAAAGTAACACATATGGTAATTGATTTAATTTAGTTTAATTTTGTTTGAAAGTTGGATGGAGTCAGTATTTTTGAGAGCGACCATGTAAAAATGTGTGAACGAATGCTCACGCACTCCACTTAGGGAAACAGTCACACATACACACAGCGTTCACTGCAAACACTGTGCACACAGGTAGATTTCTTAAAATACTCTATACTCTATATAGCAGTTAACATTTACCATTTTTTATATACCCTGCAACTACAGATGTGGCCCTACATCATACTCAAGCCATTATGTGGAAATTTAAAATGTGCATTAACTTATAGCCCACTTTCCTCAATTTAAAAAAAAAAAGACTGTTACAACATAAGAATTGTCATACTGGGACATACTGAAGGTCCATCAAGCTCAGTATCCTGTTTCAAACAACCCTGGTCCCAAGTACCTAGCTGGATCCCAAGCCATCTCAATAAGGCCTATGGACTTCTCTTTTAGGAAATTATCCAAATCTTTCTTAAACCCCACTAAGCCAGGGGTAGGCAATTCCTTTCCTCGAGAGCCGGAGCCAGGTCAGGTTTTCAGGATATCCACAATAACTATGCATGAGATAGATTTGCATCTCAAGGAGGCAGTGCATGCAAATCCATCTCATACATATTCATTGCGGATATCCTGAAAACCTGACCTGGCTCTTGAGGACCAGAATTGCCTACCCTCGCACTAAGCTAACTGATTTCACCTCATTGTCCGGCAATGAATTCCAGAGTTTAAATTACATGTTGGGTGAAGAAATATTTTCTCTGGTTTGTTTTAAATCTGCTACTTAGTAGCTTCATTGCAATGCCCCCTAATTCTAGTATTTTTGGAAAAGAGTGAACAAGCAGTTCACATCTGCCCTTTCCACTCCACTCAGTATTTTATAGATCTGTATTATATCACCAGAGCCATCTCTTCTCCAAGCTGAAGAGCCCTAGCCCCTTTAGCCTCCTCATAGGGAAGTCGTCCCAAACCTTTTAGCATTTTCGGGGGGGGGGGGAAAAACTTCTTATATTTCTTGTATAGAAACTGCAAGGTGGTAAAATGGTGTACATTCAGATAGAGTAGGTATTTTTCTGTCCCTGGAGAGCTCACAATCTGAGATAGAAACAGAGGGTTAAGTGACTGGCCCAAGATCACACAGAACTGCAGTAGGACTTGAACCAGGCTCAGCCCACTGCTCTATTCCTCCACTCCAAATAATAAAACGCGCAGAATCAAGTCACTGCAGTTGCAAATATAAAAATACCAGAATGTGGAATGCTAAAGTGCCTGTCTTACTACATTTTTGAATAGAACATATCCAGCTGGATATTGTACACCGACTGCACCTAGTGTCAAACACCACCGTGTTTAGTTATTTCAGTTTGGGTCGCAGCTTTCTATTGGCAAACCAGTATGCAACATATCTTTCTGCAAGACTCTGAGCTGGTTAATAAGCATATCATATCATAATATACCACCTAATATAGTAATAAATCAGCACAGAAGCACAAGATCATAATGTCCACAAACTCATGACAAGCATATCTGCTAATGTCTTCTATGCCTACATTACCGAGTTTCCTCGTGACAGCTGCACTTAACCTCTGTAGCTTACTCACTGGCATGCAGGCACCTTTCCATTCCAGTACAACGGGGTTCGGTGCCTCAGTTGGAGAGTTAGCTACTCTTAAGTAATACCCTGAACTACCACTAATCCCTTCCCACAGAACACACAGGTGGTACCTTAAACTGGACACAAGAGAGATTCAGTGGCAGAAAGAGTTTTCTTATCCCACCAACAGGCAGGAATTGGGGGAGACAAGGCCAGATGGCTGATGACATTTCTTTGCATAAGAGATGCCTTGTTTACAAAGAGCAACAGAACTGGTACATTTGAAAAATGATTTTAACCTATCATGATATCAGTGATGAGCAGTCAAGGCCTTCAGGGGATTCACCCAACCCCCTGAAGGTCCTGTGGGCAACTGCCCTGAATTTGACTGGTTGAGCAGGCAGTAAGCAGAAGCTGCTCAACCAATCAAATTCAGATCAGTACTGTCAGGGCCTTCAGTGGGGGGTCAGATGATTCCTCAACCCTAGAGTACTGCTTTTTGTTGTTGTTGTTTAATTTTTGCATGTTGCACTTTGACTGGTTGAGCAGTCTGCCTGCTCAACAAATCAAATTGCATCAAACAAAAAGTAAACAAAAAGAGGGCTATAGAGCTGGGAATTCACTGAATCCCCTGAAAGCCCTGACTGTAACAATAGAACCAGTTACCCACTGCTCCCCTTCCCCCCACAAAACGTATGGTTCTGGTAACAATCTAAAAATGCTAAGATACATTTGTTCTTCACTACTTGTTAAAAAAAATATATGATATATGATTGATATATATATTTTTCACTAGCAATTTTTTTTTTTTTTTTTTTTAAATAACCATCCATTTCTCTGTTATTTGTCCCCATCAATGAGAATTCAAATGTTTTGAAAGCTCCCACAGCGCCATAAATCTAAGGGCTCCTTTTACAAAGGTGCACTAGCGTTTTTAGCACACGCACTGGATTAGCGCACGCTACAGCACGCGCAAGCTGAAAAACTACCGCCTGCTCAAGAGGAGGCGGTTGCGGCTAGTGCGCGCTATTCCGCGCGTTAAGGCTCTAACGCACCTTTGTAAAAGGAGCCCTAAATGGTGGGGGAGGGGAACAAACGCTATTTCTCCTTATAAGAACCCTGTGCGGACATTCCCTGTAACCAATAGGGATGTGCATTTGTTTGAAACAACATGGAAAATGCCAACCTTGTCCATGTCATTTTCCAAATAAAAAACAGCAGGGGAAAATAAAAGGAAAATTTTGTAAAAAATTTTTTTCCCTATGTTAGCAGCAGACACTCTTTCCAACTTTGCTCTATAACAGTGGTCTCAAACACGCGGCCCGGGGGCCACATGCGGCCCGCCAGGTACTATTTTGAGGCCCTCGGTATGTTTATCATAATCACAAAAGTAAAATAAAACAGTTTCTTGATCATATGTCTCTTTAGCTATAAATGACAATATTATTATTAAAACTTAGCCAAAAAGAAAGATTTATAAACTATAAAGAGTTTTATCTCACGCAAAATTGTCATTTCTTTAATAAGACATTAACTATTTATTTCTGAAGCCCTCCAGGTACCTACAAATCAAAATGTGGCCCTGTAAAGGGTTTGAGTTTGAGACCACTGCTCTATAATGAAAAAATGCAAAACAAAAACTCCCAAGCAAAATGAACAGTCCCATCAATGGCATGACATGAAAATTTGAACTGCAGTCTCCTAAAAACAATGCATGCCCAGAGCCTGTAAATTAAGGGCTCCTTTTACAAAGCTGCGCCAGCAGTTTTAGCGTGCGCTAAATTGCCACGCGCGCTAGACACTAACGCCAGCATCGAGCTGGCGTTAGTCCTAGCCACGTAGCACTGGTTTAGCGCGTGCTTTAAAAAAATGCTATCGTAGCTTAGTAAAATGAGCCCTAAATTTACAAACAGGCAGAAGTGGCAAGGGCAAAAAATAAAATAAAAAAAATTTTACCATTACACACCAAAAAGGAGACATAAGGCCAACGTAAAATGATGTATAAATGTATCCACTACTTTGTTAACTCTACAAGTCAAAAGTTAACAGAGAAGTGGATACATTTATACATCATTTTACATACCGCCTTTCTATGGTATAATCAAAGCAATTTACATTTATTACATGCAGGTACTTTGTCCCTAGTGGGCTTACAATCTGTTTTTGTACTTGGGGCAACGGAGGGTTAAGTTACTTGCCCAGAGTCACAAGGTGCCACAGTGGAAATTGAACCCAAGTTCTCAGCCACTGCACTAACCATTAGGCTCCTCCTCCTACCTTTCAAGTAAAAATGAATATTTATTTATTTAAAAGTTTTATATTTTGATCAACATTTCTAAGCGGATTTAAACAAACATACATAATTTATACATTAAAACAGAAATTACTTAATGAACTCCAAAACACTTTAAAAAAAAAAAAAATCTAGCTAATCAGCATTGATATACCTCCCTAAACAAAAATGTTTTCAACCGAATCATGAAACAGTCACCATCACCAAGGCTTCGCAGTTGCTCAGGTAATTGGTTCCATAATTGTGGCCAGCACATGTAGAATACAGATTTCCTATGGTGAATTTCACAAACAGAGGGGACCACCAGGGCATTACTGTTCAAGGAATGTAAGTTCCGTGTTGCTCGATAAATACAAAGGAAATCTAACAAAAATTGAAAATTTACTACCAGCCAAAGTTTTAAAAACAAGAAGCAAAGATACTCAATTGGCAACCAGTGCAATTCTTTAACCCTTTCAGGACCAAGGGACATATTTGTCCCATAACTTTAAAATCCTATAAATTTTGATTGGGATAGTCTACAGTTCTAAATTTGATATGTACGGATTCCATATGATACTGCCTTTATGTAAACAAACTGGTTCCGACATTCATTCATTAGCGTCGTTGCCAGATTGACGAGAAGATTCACTTGCCACACTGTCCATAAGCCAGAAGTGTGATTTTTTTAAATAAAAATAATGATATTTCACAAAAAAAATCAATTTTTTGGCATCTGCAAGCCCTTTTTACCATAAAAATGTCGTCAAAACCACAAAAATTGGCCTACGATCCTTATGGTCCTGAAAGGGTTAAGAACAGGAGCGATGTGTTCAAAACTAGACGTTCCAGTTATTAAACCTTGCTACAGAGTTCTGAGCAGCCTGTAAAGATCTCAAATTTTTCTTTGGAACACACATTAGCAAGGAATTACCACAGTCAAAATGGTGGGGGGGGGGGGAGGGGGTGAAATCAGACTTTGAATAACCGAATGACGTCGGTGTTAACCGGTTCTAATTTTCAATGGGCATAAAAGCCTCAGCTTAGAAAAAAATTTAACACTATACAAAAACATGCTCTTTCATCTTCTCAATATGACCCACTAAGTGGTTTCAGATCACACAAACTGCGAACATGCAAACTGCAGGATAAGAAACAGGTTGACAAACAGGATGCCTCCAGTTTACATAGTAAAATCATTTGACTCTGGTAGAAACATAAACAGAATGATAGGAGACAAAAGGACCTCGTCATCTATCTGGCCTGCTCATTTCCCTTTCCTTTCTCAAAGCTGCATCTGAATCTCCTTTACTTTTTTCACAGCTAAGAATCCTCATTGCTTGTCCAGACTCCAGAGCAGCCTCAAATTCAGTTACTTATTTATTTATTTTTACTTTATGGAGGCACTGGGAGATTAAGCAACTTGCCCAGGGTCACAAGCAGCAGTGCAGGATTTGAACCCGGTTCCAGTTTGTCAATGTCTTTATAAATTGTCATTTCCCTTGGTTTGTCTTTGTTCATATTGTATTTTAATCAGTGCATTGTTTTGGCGTTTTTTGTCCACCGCCTAGAAGGCTTGATTAGGCGGTATAAAAATTTTTAAATAAACTTGAAACCCACAACCCCAGGGTGCTGGGAATGTAGCTCTAACCCAGGGGTCTCCAAAGTCCCTCCCCGAGGGCCGAATCCAGTCAGATTTTCGGGATTGCCCCAATGAATATGCATGAGATCTATGTGCATGTACTGTTTTCAATGCATATTCATTGGGGAAATCCTGAAAACTTGACTGGATTCGGCCCTCAAGGAGGGACTTTGGAGACCCCTGCCCTAACTACTGCACCGCACACTCCTATGGGGCAAGTTATTCTGTGAATAAACTGTTTTCCTGTATAATCTGTGTCTTCAATCTCCTACCATGCCCCCCTTGTAAAGTTTCCATTCTACGGAAAAAAAAAATTTTTTAAGTGGTACTGACCATGATCCACGGGAGACACATTACACAGTTTCCCTCATCTCTAACCAGGGCTGTAAAAATCCTGGAACCCAGACTAAAATTTCATTTCCAACATCTGTCAAACGCAGACTCTGCTGCTGTAGCCTCACCATTTTCTGAAGATGCCAGTACAGGTCCCTTTCCTCTTTTCATCCCAGGTCATGCAGTTTATGACCCATGTGATTCCTGCAAAGTTGCTAGATACCCTATTAGTGAAACTCATAGGAAACTTTACAAGAGAGAAAAGTGTGAAAGAAGGTTAATGAAGGGGGGGAAAAAAACCTGCCGTGGGAGGAGAATGGGGGAGACCAGCAGAGCTAAGAAAGTCAGAAATGTGAGCCCAAACAAGCTCTCTCACACACACACACACCAGTTAAAAAGCACAATAAATTCTAAAAAGTGTTTGGCTGGCACCATACATTTTGCCCAGCTTCCTATTGCTATACGTTTACTTTTATAAGGATTCATTTCATAAGGATTTTGGCGCAGACTCTGCATTTTTTGCCAGGTCTTCTCTTCTCATATTAGGGTGAGGCCAATTCCAGTCCTTCAAAGCCGGAAGTCAGTTTAATTTCTTTTTTAAAGCCCCGTAATGAATACGCAGATTTTAATTTTAAAAACAGGAAGAAGAGTCCGTATGTACCAACTTCTCTTATGCATGACCACTGTGGAAATCCTGAAGAGCAGACCAGACTAGTTTGTGGCTCTTGAGGACCAAAGTTGGCAATCCTTTATCTGCATCAAATGTGGGAACACATTGGTGATAAACAGTCCCAAATTAATCAGAAGTATAACTACTCAAACACAGCAAAAAGGCCACCAGTAGACCTAGAAAATTATACAATTCCACTATCTTATAGATTTACTGTTCATAGAGAAAATAAGACGTTGTATCAGTGATAGCCGTGATATAAGTCGAGTGATTATGATTTGACCTGGTCACTGTCTCCGGGCACTTGAGATATTTAGTCTTCGTCTCTATGTATGAGCTATTTGTATTTATATAGGCATTAATTTATGCTGTATGGTACTTAGCTCGGGTCATAAATCATGCCTGGCTTTCATCCCCCATGTCAAGTATGTTGTGGTAGTGTTTTCTGGCTGTGCATAGCAAAGTGCAGTGGCTACATTCCACCTGTGTCCCCCAGATGATCAGGTGAAGTGAAAGCGACAGTACCACGGACAAGAGGAAGGAACATACACACACATACCCCATCCCACAGCTACACCCCATAACCTTCACACACACACACACACCATCGGAGTGGCAGATCTCCCTGGAGATCAACATAAGCACCATCTACGGTAATGTGGTTTTTTTTCACATTAATATACCTTTCCTATGTACTGGAACCTTCTCTGTCATTTGGTCATCCTTAATATCACGTGGAAATTCCATATCCCCCACCCCCCTTCCTCATCACCTACCCTGCTTCTTCTCTTATTTGGTGAACATTAGTGCCTCACCTCCTATCAAAGTATTATTCCCTTACATTCAAAATCCATGATGTGCACATTTTTCTATTCAATATTTTAAGTGCTGGGCCAACTCGGCAACAACTACGAATGGAAGTTTGGAATTGATTCCTATGCTAGGCATTTGCCTAAGCCAGAGAAGGCTGGAGATGCAGAACGGCCAGTTAATTTGGACAGAGGACAGGAAACCCAGTGGGAATCTTGCACAATAACCTGTAGCTAAACAGAGAAGAGGAAATCAGGACATTTAGACTAGAAGGATCCAGGCTGGAAAAAGCAGCAGCAGGAGAAAGTCACCAGAAAGCTAGAGGCAGAAAGAAAAAAAAGGGAAAAAAAAAATGGGCCTGGGAGGAGAATTAGATGGCCAGCAGTGGCAGCCCCAAGCAAGGATCAAGTTACGTAAATAACTATGAAACATTCCTTCTGCTCCATCCCCACCTGCCACCAAATAAGAATGGAGCCTTATGTCTCGGTTTAAAAATTTCTACTTCTGCACACAATTCCAGAAAATTCACCGTAAGGAAAAAAATCCCCAGGCACCCAAGATGAAACTCTCAGCTACCTTTTTTGCCTGTTAATCACCAACCGCCACCTTAGCTCTTCCTTTTTAACAATACTGCTAAAAATCTATCCATCTTGCTTTCTAAGAACATATGAATAGCCTTACTGGATCAGACCAATGGTCCATCCAGCCCAATATCCCATCTTCACGGAGGCCAATCCAAGTCACAGTTACTGACTGCAGCCAAACACAGAGCAGTGCGAGACCAGGCAGGAAGCGCAAAGGTCACACTCCTGCGTTGTGCGTCGCTCTAAGACAAAGGCAGTCATCCAGGAGACTGCGCTGGACCACTGCCACTAAAAAAGGTACTGGGATGGCTGCTGACGGCTTCGGGCTGCAGGCAGCTACTGGCATCTTCAGGTGGCTTTGGGCGGCTGCGGGCTTCCCAGCACCAGCCACACCTACATGTAGAGGAGGAAAAACCAAGAAAAAAAAAATTCGGAACCCAATTTTTTTTTTCTTGGTTCTTCCTCGTCTACAGGTAGGTGCGTCTTATAGTCCAAAATATACTGAAGCAGAAACATACTCCTCCCCTTTTTGTAAGTACCAGAGCCAGAACCGGTCCCTTGTGTGCAAGATCTTCAGAAGCCACCTGAAGGGCATCCCTTCAGGAGATTCCAGATCTTCCTGCTTTGGCAGCACAGATGCCCCCAATGTTCTTTTCAATCTTATTATAACCCCTGCACCAACATGATACACTCTTGAGGGAAGCTCAGAGACCATAAAACTATCCACACTCTTTTACCCATTCTTGGAGGATGGGGCCCTTAGCTTTGTTTGGGTAACCTTTAGAACTTCCCAACAGCACAAAAAGGGGAGAAAAAGGCATCCTCACACAAATCAGTCACTTTGGATGGGGCTATCAAAACTGAGATTATTTGGCAAAAGATACAATTCCATCTAATTATACAAAAAAAACAAAAAAAAAACCCCACCACAAAACCGCAGAACTTTCACCAATCACAAGTAGTGACTGGAAATCTGAACATATTAGGGTTCCTTTATAAACCACTCTCTGGCTAGAGTGAGAGGTTTCCCCCATACTGGTATCAACATTGTTTGATTACAGACTACTCTTCAGTAAGCAAAAGCATAAGAACCAGTTACAGGCAGTAAAGTTGATTAATGCAGCAGGGACAGTTTAAGTTCCCAGAAATCTAGCACTCCCACGTATGTAAAATGTAGTTAGATTATTCCACATGGCAACACCGTGGGCACCTGCTTGTATAGTAACATAGTAGATGACGGCAGATAAAGACCTGAGGAGAACTGGGGAGGGGAGGTTGTGCTTTGATTTCAGCACCTCCTCATGTATTAAATGAAACGCATTAAGTATCGACACAACTTTACAAATTTAGAAATTCCTTTATCCAAGACTCCAGCAATTAAACCCACTTTAGGTGCTTCCAGTATTCTTCAATGAAAACAGAGGGAGAAAAGGAACCAACTGCTTTCATCCAAACCACCCCTGGTCCTCTATTCTCCAAAACTGTCCTGAACCACCTTCACACCTCCTTCTGCTAAGAAACCCAACAGCTCGTCCTTTGCGATGCAACTCACAGCTAGACCCAGAAACAAGGAAAGCATGAGACAGTGATCTCATAAAACACTCAATTGAAAGGCATCACCCACCAGTAAATTATCTATAGTAGAATGTATTCGTCCCCTTCACCCCGACCCTATCAACCCTGTATCAATAGGATATTCTTATTAGCATCGGAGCTTTTACCACAGCGGCAAGCAATAAAAAACCCTAACACAGCTTGATAAAAGGGGGCCTTAATAAGTTAACAGAAAAAAAATACAGTATGCACAGATTTTATGTTGTTCAGCAGTGAACAGGTTAAACCATTGTATTTTTCCTCTTTCTTGTCAAAATAGTTGGTATGACAATATAAGCCCTATGATCACCTGATGAGATTAACAACAAGAAAAGTTCTGTTTTCCATTTAACTCCTTGATACTTATGAAAATGAAGGCTGTAATCCAAGCAACAGCATTGAAAGAGTGAGCCTCAGAGCAAGCAAAGAGCTCAGCCTGGGCAGGAAGTCTGGTGCAAGAGAAACGTCTCCACTGTGGAATGGCTGCAAGCAGTTTGCATTAGGAAACAGCTTCTCTCTTCTAAGTGGGGCAACTGAACAAAAAATACAGTTACTTTCCTATAACAGGTGTTATCCGAGGACAGCAGGCAGATATTCTCACGTCCTCAGATAACACATGTTACAGGAAAGTAACTGCATTATCCTGGGACACACAGGCAGACCTTCTCACATGTGGAACTCCCTAGCTGCCAGGGTCATGCCTATGAGAAGAGGGTGATGGGGAAGTACCATGAGCCTAATGAAACACAGAGGGCTGGAGGGAGAGTGGTTTCTAAGTAGAGAATAAGTTCTGTAGGACAGCCTGACTGAATCTACTGTCTTGACTGGAATGACTCTCCAAGACAATAGTGTGATGTGAATGTATGGACCGAGGACCAGGGGGATGCCTTGCAAATGTCCTCGATGGGGGTGGAACCTAGATGAGCCACAATGGCCCGGATTTTATATACTGTGACATGGACTTCCAGGGACAGGCCAGACTAGGTATAGGCAAAAGATATACAGTTCGCTAGCCATGCAAAGATAGTCATTTTGTTGACCAGGGCTCCCAGTCTTTTTGGGTCAAATGAGAGAACAGCTGAGTGGAGGTTCTGTGAGGTTTGGTGTGAACTAGATAGTAGGCAAGAGTCCATTTGCAGTCCAAGGTATGAAGTGCTGCATACCCTGTGTGAGAGTGCGGCTTGGGAAAAAAAGACTGGGAGCACAATAGCCTGGTTGAGATGAAGACCAAGACAATCTTTGGGAGGAATTTTGGATGAATCCAGAAGATGACTATCATGGTATAAGATTGTATAAGGAGGATCTAACACAAGGGCTTGCAGTTCACTAACCCATCATGCATTCCAGGTAAGGTAATTGAGAGTAGAAGTCAAAAGCGGCTCAAACGGGGGCTTCATCAGGGCAGAGAGAATTACATTAAGGTCCCATGGGACTATGGGAAGCTTGACTGGCAGTTTGGTATGTAGCAATCCTTTCATGAATCTGAAAACTGAAGAATGCCTGGATAACAGCTTTCCAGCCAGTGGAACAAGGAAAGCACTGACAGCACTCAGATTGATGTGATTTGCAGGCCAGAGTTGATCAGGTGGAGAAGTTAGTCCAGTACTGACGATAGTGGGCAGGTGTTAGGGTCTAGTTGGCAGGAAAGACACCATGCTGTAAAACAAGTCCATTTGAAGTGGTAGGAGCATTGCATGGAGAGCTTCCTAGAGGCTTCCAGGATGGCTGACATGAAGGCCAAGAGTGCAGCTGCACTCAATGACTGGTGAGAGGTAACATGCTGCGAGAGCCAGTGAACGAAGATTGGGATGGAGGAGGAAGCTCTCATCCTGAGTCAGCAACATTGGAGAGTGGAAGGGGGATGAATTCTTGACCACTCAGCTGCAGGAGGAGAAGGAACCACAGTTGATGCAGCCACCAAGGTGCTATGAAGATCATGGTAGTATGTTTCTGATGGAGTTTGAGTAGAGTCTGTATGTCTTCCCTCGGAGGGATGGCATACCGTCTCGCCAACTGAAGAGAAAGGCATTGGATCCCAGACAACTGAGTGTATACAGCCAGGAACAGCTTGTGGTTATAGGGGAAGGCAAAGAGATCCACTGCTACAGTTCTCCAAAGTGCAAAGATGGCATGTACTACAGTGGGACTATGTGACCACTCGTGCCAGTGCATCAGTCTGCTCAGCTTGTCAGCGAGGATATTGTGTTCTCCCAGTAGGTATACTGCTTTCAGGAAAATGTTGCGAGGGATTGGCCAGGATCAGAGAGAGTAGGCAGGATCCAGTACCTCCCTACTTGTTCATATAATAGACAACTACATGATTGTCTGCAGGGATGAGAACTACTTGGTTGAGCAAATACTCCTGAAATGCGCAGAGAGCACTGCAAACTGCATGGAGCTCTAAGAAGTTGATGTGAAGAGTCCTCTCAAAAAGGCTCCATGAGCCCTGGGTGTGGAGGCCATCAAGATAGGCTCCCCATCTGAGTGGGGAGGTGTCTTTTGTCAACACTTTCCGATGTGGTGGCACTTGGAATAGAAGGTCCCTGGAAAGGTTGGTGGGCCACAATCACCATTGAAGAGTCTGTTGAAAAGCTGGGGTGACCTTCAGACACTGAGAGAATGGTGTGATCACCAAGGACCAATGGAATAAGCCCTGTATCACCACTTGAAGGACCCATAAATCTGAAGTGATTAAGGCCCAACATTACATTAAATTATATTAGAGATTTCTATTCCGCCATTGACTTGCGGTTCAAGGCGGATTACAAAAGAATTACAAAAACGTATTACAAGAAGAAGATATCTGGTAATTTCTAGAGGAGATAAAGAGTGGATGAGGTTGCTTTGGGGAATTGGGAAGGTATTGGGAAGTGGTATTGGGAGTGAGAAGGAGCTAACGGTATTAATGGAAGTGGGTGAGGCAACCCCCCTATAGGTAGAGTCTGAAGCGGGGAGTGAGTTGTGGGCTATGCTCTCCAACACATTGTCAAAAGGACTGCGGCTATTTAGGTGGGGGAGGCTGAGTGGGATTTTGCTGCTTCTGTTGCCTAGGTCATTGCTGAGTTGGTAGACGAGAGGATGCAGCAGGTTGGCAATATCTGTGCCTCCAATAGTACGAGGAGTGCCTATAGGCGTTTACCTTCTTGGTGGTTGAGATAGGTGAGATCTAGAGGAGGGCAGGGACAGCATGCACTCGGTATAGCGTTTAATCCAGTCACTTAACAAGTCATCCCTTGTACAGGGGTATGTTAATGAGGAAGTCTTGGACACTGGGATCCAGGTCCAAGATTCAGAGCCAAGCCTGCCTGTGCATCACAAAGGAAACCACAGAGGTGCAGGAGGCGATATCAAATGAGTCAAAAGTGGAACGCATCATATACTTCCTAGTCTCAAGAAAGTCTGTGATTAGGCACTGATAGGAGGGAAGATGAATCGATGGTAAGTATCTATCATACCAAGACAGCTTCTGAAGGAGGGACTTCAGATAGGTCATGTAGAAGCTATAATTCACTAGTCTATTGGTAGGCATAGAATCTTGGAACACTCTTCACCCAAATTTATCCTGTCCTGCCTTCTCACACAGAAGGAGCGTAGAGTGATTTCTGGCACTGTGCACTCTCTTTAAAGCAGATTCTATGACCAAAGATTAGTGTTGCAGCTGTGGTTTGTCGAAGTAAGGGCAGGACTGGACACGATAAGAAAGCATCCAACTTTGAGGAACAACTGGGACATCAAGAGGGGGCTGTCTAATTTCTAAAGAGAGCCTCCTTCAGAAGGTTATGGATAGGAAACTTAATGACATCTTTAGGCCATTCATTGTAGTCGAGCGCAGCCATGAGTTCTGTTTGAGGCTGGGCTGCTGACTCCATGATTATTGGCAGCGCCTGCCCCATCTGCCTGATGAACCTTGTAAAGGAGAGACTGTGAGATGACCCTCGGTCCAAAGGTGGGTTGAATACTCATTCACTGAGGGGTTGCTGAAAGAGCAGATAGATTCAGAATCATACCCCCTCAAGATTAGCTTGTGGTGAAGCAGGAAATTGAGGGGGTTGACAAGCAGATCTGGAAGAGTGGTGAGATGATGGTCACCGGGATGAGCTGTGCTCTACTGATAAGACTGCATGGCTTGATCATGAGGCTGGGTGGCATACATGCATGTCAGCAGCAGACACTGACGATGGTCGACGTCCATGTGCGTCTATGCCAGATACCCATGGGATGCATCAGTGCCACACAGGCTAGGTATGTACATTTTTATTTTGAACTTTGAAGGGGTGCGACAGGGTTAGTGAACATGGGGGGAGTGTGTGGGGGGGTCTTTACTTTGTCCCTGCATTGGTTATCTGGTCACTTTGGATACCTTGTGGGCATTTATACCTGTCTTTATATCATCTAGCTCATAATGTATAGGTTTAGTCTAGGCAGTCTCATCAGACATTCGATTATCGCTGCAGGATGACTAAGTCTATGTCAGCCCACATCCCACCCTAACCACTCCTCCAAAAGTACCTCTTTCAGCCCTGGGCGCACAGCGGAATTCAGAGGCCTAAAATGTCCCTGGATACATCCCAAAAAGCTGTTTCGATTATTGGCACTTGGACAACCTGTCTTTTAGGTTGTCCAAGTGCCAACTTGGGCGGGTTTTTAGATGTATGTTGTCAGCTTAGAGGCCTATGGGAAATTATATCAATCTGACTCTGGCATGGGAAGGCAGATAGACCCTTAGTGCAGGGAAACTGTGTTAAGTATCCCTGATATGTTTTAAGTTTCCCTGATTGAATCATGACTAGCTAAAAGGTGTTAATGTCTGATTAAGAGGGTGCTTAGGACAATGGCCTGCTTGAATGGGACAAAGAAGCCAGAGGCTAATCCCATCAGATTGATATAATTTCCCATAGGCCTCTAGGCTGACATATGTAAGTTTTGATTATGAGCCCCATAGCCAGGAGAGGAACAGGAAAAACACCCCCTATGGAATAACCCTCTTCCTGGTACAAAGCAGCTGGAAGATGGCCAAGTGAAACATGACATGCAACCATAATATTTTAATTGTCCATTCAAGAACACATTCTCTTCACTAGTTAATATCAATAAGCCACATAACCTTAAATCATATCCTGTTCCCTACAAACTTATAAAACACACACACTTGCTCCAATCAGCTATTTTCCCACTCTGTCTCTAATCTTCCTTTGCCACCTTGGTCCCTGGCCATGAACTTATCAAGCTCCTCCAATGTAATCTTTTCTATTCATTCCCTCTTTCTCTATCCCATGCCCTCCCCTTTCCACTTTAACCGTTTCCCCCTTATAACAGAGGAGGAACATCTCAACCATGTTATGGCACCCAAAAATAAAGACTGGCTTCTCTCTTTCTCTCCCAGTCTATCATTTTACCATCACGTGTGCTCTCCCCCATCAAGACTTTGATCCCAAAGCAAATATTATTCCTTTTACACTCAGTATCATTGATTGCAACATGATTCCTTGGAGAATTGTCTTAATTATTATTCTAAAGAAGCATAAAAAGCAAAAATAAATTGTTCATATAGCTACTGACTTAAGGGGTCCTTGGAGACTGACTTTTTATCAAAGTAAAAAGCTGAAATCGTACGCAGTATTGGCACAAAAAACAGCAGAAGGAATAAGACTAAAATTTAAGCCACTCTGCACGATGTCTGCTGCAGGCTGAAGAAGCAAGCAGTTACAGAACTCTCTCTGCACAGATTCAAAGGATGCTAATGCTTATGGTCACAAATGTCCATGGAGTCATGAAAAGAGAAGTTGACATGGTGGAAGTTAGAGCCACGATAAATCTTGTCATGTTAGTCATTCGGGACTAGCTAATTCCCGACTGCCTTACTGGAGGTTGATCATGTGGAAAAGTAGGTTGCACCATGGTTTATGGTCTAAGTACTTTCTATACTGTCTTTTGTAAAGTACATCTTAATCCAAATAAGACTAGAAAACAAACATAAATATAGTTAGATTTAGGTGATAAAACAGCACAAATACAAACATTAACTCAGGTAGGAAGAGCAACACTCAATAGATGAGTTTTGAGTTCAATCTACAGGATGGTTCTTCATGCAGGAGCTGGGGCAGAGAATTCTGTACAGTAAGGGACCAGGTAAAAGGAATGCTGAATGACAATTCAACTTTGGGCTAGAAACAGAAACAAAATTCACCCAAGGTTCAAGTTTATTTTTATTTAATATACTGCCTGAAGTTTTATGATCCCAGCAGATTACAATAATATGTATTGCTAAAAGAGAATTTACAAAATCCAGGAAGAAAAATAGGTTGTCTTGAAATCTATACAGGCAATCCTTAACATAAGCCATGTGCTATAGGTTATTCAATAAGAAACCAAACAGGACATGCTTCAGAAAAAGGATGACGGATTCAGGTTTTACTTCCATTGAAAGCAATGAAAGTAAAACCCAGATGTCAATCTGTCATCCTTTTTTTGGAGCCATATGGTAATCCTAGGGCAGGTGCCTCTGCTAATTTTTAAGTAAGGGCCGTCCTGGGTCCAAAAGAGCTGAAGAAGACCAATATCTTTTCAACCTTCATTCCTACCAGAACATCAGGCCTCGGTCACACATGCAAAACACAGATAAACCCTATGCAAATATAGGACCTACTACTAAAAGTACTAATATACAGAAATGAAACCCTAAGAAGCCAGACTCTGCATGCAGTACAACACCAGAGAAACAGAAAGAAATTCATTTCTTCCTGAACAGTGCAAAACAGACAGCCGATATAAAGCCTCAAAACTGACACATTTCAGTCACTTAATTGAAAATAAAATTATTTTTCCTACCTTTATTGTCTGGTGATTTTATTTTTCTAATCATCTTTTACCAGATTCTGGTTATACAGTACTTCCTTCTGTCTGTGCTCTTAACTCTGTTTCCAGGGCCTTCTTATCCATTTGCTGTTTTTTTTCTCCTTCACATTCTGCCCTACATCCATCTTTGGCATTAACTTTAACATTCAACTTTCTTCCATTTTTATTTCTTTCTTCTCAAATCTATCTACTTTTCCATTACTTTCCTTCCCATCTATCCATGTGCCCCCATCTCCTCCCTCGTAGTCTGACATCTTCCAAATATATGGAGCTTGGAATTTGAAAGTTGACTTGAAAAGCTTTTTTTCAGAGGACTTATTGGAAGACAGGAAAGGGATATTGATCTGCAGAATATAGCATTTAAAAAGAAGCTATGAACCTCTACACCAGTGATCTTTACTAATTTTTTAATCTTTCTACATGGGTCATTTTGCAAAAGATTCCAGGCTTAATTATGCATTGCATGAAAATCTGCACCAATCCAAACCTTAATGCAAGCTGCCAGTTTTATTCAGCACGGGTTTAGGGATGTCTTCAAAAATTTTCATCTCCACAATAAAAGTCTAGACAGGCAGCAGCATATAAATCTCCTCAGCACTCTGAATTCATTTCTTGGCACATCAGTTCATCAGAAAACTTAGATGATTCATTTAGTGCTAACAGAAAGATAAAAATCAGACTTCCAACACAGCAGGTTTCCTTCTGGTGTCTCCATAATCCTCCCAAATGGCTCATCAACTAAAGACAACTGCATAAGAGTTTCTGGTTTTATTTGCCCTTTCTAGGGAAAGCATCTATGCCTCCCCTTAGCTTACACACAGCAAGAAAGAAAGTAGCCAAAAAGGAGGACCAAACCCGAGTCCCACCATTTCTATTAACCATTCCTTAAAGTGGTTCATAACCCTTATTTAGCCTCCACTACTTACCAATGTAGATATCATTTTGCAGTAAAGGAGATTACATCTCACACCTTGGATGATTAGGTTCACAGTACAATTAAAATTTGTCTTCCTTGCACCATGCCCTCCTGTTCTTATGCTTCCCACTATATAAATGTTTGAGCTCTTTATATACAATTATTTCTATGTCTACCTGTGAAACCGGAAGTTACATCAGAAGCAAGGACTTCGGTGGCAAAGGGAAAGCCGAGTGGACCTCTACGTTCAGAACAGCAGCAACAAGGTGATTTTTTAGGAATGCTATTACAAGGTAATTTTTAGAGCTTATCTTACGCCTCAGCAATATTATTATTGTGGGGGTGCTGAGTCTAAGTTGTGTACTAAATGCGGGTTGGGGGAAGGGACCTTTGGACATATGTTCTGGTGGTGTCCTGTTGTGCAACCATATTGGAAGGAGATTTTACATTTTATGCGTACTGGGCTGGTGTTGGCGCTGGCAGGCACACCGGACCAGCTGGGGCTTATGGGATGATGGGTGGGATATGTAAGCTGTTATGCCGGAAGCTAGCCTTGGTGGCTCGGAAGGGTATTTTGAAATATTGGACTTCTTCTGAGCCTCCAGGGTTTTGGCTTTGGTGGGGTGATGTGCATCAGTTGGCCTGTTGGGAAGCCCGAGATGCGAAGGGTTCCAGGAAAGGGAGTCAACGACATCTGCGGCTTTGGGATAAATATCTTCAGATTTTACAGTCTGCTCTTGAATGAGTTGTGATTTTCTATTGCTTTTTGAGTTTGCCTTTAGCTCTGGATGGGGATTTTTCTATTTCTTTTGCCGTGGATGTCGGAGAGGGGGGGTGTTTGGGGGTGTTTATTTTTTGGGGGGTTGTATTGTGTGTTTTGCAAGGGCATGGGGGGAAGGGCCCGTGCTGTTTCTGGGGCCCAGGGATTATAAGAGTCCAGATTCCCGGGTCACTGTTTTGTGGTTGGTTTGGATTGTTTTGTGGGCCCTTACTCCCTCCTGGGGGTCTTGTTGACAGGGGGGTGGGTGGGGGGCATGATGTTAGGGGAGGGTCTGGGGCTATTGAAGGAGTGTTAGTGTTGTTTCCTTTCTTTTGTCATCTTTTGTATGGCATTTATTTCAATAAAAATGTTTTAACACTAATTGGTTGGCTGGCAGCAGATGCCCACACCTCATTTTCCCGCATGCACGCTCATGCTTCCCCCGGAGCCTGGCAAACGCCCCCGATCCGCCACCTGCATGCACCATTCTTGCTGCTGCTGCTGCTCAGTGGCACATGCCTGCTCTCCTGGGTCCTGCCAGCGGCTGGCCTTTCATCTGCCACATGACAGCCAGAGCCCTGTGCACCCGCGAGCGCCGGGTGACATGGTAGCTCACGGGTGCTCCCTAGGAGCGGTGCTAGCACATTGGAAGTGCTGCAGTGCGAAGATGCTTCTCGCTCGGCTTTTGCAAGGCCGTGTCTTCTGCAGCTCACGGGAAAAGTGTTTGTTCACTGTGAGAAGCGCCCGGAGCTCTTGGTAGGTGCCACAATGCACCAGTGTTGACCTCTGCTAGCCAAATACTGGGCTTTTGTGTTGTGAGTCAGAGATGGGGGGAGAGGGGAGATGGGAGATGGACTTAGAGTTGGTGGACTGGAGAAGGAGAGATGGGGGAAGATGGATGGTGGAGGGGGAGATGAACTTGGGGGAAATCATGGAGAAGGGGGATGGACTTGGGGGAGGGAGATATGAAATGGGAGAGAGAGAGAGGAAATGGGGGGATAGAAGAAATAATGGATCTAAAAACAGGAGAGAGAGAGAGATGGTGGACAATGGGATTTAGGGAGAGAAGGAACAGAAAGGGAGAGAAGTTGTACAAAAGGGATGGTGCAGGGGGGGTAAAGATACTCGATAGGAGGGTAGTTGGGAAGAGAAAGGGAAAGCTGGTAGAACCTGGGGTGGTGGGGAAGGAGGGAGAGATGCTAGATGATAGGATAGTTGAGAAAAGGTGGATCCGGGGATGGAGACGAAAAAAAAAAAAAAGATGCCAGACCTCCGGGGGAGGGAAGGGAAACAGAAGGGGATGACAGAGATAGAAGATGGATGGTTAGCACGAAGAAAGGAGACCCTGGCAAGTAAGTTATCAGAAGACAACCAAAGCCTGGTACCAACAAGATCTGAATAATGACCAGACAACAAAAGGTAGAAAAAATAATTTTATCTTCTGTTTTGTGATTACAATATGTCAGATTTGAAATGTGTATCCTGCCAGAGGTGGTGTTAGACCGCGAACGTGAGCTAGGATTTAACAGAGAGAGGAAAAGTCTTTTTTGTTTACACCACAGTGCCAGTGTGGGTAGGAGAGGGCAAAGGGAGTGACGAGGCTATAAAAGGGGTGAAGAGGATATAAAATAAACCTACCAGGATGTTTGAAAATAAACACCCATTTGGGCAGGAAAATCAAATCGAAATATCGATTTAATAGGCTGAATCGAATCTAAATATTTTTTCCTGAATCGGACAGCACTACTACTTACAAACCACTTCCCCCTCCTTACATATATACATACATACACTTCAGTTTGTGCACATCCCCAAATACACCCCAATTATAACTCTTTACAACACCCACATACAAAAACACCCTTCTTACCTTAAAAAAAAAAAAAAAAAAAGTATGTTGAAAAGCATTGCCAAAGTCATCATACCTTTGCATACTTTCCTTTTACTAAGGTGTACTGCAAACTGCAGTGGTGACATACAGCTCCATATATATCTTTACTTTCGAATACCTATCTGGTTTAAACAAAAAGAGCCATCACAGCCCATATAAAGCATTTATAGCAAAGGAGTATAGTTTTGTCTCTACGTTTTGATAGGATTAGATTCACAAACGCAAGGCCTCTCATTTCTATCTACCAAAATTGCACATGCTTAGCAGGACTGCAGGCCTATGCCTATTCCACCATTTTTAGACTTTGGCCTAGTGAGGAAAAATCATTTTCACTTCTGCCAGCATCTTGGCATTTCAAACTGCTTGTCTGTTTGCCAAAGAGGCCCACTACCTGAGGAATGTGCGATAAAGGAGAATCCAGAATGTACTGGTGGTCTGCTGAGCTTGACTATCTTTTCTCCAGGACAATCTATGAGGTCACTGGACCTTGGGAAGTTAATGCAGGACACATTATATGTGAGAAAGAAATCTGCCTGACAACTAGGACTTTATTGGACAGAAATTACCCCTTTTAAGAAAAACCTCCACAGACTCCAACGGATTCAGAATGCCGCGGCCAAGCTCATCTTCGCTAAAAGTAAATTTGACCATGTCTCTCCGCTCCTGGCCAAGCTCCACTGGCTTCCGATAATCGCCAGGGTCCACTATAAATGCACCTATTTCACTTTCAAAATCCTATATGGTATCCTCCCTCCCTTTATCCCTCTTTCTTGGAATTCCTCAAACCCTAATACCACCAGATCCTCCCACAAATTAAAACTATCCTTCCCCTCGCTAAAAGGCATTTCCCACACAGGAAAGCTAGGGACCTCCCTCCACTTCAAAATCACTGAGCTCTGGAACAACCTTACCTCCCCTCTTCGGAACTTGAGCTCTCTCCAAGTTTTCAGCAAACATCTAAAAACCTGGCTTTTCTCAAAAAATGTAAGTCTCCCTCCAACTTAGGAATCAAGGAAACTCTTATATCTTGGCATCCCAAGTCCTCTAAATTTTCTTCACACTTCTACCTCTAACCCTCTGTTGTAGTTCCTTCCTATTTCTCCTACTGTAAACCGCGTCAAGCTCTACGAACGTGGAGATGATGCGGTATACAAACCTAAGGATTAGATTAGATTAGATTAAGGTGGTGAGAAGAGAAGAAAAAGAGAGGACGTGACCATATTGGGAGATTGGAGAGGATTAGAAGATTGCAGATGAAGTTGGAAAGTTGTTTGTGAGAGGTGGAGAAGGTAACTTCAAGTTTGTGCAGGAGAATAGGGAGTGGAGTGTTGGTGTGAAGAGTCTCAGACAGCTTGGTCCAGTGCCTATGCATGGCTCTGGTACATGCAGGCGGTCCTGAATCAAGTTACTGGGACCAGTTTCCTTGTGTCTCCCTGCACTGGAGAGAAACCAAGTCTGAAATTGTCCCGTATCAGAGTGACTGCACCTCTGTTCTTCAAAGGACTCACAGCTGTTGGTTACTGCTTATATCCTTCCCAGAACAGTGCCCTGAGACAGGTCGTGAACAGTCTGACAACCCCTGACTGAGAAGGCTGGCTCCCTACCAGTAGAAGGAAACGTTACATGAATAAGCCTCTACTTATAAATGGTGAGCAGCATATCCTATAGTGCTGGGTTAGACAGATTCACAGCCATTCTCCGTGTTTGGGGTAGATTTACGAGATTGGAGTGTGCCAAATTCTTGATGTATGTTCTTTGCTCTTAGTAACTTAGTCTCTTTGCATAATCTAAATAAGCATTATTATTTGTGTGCATATTTTTGTGTTACTGTGTTCATCTTAAATAATAAAATGCTAGCCGCGCATGCGCACTTGCGCTGCGTGTTCCCTGATCCCTTTTCTGTCGCGTTGTGCTGGCAAGAGTGCGCATGCGCACTTAATACGTCACCAGGATCCACTCCACAAGCCGGGACCGCAGACAGCCGCCTATCGCCTCCACAAGCCCTTAATGGAGGATCGCCAAGAAAGCTCCCAGAGAATGCTGCGGCAGCGGTGGGGGAGGTAGGGTCAGAGGAGAGGGACCGGCGCCGAGGGAGAAGGCATCGCCGCCGAGCGACCCCGAGGGCAGAGGCAGCCCGCGCGCACGGTGGACCGAGCACGAGGACGGCTGCACGTGCAAACTGACAATTAAAACGTCTCATGCCGCGGCCCAGCCACACGCCCTCAGCCCCCGAGGCGCAGCAGCCCTTCATTGACTGGCGGTGACCTGGGAAGGGATGGGGGAGGAGGAGAAGGTGGAAGCTCGCATGCAACCCCCCCTCCCACTTCATCCCCCCCCTTGGATTCAGTTCCGTTTCTCCTAGCGGCTCGCCGGCATGCAGACCTCGGTTTCCCCGCCCCTCCCCCCCGGAGGGACCCGACGGACTGAGGGAAAAGGAGACGGAGTGAAGCGGTGGCAGTGGTCGCGGGAGCTGCGAAAACTTTCTTAAAGGGACAGTAACGCTCCTCTCTGGAAAGATGCTAAAGGCCAGACCACAGGAAGGGAAGGGGGGGGCCGAAGGCCAGACTGCGGGAAGAGAAGGGGGGTGGGGGGAAATGCTGCTGCTGCTGCTGCACAGGGGGCAGGGAAACACACACAAAGACAAAGAAAGGGGGCCAGGGAGAGAGACAGAAAGAAAGAAAGACAGAGAGACACCCGTTAATGTAACGGGCTAAAAGACTAGTTTATTAATATCTACCTATCCATGCCTGTAACTAAGCTGTGCCTTGCCTTTCCTGCATTCAGGCAAGTTTGTAGTAAAGAACCATAAAAAAGACAATTGCTTTCAGGACCGTGTGGTCATTGTCAATGAGCTAAAATTTTGTTTACTTGGGACCATTTTATGATAGTCCTATGAGAATAAAATAAACCCCTAGACATACGAAATTTTTTATCAGTAATTACCTAGCGCTGAAAAATAATCCTACAGAACTATAGCAAGTAAACAGTAATTCTGAAACCAGGAAATTTGCACAAAATTTTCAAAAGTAGTAGTAAATACCACACATGTCCTTTCCTTGATCACATTTCATTTAATATACAATGCTCCCCCGGTAGGGCAGCCAGAGGGGCAGGAGAGAGCAGCCGGAGCGCCAGTGAGTGAAGGAATCACTTGCGGTATGCTCCGACCACCTCTTCTTTCACTAAAGTCGGGCCTCACCAATCAGGAGCTGCTTTGACATGCAGCTCCTGATTGGTGAGGCCCGACTTTAGTGCAGGAAGAGGCGGTCAGAGCATACCACGAGTGATTTCCTTCACTCGCCAGTGCTCCAACTGCCCTCTCCAGTCTCTCGCACTAAAAACCGTATTCGTGGTTTTTCAAGATTCACAGGGGTTCCTGGAACGGAATCCCCGCGAATATCAGGGGGGTACTGTATACAGTAGACTCTTAACTGGAACTCAATTAAACAGAACTCTCAAGCAACCAGAAAAAAAATCTAAGGAATACTTTAAATAAAAATGAAAATATAATCCATTTCTGGCAGAAATTTAAATGTAAATTTGGCATGCCACATCCGAGTATTGCCTACTACATGTCCAGTAGTTTGTCTGGAACAGTTTATAGTATGGTATAGTATTAGTTAAGCTTATTTTTAATAGTAAGAACATATAAATAGCTTTACTGGGTCAGACCAATGGTCCATCATGCCCAGTAACCTGTTCTCACGATGGCCAATCCAGGTCACTAGTACCTGGCCAAAATCCAAGGAGTAGCAATATTCCATGCTACTGATTCAGGGCAAGCAGTGGCTTCCCACGTGTCTCTCTCAATAACAGACTATGGACTCTCCAGCAACCAGAAACTACATTTATCTGGCATCTACCATTCCCCATGGATGCCAATTAACAGAGTCTAATGTATAATGTTCTACATATTTAATCATTTAAAAGGTGCAAATTCAGCAACAGTCAACAGCTGAAAGATTTGATGGTCAAACTTCTCTGTACTGTTTTATTGAAAATTGAAGGACTGGAGAACATAAAAAATTTTTCCCACAAAACAAACAGCATATACCTCAGACAACTGCTACACTTTGGCAAATGGAGTCATCGAACAAATCTTGCTTCAACCTCAATGCAATCAGATTGAACTGAAGCAAGATTTGCTCGATTCTATTTGCCCTGAAGCAGCAGTCTTTTTGCCTCAAAACACTGGTCACCATCAGGAGATCTTATCCTGATTAAAATATGCACATTTGTTCATTTCACATCTGGTGCATGAAATCTTGACTCCGGTGTCACATCATTTAATAGACTATTTTTGAAGCGAAGGTTTTTTCTGCCGATGACAGATATGCTATTAGATCGAATCTTTTGAATGAGCTCACTTAATACAGTGAATACAGCCATGCTCACAGACATCGGAGGCTTTTTCCTTCAATTACACACACATATTATATTTCTATAAATATGAGGTGTGATCAAAAAATATGGTGAATGCTCCTGCTAAGCACCATCCAATGGAAAGGAAGGGATCTTCTAGATGGGAAGAGGTGTGTCTAACCTTAGTAACAGAGAGTGACAAATTTCAACTTGTTCGGTGCAATCAGTTGGTTGTGAGCTACAATTGAGAGGTGGTGTGTTTTAAAGTGTGGCGTATATCATGGATCACAAACAACATGAAATTTTGTTTCAAACTGCAAAAAGTGCTAAAGAAACACACAAAATGTTAAAATTAGTTTATGGTGATGCTGTAATGACCTTGAAGATGGTTTACAAGTGGTTCGAATGATTTCATAATGATTGTGAATCGGTTGAAGACGAGGAGAGATCGGGACGTCCTTCAACATCAAAAACCCAAGAGAATGTTGAAAGAGTAAGCAAAACGATTTGATCAAAAGGCGATTGACTATTACGGAAATTTCTGAGGATCTGAACATCTTTTATGGTTAGTGAGTGAGTGTGACTTGAGAAATGGACAATCGGCTTCATCCTCCATCATGACAACACTCCGTTTCGTACATCGCTTTTGGTACAGCAATTTCTGTCAAATAAAACCATTATGGTATGTACTCATCCACCTTATTCACCAGATCTGGCACTGTTCGACTTCTGGCTCTTCTTCAAAGTCAAAATGACCATGATAGATAAACATTTTGAATCAATTCAGGACATCGACTTCCTTGCAAAATAGTGAAACTTTGGGCAAGACTCAGGGACTTACTTCAATTTAATTTGCAAGCTATTATTTGGATGGTTCAGCTCTGACTAACAATGAGAATATTTTGTTGAAAGATATTTATTTGGCTATAAGAATTTAAGTGATAACATTCAATGTTTTAGCCTTTAGCCAATTTACTGAGCAAACTGTTGCTAATTTTGAAAAACAGGAAGGGAAGATTCAAAGTCTAATAAAATTGAAAAATTAGCAAATCAGATGGGAAATTATCAGTCTGCTCTGGCCATGTGTGCTAAGGACAGTTTTGATGATACACCTACATATGGAATCTTTAGAAAATGCTTCCAGAATTTTAAATCTAAGACTGCTTATGTTCTGCTCCCACTTTATGTGGGCATTTGCTCAGTTTCCTATATAAGAACAAGTTTAAGTGTTTATGTTAAGATGTATAGTAAGGTGTGCTCTGTGGACTTAAAAGCCTTAGAGGGCTTGTTTCTCCCAGAGAGCTAGGCTACAACCACAGAGCTTAGTCCACGTCCTTGTCCTTGTACGTGGTGAGTGTGTTGTCGTAGGAGCGGCTGCCTTAGGAGAGGAGAGAGAAGTCGTGCGCATGCTCATTCAGGATGGCCAGTTTAGATGGGAGCCGGGAGAGCGCTGACGGACGGCAGAGGCATCGCAGAAGCAGGAGGGCAGCCACATAGGGACCCCAAGGAAGGAAGGTAACACTTTGGAATTGCTGTGCAGCACCCGCAGGCAAGTTCTTACCCCTGGGCCACCATTGCTGAGTGCTCGTTTATCGGGGCAGTGCTCGGTTTACGAGACAAAAGTTTGCTGAGTGTTTTGCTCGTCTTGCAAAACACTCGCAAACCAATACACTTGTAAACCGAGGTACCACTGTACTAATAAAATTAAAATAAATTTTAAAAAATATATCAGGACATTGAGGCAGCCATGACAGCACAACTAAAGACACTCACAAAAGAGGCCTTCCATAACTGCTTCATAAAGTGGCAAGAGCAATGGGATGAGTGTGCTCGAAGCAAGGGGTATTTTGAGAGGGATTAATGGCATTGTGTCATACTGTAATAAATTTTTATCTAAACATTCACCGTAATTTTTTATCACACTATATGTTGGGCCAAAAGTAGGTATATAGTATTTATTATTTCTTTTTATTGTACAGGTATTGAATAGGTATAATATTCTACTGAACGATAATCAAGTAATAGCAAAACGATATAACTGATAACTTCATAAGAATGTTATTTGTGACACATGTACAATAAAAAGAAATAATGGATAAATATTGCATACCTACTTTTGGCCCATCCTATATAACCAGAGAGTGCTTGGTATCTGATGAACTTTAGCAATTGTCTGGGCTGTATGCTGTGTTTTGTGGGGGAAAAAATTTGTACTCTGCATTATTTTGAGCTCTTGATATCAGAAGTCGCAAAAGACTCAGAAATTTGAAGTACTCTACATCTCCTCTAGCTGAAAAATCTTGTTGGTTTAAGTGTACTCTTTCTACCTTTAGGGTCTACTTCTATTTACTTAAATTGCAACGGTATATTTTACATTTTTTAAAAACAACTTTGTATTAATGTACTAATGCCCTTGCCTCCCATGTACACATTCACAGATTTAGGCTTACATATTTTACCTCGTTCACTTAGATGCACCCTTTGCCGATTATCAGGCATGGTGTAGCATGTCAAGCTACCAGCCTGAAACATTGGTGAGCTCCATCAAATTTCACTTCCTTTTCTGCAAACCAGCAGGAGTGGAAGGCAGAAGCTACCAGATGGCCTGCCCTTGTGCCCTGTGTACCTCTGTACATTTCTCTACAACACAGCACAAGCCAGCCTTTGATATGTTCCCTTTGGGTCTGTTCACCTAAGTATGCCCAGGAGCAATACAATTACTGCCAAGCATGTAAATGAGATATACTATTTCTTCCCATTCTATCTTCTAAACAGTAACATAGTAAGGGTGAGTGGCGCCCCTCCCCCACCCTCTTCCCTGCCGCCCTATTCCCTGCCTCCCCCTGCCGTACATGCACCCCTTCCCTTTCCCCGTACCTTTTTATCTTCTCCGGCGTGAGCAGCATGCCCCCATTGGTGGTGGCTTGCCCTTTCACATCACTTCCTAGGCGAGGGTCCCGGAAGCGACGTCAGCGAGAGGGCCGATGCCGACGTGGGCAGCAACCTCGCACCTGGGAAGTTAAAAAGGTACGGGGGAAGGCAAGGGGCAAGGAGAGGAGCAGGGGGGCGGAGAGGAGGAGGGTGCCACGCCCTTAGCAAGATGGTGCTCGGGGGTGGACTGCCCCTCCAATCCCCCCTTACTATGCCACTGCTTCCAAATTAGAAAGCCTAGTCAGAGTGCTCTGCTGAGCTGGTCTACTGCCATGTGATCCTAGCGCACCGATCTCTCCTTTAATTATGTTAGAAAAGGTGTGCCAAAATAAATTAAGCAATCCACAAATCATTATCTTTAACACCTACAGCAATTTACACAAACAAAAACAGTGACATGCACAAAATCATATGACTAATATAGCATAACTAAGCAAAAACCTAACAGATTAGCAATTTACGATATCTTGCTTACATAAGCATATCCCACGCAGTTATACTGCCCATCAGCTTTTGTGTGGAATGAAACTTTTCTCAATATCTAGGTCTTATTACATCAGCCTAGCATGGCTACCCACTGATAATTTTACCAAGGATTTAAAAAAACAAAACCAAAAAAAAAACCTCCTCAAGAACTAAGTTCAAAAGTTTTGAAGAAGAATTTCTAAAAAAAAGATCACTTTCTTAAAAAGCACAAGGAATCTCTCTGAGAGTCCTAATAACCCTTCTTGTGACAGACAATCTTAGCAGATAAACGGGGACGTACTAGAGCAGCATATGAAGATCCTGTTCTTTTTAAAACCTTAAATCTTATTTTTTTTAAAGGAGTGATGTAGGGATGTGGTCCCTAATTTTCAATCCTGTAAAGATTCTCTTGGATTGGTTTCACTTTTGGATAATCATTATAAAGAGATGGATAATGAATGGCAATTCAGTCATTCACACTTATCTACCTAATCTATACCTTCCCAGTTTATCACGCCAATCTTATCCTGGAAGGGCCTTGCAAATCTACCACACAATTTGGGGAATAAACCAGAGAAGTTTCAAGAACATCTGAGTAGAAGGAACCCATCTACTACCTTCTGTTTATTAAAGACTGCTCCAGAATCAGGAAAATAAAATCCTTCTTTATGCAGTTTTAAATTACTATATAACTCTAGTTGTAACTGACAGGGCTGCATATATGATTGGTGTTCACTTGTCTGAATTCTTAATTTATATTTAAAAGATCTACTGAATACCAGATAGTGGTCATATTGAAAATTGAAATGAGCTGCTATCTCAGGAGCCATAATATTAAAGCCTTATTCATTTCAGCATCCCATACACTAGCCAACGTTATTCCTCTTTAATTAGTGCAATCTGAGGGGTAGGCTCAATGATTTGGATAAGATTTCCTAAAATAAGTCTTTCTTGGCCTAATAGTGCTGACTGCATTTCTTCTCCCCCCTACTCTGGGCCCAAAATTTCAAAATAAAAAGCTGTCATGCTATGAGCTTACGGAAATGCTGATTCTTAAGATACTCCAGTGGTACCATACAAGATCAAGGGTATGGCCTACTTTTTTGTGTAGGGGCATGTATTGTTGTATTGTATTATAACATAGCACAGGACAGCAAATGAAGATCAACAAGGCCCATTTGGTCTGCTCAGTGATTAGAAGTTAAAACTTTTTGTGGAAGTACACAAGTCATTCACTATTGCTTTGAACAAGCGTGCCCTATGGTAGGTTCAATGGGGGCAGAGCACCCCAGGCACCATCTTAGCTGGGGGTACCACCCAACAGCACAGCAGCAATGTGGCTGATAGGGATCCCCCAGCTGAAAACTCTCAGTACATATCCTCTCCCCCACCCTCTGGCAATGAAGGTGTATCTTAACAGCACTCCCCTCCCAACAAGACCTCTTAAATCCTTGTATTTTTCACCAGCAGTGAGAAGAGACTCTTATCCGCTGCTCAAGCAGGCCCCAAACTCTCTCTCTGATGTAACTTCCTGCACACGGGACCAGGAAGTTACATTAGAGGGAAGAATAAAGCTGGTGCAAGCAGCAGATAGGAGTCTCTGCTTGCTGTAGACAAAGAACAGGTGGCTTTAAGAGGTACCGGGGAGGGTAGTGCAGTTAAAGAGACACCTTCTCCCCCCCCCCCCCAATTGCCTTGGAATAGAATAGTAGGCACTGTCTCCTCTTGCTATGCCAGTAGCTAGGTTTCTATCCTCTTGCCATTTAAGTGTCAAAAACTAGAGCATTTCCACTCATAGCAAAGTGAAACTTCCAGATGCAAAACTGTAGTTAGTTCTTTAAAAAACAGGGGAAGAATAAGATCTTAATAGTAGTATGTAATAAAGTAAACAGTTGATTGACTATGGGTCAGTTAGTTTCACAGGAGCTCTGTAGATTCTCAGCTATAATGGGTCCCCCTTCACATGAGATTTTAAGGTGGTGGTATGGTCCATTTGTAAAAGCATTCCTGGGAGGCTGCCAGAAAAGATTGTCTCATCAACGGTGTGTACAGACCAGGAGTCCTGTGATATTGTACTGAGGGAGACAGATCAGGATTGCTCTCTCTCACACAGTAAGTTCTATTACTTACTGAATGCAAAAGAATATCTGCCGTTAGCTTATCCAAAAAGAAAAAAAGTCTACCGACCCCTGAACTGAGGAAGTAAAACCAAGTCTGAAACTTTCCATTCCTATTCTTTTAAGTTCTACAGCTATTGACATAAGGAGAAGCAAATTTCCCCAAGCACGGATGACAACTTGCCCAGAAAATTATTATCCAAGCTCACTCAAGTTCAATTTTTCAGTGGCCAATGACAATCCAAAATCTACTCAACAGTCAGGTGTAATACTCCATGGAGAATGAGTTTTTATTCAGACTCATCCTCACAAGGTAGATATTTGTAACTAAACAACTTAAGGGAAAGGAAGACTATCCTGCAGAGAAGCAGAGCGATTGAATGTCAAGTTATCAGGGCATATCCTAACAGATAAACTCCCAGAACATGTTTCTCTAGGTCAGGGCTTCTCAACCCAGTCCTTGGAGCGAACCAAATCCCATCAGGTTTCCTGGACATCCATAATGAATATGCACGAGATAGATTGGCATATCAAGGAGGAAGTGCATCCCATACATCTCATGCATATCCAGAAAACCTGATGGAACTTGATGTGCCCAGAGGATTGGGTTGAGGCAGCCATCACTAGATCACTATTTTTCAATGCAAGGCCTGCGGCCAGTGGCATGCCCCAATAATCCTGTGGTCCCTTCTTTCCCCAGGACATAATCTCTAGCCCCCCACCTCTTCTTCAGACCCGATGCTGGCATACCTCCAAAACAGGTTGAGGGGCATAATCAAAAGATACGTCTAAGTCCGATTCGGACGTATGGCTCTAGACGCCCAAAGTTGGCAGCAGGAAAATGTCCATTCTCAAAAAATATGTCTAAATTTCTTTTTTTTTTAGAACCATCTATCTGGATATCCAGACTTTTGTTCTTCCAGACCGCCAGGTTGTCTATCTTTATACCACATTCTCAACCAAAATTTCATCCAAGTCCTAAACGCACAGAATAAGATCTTCTGGACATGAGAGGGGCCAGCACTGTGATGGACTGGCCACCCAGAGAAAGCAACAGAGTAGTGGTGTACCTTACAGGGCACTGCTGTGAACTTCACAAAAAGGATGCTACATAAACATCTCACAGAACTCCCTTATAGGTTATGGTGAGCCCCCCAAAACACACTATGCCCACCTGTCTACATCCCAAGTAGCCCTTATGGCTGTAGGTGCCACCAATATGGCAGTGCATTAGGGTTTTGGGGGGTGCACATGTTCCACCCACATTTAGTGGTTAGAATGGCTTATGGGCCTGGGTCCTCCTCTCTATGGTTCACTAGCCCACCCACAGGCTATTTGAGAGACCTGTGTCTAACTAGGCTTTCCTATGGAGGCGCGTGTGAAGTTTAAGTTCGCTTGTTTTTGCTTTAAGGCATATTTGGTCTAGCCCCTAAATATATAACTGACCTTTTCTCTTTCTCAGCCAACTGACATAAGAGAAGCTCACACTTGAACTTTGTTTCCCCTCCAGTTAGAAGATGTAAACTTAAGACATGATCAACACCTTCTCTCACATCAGGCAGCATTATGGGGTAAAGATGTAGATCAATTGCTTACGCCTACTACGTATGGGGAATTTAGGAAACGCCTAAAAACATATCTGTTCCTGAAGTATTTAGGCAGCTGACCTGTACAATTCTTACTCCAAAATAACTGTTAATCAATAGCTGTTAATCATAATCATTAGCTGTTAACTCTGTTTATTCCATTCAAGTTGTACCATCTTTTAATCATTTTAAACCGCATAGAACTTCACGGTCCTGCGGTATATAAACTGTTATTGTTATTATTATTATACTAGGCGCTGATGTTCTGAGACAGGTATGTACGTTTTTATTCTGATATTTGGTGGGGGGTGAGGGGGTCAGTGAACACTGGGGGGGTCTTTACTTTGTCTCTGCAGTGGTAATCTGGTCACTTTGGATACTTTTTGGGCACTTATACCTGTTTTTAGATCGTCTAAACCCACAACGTATAAGTTCTGTCCAAGAAGTCTAGTAAAACATTTGATTATCCCCGCAGGACGACTAAGTCTAGGTTGGCCCACATCCATCCCCAACCACTCCTCCAAGTATGCCCCTTTCAGCTCTAGGCGCACAGCGGCATTCAGAGGCCTAAAAAGTCCCTGGGTATGTCCAAAAAATAACTTGGACAACCTGTCTTTTAGTTCGTCCAAGTGCCGACTTGGGCAGGTTTTTAAGACATGTTTTAAGTTTTTATTACGGAACCCTTATTGTTTTATTTTACACAGTTTTTGGTGATTTGGAGCTCTAAGTTGCATAGAATGTTGCCATTTGGGGTTTTTTTTCAGGTATTAGTGATCTGGATTGACCACCGTGAAGACGGGTTACTGGGCTAGATGTATCATTGGTCTGACCCAATAAGGGTATTCTTATGTTCTTAGATTCTTAAAATCATACTCTAATTTCATAAAACAGAAAGCACCATGAAGTTTAAAGCTATTGTAAGATACTTGGTGCTGAGAAAAATAAAACCAAAAACCAACTAATTAAAGATATTTTTACAAACAAGTCTCCAGAAAAAATATAGGATGAGAAAAAAAAGCAGGAGTATGATGGGGCAGAGCCAGCTTGAAGGAGAAGGGGTGGAGACAATATGGTAGAGGTTAAAAGGTATGTGCTGCATTGTTTAAATAATGGCCTTCACTCTCATGCTGAAATTTCTTTTATGAACAATCTAGCCTCTGGTTGAAAAATAACCAAGATCTCTCCTAAATCATCTTGTAATAGAAAAGCAAGATGATCCTGTAGGTGTGGCTTGTAACTTGGTAAATGAAAGCAAAGAGCTTCAAGAAAATGTAATGCATTCGATTATTACTATCGAAGTTCAGTTGTATTTAAGGAGATTTACTGCTGGAACACCTTCTAGCATATGGAGATGGTTTTATAGTGCAACAGCCAGATATTCAAATGGCCAGGAGTGGCTCCTAGCCGGTTAAATAGCACTTGGTCAGCTAAATGGTAATATTCAACATGAGATGGCCACTGAATACGAGAATTAGCACTTAGTGGCTAGCAGATAGCTTGCTATCCATGAAATTTAAAGTGCTAGTCAGTTATGTTTAGCGGCCAAATCAAGCCACTTAAATAGCTAGTCTCTCTTTGGCTGTTATAAACTTAACAAGCCAATCAGCAAAGTTTATAGCAGCCAAAAATAAACTGGATATTCAATGCCAGTCACCAGAAATGGCCTGGTATTGAATATCCAGGCTCAACACTGACCACAGGAGTCAGCCCAGCTAACTCCCAGTCTAAATATCACCCTCCCCCATTACACAAGTATCAAACTAGATGCCCAGAAATGAATCTCCCCCTTCAACCCACTCAAGCCCCCTCCCCTGCTCAGTAAAAACAAGGGGACTGCAATCCCACCACAACCGAAAATGCTCTGATGGGAACTTAACTGGAGCTGTTTAGGGCTGGCAGCCTGAAGGAGCAATAAATATATCTAGCTAGGTTCATGGATTGCTAAAGGTAAATATGGAGGTGTGTATGTATTTAGGTAAACGACAACTGGTTTGTCAGTGGCAGGGCTGTGGAGTCACCACATCAAACCTTTGACTCCAACTCTTCTATTATTCTGTTGCCCAACTATAACTCCTACTGAAATTAGGCTTTAAATGTTTTTTATTCTGAATCTGAAATACTGGTAAATATAACTTTAAATATACATATCTTTGTCCTGGATTTAAAGCATAAAAGATAAAATTACCATACATTATAATTTATTTGGTTGGTTTTTTTTTTAATTTTTAAGCTTGAGTCAAGATTTGTACATCTTTACCAATTCTAACACTACCCAAAATTGCTTCTGACTCCGACACCAACTCCATAGTCCTGGTCCATGGGTAGGCATACAATATTAACAGGACACCTACATTTGTCGAGTACTTTCTCTTGGGCCATGGTGGATTTTTACACCTGTTGGCTACTCAACATTCTGGCAATTAGGAGCAGCTACATATGGCTTGAAACCAGCGTCTAGAATTAGTGTTGACAGTAGGTTATAATGTAAAGCTATATTAGTGTCTCCCAAACCTCATCTGTGCACATTAAGTACTATACATTTCATGAAATGCATCTATAAGCTGCCCTCTGGAAAGCTCTTTTTTACTTTATTTATGTAAACTTAAAACAGGATACAAACTACAATGTGAAGGTATATTTTTCTGATCAGTAAAAGGAGTCATGTAGCAAAAGTTAATGTGTTCTACTGATCCAAATTTCTCTTGGCTTCTAAAATGTGAATACAGTACCTCCAAACACCAGCAGTTGTGCATGAAATTTGGACTTACTAGTTTTAAAATCTGATCAAGCCTCCCTCCATGTGCAGCAGAATGCATCACTTACTGTATCATTTCAGGCAAATTCTCAGAAGAAAGTCTTTTGGACTGTAACATCACTGAGAAGAAATACTGTAAATGGACTGTAACATCTAAACTAAACTAAACCTTAAGTTTATATACCGCATCATCTCCACGGATGTGGAGCTTGGCACGGTTTACAAGAACTTAAAATATAGGAAGAGAAGGAAAAAAAAGGTTTACATGAACTTATATATAGAAGAGAAGAGTAAGGGGGACAGAATTACATTTTAGTGAAAAGCCAGGTTTTCAGTTGCTTGCGGAATAATTGGAGGGAGCCCAGGTTCCGCAGCGGGGTAGTAAGGTCATTCCAAAGACCTGTGATTCTGAAGAGAAGGGATTTTCCCAGTTTGCCTGCATAGCGAATACCGTGTAGAGAGGGGAAGGATAGTTTATACCTTTGGGCGGGTCTAGTAGAGTCAGGACTCGAGGAGTTATAAAATAGTGGGATTAAGGGAGGAAGGATGCCGTGAATGATCTTAAAAGCCAGGCAGGAGCATTTGAAATGGATTCTGGAAATCACTGGGAGCCAGTGAAGTTTGGCTAGGAGTGGGGAGACATGGTCAGACTTGCGTTTTGCAAAGATCAACTTGGCTGCAGTATTGTGGATTAGCTGGAGTCTTTGAAGACTTTTTTTTATAGGCTTAAGTAGATGGCATTGCAGTAATCTAGTTTGGAGAGGATGATGGATTGGACAAGGACGGCAAAATGTTGTTGGCGAAAATAGAATGAACTACGGTAAATGGTTTTTGATGCTTGCATCTGGAAAAAAAAACCCTCCCTATTTCAAATAAACCATAAAAAATTTATCAAGAGAACCAGTGTTTTCAAACTATTGACATCTTCTCTCATAAAAATAAAAAAATAAAAAAATTTAAACCACATAATATATTGATTAAAAAAAAATGTAAACAAAATTGCTGCAATTTCTTCTTTGAAGGATTTAACATTTTCCCATCAGGCTGTTTGTCATGGGAAGAAGCAAACTTCCTTTTAATACTAAAATGATCTTCAGAAATGCTGGAGTCTTTAGAAGAATCTTGCTGAAAGGGTTGAGGGCAGCATAAAAGTTATTTTGGTTACTCAAAACAGAACATGCACATAGTGCATGAACAATGAAGAGGAAATATTACTTCACAGTTCCCATTTTTTTAAACAAGATATGCAAACAACAATGCATTTACCCTGATGAAATGTGCTTTTGAAATGCTGATTAGAAAAACAGAAGGAGCACATACAGTAACTGAACAACTCTGAAACACATACCGAGTCTAATCGCTGCTCTGTGCAATATTCCATTTCATTGCCTTCACGACAGGAGTTTCTGCAATTGCCACTAGTTGATCTTCCCAAGTCACAACTGCATAGCAGTTGGGGCTCGGCATACAAGACCAGTGAATCAAGATAGGCGGTTAACGACTATAGGAAAATGCTTAAATTGCATTAAAAATGAAAGCTAATCATAGCTGTGGTAATTCAGAATGCTAGATAAGAAGACTGCAAACAGTGTGACCACAACATCCTTCCTGCAAAAACTGCACTAGCTATTGATACCTTAATTCTTCCCTTTACTTTCAAGGTCCAAGAATAAAGTTAGCCCTCTATACAACTTTTGGAGGTCTCTAAGATCTGTACCTTTGACACGCAGCTCCTGATTGATGAGACCCAACTTTAGTATAGGAAGAGGCAGTCTGAGCATACCGCGAGTGATTTCCTTCACTTGCCGGTCCTCCAGTTGCCCTCTCCTGTCTCCCCTTTGCGGTCGTAAAATACCGCGAATGACTGGACAACGAATTCGCAGGGGAGCACTGTACTGTATGGTGACTCTCCATTCATCAAAAAAAAAAAAAAAAGAAACTGCAGAGAGGAATGTACGAGGGGCAGGAACTTTGATTAAAAATCAATAAATGTCAATAAAATATTGGTGCTCGCCTTTCACTGTAGTCTTTTTGGATTTGTTTTGACTATCCACTCACACAATTGGTCTAAGTTAGAGAGTGTATAGCAAACTAGTCCAATTCCTCACATCTTTTTCAGCTGTACATATGCAAATATGCATTCAGTTTAATCACCCATCTATTTATCCTAATGACTCCCTTGCCCTATGTGTCTCAGCTTCATTCCCCTCCCCTCGGCTATTAAAATATTTCACTATATTGTACAGTGTGAGCAACATATCTATTTGAATTGTATTTGAATGTTCTTAATACATGCCTATTAGAAGTGTTTCATTTGTATTGTATTGACATTGTATAACTACATAAATAAAACCAATCTGACTTAGGCCGCATTCCGAAAATCAATTAAAACCACTGTTTGACAAATTAATCTCCTAAACAGAAGCCTCTCCACTCTCAAGGATATATTCCCTATCTTTCACAGGTTGTTCCAAGGTAGGGAGAACGAGAGGGCACTCTCTAAAGTTAAAAGGGGACAGATTCCGTACAAACGTAAGGAAGTTCTTCTTCACCCAGAGAGTGGTGGAAAACTGGAATGTTCTTCGGGAGGCTGTTATAGGGGAAAACACCCAAGACAAAGTTAGACAAGTTCCTGCTGAACCGGAACATATGCAGATAGGGCTGGTCTCATGGCACTGGTCTTTGACCTGGGGGCCGCCGCGGGAGCAGACTGCTGAGCACAAAGGACCACTGGTCTGACCCAGAAGCAGCAACTTCTTATGGTCTTAAGTTTTCAATTCGACTTAGGGTATAGCGGTATATAAGAAATAAAATTATTATTATTATTATTATTTGAAAGATTTTAACTCCTTACATAATCTCAAATGACCTGGCAACTGGTTCCACAATCGTGGACCTGCAAATTGTAAGCTTTATTGTGTCAAGCTGTTTGCCACCTTGGGCGAATTTCTTCATAAAGGCAGTTAATAATATCCAAATAAATAAGTATCTCACCAGAAACACACATGCTATTTAAAGTAGGAGCTCTGAGCTCACAATAATAATAATAATTTTATTCTTATATACCACCAAACCATCAGTTCAAGGCAGTTTACAATAAGAAAAACTGGACAAACAGCAAATCACAATACAAATATTAAGTGCTTCTCAGAAAAATACAAATTGCAATATTTCTCAAAGATGGTTCACAGTAAAAAAAAAAAAAAAAAAAAAAGAAGGCTAAACAAACAATAAATAGCATCATAAGTATCAAATATTTCTGAACAAATACAAATTGCAATTGTCAAATATTTTTCAAACAAGTAAGTTTAAGAGTTTGGGGAATAAGAACATCCCATCATGAATTCATTGCACTAGCCTGAAATGTCAAAGTTTTTCATATACTGTATATAAAACCAAGGAATGAGTAGTTCAGGAACTAGAATTAACAACTGTAGTAGTCACTTTCTCTTAAAACTGCTAATTCTATGCTAATTAGGGACAGCCATTCTCATCTTTAGTCCCTTGAGATAAGCTGGGCTAGCTTCCTCTTTCTATTCAAGCAGTGCTATTGACCTGGATAGTTTTCACCTTTAAATCCCAATAAGGACATACCACAGGATTCCCTTTGGAGTAGTAACATAGTAGATGACGGCAGATAGATACATCCTCATACTTCCTTCAGTCTGAAGATTCCAAAAACAGGTTATGCCACGTGAATATTTTACGAGAAATTGTCTAGTATGGAAGCTGGAGTTCTTCACGCCACATTTTTCTATTATGCTAATGTTTTCTTCTGTCTCCACAGTTCCTGTGTTCCTGACCTCCTCAGGAGTATATCTAAGAGGGGTCTCAAAGACAGGCTCACACTCTACATGCCATCACAAAAATGGCTTTCCAAAAACAGAAATTCTCCCAATGTAAGTTCTGAAAAATGTCTGGTGGCTCCAGGAGACAATAAATGAAATGGGTTTGTATTTGTACTTTTAGATTTAGTTCACACCGTTTTCAGAACTAACTCAAATAATATTTCCCTGTCCCTAGAGGACTTATAATTTAAGTTTGCTCCTGAGCCAATGGTGGGTTATAAATGACTTGCCTTGAGCAGTAGCAAAATGGAAAAATTACCAATAGTTTAGTTTTCTATTTTTCTTTAGACCTACCAAACCAGTTCAGAACTAGTGATTCTGTCCATTAACCACTAGTTCTGGACTGGACTGGTTGGGATGCTAAGGAATTGAACTCTGGCTTTCCTAGTTTTCTGCCCTCTGCTCTAACATATTAGGCTACTTCTCTCCTTGCTAAGAGGAAACCTATCTATGAAAGGAGATGATAAAGATGGGGGAGATATAGTTGTCCTTTCTAGGAACAGAAGATGCCATTGGATGGATGTGCTGAGCTGTATTAATATATTTACTCTTTCAGCTACAGAGTACTATCAATATGTAGTAGGAATTGGTTATACGGAAAAATCACACAGATCTAGGTATATTCTGCTTAGGGCAGTAACAACTCTCTGATTTGCAATCTTCTGGGCACGTAAATGTCTAGGGAAAAATGATTCCACAGAAACCACTAGCAGTAACCAAAGACATATCTCAGTAATAGCACCCAATGAACAATGCCAGAGTGGAAAATATATAGAAAGATGGAATATGATAGCAGATAAAGGCCAAATGGCCCATCCAGTCTGCCCACCCACAGCATTCACTATCTCCTCCATTCCCTAATCCCATGTACCTGTCCCATGCTTTCTTGAATTCAGACACAGTTTTTGTCTCTACCACCTCTACCGGGAGCCTATTCATGCATTTACCACCCTTTCTGTAAAAACATATTTTCTTAGATTACTTCTCAGTCCATCACCTTTTAATTCATCTTATGCCCTCTCATTCTGGAGTTTCCTTTCAAATGAAAGACTCACCTCATGCGCATTTATGCCATGTAAGTATTCAAATGTCTCTATTCCTCTCTTTTGCCTTTCCTCCAAAGTATGCATATTGAGATCTTTTAAGTCTGTCCCCATATTCCTTATGATGAAGAATAATAAGATTGGCTGCGATATCTTATCATCAGCCCATAATAAAAGACCTTGTGACAGCAACAGTTACAAAAGATAGTTTTATTAGTAACTAGTCTTTAAGCCCGTTACATTAACGGGTGCTAGAATATATGTCTGCCTTTCTTTCTGTCTCTCTCCCTACCCCTGTCTGTTTTTTTCTGTCTCTCTCTCTCCCGCTGTCTTTCTTTCTGTCAGACAGATTGTCCAAGTGCCGATAATCGAAAGGGGTTTTTAGACTTATCCAGAGACTTTTTAGGCTTCTGAATCCCACTGTGCACCCAGAACTTAAAAAGTGTGTTTTTGAAGGAGTGGTTAGGGTGGGATGTGGGCCGACCTAGACTTAGTCGTACTGCAGGGCTAATCAAAAGTTTTATGAAGCAGTCTGGACGAATTTATACATTGTGACTTAGGTGATCTAAAAACAGGTCTAAGTGCCCAGAAGGTATCCAAAGTGACCAGATAACCACTGCAGATACAAGGTACGGACCCCCACACTTCCCAGTGATCACTAACCCCCTCCTATCCACACCACCATAAAAATTGGAATAAAAACATACATACCTTCCTCCAGAACATCAGCACCTGGCATAGGAAAGCCTAGTAGAGTTCCACAGAGGTGGCTTAAGTAGTCTGGGGGGTGGGCTCATAGAGAGGAGGATCCAGGCCCATAAGCCACTATAACCACTACATTCATGATGGAAAATGTGAGTCCACCAAAAAACTGCAAAACCCTACTCTACTGCCATGTAGGTGTCACCTGCAGCCGTAAGGGTTAGGTGGGTGGGTCAGGTAGGTATAGTAGGTTTTAGGGGTGTTTCGAGGGACTCACTATGACCTTCAAGAGAGTTGTGGTGAGATGTTTATGTGGCACCCTTATTGTGAAGTTCAGAGCCCCACTACTCTGTTGCAATGTCTGGGTGGTCAGTTCTTCACTTTGCTGGCCCCTCTCACGTTCAAAAGGTCTTGTTCTAGGTGTTTTAGACTTGTACGATTTTTTGGAAGAGAATGTAGTATAAAAATAGATGTACTAGCGGTCTGGACAATCAAACGGCTGGATATAGAATTAGACGATTTTAAAAAATAAAAAAAAATTGGGGGGGGGGGGACATTTTTCGAGAATGGACTTTTGGATGACTAGCACCTTAGGCCCAAAACAGACTTAAACATTTGTTTTGATTATGCTCCTCAAAATGTCTAGAATTCTGTGGATGCCAGCTGACTCTAGTCCCTGCACTTGTGAAAGTGTTAGTCTTATTTATACAGCAATTTGCTGTAAAAAAACAACCACACACTTCTCCTCCAGGACCACAACCTTGGAAATTATGAGAAGAGAGGCAGCTGACAAATGGAAAACATCATTTGTACATAGCAAGGACTCCACGCTGGAATTCTGTCCAACCTTTTTGGTCATTTCTTCCTGTCCACAAAGGTTACACTCAATAGTGACCAACTGTAGCGCTCATTATACCAAAGTACTCTAGACTGGCAAATTAATCTGGCTCCAAGTTCAAATGTAGGCATACCCTCCCTATATGCGAGTATTAATATTGGCAACCACCACTACAATACCAGATCAATGCTTAGAGTCCATATCAGAGAATCTTTTAAAATATTCACACACACACCTCCCATTAAGTGGCATTCCAGCCTAGACCATGAACATTATATTCCATTAGGTTCAGGACAAGAAACAGCCTCTGAGCTACAAATTAAGCTCTTAATAGAGAACTTGAATGATTAAAACCAGAATGTTGTGGAAGTCTTCAGAAGCATTCCTTGCATATTCAAATGGTTTATATGTTTCTAAAAGACAAAACAGAGGCATATCTTTAAAAAAAAACAAAAAAACCCCACACCACTCTAAGGTTAAGCAACCACAGAAAGTTTATATATTTATTTAAAGGAGTTTATTAACCACCTTCTCATGAAGAGATTCACCCAAAGTGGTTTATGTTAACACCACAAACCAAGACGCTGACCTCCGTTTCCTGCACTGACATTTCATGCACCTTAGTCAGCAACTATGCAACACCACAGAGTAGACTGGGATTTTTCCATACTGTTTAAAATACATCCTATTTTTATGCTGAAATCTTGTAACCATTGCACCTCTAAGAAACAGAAGCATCAGAGTCACGGCAAGAACACAGGGCCACATCCCGCTGTCAATATCTGTGCCAAAGTTTGTGTAAAATTTTAACCCCAGGTCTGCATGCCCCTTTTTTACCCCCTGGAAGGAAAGAAAGGGAAACTCTACAGTGGACAGTTTAAAGCAGTGGTCTCAAACTTGCGGCCCGGAGGCCACATGCGGCCCGCCAGGACTATTTTGAGGCTCTCGGTATGTTTATCATAATCACAAAAGTAAAATAAAACAGTTTCTTGATCATGTGTCTCTTTAGCTATGAATTACAATATTATTATTAAGACTTAGCCAAAAGGAAAGATTTAAAAACTATAAAGTTTTACCTCATGCAAAATTGTCATTTCTTCAATAAGATATTAACTATTTTTTTCTGAGGCCCTCCAAGTACCTACAAATCCAAAATGTGGCCCTGCAAAGGGTTTGAGTTTGAGACCACTGGTTTAAAGGATTTCAGAAAACCAGAGCATCGCTGGAATAAAATGTTACCTAATATAAACTAGAAATATGCAAGGGGATTTCATAGATTGTCAAATTTAAAAAAAAAAAAAAAAGAATAATTCTGGTCACGTTTCATCCCCAATAGGACTAGAATCTCACTTTAGTTCATTTGCATGTGTGTGAGAATTCTTGGAAGATGCTAGAACACTTAGGGGTCTTTTTATTAAGCTGTGACAACATTACTGCATGCTTACCACAGCTTAGAATAGTGTACAGCAGAATGCGCTCAGGCATCCTTTAGTAAAGCTAAATCTGCATGCGCTAATGGTATAGGAAAAACATTCCACCAAAAAAAATATTCCAATAGGTACTCACTACTATGGAGAAGTATAGTTTAGAGATAAGCTAATATAGTAAATTGGAGAAAAGACCTCAGTTTCCTCGTTAAGAGGTCTGAAAAACTCCACTAAATACTACTAGTAAAGCAACTAATAAATAGAGTCAAAAAAACTAGTAGTAGAAAAACTTATCTCATAACATCACCATTCTCCAGGTGAGACATGAATCCCGAATGGATAATATAGAAATGTCACGTTAAGCTTCATCCATAAAGACCCCCGACAGGCCCTGTTTCGCTAACGCTGCATCAGGGGAAGTCTCTGGAGATGTGACATAAACCATCGCTCTACAGATTCTAGAATCTGTAGAGCGATGGTTTATGTCACATCTCCAGAGACTTCCCCTGATGCAGCGTTAGCGAAACAGGGCCTGTCGGGGGTCTTTATGGATGAAGCTTAACGTGACATTTCTATATTATCCATTCGGATTCATGTCTCACCTGGAGAATGGTGATGTTATGAGATAAGTTTTCTACTACTAGTTTTTTTGACTCTATTTATTAGTTGCTTTACTAGTAGTATTTAGTGGGAAAAACATTTCCATTTTTTCTTTGATGCAGCTTGCAAGGGTGGTGGGCAGAGAGTGAAAATTCCTGCACTAAGCAGTTATATCAAAGCTATATTACTGTGTGCTAACTGGTTAGCAAATGATTACCGCATGAACCCTTACTGCCTACAAGAAGGGTACCCACACTTTTTGGGCTCGCGAGCTACTTTTAAATAACACATATACTTATTTATAAGTTCATTGATCTGAATATCAATTAGTATTTAGGTTATTTGACCATAAGGGGAGTAATTTGGGAAGCTTTCTTATTAGGGTGATTTATTTAGGGATAAACTTCAACTTTAAAAATTATTTATATTAGGTTAAATATTGATCCAGATTAATAAGTCTGACACTATCATTCATAAGTAAATCTGTTGTTATTTATTTGGGTAAGCTATTTAAGAGGTCTAATAATTTTCATGCATCTTTTCTATGATAAAGTGATGACTTCCTTTTATGTTCTAAATGGGGAATATCCTGGAATTTAAAATTATTCAGTACATTTTAGGGGGTATATTATGGGTCAACTTAGGGAACCAGTTGGATCCTGGGGGGTGGGGGGTTAGTAATTACCGGCCTAAATGTTTGCTTACAAGTTTTCGGGTAATAATATGAGATGGGTGTGGGGTGGGTATAGGGGATATCTGGGTTTTAGATATTGGAAGTGTATCTTGGGGGGGGGGAAGGGGGTTTCTTTTTAAGGGGTTATGGATGTATAATGGCTTTTTGGTGTTGATAGGAGTAAATGTCATTTTGGTTTATTTTTCGTGGTCCCATTCTGTTAAAATTTTACAATGAGTTTGAAATTGTTTTCCTTAAATGTCAATGAGCTTAATCACCCAATTAAGAGGAAATAAACACTTACATTTTTAAAACAGCAGGAGGCGGACATATTTCATTCAGAAAACTCACTTATCTGCTATTGAAACATACAAGTTAGAATGGGAGTGGGTTAAGCATAGTTTTTTCGCTCCTGCTGTGGGAAAGCAGGCCGGGGGTGGCTATCCTAGTACATAGAAAATGCTCGGCTGCATTTAGTGCAATCTCAGCAGATCCTATGGGAAGATGGATTCAAGTGAAAATGAGCTCAGGAAAAGATATTCTGACACTTCTTAATATTTATGCCCCTAATTCAAATCAATCTGAATTTTTCAAAACTCTTCAGTAGTTTATTCTGCCACTAGCTACTGCTAATTTAATAGTAGCTGGAGACGTTAATGCTGTTATGGATCCATTGTTGGATAAACAACCCAGTAAGATACTAAAATCTTTGGGTTTGGATAATTTGGTACAGTCCTGTGGCTTGAAAGATATATGGCAGATTCTTCATTTTAATGCTCGGGAATTTTCTTTCTGCTCCCATGTGCATATATCGTTTAAGAATAGATTACATTTTTGTTTCAGATCAATTAACTTATCAGGTTACAAAAGCCAGCATACACCCGATCATTTTGTCAGATCATGCTGGAGTTTGGATTGAATTTCAATTTGCTGAAAAAGATTGTAGTAGATCTGTTTGGAGGTTCAATTATACATTGCTTGCAGATTCAAACTTTCTTGAGGAATTTCAAATAAAAATGGATGAATATTTTCGACTTAATGCCTCAGAGGAAATTTCTTTGTGGGATCATTTCGTATTCGGCATATATTAAGAAAAAGCTAAAATTGGAATTTTCTAATTTGGAACAAAATATTAAGAATTTAGAATCACAATTGGCATCAAAATGGGAACAAATTACTTTACAGGCTCTCTTGAAAGTTAAATATAAATACAATGAGATTTCCTCACAATTGGCTAAGAAAGATTTGTTTTCTCAACAGGCTCTGTATTATGGAAACTTGAATAAAACCAAAAAAAGAAAAGTAAAGATTGTGGCTATTAAAGATGAGAAGGGTGAAACTCATTCTCAAATTGGAAATATTTTAAAACAATTTTTGAATTATTATAAAACTTTATATTCTTCTGAGCCTTATTCAAATAAAGAACTTGAGGGTTTAGTTTTTAAAGTTAATCAAGGGGCCAAAAATTCCCTAGCATATACAAGGAGATCTAGAAGTGCCTATATCATTTAAAGAACTTCAGACAGCGTTAAAGTTCCTTAGAGTTGGATCCGCTCCAGGTGGTGAGGGATTCACTGTGTATAAATCATTTCAAATTAGCACAGTTACTTACCGTAACAGGTGTTATCCAGGGACAGCAGGCAGATATTCTTTACGCATGGGTGACGTCACCGATGGAGCCCACGGTACGGACCTTTTTACTAGAAAGTTCTAGTTGGCCGCACCGCGCGTGCGCGAGTGCCTTCCCGCCCGACGGAGGAGTGCGTGGTCCCCAGTTAGTATAAGCCAGCTAAGAAGCCAACCCGGGGAGGAGGGTGGGACGTAAGAATATCTGCCTGCTGTCCCTGGATAACACCTGTTACGGTAAGTAACTGTGCTTTATCCCAGGACAAGCAGGCAGCATATTCTTTACGCATGGGTGACCTCCAAGCTAACAAAGAGGGAGGAGGGATGGTTGGCCATTAGGAAAATAAATTCTGAAGTACAGATTGGCCGAAGTGCCCATCCCGTCTGGAGAAAGCATCCAGACAGTAGTGAGTAGTGAATGTGTGAACTGAGGACCAGGTGGCCGCCTTGCAGATTTCCTCAATGGGTGTGGAACGGAGGAAAGCAACAGAAGCGGCCATAGCTCTTACCCTGTGGGCCGTGACAGCACCGTCTAGTGACAGACCGGCCCGAGCGTAACAGAACGCGATGCAAGCTGCAAGCCAGTTGGATAGCGTCCGTTTAGAGACCGGTCGACCCAAACGATTCGGGTCGAAGGTCAGGAAGAGCTGAGGGGACAAGCGGTGAGCCCTTGTACGATCGAGATAGTAAGCCAGGGCACGCTTGCAGTCAAGACTGTGCAATGCCTGTTCTCCGGGATGTGAATGAGGTTTCGGGAAGAACACAGGCAAAACAATGGACTGGTTGAGGTGAAAAGCTGAGACCACCTTTGGAAGGAACTTTGGATGGGTGCGCAGAACCACCTTGTCATGGTGAAAAATAGTGAACGGTGGATCGGCAACCAGTGCATGAAGCTCACTAACCCTCCTGGCAGAGGTGATGGCAATGAGGAAAAGAACCTTCCATGTCAGAAATTTGAGCGAAGTTGTGGCAAGTGGCTCAAAGGGAGGTTTCATGAGGGCAGACAAAACCACATTCAGGTCCCAGACGACCGGAGGAGGCTTCAGAGGTGGTTTGATGTTGAAGAGGCCCCTCATGAATCGGGAAACCAGAGGGTGAGCCGTGAGAGGTTTTCCTAGGACAGGCTCATGAAATGCCGTGATGGCACTGAGATGGACTCTGATTGAGGTAGACTTGAGGCCTGCGTTGGACAGGGAGAGTAAGTAGTCCAGAACAGTTTCCACCGCTAAGGAGGTGGGATTGTGATGATGACGGAGGCACCAAGAGGAGAACCTGGTCCACTTCTGATGGTAACATTGGAGGGTGGCCGGTTTCCTGGAGGCGTCCAAAATGAGACGGACAGGCTGAGACAGATTTCCTGAAGAGGTCAGCCCGAGAGAAACCAAGCTGTCAGGTGGAGGGAAGACAGATTGGGATGTAGTAGAGACTGATGTTGCTGTGTAAGTAGAGTAGGAAACACAGGTAGAGGAATGGGCTCCCTGGAGCTGAGTTGAAGTAGAAGGGAGAACCAGTGTTGACGAGGCCACCGGGAAGCTATGAGGATCATGGTGGCTCCGTCCCTGCGGAGTTTGGATAAAGTCCGCAACATCAGAGGTAGAGGAGGAAAGGCATAGAGGAACCGATCCGTCCAGTCGAGAAGGAATGCATCCGGGGCCAGACGATGAGGAGAGAAGAGTCTGGAGCAGAACTGGGGCAGCTGATGGTTGTGAGGAGCTGCGAATAGGTCCATCTGCGGAGTGCCCCAGCGAGCAAAGATGGAGTGGAGCGTGGGAGGATCCAAAGTCCACTCGTGAGGTTGAAGGATGCGGCTGAGATTGTCGGCCAGGGAGTTCTGTTCGCCCTGGATGTAGACAGCCTTGAGGAAGAGACTGCGGGCCGTGGCCCAGGTCCAAATGCGAAGAGCCTCTTGACAAAGGAGGCGAGATCCGGTGCCGCCCTGTTTGTTGATGTAGTACATGGCAACTTGGTTGTCCGTGCACAGAAGCAGAACCTGAGGGCAAAGAAGGTGCTGGAAGGCCTTGAGAGCATAGAACATGGCTCGTAGTTCCAGGAAATTGATGTGATGGAGACGCTCCTGCGGGGTCCAAAGACCTTGGGTGCGTAGGTCTCCCAGGTGAGCTCCCCATGCATAAGGGGAGGCATCCGTGGTGATGATCATGGAATGCGGGGGCAGATGAAAAAGAAGGCCCCTGGAAAGATTTGAGGAGTTCAACCACCATTGTAGAGATCGCTGAAGAGACGATGTCACAGAGATGGGATGAGAAAGAAGATTCGAGGTCTGTGACCACTGGTTGGCCAGAGTCCATTGAGGTGTTCTGAGGTGGAGTCGTGCCAGGGGAAGCACATGCACCGTCGAGGCCATGTGGCCCAGGAGGACCATCATTTGTCTGGCAGAAATGGAGTGATGAAGGAGCACCTGACGACACAGGCGGAGCAGAGTTCGCTGACGATCGGAGGGGAGAAACGCCCTCATTAGTGTGGTGTCGAGAACCGCTCCGATGAACTGAAGTCGCTGTGTGGGAAGCAGATGCGACTTGGGGTAGTTGATCTCGAACCCCAGAAGATGGAGGAGAGAGATGGTATGATGAGTGGCTTGTAGCACAAGTGGAGACGTAGGTGCTTTCACTAACCAATCGTCCAAGTAGGGAAACACCTGGAGGTTGTGAGACCTGAGGAAGGCCGCCGCCACAATGAGGCATTTGGTGAACACTCTGGGAGATGATGCCAGGCCAAAAGGGAGCACTTTGTACTGATAATGGCGATGGTGCACCTGGAATCGTAGGTAGCGACGTGAGGATGGATTGATTGGGATGTGAGTGTAGGCCTCCTTGAGGTCCAGGGAACATAGCCAGTCGTTCCGAGAGAGATGAGGGTACAGCGTGGCAAGGGAGAGCATTCTGAACTTCTCCTTGACGAGACACTTGTTGAGGTCCCGGAGGTCGAGAATGGGACGTAGGTCTCCTGTCTTTTTTGGAACTAGAAAGTAACGGGAGTAGAATCCCCGGCCTCTTTGTTCCGGAGGTACTTCTTCGATGGCATTGAGAAGAAGGAGGGATTGGACCTCTCTCAGAAGGAGGGGGGTTTGAGTTGAAAGAGAAGCAGACTCTACGGGAGGATTGTCTGGTGGAAGAGTCTGGAAGTTGAGAGAGTAGCCGTGGCGGATGATGTTGAGGACCCACTGGTCCGATGTGATGACCTCCCAACGGCTGATGAAGATGTGGAGCCTGCCTCCGATTGGCTGAGGAAGAGGCAATGAGGGTGGAAGACTGGCTAAGCCCTGGAGAGAGGAGTCAAAAGGGCTGAGATGGTTTGGCAGGAGGAAGAGCCTTGGCCGGTTGATTAGACTGGGCACGAGCCTGGGCGTGCTGGTGTTGGCGGGCCCGCCTAGGTTGCTGTGGAGGTGGATTGAGCGGCCTAGCGGAGAACCTGCGTTGATATGAGGACTGTGGCCTGTAAGGACGAGCAGGTGGAGCCTTTTTCTTAGGTTTTATGAGAGTGTCCCATCTGGTCTCATGGGCAGAGAGTTTTTGCGTGGTGGTATCCAGGGACTCTCCGAATAATTCATCACCAAGACATGGGGCGTTGGCTAATCGGTCTTGATGGTTGACGTCCAGATCAGAGACCCTGAGCCAGGCCAGGCGGCGCATGGCCACGGCGATGGCAGATGCACGGGAGGTGAGCTCAAAAGAGTCATAGATAGAGCGCCCATAAATTTTCTTAGTTGAAGCAGGCTGGAGACGTGCTGTTGGAAAAGTGGAACCTTATGCTCTGGCATGTACTTTTGCATGGCGGAGAGTTGCATTACCAGATGTTTGAGGTAGAATGAAAAATGGAACGAGTAGTTGTTTGCCCTGTTGGCAAGCATGGCATTCTGATAGAGCCGCTTGCCAAACTTGTCCATAGTTTTGCCCTCTCTGCCAGGAGGGGTGGAGGCATAGACACTGGAGCCCTGAGTCTTTTTTAAAGTGGACTCCACCAGGAGAGACTCATGAGGGAGTTGGGGTTTATCAAATCCTGGGATTGGTATAACCCTATAGAGGCTGTCCAATTTACGGGGGGCCCCAGGAACAGTCAGCGGGTTCTCCCAATTTTTATAAAAAGTTTCCCGTAAGATATCATGCACGGGCAACTTTAGGAACTCTTTGGGAGGTTGATCGAAATCTAATGCCTCCAGGAAAGCTTGTGACTTCTTAGAGTCAGATTCCAGTGGCAAAGACAAAGCACCCGACAACTCCCTGAGGAATTTTGAAAAGGAAGATTGTTCAGGTTTAGATGCGGTATCGGGTGCCGAAGGCTCTTCATCCGACGACGATGCATCCTCCTCGGTACCGGTAGGGGATTGTTCCCATAGGTCCGGGTCTCTGACATCGGTATGTGCGTGTCGAGAGACTGGAGTGGAAGGCTCGGCATGGTGAGTTTTAGACAAAGACTTGCCCGAGCGTACCGAGACGTTACCGGGTGATGCAGACCTGTGTCTGTCTCGGTCCCGGGAAGTACGGTGCCGGTCAGAGTCGTGGGGAGACCGGTGCCCTGCCCGGTCCCGAGGAGGATCGGTCGTCGTCAAGGCCATAGCCTCGGCATGGGAATGGAGATGTGGTGCCGAGAGAATGGGCATGGAGGAGTCCATAGGTACCGAGGGAGTGGATACCGGTTGGACGGTATGGGGCTCGGGCCGGTCTGGTACCGAGAGCAGCGGTGCCAAGATAGAGGGTAAGAGCTGCTTAAGTTGCTTGTGGAGTTGTTCCTGCAACTTGTCCTGGAGGATGGCCGCAATGCGGTCATCCAGGGGAGGCACCGGAACCACTTTTTTCTTCTTTGGTTCCATGGGTGCCGCTCTACACTCCGGCGATGAGGGGGCCGATGACGAGGCACTCACCGAAATCGGAGTGGAGCGTTTTTTGGCTCGGCGTGGAGCCGAAAGGACTGGCGTCGTCCCCGAGGTGGGAGGGCGCTCAAGGGTGGAAGGCTTCTTAGCCGGGGGCGCCGATGTCGACTCAGGTGGTGTCGAAGTGGTCGGTGTCGATTTCGACGGTGCCGCAGATGAAGAGGTCGAATCCATAGTCGGGCCGGTGCCGAAAAGTAGATTTTGTTGGATTTGACGATTCTTCAAAGTGCGTTTTTTAAGAGTGGCACAGCGGGTGCAGGAATCCGCCCGATGATCCGGTCCCAAGCACTGTAAGCACCAGTTGTGTGGGTCAGTGAGGGAGATCGGGCGTGCACACCGCTGGCACTTCTTAAAACCGGGCTGCGGGGGCATGAATGGGAACACGGCCTCCGCAAAATCAAACCCCGAGGCCTGGATCGTGACAACAGGCCCCGCCGGGGCAGGAACGAAAAATAAAGCAAAAAGAAAGGAATTTTTTTTTTTTTTTTTTTTTTTTAATTAGAAAGAAAAAAGCACCCGAAGGTGAAAAAATCGAAAAAAGAACGCGAGCGGGAAGGCAAAAGGAGTATTTCAACGACGTTGAAAAACACACGTCTTCTTCGCTCCGCGGAAACGAAGAAACTGGGGACCACGCACTCCTCCGTCGGGCGGGAAGGCACTCGCGCACGCGCGGTGCGGCCAACTAGAACTTTCTAGTAAAAAGGTCCGTACCGTGGGCTCCGTCGGTGACGTCACCCATGCGTAAAGAATATGCTGCCTGCTTGTCCTGGGATAAACATTATTACCTCATCTTTTAAATTTATATAAGGCGCAACTAACTAAAGGATGCGTTTCAGGTACTATGGCAGAATCTTTAACTATTGTTTTACCGAAGCTGAATAAAGATGTTGGTTTCAAATTACAGGCCTATTTCTTTGATTAATGTAGATGGAAAACTTTTGCCTAAATTATTGGCTTTATGCTTGGCAAGGCTCTCCCTTATATGCTCAGTATGCACCAAACAGGTTTCATTGCTCAAAGACATTCATCAAACAATACCAGATTGGCTTTTCATATGTTGAATTTAACAAAAGCCATGGAAGATCCAGCCTTCTCTGTATCCTTGGATCCTTTGATCGTGTAGAATGGGCCTTCATGTATCAAGCAATGGATTGATTTGGTATAGGATCTGGATTTATTCAAATGATTCAATCCTTGTATAGTTCCCCTTCTGCCAGATTATATATTAATAATACTTTTTCAGAACGTTTTCGTCTGGAGAGGGGAGTCAGACAAGGGTGTCCATTATCCCCTTTGCTTTTTGACATTGTTCTGGAACCCTTGTTATTGGCTATTCAACAGGCAAAGGAGATACAGGGTATTCCTTATGCAGGTCGGGAATTATGCTTATGCAGATGATATTTTGCTTCATTTGAGGAATCCTGAATCTACCATCCCGCATTTACTAGATTTGATTCACCGATTTGGAAAATTTTCTGGATATAAAATAAATTGGAGTAAATCGGAGGTTCTTTCGCTAAATATACACAGTCCAAAAGGATTATTTGACTCATTCCATTTTCTTTGGAAGGAAGATGGTATAAAATATTTAGGTATTTGGATTCAAAAAAGGTTGAAAGACACGATGAGAGTAAATGAAAAATCCTTATTGCTAGAGGTCTCAGAAATGTGTGAGCAATGGAACCCATTACATCTGTCTTGGTGGAGGAGAGTCCAAATGGTAGCCTGTGGTTTGCTACCAAATGGGTATGTTGCCAGTTTATTTTCAGGGGTCCTTTTATAAGAAATTGAATAATATTCTCACCAAATTTATTTGGCTAGGTAAAACTGTTCGTATTGCTTTAGTATCTTTACAAAAACCAATTGCGGTGGGTGGGGTAAATTTCCCAAACTTTTATAGGTACCATCAGGCCTATATACTGTGTCATGGTAGACATTGGATCCTTCCTGAGCTCACAGAACATCTTCCGGATTGGTTAATATTAGAATAGCAATTCCTGTCCCCATTGTGATTGTGTCATATTTTAAGTATCAAGTTACCTAGGATTTATAAGGACAATAGAATTTTATTCTCCACATGACAACCATTAAAATTTATTAATAACCAAATACCTATTCCAATTCATTAATCAACGTGTCAGTCCTTATGGTTGAACTCCAAGATTCAAATTGGTGAGTCTAAGATCTTCTGGAAGCACTGGCTGCAGGCGGGCATATGCACACTGGATGATGTGTTATCAGATGGAAAAATGCTTGATTTTTCACAACTGCAACAATCATTTGGTATTTCAAAGTCTCAAATTTATAAGTGGTTGCAGTTGAAGCAAGCCATTCAGAAGGGGTTCCCTGATTGGTGAAATCTAAAAAAAATCAATATAGCTTGCCGGTCCTATGCTTCCAGACAGATTTCCTAGGGCTTCAGGCCGCCCAGTGGTATAAATTAATATCTGGTTATATGAATAAGAAACCAAAAACAAGTTTGAGAGATATTTGGAGCATTGAGATTAAGCAGCAGATTTCTGCTACTCAATGGCCACGGATTTGGTCTTGGAGGATGAGATCTGCTCTTTATTTGTCCCTTGATACTTAACTTCTGGAGATCTATAAGGAGACATATTACTCTGATTCTGGAGACTGCGATACCACTATCGTATGATGTGGTAATCTGTGGGATGTTGTTATCTCCTACACCTCTAGTAGACAGAAATAAAAATAGATTACTGGATATTATGACTGGGGTAGCCATCCAAATGATTACAAAAAACTGGAAAAACTGTGACCAATTAAATTTTACTTTTTGGTGGCATTAGTTATGTTTAGATACGAAAAAATGATTTTTGAGCAAGGGGGTAACAAATAGTTTAAACGGGTATGGGGTCCATTGATTAATTTTATTGATTCTAATTGAATGGTGTTTCCCTGTACTTCTGGTTATAATTTACACTTCCAGGGAGGGGGGGTGGGGGGGTGGGAAAGAGATAGTATATTGGGATTGTTGTCTGAAAAATATGGAAGTAATATTGTATGGTTTTCTTGATTACATTGAAATAGGGAGGGGGTGAAAATAATTTTCATGTATTTGATTGTAAGATGTAAGTGCTGTTTTTCAAATATTCTGTTATGTATTCCTATATGCACTGTTTTAAGTTTGAAAATGAATAAAGATTTCTAAAAAAAAAAACAAACCAAAGCATACTGTACACAGAGAAAATGTTAATTTTCATTTATATTCCGGGGGGGTTTTCAAAGAGGTCAAGGCAGATGACTCTCTATGCAATGTCACCTCAGGAACAACTATACAAAAATAGATAAATATACCCCCTCCCTTTTTACTAAACCACGATAGCAGTTTTTAGCGCAGGGAGCTGCGCTGAATGCCCCACGCTGCTCTCGACGCTCATAGGCTCCCTGCGCTAAAAAACGCTATTGCTGTTTAGTAAAAGGGGGCCATTGTGCAAAATATAGACAGCAGATATAAATTCTCAAAAACGGACACATTTTGATCACTAAATTGAAAATAAAATCATTTTTTCTACCTTTGTTGTCTGGTGATTTCACTGGTCTCCGGTTGCACTTTCTTCTTCTGACTGTGCATCCAATATTTCTTCTCTTATTTCACCCTCCTGTATGCTTCCTCTCCTCCAGACCTCATTCCCTCCCCCAACTTTTTCTTCCTCTCTCCCTGCTGCCTCCCCTTTCTTTCTATCTGTCTTTCGGTCTCCCTGACCCCCTTTCTTTCCATTTCCCTTCTTTCTTTCTGTCTGTCTCTCCCTGCCTGGCCCCCTTTCTTTCTCCTTGCCCTCCCCCAAGCCATTGCCGCTGTCACCATCGGGGAACAGGCCTCCGAGCCACCGCTGCCCCAAGCTCTCCCTGCTTTCCAATGCAGAAGCGTTGGGCCCATCAGCATTCCTCTCCCCAACATCAATTCTGACGTTGGAGAGGAAGTTCCGGGCCAGCCAGGCAGCAATTGGCTGGCCCGAAACTTTCTCTCCAACATCAGAATTGACGTCGGGGAGAGTAAGGCTGAACGGCCCGGAGCTTCTGCATCCTGTTTACAGCATCGGGATGCAGGTAGAACGCAAGGCAACACGAGTCTATCATGGAGCCCGGGATGGGCTCTGCAATCAACTCACATTGCCTTCACGATCTACTGGTTGAGCACGATCGACCTTTTGGGCACCCCTGGCCTACAATATGGATGGTGGTACGTACACATGCTAATTCTTTTTAATAGCCACATGCTAATGGCAACATTAGCGAATGGCTATGAAATTTTCACCACTGTGGTAAAAAAATAGCTTTAGCATACAGGAAAAACCTACTTAAGAGTGCGCCAAGGCACTTTTTACTGCAGTAAAAAAGAGCCCCCTAGTAAACTGGGGAAAGGAATCGGAGATAGATTCTCAAAACTCGCTAGTAAAATCTGGCAAGTCGATTTAGTGCCCGTAGTGCAGGAGTGCCCACACTTTTTTGGCTTGCGAGCTACTTTTAAAATGACCAAGTCAAAATGATCTACCAACAATAAAATTTTTTAAAAAACAAAAAACACTGTACGCAGAAAAAATGTTAATCATCATTTAAATTCAGGGGGGGGGGGTTTTCAGAGGTCAAGGCAGATGACTTTAAAATTTACAATGTCATCTCAGTAACAACTATGCAAAAAAAAATATATATATATACCCCCCTCCCCTTTTACTAAATCGCGATAGCGGTTTAGTAAAAGGGGGCCATATTGCAAAATATAGACAGCAGATATAAATTCTCAAAACGGACACATTTTGATCACTAAATTGAAAATAAAATCATTTTGCCTACTTTTTTGTCTGGTGATTTCATGAGTCTCTGGTTGCACTTCCTTCTTCTGTAAAGCCAATATTTATTTCTTTCTGCCTTTCTTTCTCTCTCTCCCCCTGTTCCCCCCCAAGCCATCGTGCCTATTTCTCCACTTCCGCGATTCTTTCCCTTCCCCCACCCCCAAGCCACCATGCAGGGGTTTCGTCAGCCGTAAGCCGGAAGTCATTATGCCATTGTATAGATCTATGGTGAGGCCCCACCTGGAATACTGTGTGCAATTCTGGAGGCCGCATTATCGCAAGGATGTGCCGAGACTGGAGTCGGTGCAGAGAATGGCCACCCGGATGGTCTCGGGACTCAAAAATCTCCCGTATGAGGAACGGCTGGATAAGTTGCAGCTGTACTCACTCGAGGAACGCAGAGAGAGGGGTGACATGATCGAGACATTCAAGTATCTCACGGGCCGCATCGAGGTGGAAGAAGACATCTTCTTTTTCAAGGGACCTGCGGCAACAAGAGGGCATCCGTGGAAAATCAGGGGCGGGAAACTACGAGGTGACACCAGGAAATTCTTTTTCACTGAAAGGGTGGTTGATCGCTGGAATGGTCTTCCACTGCAGGTGATTGAGGCCAGCAGCGTGCCTGACTTTAAGGCCAAATGGGATCGACACGTGGGATCTATTCACAAGGCAAAGGTAGGGGAGGGTCATTAGGGTGGGCAGACTAGATGGGCCGTGGCCCTTATCTGCCGTCTATTTCTATGTTTCTATGCCAATTTCTCCCTGCTGCTTCCCCGAGCCAGGCTTGGCACGTACAAGCGCCGGGCCCACAAGACTTCACCTCCAATGTCAATTCTAATGTCAGGGAGGAAGTTCCAGGCCAGCCAGGCAGCGATTGGCTGGCCCAGAACTTCCTCTCCGACGTCAGAATTGACGTCGGAGGTGAAATCTTGCGAGTTCGGCGCTTGTACGCGCCAGGCCTGGCTTGGGGAAGCAGCAGGGAGAAAAAGATCACAAAGGCAACGCTATCGTCTCGCGTTGCCTTTGCGATCTACTGGTCAATCGCGATGGACCATTTGGACACCCCTGCCGTAGTGGAAGCGACTTTTATTTTACGGGCGATTGTCAGCATAATAGCATGCAAATTATATGCACACTATTTGTGCAGAGAATTGCCGGTAAAGAGCAGAAGGAACTGTGCAGCGCTTGCTCAGAAGAGCAATCCATAAGCACAGCTCCTCCCTTCTGTCAGCTGCTTTCTCTACTCGATCAACTGAGCCGCAGGTCTCCTCAAGTCCTGCCGGCTCAGCTGATTAACTGATAGGGAGAATAGCAGAAAGAAGAGTTCCCCCTCCTGCTGCCAGGATCCCCCACCCCCCCCAACAACCTGTACAAGATCAGCAGGAAGATTGCCCACTCCCTCATATGGGAGGGGCCTCAGGCACATGGGCCAATCAGAGCTTTAGGCCCCTCCCCAGTGCATCCCAGGATGCACCAGGAAGGGGATGGCCATTTTGAAGAGGTAGGCCTGTCAGCCAGAGTGAGGGGGTTGTCAGGAATAACATTTCTCCTGTTGAGGGGTGTTGGTGGGGGTTGCCGGGGATAACAGGCAGCAGGAGAGAATGGGCATCCCTCCTGCCGAGGGGTGTCAGAGAGGGTGTGTGTATCCCTCCTACCAAGGGTTGATGTCGGAGGTGTCAGGGATCAATTCAGCGCTTAGGAACTGACTGGAAAGCAAGGTTACAACAGCTCAGCCCCTCTCAGAAAATTTTGGCAACAAAATGTGGCACAATGAAATTAGGGAATCACCCTGCGATGATAGCGAATGGACCGGAGTGCTCCTTTAAAAATATTGATGAGCCCATTTTACTACCATTTTAATATTAATGACCTCATTGCACTATATTTGCATGGCAGAGCTAGAGACTGCTAGGATGCTCAGAAAAGGCTGTTCTGATAACTGGCTGGTAAAATACTGGCACGCTAAACCAGCTGGAACTGGCACGGTAAGTTTTGAGAATCCTCCTCTCAGCAGGCATCTGGGCTTCTGCTGACCTGAACTGACAGGAACTAACTACACATACTGTCTATAGCTAACAAGTGGGATCAAAATAGGAATGGTAAAGTGAAACTTGGCACTTCTGGCCCCATGGCATGAGTCAGGGTACTTTCCCCAATCCTTTTTCCTTGAAGAGAAACAGAGTACAGTAAATAGTTTCAGTCTCTTGGGAACATCCGCTTCATGAAAGTTTCTTTGTAATGTGTCACTATGCACAATGTATGGCATAATAAATATTTTATCAAATTCAGCTACAAATTTTAAAAAAAAAACCCCAATAACATCCCTAACACAAAAAAAAAACCAACTTCCATGTGCCAGCTTAATGATACATCAGGTTCAACCAGCTATCACAGCATACTCCATTGGAGCGATAACTGAATCATATACTCCCCCCCCCCCCCCAGGACAGGACACGCCTGGCAACTATAGTGCTCATTTTCAAAGCAGATAAACATTTTTAAATGCCTTTAAAAAATTCATATGCTGAAAAATATCCAAATTCTGATTTTTGAAAGTTAGGATTTGGACTAGAGAATAACACGGGGACAAATTTTTCCCCATCCCCACAGGAACTCAATTTCTCCGTCCCTGCGAGTTTTGTCTCTGTCCCATTCCTGTAAGCTCAGGCTTGAAGAATGGGCATCTTCAGGATGCTATGGATGCAGGATGCTATGGATGCTATGGAGCAAGACCTGCGTACTTTAGAAAATTGGTCCTTGATCTGGCAGCTGGGCTTCAACGCCAAGAAATGTAAGGTCATGCATCTCGGTAACGGAAATCCTTGCAGAACTTACACCCTGAATGGAGAAACTTTAGCCAGGACTACGGCAGAACGAGACTTAGGAGTAATCATCAGTGCTGACATGAAAGCAGCCACTCAAGTGGAGAAGGCTTCATCTAAAGCACGGCAAATGATAGGTTGTATCAAGAGAAGCTTCGTCAACAGGAAACCTGAAGTCATGATGCCATTGTACAGAGCCATGGTGAGACCGCATCTGGAATACTGTGTGCAATTCTGGAGGCCACATTACCGTAAGGATGTGCTCAGAGTTGAATCGGTTCAGCGGATGGCCACCAGGATGGTCTCGGGGCTAAAGGGTATCCCGTATGAGGAAAGACTGAGCAAATTGCAGCTCTACACTCTCGAGGAGTGTAGGGAGAGGGGAGACATGATTGAGACATTTAAGTACATCACGGGACGGGTCGAGGTGGAAGATGATATCTTTCTTCTCAAGGGACCCTCGACCACAAGAGGACACCCGCTCAAGCTCAGGGGAGGGAAGTTTCGTGGAGACGCCAGGAAGTACTTCTTCACGGAGAGAGTGATTGAGCACTGGAACAAGCTTCCAGTGCAGGTGGTCGAGGCACGCAGCATCCCAGACTTCAAGAACAAATGGGATACCTATGTGGGATCCCTGCGAGGTCATGCCAAGGGATAGGGTCACTAGGACTGAATGAGCGGGTCAGTAGAGTGACAGTATAATCACAATTATACTTTAAGGGGTCAGTAGACTTAAGAGGGTGGGTAAATAGTGTGGGCAGACTTGATGGGCTATGGCCCTTATCTGCCGTCATCTTTCTATGTTTCTATGTAACATGGCAGATGAGGTTCAGCGTGGATAAGTGTAAAGTGATGCATGTAGGTAACAAAAATCTCATGCATGAATACAGGATGTCCAGGGCAGTACTTGGAGAGACCCCCCCAGGAAAGAGACTTAGGAGTTATGATCGACAAGTTGATGAAGCTGTCCACGAAATGTGCAGCGGCGGCAAAAAGGATGAACAGAATGCTAGGAAAGATAAAGAAGGAGATCACGAACAGATTGGAGAAGGTTATCATGCCGCTGTACCGGGCCATGGTGCGCTTTCACCTGGAGTACTACGTCCAGCACTGGTCGCCGTACACGAAGGACATGATGCTACTTGAAAGGGTCCAGAGAAGGGTGACTAAGATGGTTAAAGGCTGGAGGAGTTGCCGTATAGTGAAAGATTAGAGAAACTGGGCCTTTTCTCCCTCGAACAGAGGAGATTGAGAGAGGACATGATCAAAACATTCAAGGTACTGAAGGGAATAGACTTAGTAGATAAGGACAGGTTTTTCACCCTCTCCAAGGTAGGGAGAACGAGAGGGCACTCTCTAAAATTGAAAGGGGAAAGATTCCGTACAAATGTAAGAAAGTTCTTCTTCACTCAGAGAGTGGTAGAAAACTGGAACGCTCTTCCAGAGTCTGTCGTAGGGGAAAACACCCTCCAGGGATTCAAGACAAAGTTAGACAAGTTCCTGCTGAAACAGAACGTACGCAGGTGGGCTATTTTCAGTTAGGGCGCTGGTCTTTGACCAAGGGCTGCCGTGTGAGCGGACTACTGGGTACGATGGACCACCGGTCTGACCCAGCAGTGGCAATTCTTATGTTCTTATGTTCTTAGTCTGCCTTAACTGCACGAGCCTCGAATACGTATGATTTTTAAGTGTTGTGCATGTGCAGATGAGGGCAGAGCTTGCAGGTTTGGGGCAGGGACGGGAAAATTAGTTCCCGTGGGGATGGAGAAAAATATGTCCCCAAGTCATTCTCTGATTTGGACCTTTCACATTACAGTTTATCTAAATAGCAAGGGGGCGTGTTTAGGCATATTTTGAGTGGGACTAAGGAGAACCCAAAAAGTAGGACATCTAACAGTGGTTTTTGAATGGAAAGGAACATCCATGTCTAAAAAGAAAGATGTTTTTACCTAGACATTCAGAGAGGTCGACCAAATTTCAGTTTTGGTTACGGCGCCAAAACTGGCCTAAAATCCTTTTTCTGCCTGGTTTCAGTTTTGGTCAAAAGGCTATATGCAACAATTTCAGTTTTGGCCAAAAAAGACCATGTGTTTTCAATGGAAAAAAAAAATTTTCTGCTTTGCCCTGTTTGTCTCCCTCCCAAACAGTAGTTTATCCTTTACATAGCAACATATTAGATAATGGTAGATAAAGACCTGCACAGTCCATCCAGTCTGCCCAATAAGATAAACTCATAGCATAAAGGTACGATGTGATACTATACTGTATATCCATCTCTGTCTAACATGGTGGTCTAGAGGTGTAATCAGGGCAGGAGTGATCCTCAATCACTCCTGCTTCTGCCGTCTGCTCTCAAAATGGCTGCCATGATCTTTAGTGGCAATCTGATGAGACTGCTGCAAGAGGTCATGGCAACCATTTTGATGATGATGGATAGTTATAGCCCGCCAAAATGGGTTCCAGGTGGGTTTACATATTAAGAAACTGATCAAAAGAGAGCTCACATGGGGATCTCTCTTGCCCTGACTATACCACAAGGGATTGTATAAGGGGGGGAGAGTGTGTGTGAGAGAGTGAGTGAGAGAGAGAGAGAAAGTAATGCAGTTATGATCTTGCATAATAGTTTATATGGTAAATACAGTGCTCCAAATAGTTAATTTTATACAAAAAAATTAAGGCTTTTTTTTATAACTCTCCTCCACAAGGCCAGAAGAGACAGGCCACATGAAACACTACAGCGCAGATATTCAGTACCTAGAGAGCAAGTCGCAGGAAATAGAGAGCATATCAAGAGCAATTCAAACTTAGGGTGTCTTCTCTCAATGTACAGTCACTAAGACTTGTCTTATTTGTATTAGTTTGTTTTGGGGAACTATATTTACTATACAAGTTATAAACCTAAACCTAATTGGGGCTCCTTTTACTACTGATTAGCGACACATTGGTAGCACCACTTTCTAAAAGATGCTCTTAGATCTTTCCATTTATTTAACCGATCTCCAGGACTCTCTCTAAATGGCATACTTAAGCTATTATTGAAAAAAAGTGTGCGCTAAATCTAAATAAAGTATATTTAAATTAAATTTTTTTTAACCCACACACAACCTCCAGATTTCAGTAGAAGTTAGCCACATGCCAGTTCAACTCAGAAGCAAGACTAAGACTAATGCGCAAAGAATAACTTTCAAACCACAACAAAGTGATCTGAACCTTCAGTTATAATAATTTAGAAAAATTCTCTCTTTCCTGGAGAATCCAGGCATCAATAAGAATCTTCAGATAGGAACTTCCTGTATTCTAAGGTTCTGAAACTGGATGGGAGCCATTACAGATTACTCAAACCAACTGTAGAACACTGATGTACAAATCTAGTTGGCTGGGACAGACAGCATAGTTATTAATGAACAATTCAATCCTACAAACAATGGGAACAGTTTGCTATTTGGTCTTGGCTCAATACTGAAATGTCGAGCGAGCACTGCGGTGACCAATGCCATAATATTGGGCAATGAATAAGGGTTGAAAGGACACATTTGAAAGGATAAGTCTTCTGTCTCTGTCTGTGCTGGAGGTGCTCAAACACAGACAGTGTGTGTGTGTGTGTTTGTAATACTTGTAAAGCATTTTGATGGTGTAAGGCAGGGATGTCAAATGTCGGTCCTCGAGGGCCGCAATCCATTCGGGTTTTCAGGATTTCCCCCAATGACTATGCATGAGATCTATTAGCATACAATGAAAGCAGTGTATGCAAATAGCTCTTATGCATATTCATTGGGGAAATCCTGAAAACCTGACTGGATTGCGGCCCTCGAGGACAGAAAGGAGCAATTACCATATTTTTCGCTCCATAAGATGCACTTTTTCCACCTCCAAAAAGGGGATGGAAATGTAAGTGTGTCTTATGAAGCGAAAATATAAATTAAGCCCACTGCCGCTGCTGCATCTTTTAAACCCCCCCTGCCGCCGCGGCTTATTTTTAAACCCCCCTGCCACCGCTGCATCTTTTAAACCCCCCACTGCCACCACCGCATATTTTTAACCTCCCCCCCACTGCCACATCTTTTAAACACCCCGCCACTATTTTTTTTTAAACCCCGCCACTGCTGCATCTTTAAAACCCACCCACCCGCTCGCTGCCATCATACCTGGTGGTCCAGTGTATTTCCTTGCCAGTGACGCACAGGCCAGAAGAACAGGGATCAGGAGCAAGCCCTCCATGCTCCCGCCTGGGCCCGCGCCGATCTCCGAATGGCTGCAGTCAGCTCTCGCAGGACTCGTGAGAACTGACTGCAGCCATTCGGAGATTGGCGCAGCCACAGACAGGAGCACGGAGGGCTTGCTCCTGATCTCTGCGCTTCCCCTCATAAATTGTACAAGTAAAGGCAAACAGTGATTCCCTGGATAAAAATTAGTATTACAGACAGCGGCTACACAAGTAATAATGTTTTCTGGTGAACTCTAACTCAAGACCCAAAGGAAGCAACACTTTTACAGCTATATTGCCTTCACTGTGAGTGGCAGGATGTTACCTCAAGGTTAGAACAAAGGAGTCCTTTTCTAAGGTGCACTAATGGATTTAGCGTGTTCTAATGATTATTGCACATTAAATAGTATGCTGCCCATTGTATTCCTATGGGCTGCATGGCAGTTAGGGTGCAATAAACCCATTTGTTATGGAGAGTTAAGTTTAAAATTTTAGTGTTGGTATTTAAAGCCCTCCGGGACATGTTGCCAAAAATCTTGGGTTCTTTGATTAGATCGTATGTTCCCTCCCATTCTTTGTGATCCATGTCTCAACATCTATTGGAAGTTCCATCTTTTCGGATTATTACGAATGCTACAATTCGCTATATAGTATTTAGTGTCATGGTCCCGCAGTTGTGGAATGCGTTTCCAGATTCCTTTGTTTCTTTCTTTTCAAAAAGCCTTGAAGGCTCATCTTTTCCAGGAAGCTTTTGGTAATTCATGAAGGGAGAAAAGTGTATTTGTAGTATTTTATAACAATTTGAATTGTAATTTTAATGCTATTTTATAATCTGCACAGATATTTGTGATATGTGGAATATAAATGTTTTTAAAATAAATTAGCATGCCTGAGTACAAAGGACCCCAAAGTAACTGCTATTTTTAAAAAGTTAAAAATTAAGGTTGTCTTTTACTAGGGGCTCCTTTTATCAAGCCGCGCTAGCAGTTTAATGCGCGTAATAGCGTGCGTTAAAACCGCTGGCCGCGCTAGCCACTTCCACCTCCTCTTGAGCAGGCAGTAGTTTGAGGTTAGCGCGTGATGAAAGGTCACGCGCGTTAAACCCCGCTAGCGCAGCTTGATAAAAAGGAGCCCCAAGGTGCGCTAGCCGATTTAGCGCACACTAAATACTAACACGTCCATTATATTCTATGGACGAGTCAGCATTTAGCACGCCTTAGTAAAAGAGCCCCTAAGTAAATAAAATGTTGAGCTTGGCAGTGAATACAATGTGTTACTGGGTTAATAATTAAAATTTTAGGTTATACTTCAGATTACGTACACTTTAAGAGGGGGGGTCAACTTTACTAACATTTCGCTAACCACTAAATTAGAGACTATCAGTCCCAAATGACCCAGGATTCCCACACCATAAAAACTCTGGCCCAAGACCAGAAAGGTTCATACACGGTGACACACCTATCCATTAGCACTCCTTCCACATGACCACCATCCACACAACCCCTTTCTAAACCCACTACCAACCAGAGGATAGACAAGAGGTTACAGGGTTAGTTTAACTTGTGTTTAGAGAGGGATGGAGGGGGAATTCCCTGGACTCAGGCTGCCCAGATCCCCAGGGTCCTTGCTATGTGATCCTCCCAAAAAGGAATCCAATCCCTAGAGGACCCAAACCTGGAGAACAGAGGACTCTGATGAAAGTTTAATGTTGCTTCAGTCCTTGAGATAAAAAAAAAAAAAAGAGCTTCAGTGCTAAGTTTTAATGCACTTTCCTTCACTGAAAGATTTTCCAGGGCCTTAGTGCATGAAATGCACTACAATTTGTTCCTCCCTTCCTTTCTGGCACATGTGTATGTGCTAAAACCTTTACTGCACAAAGTAACTTTAGCAGACAAAAACCTGTACTGAACTTTAGTGCAGCTTAATATCACTTCTTTAAAGAATATCCAAAATCATGCTATTTCCCCTCTTCACTTATAACAGGCTATAGTGAAACACAAGAAAAGTCAAGTCTACTCCTCCTTTGTTTATTTAAAAATCTTTTTATTGCAATCAAGGAAAAATACAACATCCAACCAAGAGAATAAATTCTGGAACAGGAACCCATGCCCATCCCCCCTCCACCCGTACAGGACCATTTTGCCCATCTGCCCCACTCCCCCCTCCTTTGTAAGAAATAGATTCCTAACACAGCCTTGTTGGTTTCAGCCATCTCCTGCACATTCTATAGAACAGTCACACCTACAGAGCTACCAAACTATTTACAAGAGTGATGTCATGGTAACAGGATAAAAAAAAAATATAACACACAGATTTGCCTCCACATTCCTCCTACTAGTATGTAAATGAGAAAAGCACTTGTATGAAAGATTAAAAATATATTCCCAACTGAGAAAATAAAACATTAGCCGTTAGCTCATGCACAGCAGTAAAGCTACCAGCACCATTATACATGTTTATTTATTGGGATTTATCAACCACCTTTTTCAGAAGGAGATTCACCCAAAGAAGTTTACAATACATTGAATGGTAATCAGGTACTCTAAGCAATTTCCCTATCTGTCCCAGCAGGCTCATAATCTAACTAAGGTAACTGGGGCAATGGAGTGACTTGCCCAGAATCAAACTCGCAACCTCAGGAAGCTCAGCTTTAACCACTAGGCCCCTCCTCTCCTTCATTTCATTTTATGAAATGGGACCCACTAAATCTAAAATACAGTAAGGCATCAGCACTTGTTAGCAAATCTGGCCTTAACTGTTTTGGGGGTGCACAGTCTAAGAACTACAAGAAAAGTTGGTTGCCTCATTCAACTGTGTAACAGCAGGTATTTGAACACATAAGACAATTCTATAAGCTGGTGCCAAGAGCTACACATTTATAATGTTGAAGGAGACCAATCATATAACAGCATATATAATAAATAAGAATTGCCAACACCAGTTTTTACTAAGGGGGAAAAAAAAAAAGACCTCAGACATCCCTCAAATGAGGTGGCTAATGTACTTACACCTCTTGATCAGGGTCAATTTAATCACAGGTCAAAAAAACCTTCAAAAAACCAAATAATAGCAACAGCAGGAGCATGTCAACAGGCACTTATCTTATGTCTTCCATGATCCCAATGGGGGCCCGTTTCACTGCCCGATTCATCAGGGAACCCGAAGAAAAAAAATCATTTAGGGCTCCTTTTACGAAGCCGCGGTAGCGGCTTTAACGCGCGTGACTAGCCGAAAAACTACCACCTGCTCAAGAGGAGGCGGTAGCAGCTAGCGAGGCCGGCAGTTTAGTGCACGCTATTACATGCATTAAACCGCTACCCCGCCTTCATAAAAGGAGCCCTTAATATAGTGCCCAAAAAATCATCACAACTGTGATTATTTTTTTCTTTTCTTTCGGTCCCCTGATGAATCAGACAATGAAACAGGTCCCCATTGGGATCATGGAAGACATAAGATAAAGTGCCTATTGACATGCTCCTCCTATTTGATGTTAATGCTTTTTGTTTGGGGGGGGGGAGGCTGACCTATAATTAAGTTGACCCCAATCAAAAGGTGTAAGTACATTACACACCTCAGTTGTAGGGTATCTGAGGTCCGCCCCCCCCCCCCCCCATTATAAATTGTGCTGGTCATCCTGTGGTCTCTTTCAACATTGTGAATCTGTAGATCAGGGTCTCCAAAGTCCCTCCTTGAGGGCCGAATCCAGTCAGGTTTTCAGGATTTCCCCAATGAATATGCATGAGATCTCTGTGCATGCACTGCTTTCAATGCATATTCATTGGGGAAATCCTGAAAACCCAACTGGATTCAGCCCTCAAGGAGGGATTTTGGAGACCCCTGCTGTAGATGTTCAATTAGCTGGAGAAAGTTTCCTGGTTTTGAAGATTTAAGTTGTCCTAGAGCAGGGGTAGGGAACTCTGGTCCTCGAGAGCCATATTCCAGTCGGGTTTTCAGGATTTCCCCAATGAATATGTATTGAAAGCAATGCATGCAAATAGATCTCATGCATATTCATTGGGGAAATCCTGAAAACCCAACTGGAATATGTCTCTCGAGGACCGGAGTTCCCTACCCTGTCCTAGAGCTACACACCACTTGTGCGTGTTTTCAAGCATAAGTGCACTATGCGCACTCTGGAGAGTAGCGTCTAAGTGTTATAGCACGTAACTCCAAGATAGGTGTAAAATATTGAAGGTGCATGGGCATATAGCCCCATTAACTTATAGAATACTATCAGTTACATGAGTCTCTTTGCACAGCTCTGCATGACCATTTACTCCCACCATTGACATGGCATAAGGGGTCATGTGTGAATTCTGGTGCATCAATATTCTTTTATGATTTAGGTGAACCCGAGTGTCATTATAGCATTAGCATTAAGCCTATACTTTGTAGTACCTAAATCAAAGTGCAAAGTAATAGAATTTCCTCCATGGAGGCCGAAAGCCTCGTGCTTACACAAGAGCAAAAATGAAATAAAAAAAAAAAAAGTGTGATCTACCTAACACTCCAAGGGCTCTTTTTACGAAGGCGCATTAGCAGTTTAATGCACGTAATAGCGCACGCTAAACCGCCGGCCGCACTAGCCGCTACTGCCTCCTCTTGAGCAGGCAGTAGTTTTTCGGCTAGCGCAGGGGTTAGCGCGTTAAACCCGCTAACGCGTCTTCGTAAAAGAAGCCCCAAGTTAATACACATGAGTATTTTAGATCCTTACACAACAGTGTTTTAAGTTAAATAAAATCTATGTCTACAAGAAACTCTTTTGATCAGCTAGGGCAGGGGAATGCCAGAATCCTGTAGGGTTTTCAGGATTTCCCCAATGAATATGCATGAGATCTATTTGCATGCACTGCTTTCAATGCATATTCATTGGGGAAATCCTGAAATCCCTACTGGATTCCGGCCCTCGAGGGCCAGAGTTGCCCACCCCTGTGCTAGGGGCTGATCTCAGTAAGAAGTACCTCTTATTTCTTCCCTACAGTAATAATAGCAAGCATGGTGTGCTATGTGTAGAACAGTCTACACGTAGCAAAACCAGAATACAAACCGTAAGAGGGACCATGGATATAATAAATATAAAAGACACCTAAGTGGGCCATCTTGAAACAATACCTATGATCATGTTCCATCATGCTGCTGTTCAAATTTGGTTTTCTTATTCAGCACTGTCTTTTTCTGTTATATTTAATAGTTGTAAACCACTTTTGATACAATTGTTATGGAAGTTAGTGAATCAGGAACCCAAAATAAACCAAATGTCTTATCATTCTATAATTCCGAAACTAATGCATGTCCCAAATGCAATAGAATAGTATTGCTTTTATTCACCTTTTTTAATCTCATTATATTGTACACCTTTTAGACACTTGTTTTGATAGACGATATTATAAAGAAACTTGAAACTTGATCTTTCATTAAATAATCATTCAGACATGACGACAAGTCTCAACCTGCCTCTAAACCCCTTACTTCAATATAAGGTGTCAAAGACCAATACACCATTTAGTGGGGAGGTGTAGCAACTTATTCAGCTCCTCAGCCTTTTGTCCTCCAATGTCCAGTAGTTACATTTCTGCTAGAAGTGTGCAGGCTCTGAAAATCAACTGCTAATGTGGCCCAGTAAGAGCCAATAGTGGACAATAATTTTAAAAGAATGCTCATCTCACAATTATCTTTTAAAAAAAGGCTACAAGAAACCTCTTGTATACTGCCATAATTTGCAAGATATGCTCACACAGAAGAAATGAAGGCCATGCAGGTCCTTTTTCTATCGAGACTTGTTGCACAGGGAGAGAATAGGAAAAATTTATTTGGCCTCTGGCCCAAAACAAGAGAGCTCTACAACTGAATAGTTACACACAGCATTACGTGCACACATCTATGTACAAATCTTGCAATCCACAATAAATTCTAACTGTACATCTAATGGTATATCGTGCCAATACAGTCATACTACTACTGTATGCTTGTGCTGTATAGAAAGTCTTCACTAAAATAAAAGTAAAATATTGAAGCATTTTATGGACCTCAGACTATTAAAAGATAGTGGGCTAGGGGCTTTAATCTTTACACTAACGCTACCCACTTGTTGGCAGAACGCCTATTCTGAAATCTCTATGAATAAAATCTCAAATTGTCATTTCTATGTTTACTGTTGCATTTTCAATCCACTGGATAATGGAAGCACAGGAGGGAAAATGGAGTGCCTTCCTCCATCTTTGCAGGATCTTGAATGACTACAGAATTAATCAGAGACAGAATTGTCTTGGCTCCTCATTCTAAATTTCACGAATTCTCTGCTCATTAGCAATCACTTCAGGGCAAGAATCTGCCATTTGACTCTCAAAAGATGAAACTCAATAAACTAAGAGGACACAGTGCTAAGTGCAGATGCTGAAATGGCTGTCATGCTCCCAGCACACCCTTCTGAAAGCCATTTTGTAAATGAATAGCCTTAAACTGCTGGCACCCGGTTCTTCTGTCAACTGCTCTAAGCACATCTTTTCACCTTCTCACATGGCTATCATACCACCAAATAACACCCCATGGCCCAACTGCTTGGCATTATTAGCTACAACCTGAGTACTTCAGATGTGTGCTAAATATTTCAATAGGAAAAGCAGTCAGCCATTATATGTGATTTTTCCTCATCCCTAAAAAGACTTAAAAACGCATTAATCAGAATTTTATTAGCAAAATACATAATTGGTTTCATGAAAAAAGAGAAACCAAAAAAAAAAAAGCTTAACAGAAAGGATTCGTTGTAATAGGAAAAAAAATTAAGGGCACATGTTGGTTGCTTGAGTTCCCATTGTTTCCACTAATTCTGCTAGAAGGCTGATTGATGATGGAGAGGTGCAGCCCGTGTCTGACTCCCTCCCCCTCGTCTCTCGTTCTCTCCACGCCCTACTCCGCAGCGCATGCGCGAGGGGAAGACAAAGGAATAGGTAATTACCGTACAGTTCCCATTCATTTCCACTGCAGTGCGAGTAGTTAGCGAAAAGGATCCGCTACTGTAGCGCTCACACTCGCACTCGGGGGATACGTGATCGACATTTTGACAGCTCCACGTCCAGGGCTATTTCGAAATGCTATTTAAACACCTCTCCAATCTAAGCTCCTCCAACATCCCTTAATTGTCCAATTAAAAAAAAAAAATGTCAATGCACTGAATTCTTGTGGAGTCCTGTCCATATCGTGTGTAGCATGAGAGAACAAAGCACTAACCGCTGACAGATTCCAGTGTGGCCTCCAGGAATAAAGTATAAGATTGATAAATACACGCTTAAAAAAATAATAATAATAATAAGAGTTGCTCATTGCAATAATGTTTTTTTTGTTAAAAGGAGGCAATCTCTACGAGCTCTGCAAATCATTGTCTGGTTGCAAGCTGTCAGGGGATCCTGTTGCTGATCCCGCCAAACATTTGCATGAATGGTTGGGGGATGGGAAGGAAGGGGGGGGGAGCGAAGAATGGAGAAATTAAAGCCATCCTTTCCAGAGGCTCCGTCTTTTTCCAAGTCTCTGATTTACGACCACAAAAGGAGCCAGTCACCATTACCAGAAAAGCTTTAACTCCTTGACACCAAAGCAAAAACGGATTGTCAAAGAAGTCACTCGGAGCGGTCAGTTAGGAGTTACGGCTAGAAGTACAAATTTTTCATCTATACATTTGTTCCTAGTAATATTGACTTAAGAGCTGCCGTGCCTGTAATTTCAACCCTCGATCCCGGCGTGACCACAATCTACCTAAAATTCACTGAGCACAGCCACCAGCTAGTGACAATTGGAAATGAAATAAAAGCCTAAATAATCAGCAACCCCGTTGCAATTAAAAATTAACAGTAAGAGCACCTCCCACAGAATTAGTTTTACCCAAAGACGTAAAGCACAATATCTTCAAAAGTCACACCAATATTGGTTTTATTATTATTTTTTTTTTTTTTTAGATATGGAAGAACCGCCCCCATTTCTTTTTTTTTTTTTAACCACCGGGTTCTTAGCTCCGAGAGGCGTTATTATTTGTTTAAGGAGATTGTTTTTTTGATTCAAGATTATTTTTTAATATCCTTTTCAATTGAACCATTCCACGCTAAGATGTGCAAGCGGGGGACACTCCCCGTCCCTCTCCAGCCCTCAACCCCCCCCCCCTCACTTTAGAAGACAGACTCATGCATCTAGTTTATGCCAAGTGTAACAGGTATATGCTCTGCGCGCCCAGGCTCTTTTGCTTCTTACCTTGCGCAGCTGCCCCTTTGACCGCTTTCCCTCGTGCCACAGTCCTGCTTCCCTAACGCCTGCCTGGGTTGGAGTGAGTGACTAGCGCCTGCTGGAGCTCTGCCGCTGTTGCTGCTGCCTCTGCATTTCTCTCCCTCCTCCCCCCTCAGCACACACACACCCTCCCCCTTCCTTTCTCTCTGGCTCCGGGTGGTTCAAAAGGCAGGCTTGAGATGATTTTTTTTTTTTAGATTCGGGTGTTCCTATACTTCCAATTTAGGAGGGCACTGTGATCCAAATTTATAAATGATGGCGTGCAAACTAAAAAAAAAAAAAAAGGTAGAGTTTTAGGCTAAAAGGCTACATGGTTTGATAACTTGCATGCAAGCGGCTTAATAGGGTGCGATTTCCTGAATATCTCTGTTGCATTGAGATAGTAAAAGGAGGGGGAGGGGTACGAGTCAAATCCCTTCCCAGCCCCTTTCTCTCTAGGCAGGAAAGGGGGAGGGAGGAAGCTGCTTTGGTAATAGCCGACCGTATATACTACAGAGATTTACAGTCACTCTTCCTATCACCAGCTAGCCCCTCCTTTGCTGTGCAAGCATTTCCTTCCCTTACCTTTTATTACTCTTTTACTATTTTCCTAGCAGAATCCCTTCCTCTATTACCATCTATATACCTTCCTAGTACCTCTATTACCATCTATATACCTTCCTAGTACCTCTATTACCATCTATATACCTTCCTAGAAAAGAAAAGCCATCTTACCTAGCTTTGAGGTGCCTGTTTTGGAGGCCTGGGCATGAAAGTATCTTTAACACCCTACTTAGGGAGAGCTGCCAGTCACTCCCTGACCTACCTTCTCTCCTTAAACCAGGTTTTCCCAAACCTTTCCTTTGGGGGGAGACTCGCAGCCAATCAGGTTTTTCCAGATTCTCATAATGCATATGCATGAGAGAGATTTTGAAAGCAGTAAATGCATGCAATATGCATGTAAGTCTCTCATGCATATTCTGCTATGAATATCCTGAAAGTCTGTCTGGCTAGGAAATACTCCCAGATGGCTTGAGAACACTATAGCATGGGTATATTTACAGTGTATAAAGGTATTAATATTTCATGTGAACTGTTTTCTTATTTATTTTTCCTCTAAAATGTATCTCAGAGCTACGGAGTTATACAGTTGTGGGAGAGAGACACATTGGTCAGCCCTGATTTTATTTTCAGTTCAAATCTTCTTTACTAAAAAATGTATAATAAAAAACATAAAACAAAGATATGATAATAATGTTAGCAAGTAAAATGTCAATACTTGTATCTACCATGCCTAATGTGTAATATCAAGAAATCACTTAAAGGGATACTAAATTTTACAATGCTTGGTAATACATTTAAATTTTTCAGCAATATATCAATATGAATCTTATATGTTTTTCTGGCATAAAGAGAGCCACCAAAAATTGAAATAAGAATACATTATTCTTCCATTCTTTAAGTATCATCTTGAAAGCAACGACTACTACTTATCACTTATATAGCGCTGAAAAGCATATGCAGAAATGTACATTTTGACATTTACAGATGGTCCTTGCTTGGAAGAGCTTACAATCGAACTTAGACATGAGTTAAGGGGAGAATTTTTTCGAGGGACATAACTGATTTACCCCTCCCCCCCTTTTACAAAACCGGTAGTGCTGTTTTTAGTTCCGGTCGCAGTAGTTACAGCTACGACGCTCATAGTGAGAGTTGGAGCTGTTACCACCGCGCTACGATTTTGTAAAAGGTGGGGATTGGTACACGCTAACAATTAGCATGCGCTAAACCAGGGGCAGGGAACTCCGGTCCTCGAGAGCCGTATTCCAGTCGGGTTTTCAGGATTTCCCCAATGAATATGCACGAGATTATTTTGCATGCACTGCTTTCAATGCATATTCATTGGGGAAATCCTGAAAACCCGACTGGAATAAGGCTCTCGCGGACCAGAGTTCCCTACCCCTGCGCTAAACGCTAAGATGATCCTTACATTCCTATAGACGTCTTAGCATTTAGCGCAAACTAAGTGCTCCTTTTACAAAACCATATTAGGCCTTATTAATCACCAGGTTGGGGTTGGAATTTGGATAAGTAGTATTACCTCATGTGATAGGTTTTGAGCACAGATAGATCTCAGTCTGTAGAAGTGGGGGAGGGGATCAGCAGGAGGGGTTTGAATTTGGTATCTTTCTGTGGTTCTTTGGCTGCACTTTTTCAGCTCCAGCTCCTAAATTTCTCCTTCACATCTATTTAACCCATAGGCTCGGATGCATAAAAATTGTCATTAAAATCCTGTGGATCCGATAAATTGCCGATTTGAAAACGGCGATCGATGTTCAAACAACTTTGTATGCAAATGAGTTTCATGGAAGTGCGATAAAAGTGGCTGCCACATGCACAGAATAGTTCATTTGATACAGGCACAAAATGTGCACATGTGCCAGGGAAAGCTACGTAGGCATGCATGAGCGTCAATCCTAAGCATACTTTATTGTTACACATCAAGGGCGTCAACAGCTGTAAGGCATTTGTGTCAGAAAAGCGATTTTAAAAGACCACTAGTCGTGATTTTCCTGCTTTTTAAGCAGTTGGAAAAGTGAACAGTCAGGAGGCATTGTGACCTTTCACGGGCTTTTACATTTTACAGCATAAACAATATCCCTAGATCAGGGCTGCCCACATCCGGTCCTCGAGATCTACTGGCAGGCCAGGTTTTCAGGATATCCACAATGAATATGCATGAGAGAGATTTGCATACCAAGAAAGCAGTGCAGGCAAATATCTCTCATGCATATTCATTGTGGATATTCTGAAAACCTGGCCTGCCAGTAGATCAGGGATGTCCAATGTCGGTCCTCGAGGGCCGCAGTCCAGTCAGATTTTCAGGATTTCCCCAATGAATATACATGAGGTCTATTTGCATGCACTGCTTTCATTGTATGCTAATAGATCTCATGCATATTCATTGGGGAGATCCTGAAAACCCGACTGGATTGCGGCCCTCGAGGACCGACATTGGACACCCCTGCAGTAGATCTTGAGGACTGTTGGACACCCCTGCAGTAGATCTTGAGGACTGGACTTGGGCAGCCCTGCCCTAGATGCTTTGCACTTTTTCTTGTCATAAAGCAAGTAACAGCCAATGAACATTATATACACGTGTCCATGGATAGATAGAGGGGAGGGGGCGGAGAAGTAGCAGCAAACCATGCAAATACTTTATAGCCAGTGGTTCCCAACCCTGTCCTGGAGGACCACCAGGCCAATCGGGTTTTCAGGCTAGCTCTAATGAATATGCATGAGAGAGATTTGCATATAATGGAAGTGACAGGCATGCAAATCTGCTCCATGCATATTCATTTAGGGCTATCCCAAAAACCCGATTGGCCTGGTGGTCCTCCAGGACAGGGTTGGGAACCACTGCTTTATATCAATATTGATGAACAAAAACAAGGGGGCGCTAAAAAGTTCTTGGCCCATGGCTCGTTCCTCACTTGATAATATTTTTTGTCGCAGATTGAACCAATGCACTAAAAATATGTAGGATTTTCACAGTTCTCTGGTTGGGGTGGAAATTTTCAACACCCCCCTCATATGCTTCCCCCTTTTAACAGTCATGCATAAGACGCACCTTTAACACATGTGCTTAAAACATGCTTATAACGTGTATATTGTCCTCCTCCACAATGATGGCAAATATGATGATAAATGTTATTTCAATTTCATGGCAGACCTGTTGGTAACACACAACAGGTCTAGAACCTGTCGGTAATTTCAGTTCATTAGAAGTTGGTGCTACATTTTCTGCATCGTTAAGCAATGTTAGGGCAAGGGTCAGAGTGCTTGTTTTAATATTAATTACCTTATTTGCATAGCAGAGTCAGAAGCCACAATGAACCAACGGAAGAACCCGCAGTGAGCCATTATGTGCATCAGTTGGTAAATTGCTTTGAGGCTAAACCAGTTCAAACTGGCTTAGCAACAATCATTAAATGCACTGTGAGTTGTCACTCATACCAGAGATTCTTCCTTGACCAAATAGCTTTTCCCCTCTCTGCTTTGCTATTAAGTGCAAGAAGTAGCTGTTGGCTTCCAAGTCTTCTGAGGAGAGGAGAAGTGAGGTTTTATGTTCTTCTGTTCCTTAAGCTAATTTTTTTTTTCCTTTAATGAAAGGATGAATGGGTAATGTGCTTCCACCTCTATTTCCACCTCTATTTCTTTGGTTTTGCTTCATCCCATTTAGTTATTCCTTCCCTGGTGTCACTCCCCCTCCCCCCTTCCATATTTTTTTTTTTCCTTTTTGGTAAAGTCCATAAAAACATACTGGGGCCTACATGGGCATAAACCCATGCAAGACCTGATCTGCTTCAGTTGCTCCTGGTATCTACCCACACTCACAGCCAATACAGAGGTCTCACTCCAGGACTTCAGTATGGAATTAGGTTCACAGCTCAACAGTCCTCAACTGCTTAAGATGAACCTCAAGGGCCCAAGGAGGCTAAGTTGCCCATTAGGCTGATTCCTAGGGCAATAATTCTTAGCCCTGGTCCTAGGGAACCCCCGGCCAGTCATTTTCAGGATAACCCTAATGAATATGCATAAGAGAGACCTGCATTTAATGGAGGAGATAAGCATTCACCTATGTCTCATGCATATTCATTAGGGATATCCTGAAACCCCCAACTGGCTGGAAGGTCATTCTGGACAAAGTAACCCTATGTGAGGGAGCAATACATCAGGTGTTTTAGTTACAGCAGTGTTTCTCAACTCCGGAGTATTCCTTACATCAGGTTTTCAGGAATATGTGTAGACTCGATTTGCATACACTGCCTCCTCCATTATAAGCAAATTTCTTTAATGCATATTCATTTTGGATTTCTTGAAAACCTGATTTACAGCACAGAGAAGCCACTACCAAACACTGTGGTTCACAAGTAGGATTTGTACCTTAAGGCAGGGGTTCTCAACCCAGTGCTTAGGACACACCTAGTTAGGACTGGGTTGAGAATTCCTGCATTAAAAGCGCACCCATGAAATCCATCCGCAGGTCCTGTCAGTGAAAGGGAATGGGACTTGTATACTGCTTTTTTGTGGTTACACATTCAAAATGGTTTATTGCAATGTATCGCAAAATGTGTGCCACGACGAGATTCCAGGTGTACCATGAGAAGTGCTGGCTGAATACCTACAGAACATGCCTCTCGTACCCGCACCCCTCACCACCACCACCGTACCAATTTCAGGTTGAGCAAGCTCAGGGCCCCATCTGAAGGACCTCCGCACATGCGTGGATGCTGACATGATGATGTCATCATCACATTGACGTCCCGGAGGCCCTCCAGTCATGGCCTCGTGTTTAGTATGCCACGGCTTGAAAATGTTTACGACACACTGGTTTACGGCATATCCCGGTCCTTATTTTGTACCTGTGGCAATGGAGGATTAAGTAACTTGCACAAGGAACAACGCTGGGATTTGATCCCACAACCTCTGGGTGCTGAGGAAGCTCTACCACTAGGCCACTCCTCACCGCCAAGATAAAATTACAAATCCACCTAGGCCTAGAACAGGAGCAGGCAACAGCAGTCCTCGAGGGCCACAATCTAGTTGGGTTTTCAAGATTTCTACAATGAAAAGGTTTGAGATCTATCAGCATACACGGGAAAACCACACGCAAATCAATCTCATGCATCTTCATTGTGGAAATCTTGGAAGCCAAACTGGATTGAGGCCATTAAGGACCCCCATGGTTACCCACCCCCTGGCCTAGGAGCTATGAAACTTCTCCACTAAGATCATCTAGACAGGAGGCACAGTCCAGAGCCAGCCCAATCATGATGCAATACTAGGCAGCTGCCAGGGTGGCAACTTCTAGGCCAGTGGCTCTCACCCCAGTCCTCAGGGCATACCCAGCCAATTGGGGTTTTTTCCTGCTGTCCATATTGAGTATGCACGATAACTATTTAACATACAATGGAGGCAGTGCATGCAAATAAACTCATGCATATTCATTAGGCGAAACCGGAAAGCGCCACTGAGTTGCAGCTTTCTGTTCTAGTATATAATGATATGATGTGTAAAAATTCAGTCACTGTGACCACCTTTTATTGATTGTATATCTGTGTGTGGTGTTATTTTGGATTGTTGTATATTGGTGTTGACAATAAAATTTTCTAGAAAGTGATAATTAGGACTGAACGGAAATCCTGAATATTCAACAGCTTTGGTGGTAGTCTTATAGTTAAAAGCTGAAAAATATGCAACCGCACCTCTCACAGACCGTTTCTCTGGGCTACTTAAAAACACACTAGTGCTCGGGGGGAAAAAGCGACAGTCTTCGTTGTACAACCACCAGTCTGTCGCCTCATGGGGGGGAGGGGAGACTTGATTCAAGATTCTTTTTTTCTATCCTTTTCAATTGAACCATTCCATTCCACCATGTGCAAGCGGGGGGCACTCCCCGTCCCTCTCCGTCCCTCTCCAGCCCTCAACCCCCCCCCTCACTTTAGAAGACAGACTCATGCATCTAGTTTATGCCAAGTGTAACAGGTATATGCTCTGCGCGCCCAGGCTCTTTTGCTTCTTACCTTGCGCAGCTGCCCCTTTGCCCGCTTTCCCTCGGACCACAGTCCTGCTTCCCTAACGCCTGCCTGGGTTGGTGTCTCGCTTGCCGGGACCGGAGTGAGAGATCTGCTGTTGCTGCCTCTGCATTTCTTCCTCCTCCCCCCTCAGCACACGCCCCTCCCCCTTCCTTTCTCTCTAGCTCCGGGTAGTTCAAAAAGGCAGGCTCGAGCGGCTTTTTTGTTGTTGTTGTTAAGATTAATTTGTGGGTGATGTACTTACGCTCTGGTTTAGGAGGGCGCTGTGAGCCAGGGGTTTTGGTTTTGTTTTTGATTTTTTTTTTTAAATAAATGATGGCATGCAAACTAAAAGGCAGGGATTTATTCTGGGAAGGCTGCATGGCTTTGCAATTTGCATGCAAGCGGTGGAACACACTGCTAAATATTTTTGTTGCATGGCGCTAATGAAGGTTCTCTCGATACCCTTATTAGTTTTTGCTTCCAAAAAGAAATCTTTTCCATCATCTTGGCGACACCATTTGGAATGGGATTATATGCTGGATCGTCTTTTCTTTTTCTTTTTTTTTAATCAAAAGTATGCTTAGGGAAGCAACAGTGTTCTCATTCGGATGACAGCCTCTGCAGGTGGATGAAGTAGAAAAACGCCTGTGTCCTGCAGTCTGAGCCTCGCGACAAAGCCGGAAGAGGCACCTGAGGGGACTTCTGCAGCCCCAGTCGGGAAAAGGGTGGCGCATTGTTCACTGAGGCATAGTTGGAGTTCCCGAGCATAAAACTTGCCTGTGAGGAAAGCCTCCTTATCTTAATGGATCAATCGGCTAAGCTTGTGTTCTGTAAAAGAAATAAAACGGATTCACCAAACGAGAAGCTTAACTCCCTTGAAAATTAGTATGTTGTTAAATTGTGCCTCTTTTTAAAGACCAGCGTCTGCTTTTGTTCGGGTACTTGGGGGTTAGCAAAAGTGGCTGCCATTATTTTGATTTGTCGATCCGAACGACACAGGTTGGAGAACTTTATATTTTCAACTGGGTCAGCTGTTTTATGTGGGGGTTTTTTTTTTTTAGCAGGAACCCCTGAAGCTTTTCCATTTAAATATTAACCAGTGGCTCTAAATTTTAGAGTTTCATTTGCAGACTCTCAGCACCCTCTGCTGCCCGATGGTTTAGTGTAATACATGCCTGGCTTAGACTTAAACCAAAGCAGCCGGAGGAAAATATACTAGTACTATTTTGTTTTTTGAATGTTTTATAGCAAGGGGATGTTTAGCATTACTGAACTGCCCAGAAAAGCTAAGAATAATCGCAGATCTACCACAGCCTGGGCTGTTTTGCAGAACCCCCTTGTCAGGTGTGAAATAATTTTATTTCACTGGTAGCGCTCATCCTCTTTGTGAAAAAGATATTTTCAAAATACTTCCACAGTTAACTTACTGTGGAAGCATTTGGTTTAGCCTTGCAGATGATTTTGGCACAGTAAATCCAAAATCTGTTTAAGCTTAACCAAAGGAGCTGTAGGGTTTACTGAGACTAGCAAAATGGCGTCCTACACAAGGAATATGCACAAGGTCCGTTACCAAGAGGAAAGGTGTTGCAGACTTAAGAATGCCTCCCTCTTCTAAAATTGTCCTTTTGAGTAGATTGCTTTTGTAAGACTGCTATTCTGCAGAAAAGACCAAGTGGCTTTGCCATAGTTCTACATTATACATAATTGTTCTCACACAGAGTAACAAGGAGCGTTTGATAGTTGTTGAGGAAGGATCTGACTTTTCCTGGTGTGTAACACGTTTCAGTACTGTGAAGACACACTTCCTCTTTGGGTTGGTATATGTGCGAACTCTCTATAACCTGTTACAGCACTCTGTTACTACAGCAGCCAACATTCTCGTTTTAACTTTTTTGGTTTTTTTTTTTCATTTTGTGTGAAGGAGAAGCATTGGTGCCAGTGTTGTGGGTGCCTGAGCACCCCCCGCTATTTTTCTTTGTAAATTAGTAAATCTGGGGCAACAAGCTCCATTCTAGAATGCACAGCTACAATTCATCTTTATCCTACTGCTGCTCTCACCTCCCCCTACAATCAGTCCAATAGAGGGCAGGGGAAAAAGCTCTTTGCTGTAACCTAGCAGCTGCCAATAGGGGTTAGACTGAGCTACAGCCTCAGCACTCTGAGGTTGTGGATTAAAGCCCTATGCTGCTCCTTGTGACCCTGAGCAAGTCACTTAATCCTCCAGGTATGTTAGATTCTGAGCCCGCAAGGACAGAAAGAGAAAAATGCTTGAGTACTAATAATAAAAATAATTATTATAAAAAAAGCAAATGCAGCAGGCAAACACGGACGAAAGGATCAGACAGACTCAGATAACAATTTTAACTTATATTGCCAAAGTAGCAATTAAGTTCAAAAATGACAGAGAGGTACTGGAAGAGGAATAAAAGGGAACAACAAAGGGGTGAAAGTATAAAAGACAGAGGGCTGGATGCTCTAAACCAGGGGTGCCCACACTTTTTGGGCTTGCGAGCTACTTTTAAAATGACCAAGTCAAAATGATCTACCAACAATAAAATTTTTTAAAAAAAACACAACGCACACTGTACGCATAGAAAATGTTAATTATCATTCCTATTCCAGGGTTTTTCAAAGAGGTCAAAGCAGATGACTCTATGCACTATCACCTCAGTAACAACCATACAAAAATAGACAAATATACCCCCTCCCTTTTTACTAAACCACGATAGCAGTTTTTAGAGTGCAGGTAGCTGCGCTGAATGCCCAGCGCTGCTCTCGACGCTCATAGGCTCCCTGCGCTAAAAAACTCTATTGCAGTTTAGTAAAAGGGGACCTTAGTGTAAAATATAAACAGCAGATATAAATTCAGACACATTTTGATCACTAAATTTAAAATAAAATAATTTTTCCTACCTTGTCTGGTAATTTCATGAGTCTCTGGTTGCACTTTCTTCTTCTGACTGTGCATCCAATCTTTCTTCCCTTCTTTTAGCCTGTATGCTTCCTCTCCTCCAGACCTCTTCCCTCCCCAACTTTTCCTTCCTCTCTCCCTGCCCTTTCTTTCTCTCTGCCTCCCTTTCTTTTTTTTCTGTTTCTCTTCTTTCCTTTTGTCTCCCTGCCTGCCCTTTTTCTTTTTTTCTCCCTGCCCTCCCCCAAGCCACTGCCATTGGGGACCAGGACCCAAACCGCCACTAAAAACAGGCCCCAAACCGCCACCAATAACAGGCCCGAAAGCTGACGCCGCCCCAAGCTCTCCCTGCTTCGGCCGACCAGCATTCCTCTCCCCGACGTCAATTCTGCCGTCGGGGAGAGGAAGGCTGATTGGCCCAAGATCGCGATAGACCTATTGGGGGAAATGCTGCCGGGTCCTGCCTTCGCGGAAACAGAAAGTAGGCAGGACCCGGCAGCAAGAAGAGCAAATGCTTCACTAACCTGTCTCCCGCAGCCCATAGCGAACGCTTGCTTCAGGGCTCTCAACATGTGCGTGCCAGCTTCCCTTCTCCCCCCCCCCCCGGACATAACTTCCGGTTTCGGAGGGAAGAGAAGGGAAGCCGGCACGCACACGTTAGAGCCACGGAGCATAAGTTCGCTACGGGATGAAATCTCCAAGCCGTTTTTTTTTTGTGTTTTTTTAATGTTCAGCAGCGGCGGCAGCAGCAGATGACAGCTGGGCGGATCGCCCAGCTTAAAGGCCCTAGAGAGAACACTGGAGAGGAAGGCTGATCGGCCCGGTAGATCAGGAAGGCAACACGAGTCTATCACGCAGCCCGGGATGGGCTCCGCGATCGACTCGCGTTGCCTTCCTGAGCTACTGGTCGATCGCGATCGACGTGTTGGGCACCCTGCTCTAAACCATCATTAAAATCCTGTAGGTCGCTGTGGTGCCAGCAAATTATCTGATTTGAAAATGACTATCGATGTTGAAACAGTTTTGCATTCAAATGAGTTTCACAGAGGTCCGCCGTAATCCCATCCATTCAGCCATTGGAGAAAGCGACTGACACATGTGCAGAGCCGGCAGGGGACGTCCCAAAGAGCTGGGGTGGCAGAGAATGACCTGAAGCAGTCTCCTGCCACTTAGCTTTTTAGGGCAAGAAGCATTTTATTTTTTTTTTTAAATGGCCAGAGAAGATGTACGTTTGTTACCCACGTACAACATCTGTGCCTCAACAATGGCACCCCTCCCCCACACACCCTGAAATGTGACTAAATAAAACAAATCAGCAAGAGGGAAGCCCACTCCCTCCTGCCACCAGGGCCCTGCCGTGAACCCCCTCTCCCCTTGTACCTCTAAACTGAAGATCAGCAGGAGGGATGTCCACTCCCTCCTTCCATCAGGGTCCCGCTGCAAATTCCTGAACGTCCCCCCACGTACATCTACATTGAAGATCGTCAGGAAGGATGCTCACTCGCTTCTGCTGCTAGGGTCCTGCCGCAAGGTACTGGGAGAGGAATAAAGGAGGCAAGGAAGGTGAGAATGGAATGGAAAAGGGTCACTGGTTAGGAGAGACATGCTGCTCCAAAATACTGGAAAAGGTGGAAAATAGCTGTAAAGGGAAGAGAGACTGAGTGGAAGATTCTCAAAACTTACCAGTGACCTTAGCGATGATCGCTAAACCTATTCCAGCCGGTTTAGCATGCATTTATTTTAGCAGCCAATTATCAAAATAGTTCACCAAAGTCTTTTCCAAGCTTTCTAGCAGTCTCAGGCTCATCAGTATTCAAAAGAGCATCCAGGTAATTCTTTATCATCACCGTGTGATTCCCCAAGCACAGTGCCGACTTTTGGTGACCAAAAATATCACCAACTGCTCTGGGGGGTGCCGGTACTGTGAAAATTGCATCTCAGGCATGTTTTTCTTGCTGTAGCTCATGATAAAATTTGACATTAAAAAATTACAAGGTTCAAATGAATTATAATAATATTTTTTTTTGGGGGGGAGAACAAAAGTATGCTTCTTGAGCGCATGTATTATAGGCATGTCTCGTGTTTCTGGCTGTGGCTCATGATAAAATTTCTCAAATATATCATAAATTCAATAACAATCCAACTAAAAATATATCAAATACTAAAATTGTAATGTGAACTGCTCAGACCCACAACCTAAGTTTAGTGATCAAAGCAAAGGTTGCTGATGGAACCATCACAGCACCCACTGTCCTACACCAGCACACCCTTGCTAATGTTGTAAAAATATACTCCCGATGTTGCTTTCCGACTTGACTTTCACCTATTACTGTATGTGCTTCATCAGGAGGGGATGCTAAAAAAAAGTGGGGGAAAAAAAAACTAAAGTAAACACAGCATGCATACTCATACTATACATTTCACATTCTTAAATTCACCTAAAAAGAACAAATAATAGTTTTTCTCAGCTTCTACTGCATAAAGGGCTAGGAGATAAAGTCTGACTGATCCCTGCTGCGAAACTTGGGGGAAATGTTAAGGCACCGAGGGGTGAGCTGTTGTTATGAGGCTCGACGGGGGTATCAGACTGTTGGCCAGTGTGTATATTGTAAGCATGTGTTAAGGGATGATAGTATTACTATACCTTTTACAAATGGCAGAAGATATGCATTGAGAGCACTGATTGCAATTCGTTTGTAGTGATATATTGCATTGTGTGTCCCTGCAACAAATACTACATTGGCTACACTAAGGGCTTCTTTTACGAAGCTGCATTAGCGGCTTTATCGCACGCACATTTTTAGCACGCGCTAACCCCCTCGCTAGCCGAAAAACGACCGCCTGCTCAAGAGGAGGCGGTAGCGGCTAGCGTGGCCGGCAAATTAGCGTGTGCTATTACGTGCGTTAAACCGCTAACGCGGCTTCGTAAAAGGAGCCCTAAAAGGGTGATAAAATTACTTATTGTTGAATATGTAAGTAACATTCGTCAGGAACAAGAGCAGACCCCCTCTGGTAATGCACTGACAGGAAGGAGGACACAGAGGAGGATTTAAAGTATACAGTTCTTATGCAAGCTGCAAACTTAACAGGTGATAGGTCCCAATTTCTGTCACTGAGAGAACATAGGTTTATTTTTAATTGGCATACATTGGTCCCTTTTGAACTTAACGCTGAAATAGATGGGTTCCAACTTTGAGTGTTAAAATGAATTGGTGATTAGATATAGAGCACCCTTCTTGCTGTTCATGAGTCGTGACATCAGTCTTGAGCGGGTGGTTTAAATCAGGTAGAGAATGCCTACAAATACATTTACCAGCAGGGATCAATCAAACTAGTTATGCAGTAGAAGCTGAATTTGTTTTATTAGGTGAATTTAACAATGTGAAATATATAGTATGGATGTACATGTTGTGTTTACTTTAGTTTTTTGCGTCCCTCCTGATGACGTGCATAATAGGCGAAACCCGAGTCGGGGGGGGGGGTGCAGTTTGATATGAACAGCTTTGGGAGTATATTTTTACAACACTAACCTGGGCCAACAAGAATCTTAGGCCCATTTCCTAGTGCATTTTGGATGCGCTGGGAGTAGCCTCAGATTCCGATTGGCCAGATCCCATAGACCACCCCCCATAGGAGGGGCCTAGGGGATCTGGCCAATCGGAATTTTAGGCCATTCCCAGCACATCCCAGAATGTACTGGGAGACGGGCCTATGATTCCGGTTGGCCCAGATGCCTAAAGCCCCTCCTACAGGAAGGGCCTTAAGCACCTGGGCCAATCAGGGCCTTAGGCCCCTGCCCAGTGCATCCCCAGATGGGTTGTGGGTGCAAGTGGGCTTCGGAAGCCTGGGTGGGTTACTTTTGAGGGTGTGGGGGTATCTGGCAGTCTTAAGACTTTGAAAATTTTTATAAGTGACAGTCCATACTGGGCTCCATGGATGACATCACCCACTTGTGAAAATATGCTACCTGCTTGTCCTAGGATAAGTATAGAATGGGGGAGCAAAGTAGATATAGGGGGAATATTAAGCAACCCACTTCAAAACAAAAATTAAACTTCATTGGGTGAAAAGTGAGGGAAAACAGAACAAGATGAGGAGGAAGAAGACATTTAGGTAGGGAGGGACTGCGAGAAGTGTATGGTGTGCATAGATTAGGAAGGGAAGGACTGACTGGGAGGGGGAGAATTTTGGTTGTATAGATAGGTCAGAGTGGCCTGGAAGGCATAACATGTGTGGTGTAGATGGGCTTTGAGTAGGATGGTAAACTGAGCTGGATAACTGGAGTCGGATTGAGAATGTGTTGCTGAATCGATTGTGTCCCGTCTTTCCAGGTATTCTTAGAATATCCTGCTACTCCAGCTGCAGGGCAAGGGAATTGTAGTAGAGTTTGGCCGATAGGAAAGCTATTTTATTTTCTTCGCTTTGTGGCCTCTGTAAAAAGACCTGAAGCTGGAACTGCTGCAAAGGGTATTAGGGGCCTTTAGGTAAACATTCAAATCAACCCCCACTTCACCACCACCAATCAGACACTCCCCTTCACTACCCCTGAGATTTTGAAATTTAAACTCATTTTGAAATTTAAACTCAAATTTGTGCTTCCCTGAACTACTGTGTACAAAAAAGATTTCATCCTTTGTTTTCTATAAATTTACATAAAAGTTGTTTTTTTTCCAGGTAAATGGGCTGCTGATGATTCTTTGCACTTGTATGGCTGTCAGGACTTATTGCTGTAGTTGAGCACCTCATTTGCTTAATAGTTAAGCAGACCTTGTGTGAAGCGTTTTACAGCTCCAACCAGTACAAATAGACATCATTTTACAGTCAAAAACTGTCCCCATCCTATACTCCAGGGGTGTCAAAGTCCCTCCTCGAAGGCCACAATCCAGTCTGGTTTTCAGGATTTCCCCAATGAATATGCATGAGATCTATTAGCATACAATGAAAGCAGTGCATGCAAATAGATCTCATGCATATTCATTGCGGAAATCCTGAAAACCCGACTGGATTGCGGTCCTTGAGGAGTGACTATGACACCCCTGCTCTATTCCATACCTTGCTCCTCACTCTACAGCAGGGGTGTTAAAGTCCCTCCTCAAGGGCCGCAATCCAGTCGGGTTTTCAGGATTTCCCCAATGAATATGCATGAGATCTATTTGCATGCACTGCTTTCATTGTATGCTAATAGATCTCATGCATATTCATTGGGAAATCCTGAAAACCTGACGATTGCAGCCCTCGAGGAGGGACTTTTGACATCCCTGCTCTACAGCAACCATCCTGCCTCCCTCCAATGACCCATAATGCCATCCCTTTTCTAACAAGCCTTAGAGCAGGGATCTCAAAGTCCCTCCTTGAGGGCCGCAATCCAGTCGAGTTTTCAGGATTTCCCCAATGAATATGCATTGAAAGCAGTGCATGCACATAGATCTCATGCATATTCATTGGGGAAATCCTGAAAATCTGACTGGATTGCGGCCCTCAAGGAGGGACTTTGAGACCCCTGCCTTAGAGGAAATGTTACTATATTGACTCATTCTCATAACTATGCTCTTACCTCACAAATGTCATGTGTTGCCCATGGTAGGAATACTGTTACCTACATAACAATTGTTGCATATGTAAATAAAAATATTCAATTAACAAGTCCATTCATTTGACAATGTTGTAAAAATATCTTATTTCTTGTAATGAAAACCTAAGAAAAGTGTTTAACAGATCATATTGGTCTTGGTTTTTGCTTTTTAGTTACCACTTGTTTGTTATTTTAATATTTATCTTTTTGAAAATGCTTTTATTTATGCTGAGGTGATCGAACAAAGTCATTGATCCACTAGTATCAAGTATCCACACCAGTGTGCCTCTGAAATTTCAGGTGTGCTGCGACACACTGGAGAGGTGGAGAGTCATCCATGCCAGTTGACTGCCTACAGGATGTGCCTCTCATGGTGAGAGGCAAGTCCTGTAGGCAGTCAGCCAGCACAGATGACTCTCCTCCTGGCCATCGTCTCTCCTCCTCTCCCCGCATCTCCCGGATCCCTCCACCAAAGCGGGTCACGGCCAGATGGGCCTCCGAGCACTTCCAGGAGCCTTCCAGCCAGAGCACTGGATATAGTGTGCTGCCGGCCGGAAAGTTTGCGAGACACTGATCCAGTTCTCAGGCATAAAGCTTGTCACACTGTGTGTACTGGTTGAGCTCTAAGACAGGCACTGCAGTAGATGTCAAAGGTTCCCCTGATTGGGTTCCGGAGCTTCACCTGCAAGAGCCATTTTTTGGAAAATAATACTTGTTGACCTTCAATAAAATTCCTGCTTCCTGTACATCGTTTCTGTAGTTTTTCCTTCTTTGATTTTGCTACTCGATCTCCACTGCAGAACCGTTGGATTTTTCCTTTGTTTTTGTCTCCTGCTTCATCTCCCATATTCCTAGCATAGTTTCAAATGGATTTCAGGGTATTTTTCCTTAGCTGGGCAAAAGGTCCTTGTATGGCAGCTTGACAGTACTGCAGCATTACCACTAGGGCTCATGAGCACCATTTTGAATCTATGACCTTGACAGAAGCAAAAGGCGTTTACTCTTGCTTCCCACTAGACACCAGGGATCCCCAGTAAGAGCCCCAACATGCAGCTTTTGAAATCACTGCTGCCACTGGATGTGGAGAGTCTTAAACATGCAGTCTTGCACCTGTTTTACAAGATGATCTAAATTTGGCTGAACCTCTAGTAAAATACTGACCTGGGACTGTGAAATCCCCTTTCAACCTACTGTCTAAAATGAGCCTTTAAATATATGTAACTATATTTTCATTAGAAGAACCAATATAATCAATTTTTTAGGTCCGTGGGGGGGGGGGGGGTTGATTTGTTTTAAAGAGCAGTTTGTTTTGACTTTTGTGTGCATGTGTTTTTATTAATTTCCTTAGATTACTGCTGAGTCTATCCCATTTACCTTCAATGTCCCCTCATTCCAGAGCTTCCTTTCAGCTGAAAAAGATTTGCTTCCTGTTTTGCTACTTGGGATCTAGCTAGGTACTAGAGGGAACAGGGATCACGGGAATCCTGCAGGTCCCGCGGGGATCCCGCAGGAATCCCCCCTAACCCATGGGACTCCCACGGGGACCCCCTTCTGGCCCACAGGACTCCCACAGGGACCCCCCTCTAGCAAACGGGACTCCCACGGGAATGGAAGGCTTTGGAAGCATGGTTCATCCATATAATATAATGGACACGTCAGCCTTAGTAAAAGAGGGGGTTTATAAGTTAATTACCTGAACAGAGAACAAAAAAAGGGTTCCACCAAAGAGATTCCACAAGGTAAACAGCAGCGCAAACACAAAAGAAACTGTGGAATTGATAATCCTGTCAGAAGTAAATTGCTGCTTTTTATGGGGATGGGCGGGGATGGAGGTAATTCCTTGCGGGGACGGGTGGGGACGGAGAGGATCCTGATGGGGATGGGTGGGGACGGAGAGGATCCTGGCGGGGATGGGTGGGATTTCTGTCCCCGCACAGCTCTCTACTAGGTACTTGGGACCTGAGTTGGCCACTGTTTGAAACAGGATACTATAAGGCAATTCTTTTATCTTTTTGTGTTCTTAACCGGGGTGGATAAAAATTGATGAATTTTTAAAAATCAGATTTTTATTTAATTTGATTTAAAAAAAATAAAATGCTTCAGTGTCGCAGAAATAAAAACTAAAGTCATTTGAAATTGTTAAATACTTCCATAACAATCATTTTGCTGCTGCAGCTCTGAAAAGAATGGATGGAACCAAACTAATGCTCCCACAGGATGTTAGATGGAACTTTGTAGTGGACTGTTTTGAGCAGTATATCAAGAACTGACCTATTGTGATGACAATATGTCAGGGGTAGGGCACTCCGGTCCTCGAGAGCACTGCTTTCAATGCATAGTCATTGGGGAAATCCTGAAAACCCGACTGGAATACGGCTCTCGAGGACCGGAGTTCCTTACCCCTGCAATATGTGAACAAAATCAAGAGAAAATAGATGGCACTGTTTACGTTCAAAATCCTCAACATTGGGTTTAAGAGAAATGATGAAGATACACTGAGAATCCTGAAACCCATTTCTGAAGCTTTAAACAAAATACAGAAAAGTAGATGTTTTATTGCTGATGCTGTTCAAATTTGGAAGGAACTGGGCTGTGTGGTTTGGGCAGTCCTTCAAATTATGAGTATTCCATTTTTAACAGCAGCAATACATGTAGACCTGGATTCTGAAAGTGGTGCCAGTAGGTGTTCTACCGGCACCTAAGTTAATGATTTTAATTGGCTAGTAACAACTTGGTAATTGACTATGCCATTATAAACCAATTAAAAGAAAAAAAAAATTAGGCGTCTACAAAACACAGCACTGGAATCGCATCTACACAGACGCTTATGGCCTCTTTTACAAAGCTGCGCTAACGGCCCCGAAGCCCATAGAGATTTAAAGGGCTTCGGGGCTGTTGCCGCATGGCTTTGTAAAAGAGGCCGTTAGTGGCACTGAACGTCCAAAGAGTTGTTATAGGCAAGGTTGATATTCGGTGCTACTAAGCATGAGTCTACATCGAAGGTAGGCACCAGAAATGGAGACCTGTAAAACTCTGGCCTACATTTCCAGTGACTACCTGTGACATAGGCTGCAATTCTGAAAACAGCGCCATAACCAGAGTGGCACACGACCAGCGCCATTTTTTTCAGGTATCTGATGATTTCAGTGATGCTTTCAGAATTGGGGCCATATATTCCTAAAAGTTGCCTCATCAGCAGTGATGCCTGCTCCAACCTCTCTTTTGGACCTGAGTTTCAGAGGAGAGCTTAAGGTGAGAATTGTGTTTGTCGTCGCTATGGAGTTCAAAACCCCCTTATAACATGAAAAGTTTGGTTCACTGTAGACATCCAGGTTTTTGAAATTTGTCACTCAGGCCTATAAGAAGTGCCACAGGCAACTATAAACAGCAAAACCATCACTTAGCATTTTCTAAATGAATAAACTCACTAGTGATGCCGATATTCAATTATGTGTAGTCTTTTCCTATATTGGCTGTTGCCATAGTGTGTCAGTATCCTTATGTGCATCTTTATTCCTTCTTTTGTATTTGAAAATAGCCTCCACATTCATGAAACCTTTTCTAAAATACTAGGGCTTTTTAAACCTACAGAGCGAAATATCTGTTTTATGGTCAAGACACCCTATGCAAAGTTACTATACATACTCAAATATAAACCAAGATTTTTGGCCCAAACAAATGGCCCAAAAATGAGGGTCTTGGTGTATATTCAGGTCAGTGCCCACCCTCCCAGACCTGTTGCAGGCCAGCAGTGGGCCAAGACAGGAGGGATCCCTCCCATCTCCTGTCTTGACCATGAGGAGGATTTAAAAGGTACGCTGGGGAGATAGACAGGAGGTAAAAATTTCTCAGAGTCAGCCGGGACAGGAGGTGGGAGGGATCAGAGAGAAGGTAGATGCTGTGCCACTGGCAGAGAAGAGGGAGAAAGGGACCGCTGCTGAGTAGGCCTGTGCCCACCCATGCCTATCCATAGCTACGCCACTGGTACGATTTCATTGTACTTCACAGAAATTTGTAGTGTAGCTCTCATTTAATGTTCTCACACAATAATTTCACTGACAAGTTCTACAGCTTCAGGAGGGGACATTTTTGGCTTGTCCTGGTTTTGAATCTGAGTCCCAAAGGAAAGTCATGCTTTTAGTCCTTGATTCCATCCATTCAAATCATTGCTGCTGATTCCATAGTGCATGTGAAAAAAAAAGACTACAATTAATTCAGAATACAGCCGTCAAATTAATCTATAATGCAAGAAAATATGATCATGTGACTCCCCTTCTTATCAGATCTCATTGGTTACCGGTAACACACCGTATTACGTTTAAACTTTTATTTTTAGTTTTTAAAGCCATCACTCTAAACGAGCCACAATTTATTAATAGATGGTTAATTCCGTATAACACGTCTCGTTCACTTCGCTCCTCTTCTTCCAACCTTTTGTCGGTCCCTTCATTGAAGGTGATTGGAACTAGACGTAACGACATGTTCTCTGTTATTGCCCCTCAGTCTTGGAATCTCTTACCGCAACACATTAGGGAATTAAAAGATTTATCCATTTTTAAAAAAACACTAAAAACGTTTCTTTTTAAAGATGCATATGATGTTTAATAGTTTGTTATGCTTTTTTATTCATTTATAAATTTATTTCCCCTTCCTATTTGTTTTTTCCTTTATTATTACTCTTCCTTTCCTATCCAATTATTGTAATTTCTTCCCTATTTATCCTCACAATTCAAGTATGTCTCGATACCCTAACTAACATTTTATTATACGTTTGTAATTAAGTATGTTTAATATTTAAGTAAATTTCAATTTATATTATCAATAACATTTAATCTGCATGTGTTTAGGTTTCAATCTGTATGTATTAAGGCTTTGTAAATCGCTTAGTGATTTAAAATAGGCGATTCATTAAGAATAAATAAACTTGAAACTTGAAACTTGCATGTGCTAGGATTGTCAAAAGTCTAGGACTGGTCTAAATTTGCTGGATGGGATTGATCTAGTGCTGGTTTATTGCACTGCACACAGGGCTTGATTGTTCTTGTTTCTTTCCTGCAGTGAGCAGAACTGGATCAACCTACTGGGCAAACATGAAGACTTTGGCAACCCTATTTAAAACCCTCAATTGACTGCTTAGGGCCAGCATGAAATGCTTTTAAAACTGGATTAGAAGTGAATTGTACAAAAGTTACAGAAGGAAATAGCTGTGTGCAGGTTCATTTCTAGTGTATTTTACTGCCTCTGAATAGGTATTACATACATGTAAATTATTCTTCCCCTTTATTAGCTTGTCTGTCACTAGAGCAAAAGAGAACCAATAAAATTAATTGCTTGCAATCCCACCCACCCACCCACTCAGTTTCCCTACACACATACTCCATTTAAATGAACAGGCATAGGGGCCAAAATTCATGCAGCGTATGTAGGTTTCTGCTTTCGTGATGGAGAAAGCAAGGCAGATAGAGTCCTGCACAGCAACATTGAGCCCCTGATATAGTGTGATAGGAATACAGATCTGCCAGTTGCCATGGAAACTTCAGACAAGGCCTTTATCAAAAACAAGAGCTCCATAGGACTGCAAATGTCTCTGCTTTTTGCGTGCGAGTGTGAGCATGTGTGTGTGTGTCATATTTAGTCACTGCACATCTTGAGAAAAAAGAGCAGATGCTAAGTTGAGCTTTAAAATATTTGCATCAGCGCCTCAGCCATGACTGCCAGCCCTAGAAAGAGATTTTCTGGTTAACAACGTATTTCCAGGTTTTAAGCTGTTTTTCATATAAGAGTTCCCTGTCATATACAATTCATAAGACTTCTTACTAGCCCTAAATGCCTTTAATCCATTCACCCAATAAACACAGTGCTCCATGCTATGTATCATATGGGACAGCATATTACATTGGAGCTGAGAACCTAATTGTTGGCAAGAAGATCATGACAATTAAATCCTCTTTGGGTTACCACTTGTACAAAAGTACCGTATTTTCACATAGATAATGCGCACCCGTGTAAAACGCGCACACGGGTATAGCGCGCAAAAAAACACAAATTTATGTACAGAAATTTTTATATACCGCGCACACCCATATACCGCGCATGCTGCCCAACTCTCCCGTCGCTGCCCAACTCTCCTTTCACCCGCCCCGACTCTCCTCTGGCCACCCCGACTCTCCTTTCGCCCGCCCCGACTCTCCTCTCCCCCTTGAAGTCCTGTCCCCACCCTGAAAACCTGATGCCCCCCCCGACGTCCGATTCACCACCCCCCCTCGCAGGACCGCTCGCACCCCCACCCCGAAGGAACGCTCGCACGCACCCGTACCCCCACCCCGAAGGACCGCTCGCACGCACCCGCACCCGCACCCCCCACCCTGAAAGACCGCTCGCACCCCCACAGCCTCCCGACCCCCCCCCCCCATCATGTAGAAGCTCCTACCGGTGTCCTGCTGCTTCCTCTTGGTGGTCCCGACTCCCCGACACGATCGGGGCAAGAGGGAGCTCAAGCCCTCTTGCCCCAGCCAACCGCGCACCCCCGACATGATCGGGGTAAGAGGGAGCTCAAGCTCTCTTGCCCCCCCCCGACTCCCCGACACATCGGGCAAAAGGGAGCCCAAGCCCTCTTACCCCGCCAACTCCCCAACTCCCCGACAATATCAGGCCAGGAGGGAGCCCAAGTCCTCCTGGCCCTGGCGACCCCCCCCCCCGCTAGTTGTTCGGGCCAGGAGGGAGCCCAAACCCTCCTGGCCACGGCGACCCCCTCCCCCCACCCCGCACTACATTACGGGCAGGAGGGATCCCCGGCCCCCCTGCCCTCGACGCAACCCCCCCTCCCCCCAACGACCGCCCCCCCCAGCCGACTCGCGACCCCCCTGGCCGTCCCCCACGACACCCCCACCCCCCTTCCCCGTACCTTTGTGTAGTTGGCCGGACAGACGGGAGCCAAACCCGCCTGTCCGGCAGGCAGCCAACGACGGAATGAGGCCGGATTGGCCCATCCGTCCCAAAGCTCCGCCTACTGGAGGGGCCTAAGGCGCCTGGGCCAATCAGAATAGGCCCGGGAGCCTTAGGTCCCTCCTGGGGGCGGGGCCTTGGGCACATGGTCGGGTTGGGCCCATGTGCCTCAGGCCCCGCCCCCAGGTGGGACCTAAGGCTCCTGGGCCTATTCTGATTGGCCCAGGCGCTTTAGGCCCCACCAGTAGGCGGAGCTTTGGGACGGATGGGCCAATCCAGCCTCATTCCGTCGTTGGCTGCCTGCCGGACAGGCGAGTTTGACTCCCGTCTGTCCGGCCAACTAAACAAAGGTACGGGGAAGGGGGGTGGGGGTGTCGTGGGGGACGGCTAGGGGGATCGTGGGTCGGCTGGGGGGGGCGGTCGGAGGTTCTTGGGGGGGCGGTCGTTGGGGGGAGGGGGGTTTGCGTCGAGGGCAGGAGGGCCTGGGATCCCTCCTGCCCGTAATGTAGTGCGGGGTGGGGGTAGGGGGTCGCCGTGGCCAGGAGGGTTTGGGCTCCCTCCTAGCCTGAACAACAAGCGGGGGGGGGGGGTCGCCAGGGCCAGGAGGACTTGGGCTCCCTCCTGGGGAGTTGGGGAGTCGGCGGGGCAAGAGGGCTTAGGATCCCTTTTGCCCCGATCGTGTCGGGGAGTCGGGGGGGGGCAAGAGGGCTTGAGTTCCCTCTTGCCCCGAACATGTCGGGGGTGCCGCGGTTGGTTGGGGCAAGAGGACTTGAGCTCCCTCTTTCCCCGATCGTGTCGGGTGTCGGGACCGCCAAGAGGAAGCAGCAGGACACCGGTAGGAGCTTCTACATGATGGGGGGGGGGGGGGGTTGGGAGGCTGTGGGGGTGCGAGCAGTCCTTCAGGGTGGGGGTGCGGGTGTGTGCGAGCGGTCCTTCGGGGTGGGGGTGCGAGCGGTCCTGCGGGGGGGGGGGTGAATCGGACGTCGGGGGGAACTATGTAAAAAAAATTTTGTACAACGCGCTCACGCTGGGGATCATTAGGGATGGAAATGTCACAATATTCAAACTGCTTACTGTATTTTCTCGCATATAACACGCGCGTTATACGTGGTTTTTACATACTGCGCAAGGGTGTGCGCGGTATGTAAAAACCACGTATAACGCGCGCGTTATATGCGAGAAAATACGGTAAGCAGTTTGAATATTGTGACATTTCCATCCCTAATGATGGACCTGTCAAGGTTAAGTCCTCTGCTAAGCCAGGTCCCAAAGGCAGAAAGTCAGCTGAATATAGAGCCTCAGAGGCGGTCTATCCTGAAGAGAGTGACCCAGACCCTGACACAGAACACACTTTTAAGCAGGAACCTGCTTGGAGGTCAGTCTCCCATAGAAAGCTGTCAGTTCCCACGCTGTAATATTCCCAGTGAACTGAGAGGGAGCCAGAGAGCAGGCAAACCTGCTCCCCAGCCACATAGGTTAGAGAGTGGCCTTAACAAATTTAAACAGCTCTCAAACACTGTAAGGGAGGGAGCCCAGGATGACCCTGCAGACAGAACTCTTCTGGCCAGGCAAGGACAAGGCATACAGCAGGAGCCCATGAAGTGGCAAGGCCCTGATAGTCTGAATGTTCCAGAGCTGGAAGTCCCAGAGGAATGCATGAAAGTGTAAGAGGTTGATGTTCCTGGAACAGAGTCTTTAGAACAGATGGACGTGAGTTTGGCAATTTCCTGCCAGTGATTATTTTGCTCCTTTTGGTTTGTGGGGCAATGTACTAAATAAGAAAGCTACTGTAGTGAAACTTAGTGCCTAAAGGCAGTAGCTACAAAAGAGCTGTTTTTGTTTGTTGGTTGCACTGCAGTGGGGGCTGGGCTGTATTCAGTGCTGGAGTTGTGCACAGCACTGATTGCTTAGCTATGCTCCAGCTGGAATTGAACTGTGGTGAAAAGAAAGTTGGAGGGGGGGGTGTTTTTCTTTTCTGCTTGCCTTGTGACTGAGAGGGCTTATGGCAACATTATGCATTAAGTGAACTCCAGAATTCTGGGGCAGGGTTCACTAAAGATCTCAGGTGGGATTTATTGAGGGTGCTTGTTGAAAGCTTTTGTTGAAGAAAGTGAACCCAACAATTCTGCCTCCTAGTTCCCAGGAACTGAAGAGTTGCTGTAGCATAACAACGCCAACACGATCTCTATTAAGTAAAATGGGGGTGTTCCCCACCAACACCCCCCGTCGGAGCCCCTTAAAATACTGTTTTTCTTCGGCGCGCTTCCACCTTGCGCTCGGTTGTCTGCGCTGGGTTGTCAGCGCGCGCTTTTGTCTATGAACCGGTAACCTTCTGTAAGTATTAATCAAAGAGGAGAGAAAATAAAAGGAAGGGTGTTGCATTAAAACTCGAAAGCATCTTTAAATAAAAATGTTTTCAGTTTTGTTTTGAATCATTCCAAGGATGGTTCTTCTCATAAATCTGCGGGCATGTCATTCCAGAGCATAGGAGCTGTAACGGAAAAGATTGATGATCAATGCATGCTAAGCTGACGTAATGATGGGATATGTAAGAGGTGTTGGGCGTTAGATCTCAGGGTTCTAGCCTTGGTATGAGGGATCAGGAGTCTGTTTAAGAATTCCTGAAGATTTGTATTGCATGTTTTAAATGTTAATAGTATAATTTTATATGTAATTATGTGTGTTAGTGGCAGCCAGTGGGCTTTATTAAGAGTGGAGCGATGTGATCAAAATTTTTTTTGCATTCTCAATGTTCTGAATAATTTGCAAGCGCCTTAGCTCTTTTTGCGTAATTCCTTTGTACAGAGCTTTAGTATAATCGAGACTGGAAATGACAAGGGAGTGGATAAGAATTGTTAATGCTGAAGGATCTAAAACTTTGGAGAGAGATCGTATCATTCGTAACCTAAAAATATATATTTGTACTACCACGGAACTGATTTGTTTTATGTTGAGGAAGGAAGCTAATAGACTACCAGAGATCTATTTTTTTATGTTGAGGAGAGAGGCTTAGGACAGGCGGGAAGGGAGCTACTAGACTACTAGACAAACTGCAGACGTCACAGCATACCCTGAAGAAAGCCACAGTATATTGGCTGAAATGTCGGTTTCTACCTGACAAGATGCAGCGAGACCCAGATATCTGCAACAAGCACAATTGTTCATTTGTTGTCTGCAACTGAAGAAGTTTTGAGAGCCCTGTTTTTCATTAAATCAGATTTATACTGAGCTTCCCACCTTTGTTACCATATAGAAACAATTTATATTTATAGTAAGCTTGAGATTTAAGGGCCCTCTGGTGAATTAATTCATTCAATACCTTTTGAGTGGCTAAAAGCGAGATCTTTTGGTCAGCAGATGGACTGGCTCCATGTGATATACAATCTGTCTGCACCTGTGTCTCCACCTGGAGAATTTCTTTATCCTAAATTTGCCGCTTTCTAGCCATGTAAGCTATAATTTCTCTGCTGATTACATTTTTTGCAATTTGATGTTCATGAAAGGTATTATGCAGTTGAAACTCTCTTCATTTTCCCAAGATGAAACTCCCTAAATTTCATATCCTAACAAAATTCCAAAGAGAATCTCCAAGAATATGCTACTGAGTCATGATTAACTAAATCAAGTTGCAACCAAATTAGTGTGTGATCAGAAACTCCAAAGAGACTAATTTCTGCAGAGTCTACCTGAAAAAATAGTTGCCGAGATATTAACAAATAATCATTAAGCAATTGTATAGAGGGAGCACATTAAAGGTGAGCATAATCTTGATTACTTGGGTGCAAAATTCTCTAGGCAACTATCAAATCCAATGCTCTGCAGAGCAGAGGCAATCTCACGAGAGATTACATGTCTCCCGAGGAGCTGGATGTGACTTCTCCACAATTGCATTGTAAACCATATTAAAATCCCCTCCTATGACCATATTGTCCCCACCCTGGGTAAACATAGAAACATAGAAGATGACGGCAGATAAGGGCCAAAGCCCATCAGGTCTGCCCACTCTACTGACCCACCCCCAAGCCTACTATCCTAGGGATCCCACTCCTGGTGACAGGTTCCCTTGGCTTAACCCTCTAAGGGATCCCACATGGGCATCCCATTTGCTCTTAAATTCTTGCCTTGATCACCTGCACCGGGAGCTCATTCCAAGGATCAACCACTCTCTCGGTGAAGAAATATTTCCTGGTGTCGTCATGAAATTTTCCGCCCCTGAGTTTGAGCGGATGCCCTCTTGTGGCTGAGGGTCCTTTGAGAAAGAGAATCTCTTCTTCCATCTCGATACGTCCGGTAATATACTTAAACGTCTCAATCATGTCTCCTCTCTCCCTACGTTCCTCGAGTGAGTACAGCCGCAAATTTTTCAGCCTTTCCTCGTACGATAGATCCTTGAGCCCCGAGACCATCCTGGTGGCCATCCGTTGCACCGACTCTACTCTCAGCACATCTTTTCGGTAGTGTGGCCTCCAGAATTGCACACAGTATTCCAAATGGGGTCTCACCATGGTTCTGTATAATGGCATTATAACTTCAGGCTTCCGGCTGACGAAACTCCTGCGGATGCAACCTAACAACTGTCTTGCCTTAGATAAAGCCTTCTCCACATGATCAGCAGTTTTCATGTCTGCGCTGATGATCACTCCCAAGTCTCGTTCTGTTGAAGTTCTAGCTAAGGTCTCACCATTCAAGGTGTAAGTTCTGCACGGATTTCTGCTGCCGAGGTGCATGATATTGCATTTCTTAGCGTTGAAGCCCAGCTGCCAGATCGAGGACCAAAGCTCCAACAAATGTAGGTCCTGTGTCATACTATCGGGTGAATTGCCGTCTCTCACTATATTGCATAGTTTGGCGTCGTCGGCGAATAACGTTATCTTACCTTGAAGCCCCTGAGTTAGGTCCCCTATGAATATGTTGAAAAGGAGCGGGCCCAAGACTGAGCCCTGCAGTACTCCACTGGTCACCTCCGATGTTTTAGAGAGGGTACCGTTAACTACCACCCTCTGAAGTCTGCCACTCAGCCAGTCATTGACCCATGTAGTTGGTGTTTCTCCCAGCCCCATTGATTTCATCTTGCTCAACAGCCTGCGATGCGGGACACTATGGAAAGCTTTGCTGAAGTCTAGGTAAACGACGTCCACGGATTCTCCCAAGTCTAGCTGTTTTGTTACCCAGTCAAAGAAGCTGATGAGTTTAGATTGGCAGGACCTACCCTTGGTGAATCCATGTTGACTGGGATCCCGTAGATTCTCATCATCCAAGATTGCGACTAATTAACATTTGATTAGTATTTCCATGAGTTTGCATACTATTGATGTGAGACTCACCGGTTTGTAGTTTGCAGCCTCTGCCCTGCAACCCTTTTTGTACAGTGGAACGATGTTAGCTGTTTTCCAGTCTATGAGGACTCTTCCCCGAATTTAGGGAGAGATTGAAGAGTCCTGATAGCGGTTCTGCCAGGACATCACGCAGCTCACTGAGCACCCTGGGGTGTAGATTGTCTGGTCCCATGGCTTTGTTCACCTTGAGTCTTGTCAGTTCGTAGTAGACATCGCCAGGTGTGAACTCGAAATTCTGAAATGGGTCTTCCACGCTGGGCCTTGCCTGAAACTGTGGACCGTGCCCCGGTGCCTCGCAGGTGAAGACCGAGCAGAAGTATTCATTCAGTAGTTCTGCTTTATCAGAATCTGATTCTGCGCAGTTCCCATCTGGTTTTCTAAGGCGTACTATCCCGTCTGTGTTCTTTTTCCTATCACTAATATACCTGAAGAAGAATTTGTCCCCTTTCTTCATGTTCTTTGCCAGAGTCTCTTCCACTCGAAGTTTGGCCTCCCTGACTGCCATTTTGACTGCTGCAGACCTCGCCCTATGTTCTAGTTTAGCTTCCCTAGTCTCCGTTCGTTTGTATGAAATAAATGCTTTTTTCTTCTCCTTGACGAGGTGCGAGATTTCTGCGGAGTACCATTGGGGTCTGTATACTGATTTAATGTAGAGGCTTGTCGCTTCATGTATGGTAGATTTCAGGGATGACCACATAGCTTCCACATCATTGGTCGTAGCTTGGTTCTGCAGTGTCCGGTGGACGAAATCTCCCATGCGTTCGAAGTCAGTGCCTCGGAAGTTGAGTACTTTTGTTTTCGTGTTTGATCTAGGGAAACCTTTCCTGAGGTAGAACCACACCATGTTGTGGTCGCTGGAGGCTAGCATATCTCCTACCGAGACCTTCGAGACGCTATCCCCGTTGGTGAGTGCCAGGTCCAGGATCGCCTGGGCCCTAGTGGGTTCCAATACCATTTGTTTGAGTCGTGCTCCCTTTATGGATGTTAACAGTCTCCTGCTGCCGCTGGTTGTTGCTGAGTATGAGTTCCAATCTGCGTCAGGCATGTTGAAGTCCCCCAGCAGAACAGCGTCTCCCCGTAGAGTGATATTCTCTATGTCTTCAATTAATTCGGAGTCTTTGTCTTCCAGTTGTCTTGGAGGTCTATATACTACAACAAGATACAGGCATTTTTCCCTGCCTCTGGCCAGGTTCACCCAGAGGGATTCCCCGGTGTACTTGACATCTGTGATTCTGGTAGTTTTGATGTCTTCTTTAATGTATAGTGCCACCCCTCCCCCTGACTTTCCCTCTCTGTCCTGACGAAATAAGTTGTATCCCGGTATAGCCATATCCCACCCATGAGAGTCTGTGAACCAAGTTTCGGATATTGCCACCACGTCAAGGTCAGCATTCATTATTTCGGTCTCTAATTCTAGAATCTTATTGCCTAAACTGTGTGCATTAACATACATAGCACTCCATACCCCGTGATTACTAAGTCCCTGTGGGGAGTTTCTCATCTAGGGTAGTGTGACTCCTAGAGAATTGTTTGCAATGGGGGCACTTACTTGGACTTAGAATCGGAGTTTCGACTCACCTCGTCAGGATCGTTCCTTACTGCACTTGTATCTGAGTGGGTACCCTCCCCCGACTTACCTAGTATAAAGCCCTACGAAGCAGGCGGGCTAGTCGGTGTCCAAAGACGTGCTTACCCCTGCTGGTCAGATGGAGTCCGTCTGGTCCCTGAAGTCCTTGCAACGCCTCTCCATGGTTCAGGAATCCTTAAAAAAAAATTTTTCTCCAATATATTTGGTGCATATACATTACACAGCATTAATGGCTGTTGGTCTATGATAAAGATAGCTATCACAAATCTATCCTCTGGTCATTGAATAATAGAGTAAACCTGTAAAGCTAAGCCTTTGCGGAATAAAATCAACATGCCAGCCTCTACCATATGACCTACCTACCACATATGAATCTTGGTATGCTCAACGGATGAAAAATGGGTCTATTGCAATATGACTACGTCAACATTATGTCTACATAAGGTTTGTAGGATTTTCTGCCTCTTAATTGGTGAGGTACCCCTCCCTCCCCCTACATTCCAGGCCACTATCTTAAATGAGCCCATCATCCTCAGTCTCTTGTATGTAAGGAAAGGAAAATCAACTAAGTAACAATGTATAAAGGCCTGCCTCTGCTTACAGGCTCCCACATGAAGATAGCTGACCCTCTTTTTGCCAAGTGCTAAAATAAAAGGAACAAAAGAAAATACACAGAAAAGCCAACATAAGAATAACAAGAAAATGGCGCAAGCACCACAAAAAAATCCTATAGCGCCTACTAAAACTCCCAGCTACCCAAACCCCTCCACTAACCCACCCAGCTTTCCCTCTCATTCCTCCTATACATTTCCATCCAATAATTGCAATTAACAAAGTCCCCTTCTAGAACTAGAGGCACTGCAAATAAGAGACACAATCGTTCTCCATTTCTACAAAATAAATCTAAAGCGATTTTAACTTTCACCTCCCAAGCACCAAACTTCAAAGACATAGCACAACCCATGTCCCAAAGAGTAATAAATCCTAAGAAAAATAACTTAGATTCACGCTAACAGGCAATATACAATAAACCAAAAATCCTCAAAATATAAAGTCCAAAGACCAAAAAAACCTACTAGTGAGATGAGTATAAAGGGAAATTCTTTTCAGATAAAGACTAAGAGACCTCAAGTGTTCACATCCAACTGACAATGGAACGGATCCCAACAGATGGACTTTGTATGAACTATCACTGGTCTCAAATGTCGTTTTTTCTTTTGCCTCTTTAATAACTTTTTTAATTAACTATTTTTCAATTAAATGGCTTATTTTAATGTGCCAAGAAGTATAGCAACATATCAGATATTGCACCAGGAGTGATATCCCTGGTAAGCAAGCTCAAAAACTTATAAGGCCTAGAGTACTTAGCTTTTATCCAGGAGCCAGGGCGACTCGTAGCTGTATAGAGTAACTTATTCAGTAAACGCTCAGCATTGCTTCGCATTGAGCACTGAGGTCTCTCAGTCTTTATCTGAAAAGAATCTCCCCTTATATTCATCTCACTAACATACAATAAATGCCATAATAAAACAGTAGAATGATAGCACAGCGAGATGTCTTTTATTTTATTTTAAAAATTTACATTCAGTGTTAAAAAAAAATAATTCAAGACAATAATCTATATACAGTATATAAAATCGGAGGTATGTATGTGTGTATGTATGTGTGTGTGTATGTGCCGCGATCACGCAAAAAACGGCTTGACCGATTTGAACGAAACTTGGTATGCAGATCCCTCACTACCTGGGGTGATATGTTCTGGGGGTCTCGCGGCCCACCTGCACACGTGGGCGGAGCTACAAACAGAAAATCAGATTTCACCCATTCATGTCAATGGAAAAAATGTAAAAAGCTGCCATTCTCACAGTAATTCCAACTACCAGGGGTGATATGTTCTGGGGGTCTCGCGGCCCACCTGCACACGTGGGTGGAGCTACAAACAGAACATCAGATTTCACCCATTCATGTCAATGGAAAAAAAGTAAAAAGCTGCCATTCTCACAGTAATTCAAAAACGGCTTGACCGATTTGAACGAAACTTGATATGCAGATCCCTCACTACCTGGGGTGATATGTTCTGGGGGTCTCGCGGCCCACCTGCACACGTGGGCGGAGCTACAAACATAAAATCAGATTTCACCCATTCATGTCAATGGAAAAAATGTAAACAGCTGCCATTCTCACAGTAAATCAAAAACGGCTTGACCAATTTGAACGAAACTTGGTATGCAGATCCCTCACTACCTGGGGTGATATGTTCTGGGGGTCTAGCGGCCCACTTGCACACGTGGGCGGAGCTACAAACAGAACATCAGATTTCACCCATTCATGTCAATGGAAAAAAAGTAAAAAGCTGCCATTCTCACAGTAATTCAAAAACGGCTTGACCGATTTGAACGAAACTTGATATGCAGATCCCTCACTACCTGGGGTGATATGTTCTGGGGGTCTCGCGGCCCACCTGCACACGTGGGCGGAGCTACAAACATAAAATCAGATTTCACCCATTCATGTCAATGGAAAAAATGTAAACAGCTGCCATTCTCACAGTAAATCAAAAACGGCTTGACCAATTTGAACGAAACTTGGTATGCAGATCCCTCACTACCTGGGGTGATATGTTCTGGGGGTCTAGCGGCCCACCTGCACACGTGGGCGGAGCTACAAACAGAAAATCAGATTTCACCCATTCATGTCAATGGAAAAAATGTAAAAAGCTGCCATTCTCACAGCAATTCAAAAACAGCTTGACCGATTTGAACGAACCTTGGTATGCAGTTCCCTCACTACCTGGGGTGATATGTTCTGGGGGTCTCGCGGCCCACCTGCACACGTGGGCGGAGCTACAAACAGAACATCAGATTTCACCCATTCATGTCAATGGAAAAAAAGTAAAAAGCTGCCATTCTCACAGTAAATCAAAAACGGCTTGACCGATTTGAACGAAACTTGGTATGCAGATCCCTCACTACCTGGGGTGATATGTTCTTGGGGTCTCTTCACCCAAGAATTTATATGTTCAAAAAAATGTAAACAGCTGCCATTCTCACAGTAAATCAAAAACGGCTTGACCGATTTGAACGAAACTTGGTATGCAGATCCCTCACTACCTGGGGTGATATGTTCTGGGGGTCTCTTCACCCAAGAATTTATATGTTCTTGCTCCTGGAGGTGAAACTAAAAATGTTGTTTATAATCAAGTTTTGTGTTAGTTGTATTATATTCATTTTGTCAAATATTTCACATTATAATTTGAATATTGTACTTTTTATAAAGCTGTAAACAAATAATTTCATTCACAACTATAAAGTATCTTTATTTGAATCCATTTACAGTGTTGTTGCTATAATTAAATACCCGTGCAACGCCGGGGCATCAGCTAGTCAATAATATAATCATGCAATCTAAACATCAACTTTACGGAGAGGCTTAAAGCTACGCAGAGAAGAAAAATCCATTATAAAATATCAATTTAAAGAAAAGGCAAGAAAAATCCAGGCACCACAATAATTTAGAGTCCTAATGAACATTGCCACTCCCACCTGCTGAATTCTGATTTTCAATATTTTATTACTCTGAACTGTTATTTCTGGCCTGGATAAATTCCGGCAGCACCTAAGATTTGGATATTCAACACTGGTGCCCAGAATAGGCCCAGTATTGAATATTCAGATTAAATTCGGCGCTTTTGAAAACGCTGGCTGTCATTGGCTGAATATCAAGATGATTGTTGTTACTTCATTCCATTCCATAATTGTAATGTTTATATTTTCCAGATTCTCCTGTATTCAGGATAGCCATTCTGCTTCTTGAATGCACTCCACAGGGTGTTTGCTTGCTTATTCATTTATTAGGATTTATTACCACTTTTTTGAAGAGATTCACCAAAGGTGGTATACAGCAAGTACAATTCAACATACAACTTACGATTTTGTTAACAGTAGTAAAAAGACCAAATATAAACAAATACAATGAATGAGTAAACTCAAAATCAGCTGGTTGAAACTTACGGCCTCTTTTACAAAGCTGCGCTAGTGGCCCCGAAGTCCATAGAGATTTAAACAGCTTCGGGGCTGTTGCCACGCAGCAGCCGCTAGTGTGGCTTTGTAAAAAAGGCCGTCAATAGTACCACTATGAAACAGTTTCAAAAATATATTATAATAGCAGTGGTATAGTAAGGAGGGACGGGGGAGGGGTGCCTCCCTTCCCCATTAAATACCTCTTGAAATGTTCGCCAGCATGAGCGGCATCTTCCACCTCCTGCTCACTCCGGCCTCAGCTTCCTTTTGATGTTACTTCCTGGTTGTGGGACCAGGATGTGACGTCAGAGAAGAGCCGAGGCTGGTACGAGCAGGAGGTGGCAGATGCTGCTCGCGACAGAAGTAGGTGGAGGGGGCACTTGAGTGGCAAGAAAGAGTGGGAGGCGCAGGGCATGGTGATGTCAGGCACCTCCTTTCCTCATTACGCCACTATATAACAGCACTGAAATTTAGCCCTGTAAGCAGCTGGTAGCCAGAATAATTTTGACAGGAAGGGTATAATGTGGTTACGCTGTTTGCAGCCTTCTATTGATTGTGTTGCAACATTCTGAATTAGTTGCAGCTGATGCAAACTTTTTTGGTTAGACCAGTCTACAGTAATTTAGTCATGATGTTATCATGGCACTGTACAAGGTCCTTGGTTAAGTTTATCCAGAATATTTCTATTTCAGCTTTAGCTGGTAGTATTTTCACTGTACTAATGCTCTTTCCCACTTCCCTGTAGATTATTTTGGATTCTCACTAAACTGTTTTTTAATTAACTAGCGCTACATGTGTCTGGTAGCGCTATAGAAATAATTAATAGTAGTAGTAATAACTCTTCTGTTTTCTTCATGCAGCATCTCCATAGTTTTTGTGCTTCAGCTGCTTCTTTGGAGCTCTTATTTTAGAAGTATCTCCATACTAAATGCACCCCCCCCCCCCCCTGCACTCATGTACCTCATGAAATGTTTACTGCTTTGAGTAGCATCTTCTACCTGCTAGCTTCCTTGTGACATCACGTCCTGGTCCCACAAATCACTTCTAGCACCAGTGTTAGGTTTTCAGGCAGGGATCCCAAGATGCACTTCAGGGGCAGGGAACTTGATGTCACCAATTTGAAGATGGCGGCCTAGAGAAGTAGAAGCAAATGATCCTCATTCATACTTCCAGCAAAAAAGTATGTGAGTCTGGGGAGGCTCAAAGTTACCACTAGACCACCAGATCTGGCCTTGCTTGGCCTATCCTACCAAAAGAGTCTGTCAGGTCTGGCCTGGCCTAACCAGGAGGAGGCCATTGGACCACCAGGCTATTTGTGACTGAGGGAGCCACTGGACCACCATACCACCAGGGCATTTTTTTAAGGTTTGAGGAGAGGGAGGGGGCTCTGGAGCCATTAGACCCTTAGGCTTTTTTGTTGGGGAAAGCCTATCTGGCTGAGTGGTCAAGTTCGAGGGAGAAGAGGGCTGCTATTTAATTATTTATTTGGTTCATTTTATATCCCGTCTACCCCAACAAGCTCAGAACGGGTTACAGGTTGACGTACATAATGTAAAGACAAATGGGTTATAATTTACAGATATGTCACACCTGTACTAGCTGAACTCCATTGGTTGCTAGTTAAATGGTGAATACTTTTCAAGATATTGACCTTGATATTTAAATCTGTTCGTAACATTGCCTAAGGTGATTGCCTCTTTATTGCAGACATATGTACTTGGTCATCCTTTGAGATCACAAGTTAGGGTTCATAGACAGTGGAGCACAAGACGTCAGCGCGCTGACAATCCAGCGCCGACAATTTGGCGCAAGACAGATGCGCGCGGGGGAAAAAGTAATTTTTAAAGAGCTCTGACGGGGGTTTGGAGTGGCAACCCCCCACTTTATTGGTTAGTGTTTGCGCTGCTGTTGGAGGGGGGTTGGAAACCTCCATTATAGTGAAAACGGAACTTTTAAAGATTTTTTTCAGGAAAAATTCCATTTTCTCTATAATGTGGGGGGTTTCACCCCCCCCCCCACCGCAACGGCAGCGCGAACACTTACCAATAAAGTGGGGTTTGCCACCCTAAACCCCCAGTCGGAGCTCTTTAAAAATTATTTTTCCCCTGCACGCTTCTGTCTTCCTCCGAATTGTCGGTGCTGGATTGTCGGTGCGCTGGCGTCTGGCGCGCGATTATCCTGTCACCCAAGTTAGAGACCTCTTGGTTGTTCCCCCTTTTCGTTTGGTCACTAAAGTTGTAAATCGATCCTGAATGTTTCAGGTGGCTGGACCTTCATTATGGAATTCAATTCCAGACTCCATTCATTTAACTTCAGATTTCTTGGCATTCTGGAAAAGTTTAAAAAGCTTATTTTTTCTGATTGGCCTTTTCAAATCTGGACAATGTGTAATTTGGTAATTATTTGGCCTTATTTTTTAAGGCACAGGTTTCAGGTTGTAAGTTATATGCTGTACCTTAGTATGATTTGTTGAGTTCTGTTCTAATTATGTATATATTGCTGTTACCTACATAGATGTTGGATATGCGGAATATAAGGCCCTGATTCTCTAAAAGTGCGTCCCGATTTTAGGCAGCTGTAGGCGTCCTACAGCTGTCTAATCAGCCAATCGGGATGCACGTTTTTTTTAAAAAAATGCTCCCCAGGCAGGCCGCCTATATTGAAGGCGAGGCCCGCAAGACACCTAGGCCCTGATTCTGTATAGGACGCCCGGGAGAGGCGTCCTATTCAGAATCAGCCTAAACTAAACCCCGATTCTGTAACCGGCGTCCATGTTACAGACGTGGGTTAGAGAATCGGGTTAGATTAGACACGGCCCGCTACACTTATCGCGGCAAGGGATCTCTCTGCCGCTATAAGTATAGCGGGCCGTGGCCCCCTGACCGATCACTGGCAGGAGGGTGCCCAAACCCTCCTGCCCGAAGACGCACCCCCCCCGGTGCTAACAACCCCCACTCCACCAAACCTGTTCTTACAGATGGGTCTTGCACGTCGAGCAAGCAGGCACGCCTCGTCGAAATGAGGCGGGCCCGCCCCTTCCCGGCCCATCCCGCCGAAGCCTAAGGCCTGATTGGCCCAGGCTCTAGAAGCCTGGACCAATCAGGCCTTAGGAATAGCAGGTCCGCCCATCCCTACTAAGTCTAAGGTCTGATTGGCCAATCAGGCCTTAGATTAAGTGGGGATGGGCGGACCCGCTATGCCTAAGGCCTGATTGGTCCAGGCTTCTAGAGCCTGGGCCAATCAGGCCTTAGGCTTCGGCGGGATGGGCCGGGAAGGGGCGGGCCCGCCTCATTTCGACGAGGCGTGCCTGCTTGCTCGACGTGCAAGACCCATCTGTAAGAACAGGTTTGGTGGAGTGGGGGTTGTTAGCGCTGGGGGGGGTGCGTCTTCGGGCAGGAGGGTTTGGGCACCCTCCTGCCAGTGATCGGTCAGGGGCCACGGCCCGCTATACTTATAGCGGCAGAGAGATCCCTTGCCGCGATAAGTATAGCGGCCGCGTCTACTTACAATGTAGACCAGCATTTTGCTGGCCTACATTTTTAAGCTTCTCATCTACTAGGGAGACGCGTAGGGCCGCCTAGGTTCAGCCTAAGGCCCGCCTAAGGCCCTTAGACGAGCTTAGGCATCTTGCTGGTCTCCCTAGGCTCCCGGAGGCGCCTTCAGGCCTGCCTGGGGAGCATTTTTTTTAAAAAAACGTGCATCCCGATTGGCTGATTAGACAGCTGTAGGACGTCTACAGCTGCCTAAAATCGGGACGTACTTTTAGAGAATTAGGGCCTAAGTGTTTAAAATAAATAAATAATATAATATAGAATGAATTTCTTAGGTTAGATACCTCTTCTCTCTACCAGCCCTTCTAATGCTACCCTGGACCTGGTGAAAAGTTTCCAGTGCCAAACGTACCTGAGAAACCTTTTATTTTTGGTGTTATTTTAGGATACCTAAAGACTGTATTTAAATGTGGTCTAAGTAGCACCTCCTCCTGCCTTATTTATTACTAGCTGATGCCCCGACGTTGCACGGGTATTAAATTATAGCAATAACACTGTAAATGGATTCAAATAAAGATATTTTATAGTGGTGAATGAAATTATTTGTTTATAGCTTTATAAAAAGTACAATATTCAAATTATAATGTGAAATATTTGACAAAATGAATATAATACAACTAACACAAAACTTGATTATAAACAACATTTTTAGTTTCACCTCCAGGAGCAAGAACATATAAATTCTTGGGTGAAGAGACCCTCAGAACATATCACCCCAGGTAGTGAGGGATCTGCATACCAAGTTTCGTTCAAATCGGTCAAGCCGTTTTTGATTTACTGTGAGAATGGCAGCTGTTTACATTTTTTCCATTGACATGAATGGGTGAAATATGATTTTCTGTTTGTAGCTCGGCCCACGTGTGCAGGTGGGCCGCGAGACCCCCAGAACATATCACCCCAGGTAGTGAGGGATCTGCATACCAAGTTTCGTTCAAATCGGTCAAGCCGTTTTTGATTTACTGTGAGAATGGCAGCTGTTTACATTTTTTTGAACATATAAATTCTTGGGTGAAGAGACCCCCAGAACATATCACCCCAGGTAGTGAGGGATCTGCATACCAAGGTTCGTTCAAATCGGTCAAGCCGTTTTTAAATTACTGCGAGAATGGCAGCTTTTTACATTTTTTCCATTGACATGAATGGGTGAAATCTGATTTTCTGTTTGTAGCTCCGCCCACGTGTGAAGGTGGGCCGTGAGACCGCCAGAACATATCACCCCAGGTAGTGAGGGATCTGCATACCAAGTTTCATTCAAATCGGTCAAGCCGTTTTTGGTTTACTGTGAGAATGGCAGCTGTTTACATTTTTTCCATTGACATGAATGGGTGAAATCTGATGTTCTGTTTGTAGCTACGCCCACATGTGCAGGTGGGCCGCGAGGCCCCCAGAACATATCACCCCAGGTAGTGAGGGATCTGCATACCAAGTTTCGTTCAAATCGGTCAAGCCGTTTTTGAATTACTGTGAGAATGGCAGCTTTTTACTTTTTTTCCATTGACATGAATGGGTGAAATCTGATTTTATGTTTGTAGCTCCGCCCACGTGTGCAGGTGGGCCGCGAGACCCCCAGAACATATCATCCCAGGTAGTGAGGGATCTGCATACCAAGTTTCGTTCAAATCGGTCAAGCCGTTTTTGCGTGATCGCGGCACATACACACATACACACACACACACACATACATACACACATACATACCTCCGATTTTATATATATATAGATTCAGTGCAGCCAAATTCGCAGTCTTCAAAAGGCCATGGGCAGAGGTTCCTATACGCTGCCCACAGCTGACTCAGAAGCCTTTCGTCTGACCCTGGGATTTTGGGTCTGAGGGGGAAGGCTTCCAGGTCAGCCACAGGTAATGTATAGAAACCACTGCCCACGGCCTTTTAAAGACTACAAGATTGGCTGCACTGAATAATGAAGAAGGCAGGAAGAGGTGCCTCTTGAACGTCTGGATCCAGGCCCTGAGGTACACTCTTAGGGGAGGGGGTGGGGAAGAGGCAGGTCCATGGAGGAGTGGGGCCAAGGGGACCAGTGTACTTGGGTGCCTAGGACCCACCAAAGAATTAATCCTGCCCTGTAGATAAATAGTAATGTGTTGAAAAGGCAATAGTATCAGTATTTAAAATCTGAATCTACTAAGTTTATAGCTCTAATTCCAGTTATTATCAATGATTTCTTCTGAAAGGAAGAAGAGTTTTTTCAACAGTAATCCACATACCAAAGCAGATTCACCCAATTCTACAAACTCTCCATATCCTCTTGCGCCTCAATACGCTCAACCACCACAAAAAATTAATTGGATGTCAACAACCTTGGCAAACTTGATGTCAAATCCCCAGGAGCAGCTTAATCACCGAATCTTCCAGCCATCATAAAGTAATCCATTACAGGCACCAGGAAAAGAGATGTGCAAAGCATGATCTTTGCTGCTTTCAAATATTGAGGGGTTGAAACAGGATGTTGAAATACTGGGTGGAAAAAACAAAGGACATTTTCTCTCATCTGTTAGCCCCAAGAGATCCCTTCTTTATCAAAAAGGGGAAAATTGATAATTGATGAGTGTTCATAGAAGTAAAGCAATTAAACCTTTCTTCTTGGCCCCTTCACTTTGGAGTCAGGCCCATCTAGTCATTGCAGTGGTGCAGGCCGATGAGTGGAGAACTAGAGATGGTGTCAATATTCACATACGGTTCCGTAAAAAAACAACAGTCCTGGTTACACCACTGTTGTGCATGCTAAAAATTTTAAGACATCTAGATAAACTGAATGAATGCATATCTCTATAAAATATAGGTCTCTGCACCCGGGGGCATAGGGTGGGGATGGTGCACTCTTTTCACAATAGATTTTATATAAGTTTGAATTGTTATGCATAATGTAAATTAATAATCACATTTGTAACAGATTTACACAAATCTGTTACAAGCCAATCATTCTTTTGCCACTGGAATTTTAGGAGCAGAAACACATTCAGAAGACGATTTCAATCGGAAAAAAAACCTATAAAATGATTCTAAAGCACGATATCTACACAGAAACTTCTAGCATTCAGCCAGCAGAGAGCACCATTCCCTTAGAAAAAAACTCACCTTATTTTACTTTCTGCATGATCAATTTTTGCATTTCCCATCCAAGTGCATCTCTTTTTCGATTGTATTCCTAAAGAACTTCCTGACTCATGCAGGAAAGAAATACACAGTGAATCCTTGTGGAAATGCTCTTACCCTTTCCTCAAATTATCATAGTAGGGGAGGCATATATAATAATCTTCAAAAAGAATTTATTTTAAGACGTGTTACATAAAACTTCTTTAACAAATATTACACAAAATCCATTTAAGACAATTATAAGCACACACAAAAAAACAAAAAAAGGAAAATGGTAAAACCAGAGGACATAATTTGAGGTTGAGGGGTGGTAGATTCAAGGGCAATGTTAGGAAATTCTACTTTATGGAAAGGGTAGTGGATGCCTGGAATGCGCTCCCGAGAGAGGTGGTGGAGAGTAAAACTGTGACTGAGTTCAAAGAAGCGTGAGATGAACACAGAAGATTTAGAATCAGAAAATAATATTAAATATTGAACTAGGCCAGTACTGGGCAGACTTGCACGGTCTGTGTCTGTGTATGGCCGTTTGGTGGAGGATGGGCAGGGGAGGGCTTCAATGGCTGGGAGGGTGTAGATGGGCTGGAGTAAGTCTTAACAGAGGTTTCGGCAGTTGGAACCCAAGCACGGTACCGGGTAAAGCTTTGGATTCTTGCCCAGAAATAGCTAAGAAGAAAAAAAAAAAAAATTTTAAATTGAATCAGGTTGGGCAGACTGGATGGACCATTCGGGTCTTTATCTGCCGTCATCTACTATGTTACTATGTAAGAGGCTTAATGTGCAAAATGACACATTCAACTCAGGACATTCACATTTACCCAGTAAGAAGAAAACCTTTTGTAAAATACATATAGGACTCAGTTCTGTAAATGGTGCCCAGCTGTGGGTGCTGATGAAAATTAGCACTAAGTGCTGTTCTGTAAATGGTGCTCAGAGTTAGACGCCGTTTATAAAACAGCATTTGGCGACAGGATCCGCACTCATTTATGGGCATGAGAATTTGTGCCAACCAAAACCTGGAATAAATTTGCATGCCTAAATTTGACTCAGATCCCCCAAACTGACCTATTTTGGACATGTGATGAGGGCGAATTCACTAGAAAAGGAGGTGATACTTGGAATGGTCAGTGGTAAAAGGAAGCAGGGGGGAGCCCAAAGGCCTGTTGGCTGGATACCATCTAGAACAGGGATCTCAAAGTCCCTCCTTGAGGGCCGCAATCCAGTTGGGGTTTCAGGATTTCCCTAATGAATATGCATGAAAGCAGTGCATGCACATAGATCTCATGCATATTCATTGGGGAAATCCTAAAAACCCGACTGGATTGCGGCCCTCAAGGAGGGACTTTGAGACCCCTGATCTAGAATGACATGGGAATAAACATCAAGCAATTGAAAGAAGCTGTGAAAAACAGGGAAAGATGGCAAGGACTGGCCTACAGAGTATCCAAAGGTCGGACACAACTTAATGAATGCAAATTTCAGGAATGCCACAATCTGCCTAGGCCCCTCAATTAGCTGTGCCCCCTTTATGGATCCGCGTCTGATCCTAGTGCCTAAAGATGTGTGTGCAAATTTTTAATTAATGCCAATTAGTGCTGATTCTTGGCACCCAATTGTCCGTGCTGTATGGCTCATTTCTCAATTAAATTTGCATGAAATTTTGAACACCATATATAGAATTAGGGCATTAATGTCACTGGCAGATTAATGGTCTATACCGAGAGAGCAGTGATTTTACAAAAATATGCACAGAAAACAAAATGCACTCATCCAGCTTCTTTCACATGTAAGTACTGGCGTCATAAGTGTACAAGTAGGAGGTAGTTCTATAATGGGGCACCTACGTTTCAGCACCACTTGTGTACATGGATGTACAGAATAGTTGCCTGCTCATGGGAAAGTGGCGTCAAAACAGTTAAACGTTTTTCTGTTGGGGACATTGAAGCCTGCTCTGTGGGTGCTTGAGCACCCCCCCCAGAATTGAGTAAACTCCTTAACTGTGTCCAAGGAGGGCTAATTTCCAAAGGGTTTAGCACCCCCAATCATTTTGCAAAGTTGGCTCCCATGGTAGGGAGCACCTGTAAGTGGCCTAGCACATAAGTGGGGAGAATGTGGCGCCGTGGTTAAAGCTACAGCCTCTGCACCCTGTGATTGTGGGTTCAAACTCGTGCTGCGTCTTGTGATGCTAGGCAAGACACTTACTCCCTCTATTTTACTAAGGTGCGCTAACCGATTAGCGTGTGCTAAACGCTAACACGTCCATAGACTAACATGCACACATTAGTGGTTAGCGCACCTTAGTAAAACAGGACCTTAATTCCCCCATTGCCCCAGGTACATTAGATAGATTTATTCAGGACAGGGAAAAATGCTTGAGAACCTGAATAAATTCATGTAAACTGTTCTGAGCTCCCTTGGGTGAACAGTATAAAAAATTAAAATAAATAAAATAACAATAAATGCAAGGGGGAGGGGGGGGTTCACCTAGGAACAGCATGGACATTGCTGCCACTAACCCACCCTACTTGTACAACACTTTTAGGTTTGGCATATCATTGCCACATTTAGGTGCTCATAGTTACCCCAGGTCTATGGCTTATTTGGCCTTCAGCACCTAGATTTTAGGCACCCTGATAACCAGTTTCCATTTATGTTCTATAATGGTATCTGGATGCCCAGATGCTGCATGGTCATTGAAAGGAGGGAAGGGGCAGATTATGCCGGGCCGGGCCCATCTTCCAAGGAGGTGGGGCCTAGCACCATCAATAGAAAAACTGCATTTTTCAGACTTCCTGTGGTTGGCAGAAGGCTGAATCTGTCTCCTGCTCCTGTGCCAAGTTGTGTTAACTCCTGCACTGCCAGCCATGGGTCCTTCTTCCTGCTGTGTCCTACCTATTAGTACTGCTGCTTATCTCCTGTGTGAAGTATTTCCTGTTTCCTTATAGGAGGAAGGTGACATAGCAGGAAGAAGTTAACACGATAATGCAATAACCCAGCACTCAGGAGCAGGAGACTGAGCAAGCAGTAAGCTACAACTTCTGTCAGGTGGTAAACTTTATCTTCAACTTAATTTGCATTCATACTATGCATCAAGTAAGCAGTGTGTGTGTGTGTGGGGGGGGGGGGGGAGGTTGCGGAAGATGCAAGGGATGTATTGTGAAGTGTTTGGGGATGGGTGCCCTATTGTTTGTCCCAGGTCTGGCTTTGCATCTTGGCAGCCTTGAGGTGCCAATATTCGAGGGTCATTTCATAAATAATGCTCACTATTTTTAATTTACATGTTGTTGGTTGTTTTTTGTTTTTTAAGTATTTCTTTACAATCCTTCAATATAGGCTCCCTGCTTTGCAATGACCAAGTCCCAACGTCCAGGAAGCTTCATTATTCCATTCAAGGCACCATTTTTGTGCAGTTGCCGAATGGCTCGGGTAATGGCGGAAGAAAGCTCTCCAGAGATGCAAAACAATGTCCATGCATAGGTTGTTTCAACTTTGGAAAAAGGTCAAAGTCTGGTGGACTCATGTCTGGACTGTAGGGAGCATGAGGTAACACCTCCCAGCTATATTTGCGTAGTTTTTCAATGACGACATTATATGTGTAGGCGAGCGTTGTCATGAAGAACAAGTGGCCCAACAAAAAGCAACTGAGGTTGGGTTTTGTGCATTTTTCTGTGCATTTTTTGCAAAAAATCAAGTTAATACACTGCTGTGACACTACTTCTACATGGAACTCTGCCTGTGGTGATGATGTCTTCATGATCATAAGCAAAAATCATCATTTGTTTGAGTGTTGATTGAGCTCATCGAAATTTTTTTGGTCATGGGGAAATTGGAACTCTCCACTTGTTGGACTGTGATTTGAGCTCCAGCTCAAAGTCTCTGACTCACGCTTCATCAATAGCAACAATGCGATTCAAGAATGCCTGACCTTCAACATCGAATTTTTGTTTCAGCACAGTTGCATTATCCAGGCGTCTCTGCTGCTGTTCAGCAGTCAAGAAGTGGGGGACCCATCGTGCAGAAATTTTTCTCTTTTTTTTAAATAATTTGTCAGAATTTGGTATAATGACGTCAGTGGAATCCCTGTGGTTTCAGAAAGTTCCTCGCAAGTCGCACAACGATCTTGTTCAAGAGCATCAACCACGAGTTTCACACATTGTTCATCAGTTTTTTTGATATCGGCCTTCCTGGTCTTGCATCATCATCTGTGCTCACACGACCACTCCGAAAATGAGTTGCCCACTGAGAAACTGTACTACGGTCCACTGTTAACTCCCCCAAACTTCACGTAATGCACTGTGGATTTCTGTCAAGTTTTTTGCCACGTAGAGTTTCAATCTTAATGTACGACCTCTGATCGTCAACAGACACAATACCCGAGACACCTGCAGCCTCCATTTCCCACACTGGTCACAACCACACTATGTACACTACAGAGCTCCTAAGCACATGTCCTGCTGCTTCAAGCACTGAAGTGAAAGTGAAACAAGGTTTACTGCAATTGCATCATCCACTCCCCAATGTTGCCAACAGGTGCATTATTTATGAAATGACCCTCATAGAATAGGCCAAATAGGATCTCACAGCATAGTATCAGGGTGACCATAGAAGGCTCTCCACTCATACAGTTGCTTCATAGTGGCCTAATTAAAAAATAATAATAATAATAACCTATACATAGGATTGGTTTTTGTTTAACTTTTGAGGTACAGTAAGAATTTTAAATGGGGGACTAAGGAAAATTACCCCTTTAAATATATGTATGTCTTGGCAATGGTGCAAAAACTGACAGATTTAAAATATAACTATATTCTACTACCACTAATCATTTCTTTAGTGCTACTAGACATATCTTTCTCTGTCTCTAGTGGACTAGAAATCTAAGATTTTGTCCCTAGGGTAATGGAAGCTTACGTGACTTGCCCAGGGTCACAAGGAACTGCAGTAGGAATTGAACCCAGTTCCCAGGATCTCAGTCTGCTGCACAAATCATTATGCTACTCCTCCACCTTCCACTGTAAAGTGAGAAACAGGTGTAGGGGAAAAACAGGAAGCCCAATGATGAGCCACCTGACGCAGCCCTTGGAACTTTAAAGATACGAAGCCTTTCTGGGATCCTGACAGAGGTTAATACAGAGTACACCAAAATCATGAAATCTCTGGAAGCTGACAAAGAATTGAGAATTTAAACTTCATAAAGGCTTGCACCGAGAATAGAGAAGACATAAGAACAGTTTAATTTCTTAAAATGTTTCTCAGTAGGGAACTGCTTGATAAGTTGTTAGACTGCAGTGTTAGCAAACTTTTAATCCTTAGGACAAGTCACAATATATTTTTAATTAGAAGCACAGTTGGCATACCATTCTATACTAGCTTTCATTTCTCTACTCATTTTTGGCATAGGCCTTTTCCTGTGTGGCCTCGTGAGTCCAAAGATCATGATCTTACATTATTTTCTACCCATTCCTCTTTTATCCAATAGTACGTACCGTGTCTAAATACAGTGAGGATTAGATTCTGTAAATGGCACCCAAAGAGAGGCACCAAAATGATGTGTAAAGGACATGCTGCATGGAGCAACTTCTATAGAATGCTAGCTTAGTGGTCATTTCACTCCTAATTTTGGGCTCGCCCCCCCCAAAAAAAATAAAGAATATTTCAACCAATGTTCAAGAAATAGACACTTTTTTGTTATTCTTAATTAGGGAAATATTTTTTCCTGCTCGTATTGAACTATCTTTATTCTCAAAAGGCTAAGGGACGAGGAGAACTTTGGTTTGGAAAAAATTTACGTATATACTCTTATTCTTGCAAGAATTCATGGGAGCCAGTAAAGAAGCTGCTCAGCACTGAGCAGCAGCACCAAATCGCGCTCCTCCTCGGTGCCACTCAGCGGCCGAAGAAACCCAATCTTGCGGCAGCCGGTTAGCAGCAGGGCAGGAGCGCGGAAAGCTCGCTCCTGCCTGCTGCACCTATGGACCACCAGGGATCGGCAGAGAAGGTATGACTGGGAGGGAGGAGGGTGCAGAGTCTGACAGGGGAAGGAAGGAAGGAAGGGAGCTGGTTACAGTGCCGGGAAGGGGGCTGGGTGCAGAGCTTTGCAAGGAGGGTCTGGGTGCAGAGCCTGACAGAGCAGGGTACTTGAATATTGAGCCGCCCAACTTGAATGTATTCCTGCCAAAGGCTGGTGCAAATGCTCGCACCCAGGTGGCGACAGTTGGGCACATATATGTCGGTATTCTATAACATTGCACCTAATTTCTGAGCATGCCTCTGACCCACCCATGCCCCGCCCCTTTAGAGTTGTGCGCTATGAAATTTAGGTGCACATGTTATACAATATGGCCTAGGGCAGATCCAGGTGTAGCTCCTAGGTATTGCCAATCGACTGCTTGTTGACATAATTGATAGCACTTAATTAGCTAATTAACTAATAAAGTGCTAATTAATCAATAATCCATGCCCAAATTTGTGCATCCAACTTTGGGTGACTTATATAGACTCCAGCGGTCATTACCTTGGCCGTTATGGAATACCATGATGCAACGTGGTCCACTTCATCCTGTTCGCTCATCTTTTTCTGAGCATCATTTCTGTTTGCTTACATTTTTTAAGTTATTTGTGGATATCAGAGGGGGAAGAGGGGCAAAGTGGTTGTCTGTTCCAGTGGTGGTGAGGGGCCCTATGGACAAACATCTTTTAACTGCCTCCATACCAGTAGCAGATTTAACTCCCCTCCCTCATGCTTCTCTTTCTTCAGGGGCTCCTACTCCTCCTCCTCAACCTGTGTATAACGGAGAAGAGAAATGTTCTCCTGAGAATAGTGAAGCAATAAGCCCATATGAACCAGCCTTGGGCATGGAATCTCCCTTATTTCAGATGAGAACAGCAAATGGAACAGTCAAGGGACCTGTTGTACCTTTTAAATTTTTCTTTCAATTAGTGACTCTTCCTCTGTTCCTCGTTGGCTATAACTAGAATGGATCATACATTACAAAATAATGTGGTTCTTGGAAGTTTTCAGAAGAAGTATCCTCAAAATTCACTGAACAAAATGAAAAGATAGCCTCGATAGAAAAGAATCTTTGTAAATGTAACTCTCAAATTAAAATATGTCAATCTATTTTGGCTAAATCTGTGAAAGATACTTTGATGATACACACACAGATGGAGATGCTGGAGAATGCATCTAGAGCAGCTGATTTAAGACTGCTGAATTTTCAGTTAATATACATTGTTTTGATATTCTGGCTTCTTAGTCAACATTTTAGTCTGGGGTGTGTTTAAGTTTTTTTTAAATAACTATAATGAATATGTATGAGAGATCTTTATGCAAATGCATATTTAATATGCTAAACTACATCCTTTGCCCTTCATCCAGGAATGAAAAAGCGAAACTGCGCCTATGGGTTCCTTTATGATGTACTTATTTTTTCCCTTGTATTGCTTCATTTCCCCTTGTGAACTTATTGTCTTAATTTCCTTTTCTTATTTTTTTTGCTAAATTCTAATGATCTTGGCTATCAGATATGCGCAGTGGGAAAATCGTGTTTCCATGATCCATGGTTTCCATGATTCATGAAAATCGTGTTTGCCATAATCCATGGTGCCGCATGTGTAGTAGAAGCGGCTGTTTCTGACGCATGCAGCACGTTTCCACAGCAGCGTAGGAGAAGCGCGGTGGTTTCCTTCAGTTGAGCGGTTTCCGACGCTTCCCCTATCGCTAGCATGTGGCGGTCTTAGTTGTGGTGGTAGCAATTGTGGGGGCCAGTAAGGGGGGGCAGGCATCAGCTTTTGGCGCTGGAGGGAAGGAGTCATGCAGGCAGGCTAGCTTTAACGCGGCAGAGAGGGAGGGAGGTAGGCTGGCTAGCTTCGGGGGAGAGGGTGGGACAAAGGCTGGAAGGCAGTGAGGGGGGACATAGGAAGGAGCACTGGGGGCACTAAGGACATAGGAAGGAGGCATTAAGGACATGGGAAGGAGGCACTGGGGCACTAAGGACATAGGAAGGGGCACTAAGGACATAGGAAGGAGGCACTGGGGACAGTAAGGACATAGGAAGGAGGCACTGGGGGCAGTAAGGACATGGAAAGGGGCACTAAGGACATGGGAAGGAGGCACTGGGGGCACTAAGGACATGGAAAGGGGCACTAAGGACATGGGAAGGAGGCACTGGGGGCACTAAGGACATAGGAAGGAAGGAGGGAGGGAGGGAATAGAAAGGGACAGTTGTTGGGCCTGAGTGCAGAAAGAAAGAAATACAGCAGCCAAGGAGAGAGCGAGGCAAAAAAAAAGAAAGACAGACAGCGGAAAAGGAGAGAGAAAGAAAGACAGGCAGACACATCTATTCCAGCATCCATTAATGTAACGGGCTTAAAGACTAGTTTCTTTATATTATCTTAAATTATTTTCATAGCATGGGAGATGCTGCTCAGTTGACATAGGGTATGTATTGTAATTATTTTCCTTTTGGGTTTTCCTTCATTCTTTTTCTTTGAAGAAGCCTTTTGGACCTCTATATCTGGAGACTAGGGTTCATATGCTGCCAATTTTTCATTCAATTGTTGCACTAAGAAATTTTTATCCCAAGATTTATACTGTCACTTTCAATATTCTCAGGATATAATCACAATTCATACCAGCGTCTGTCACCACACTCTTCTCCCACCAGGTTTCAATGGTGTCACTCAATACTCGATTGCTTTCATTGTAATGAGCTTTACACACCCTCCTCATCATTAGCCATTATGTGTTTATCACAAATTTAACTTCAAATACTCAATTTTCCTTCCTCTTTTATCTATGACATGGCTGTTTAATAAGAACTTATCTTTTTTTATGGTTTTCTGTCCATCAGGCTGGGGGAGTACATCCAACATGTTTCGCCAAACTGGAGCAGCTTTATCAAGGACTTCCCCTATTCAGAAGGGCAGAAAGTAATCAATAACTTACTTCGCATGCTACCCAATCTATATTAAACTATATTAAACCTCAGTGGGTCACGGCAGTGAAGGAGGTATGCGAGATTACTGCAACTCCATCGACATGGGCATCAATATTACTCTTATCTGCAAACTGCAGATCATACACCCCTAATTCACCTACTATCCTCGGCATGGTCTGCCTCACCCAGAAATCTCGACAGGATAAAGTTAAACCTCCCCACAACAAAATAATCTCAAATATAAACATATATTTGACTCGATGTTCACATTCTCTGGGGCAAAAGCATGAAACTACCTCCCGACTAACATCAGAACTGAATTTAACTACACCAAGTTTCATAAGAAACTAAAAACCTTTCTCTTCGACTCTACAGCAATTAAACCCAACATCCATTACGACAAACCAGACCTAAACCCAACAGATTCTCAGATTAATAGACACATGGTACCACTCTTCATCTTATTATCCCAGGAAAACGGACTCTACCTACCTCATGACTTGCTTCTTCTAACTATGCTAGCTCTCCTGTCGCACGTGCTCCTCCCCTTAAGTTCCTTTAATGTACCTCCCACCACATTTTAGAGATGTATCAATCTCCCTTAATCACACAATACGTTTTCTCTATCGTTTCAATTCCCAATGATCTTAGCCTATGCTTCTCCTTGCTGTAATGTATATATCTATGCTGTAAAATTTCCTAAGATTCCTTTTTATCGCTCCTTTCAGTTCTCCTTATTCCATTTTGTAAGTCGCCTTGAACCCATGGAGGCAAAGCGTGACTCATAAATCCCCGATTAGATTAGATTAAAATTCTGTGAGCTGTTGTAGTGGCAGTAAATTTTCAATTTCTAAATGACACGCAATGGTCCAAAAACTTTGCTTACAAATGAAGTCCACAGAAATACCATCTGATAAGTCGATGGAGAAAGCGACTGACACATATGCACAATAGTTCATGAAAAGAGACATAGATGCTCCTGCACTAGGAAAAGCTACGTCATACATATGCAAATCATAGGTGTGCCTTATTGTAGCACATCTTAGCGCATATCATAAGCATCAATGGGGGTTGGAGAACCACCAGCAAACCATACAAATATTTTGGGTTTTTTAAAACTTACACCATGCAATTGACAATCTCAGTCCTACCAATATACGGTTTTAACAAACGCGCCTGAGACACGTCTTTAACACACACCTGAGACGTGCCTGTAACACTCCTAGGATGCTTCTTTAACACATGTGTAGCATATAGCGAGATATATGGGGGGGGGGGTTTACTGCCCCCAACCTTATAAAAGTATGATGCATTTTTATTTTTAACTTCCATCTCTCGTGCAATCGGAAGCCTCAGACCTGCCGATATACACTTTTAATATAGGTGGTTCAGTGCTTCTGGCACCTCCAAGCCTATCGGTAATTTTGGAGTATTAAAGATCGGCGTTTCATTTTGTGCATCACCCGGCAATGTCTGGGTATCGCCCAGAGTGCTCATTTTAATGAACATGTTGCACTTCATTTCTGTACCCGGGCAAGGGGAGGAATTAAAAGATATAAAAGAGTAAAGGGGGAGATATCTGAATTGGGCACAGGGGGTGGATTAAGAGACAGAAGAGAAAAAGGAGGGCGATAGCTGAGCTGGGCACAGAAGGGAGGGTGAGAAACATGCTGGAGAGAAACATGCTGGAGATACGAGATACATGCTGGAGAGAAAGGGAGAGGTCCATGTTGGTCCGGGAGGAGTACAGTAGAAGGGAATGAGGGATTTTGGACCTGGGAAGGGAGGAAGAGATGGGGATATGCTGGACAATGGGAGGGAGGAAGATAAAAAGGGTGTGGTTACTGTAAGAGTGGAGCCATAGATAGTGATCCCTCTCCTGCGGTTGCCCTATGCGAGTATTGGTACCTTCTTTTCCACAAAAATTGACTTGATATATTGTATGTAACTTGCTATCTTTAATAGTCACTACTGCAGCAACATGAAGTAATAACACAAATAATTTTTCTTTGTTCTGTCTTGGGAACAAACTCCTCTAACCCAAGCACTACTGTGATGACTTCAAATGGCATGTCTAATTTGTCTTTTATTGCACATACTTTATTGCACAAACATCTCTTAAAATAGCTTTTGAGATTTTTGGCTATCCTAGCTGTGACCGAGTTCCCTTGACCTCTAGAAATGAGTCCAAGTTGCTCTTGAAGTAGGGTAAAATTCCAAGAGTGTTATCTTGAGGTCATTCTTCTGAAAGAATGCAGAAGGCAACTGGAAGAATTCTGAAGGCTTTTAAAGGTCTGACATTTTTTTATAAAGATTTGTAATTTCTTCTATTTTATTTTATTTTTTTCAAGTAATTTCAAACCACACAGACAAGAATAGGGGTATTGTATCCATAACCATATTTTTAAATTAATGTGGCCTGATTCTTCTCAAATATTTATTGTCAACTCATCGTTCTGATGTTCTTCTCTGCTTTTGTTAGAGAATTTGAATAGTAAAGTTCACGTAAATATTTGAAAGCAACAGAGAAATTGTAGTACTATACATTTAAAAAAAAAAGGTTTATGTACATTTAATACTCTAGTCTAAGGACTGATAATGATTTGGGAGATGATACGAAGAAATTATGAATGGACCATTTTTGAATAATTTTCTATCTGAAGGTTCTATATATATATATTTTTTTAGTTCAATACATTTTTATTGGTTTTAAGAAAAAAAAATGCATACAACAATGACTGATCACAATACAAAATAAAATAGACCATATGTATGAATAACAACAAAAAAAGGTCCTATTAAAAATGGAGAATGATTTAAGTGTTTAGCTATTTGTGTTTGAATGTGGAATACATGGGAGATACACATTGAAGTTTTTCTGACCACATTTATTTTTGAATACATTATTGGATATGGCTCTAGCACTGAATATCCGAGATACGCTGCAGACCATGAGAGGTAGCCGGACTAACTCCTGGGTCCGAATTTCGGGTCTTAGGCTTTGGGCAGGGTGAATATTTACAGTGGCCTGAATAGAAACTTCTGTTAAATGGGCTATTCATGAGATGTTCAACATGGTCTGAAAGATGAACAGTGCAAATCACAAATGATAGTCAGGATGTACCAGAAGTAGAACCTCCAAAGATATTATCTGGCCGGTATTCAAAATGATTTAACCAGCCAGAAACGATTAGTTAAATTGCTTGTTCATAGCTCTTCGGTCATTTTCAGTGGCATTTAACTGGTTATCTCGCCTGAAAATTACCAGTTAGCATAGAATTCAAAAGCGGCTACCTTATGGGCATCTCATGGGTGGAGTCAATTTAAGTGCTGATATTCAACCCCTCAGCACATAAGTACACCACTTAAATTGGGCCACATAAATAGCAGTCCTATCTTTAAGTGGGTTGTCTTATGTTTGAGGGGCTGAATTTCAACATAACCATCTAGGTGTTAGCTTAAAAAAACAAAAGGCAAAAACATATTCAGTGCTAAAATCAGACAGGATCCAGTACTGAATATCCAGGAATAATGCCGCCAGTGGGCAGCAAAACACTCAACAACCCCAGCTTTATATTGGTCAGAACATTAATACATTTTGTTCTGCCCTCTGACAAGCCTATAATAAATTTTTCACCCACACATATACAGAACCCTCTATTCAGACCGAGAGTCCTCAAACCCAAATATAATTACACTTCACAGGAACTTCTTTGGACTTCATTTATTTTAGTTATTTACATACTCCCTATTAATTGTCTGTCTAAGCGGTTTACATTCAGGTACTCAGATTGAATGACTTGCCTGGGGTCATAAGGAGAAGCATAGGGCTTGAACCCACAACCTCAGGATGCTAAGGCTGTAGATCTAATCACTTGGTCACTCCTTCCACGAGTGCAGAGGTGCCGTTACAATCAATGGAAGCTTTTTTATTCTTGCCCTCCTTTCATAGCAACTCAAGAAACTTACAAGAACCCATGCCATTTTGGATTATTACACAGCATCAAAAGGAAATTGAAAAACACGGGATGCTCTGTAAAAACAACTGGGAACAGTTTTCTCATGGACCTAGTCCACAGTTTTTAATCAGGCGGCAAGCATTCATCTTTTAAAACCTATTAATCCAGCCTATAACCATGATTTTATCCTTCTTAAGATCATAGGCATATCCTTTCTTTCACATATACAAATATCGCATGAATGCATGTACTGTTGTTTGCAAAGGTTGGGCACTCTAGATCAAACTATTTGCCTCAATGAATCCCTAAATGAACAGAAGCTGGCAAAGAGGGGTATTTTTTACATGACATCCAAATCCAAGTTTGAACATTTTGCGGAACATGCACAAAAATCCAATAGCAAACATGACCATTTTTGAAACAGGAAAACGTCTGTCTTTTTGTTTCAGAAATTACTATTTTTCAGATGTGCTTGTCCTCGGTGCCTCTATCTTTTTGATAGAGGTGGTAGATTCAAGAGTAACGTTAGGAAACTCTTCTTTACGGAGAGGGTGGTTGATGAGTGGAATGCGCTTTTGAGGGAGGTGGTGGAGAAGAAAACAGTGACAGAGTTCAAACAAGCATGGGATGAACCCAGAGGATCTCTAATCAGAAAATAATGGATATACATTGAAGAAATTAAGGCCAGTACTGGGCAGGTGTGCATGGCCTGTGTCCCATATATGGACATTCAGTTGAGACAGGCTGGGGAGGGTTTTGATGGCTGGGATGGTTAAGATAGGCTGGAGTGAGCTTTGATGGAGACTCCAGTAGATGAAACCTAAGCACACTACTGGGCAGGGCTCTGGGTTTCTGGCCCAGAAATATCTAAGAAAAATGATCATTTAAACTAAATTAATTTATGGAGCATGTATGGTTGAGCAGACTGGTTGAATCACTCGGGTCTTTATCTGGCGTCATTTACTATGTTACTATGTAACTATTAAAATTAAAAAAATATGTCCCAAAGAAAAATGCACAAAACAAGTCATTGGGATATAGGCAACCTTTTTAGTAGACTGGCCAAACAGACGTCTCAGCAGAGCAATGGGGCACCCTAGGGGGCACTACAGTGAGGTTCACATAAGAAAACCCAGGTACACATCTCACCATGCCCTCTTATAGTGCATGGTGAGCCCTCCAAAACCCACCTAAAATCTACTGGACCCCACACCAATAGCCCTTATGCCTGCAGGTGTCGCCTATATATAGGCACAGTGGGATTTGGGTGGGTTTTGGAAGGCTAAGAGTAGGGTATGGACCTCAGTCCCCATCTTTATAGTTTACTACATCCCCACTAGCCTACTTCAGGAACCTGCTTGCTGCTCTACTAGGACTGGAGATAACATCTGAAGCTGTCAAACAGCCAGGTATGTGCTGTGTCGGTCACATCTTGAGAGGTGGTAGCAGTGGCGTATCGAAGGTGAGAGGTGCCCAGGGCAGTGGCACCCCTCCCATGCTCTCTTCTCTACCTCTCTATCCCATCTACTCCTTCCCTGCCCTCTCCTGTAACGCATACGCCCCTTCCCCCCATACCTCTTTAATGTTACTGATGTGAGCAGGAACCCTAACCTGCTGTTCGCACCAGCGTCGGCTCTTCCTCTGACAACACTTCCTAGGTGTGGGTCAAGGAAGTGACATCAGAAGAAGAGCCGTTGCTGGCATGAGCAGCAGATTGGGGTTCCTGCTCACATTGGGAATGTTAAAGAGGTACAGGGGAAAGGCTGAAAATAGACACTCTCCAGCATAACACTTAATATTAGGATATCATTCAAAACTGATTTGAGTATAATGTAGACACTTGGCTACTGTGCCACATACTAAGATGCTTTCAGCAGGCTCCAGCGGAGCATATTTTGGAGCTTCTGTCAGTCAGTGATTGAATGATGTGGATGGCAAGTGTAAGGACAGCTGTCTTCAATCCTACAGGATAAAAGAAGTACTAATTCTGGCACTACTCCATTGACAAGTTTTGAGAAAAGGGGGAGGTCTTTGCTCATGGGGAATGCAGACCAGATTTTGCTGCATGTCTACAGGCTTACAAATAAACACAGGCATGACAGGATGCAGATGTATGGGGGGGGGGGGGGGCTGATAAGTCCTTGGCTTTATAAAGAAAACAACAAGCTAAGGGATTGAAAAAAATTATTTACTCTGCATATTCACCACTGAGCTCCACACACTTACGACTTTGTTCTAATTTCCTTAAACCCATCCCAAGAAAAATTATTTTGGTTGTGCTGTAAACCACTTGTCCGCAGTTAATGTGGCATCATCAGTGCTTGAAAACATTCTTCTCTTGAAGTGGTTAGGAAAGAGGTTGTAGTCCAAAGGGGCCACATCAGGTGAGTAGGCTGGGTATTTCAGAACTTCAAAATGAAGATCTGCCAATTTCTGCTGCACAATGGCCACCATAGGAGGAGCAGCATTGACTCGAAGAAACAAGATTCCTTTTGAAAGATTGCCTCAATATTTGGAGACCAGTTGCTGTTTCAGTTTGTCAAGATGGGTGCACCCTTTTTTCTAGGTAATCTACAAACAAAATTAATTCTTTGACCCAGAAGACAGAAGCCAACACTTTGCTTGATGGCTTTTTAGGATGAACTTCTTGGGATGTGAAGAGACTTTGGATGAAATGTGAGAATGGTGTGGCTGAGAAGGGAGTTCAGAAAAAAATCTGCCTGTTTTAATTGTCGTCAGGGGGATCTAGTGACAGAGAGAATTCCTCTAAGAGAGCTGAGAAGGACATGGATTCCAGATAACCCAGGGGGCGTGACAACAACCTCCGGAATCGGGGGAAGAAACATCAAACCAGAGCTCAGTCCTCAGCAGATCAACTGTGGTGAATATTTCTGAATATGTGTTATCTGGTTCGGAGGAGAGTTTATTGGCTAAAGGACTTTCTTTTATTCCTACTGAGAAATAATTCCCCTTTGAGTTTAGGGTGGAGTTAGAGAATTTAATCAGAAAAGTCCAGCTTAGATTACATTTTGCTCGGGTTGAAGATCCTTGTATAAATTGTTCAATAGTTAGAAACAAATCATGCCCCCCCCACTCCCCCGTCCGCTTGATCCAGTACTGACCGCATTTTGACTCGCTGTTCTGAAAGACGAGGAGGTGTAAAAAGTTGATGAATGTTTGCATCACAACCTTACCTGTTATGAATGGGATGCATTGGTCAGGTTAAGGGCTGAGACTTCGGTAGTGATATGGCGGGTGGACAAGTGGGGGAGCCATCGTGATTGGGGACAGGCTCAGTATCTAATGGAAGCTAATAGCCAATTACAGCAGGTCAGTACTTACCTTCCTCTGGATGGTGAATGATCATTCTGATGAGATTTTTGACAAGGTAGTGAATGTGGTAAATAGAGGCAGGAAGGCGGGTTTCTTGACAGTTGTTGAATACAGCTTTTTGACCTACAGATAGTTTAGAGTGCCTGTCTTCTATCTACTGCCTAAAATACACAAGAAATCTTGAAAAACCCCCAGGAAGGCCGATAGTCTCGGGGAGGGATTCATTGCTTGAAAGAGGTGCAAGTATGCTGAAATTTACCTACAGCTCTGTCTGCTCTCAGTGAAGTCCCACTACCCACTTCTTAAGGCTTGATAGGGAGTTGGATTCTGCAGTGTCAGAGATCACGTTTTTTGTGACTTTGACGTAGCAGCCCTCTACACCTCTATCCCCCAGGACGAGGCACTGGTGGTGTTACATCAATTGTTAAGTCAGTTGCCCCGTCCTTGGCTGGTTCCACCTGATTTCCTTTTGGAATTGATATCTTTACCATGAAGAAGGATTATTTTTTTATTTGAGGGGCAATTTTTCATGCAACTATCTGGAGTAGCTATGGGCGCCACCTTTGCCCCTACCATAACGAACTTGTTCATGGGCCATTTTGAGGAGCAGTTTATTTACCCTTCCCGGTTTACCCAGGATATTGTGGGTTGGACCCGGTTCATTGATGACATCTTTCGTCCGTGGAAAATCAGAGGCGGGAAACTGCGTGGTGACACCAGGAAATTCTTTTTCACCGAAAGTGTGGTTGATCGCTGGAATAGTCTTCCACTTCAGATGATTGAGGCCAGCAGCGTGCCTGATTTTAAGGCCAAATGGGATCGGCACGTTGGATCTATTCGCAAAGTAAAGGCAGGGGAGGGTCAGTAGGGTGGGCAGACTGGATGGGCCATGGCCCTTATCTGCCGTCAATATCTATGTTTCTATGTTTCTATATTCGGGGATTATATCAATACATGCCATTAGGCTTTGAAATTTGAGATGATTTATCACCATTCCATGATTTGTTTCCTGGACGTTAAGTTGGAGATTGTGGAAGGTCATTTCTGGACTACGGTACATGTTAAAGGACACGGATTGCAATTCTCTATTGCAGTGTAAGAGCATGCACCCTCATGTAATGAAGACTAGTATTCCCTTCGCTCAATTTCATCGGTACAGGCGTATTTGCAGTACCAATTCAGAATATGAAAGACAATCGACCATATTGAAGGAGAAATTTACTCTAAGAGGATGCCCATCAACCATTGTGTCTAGAGCGGCCAAAAGGGCCTTTTATAATTGTAGGGAGTCTCTTTTAGAGTACTGGGACATCAAGCCTGAGCAAGACATTATACCTTTTCTGACCACATTCAATCAGATGTCTGGGAAGACACAGAAGATCATATGGAGACACGCCAATATTTCGTGTGTTTATCCATGCTTTCAAAATATGTGGGTACTGTTCTCATATGGTCGGAACAGGAATTTGGGTGACATTTTGAGTCTAAGCACATTACATCCTATACAGACTGAAGAGACTTTACAGGGTGAGGTGGGACACTGCAGATGTGGTAACTGTTCCCTATGCCCTGTGATGATGGAAATCGGTAAATTTGTCCACCCTGTATCGGGACAAGGCTTTAGCCTTCAGGCTGGTACCTCGTGTATTACTGAGAGGGTCATTTATATTGTGATGTGTCCTTGTTCCCTGCTGTATGTGGGGTAGACCTCACGGCGGCTGAGGACTAGACTATTGGAGCGCAAATCGTGTTTAAATACCCGGCGCATGGAGGAGCCCTTGGTAGATCATTGGCTGGAAGCAAAGCACGATTTTGGATCCTTACGCTGCACTGTCATTGAACATCTTCCTTATACAGTGAGACGCGGAGATTGGAGGCGTCAGCTGAGACAGGAGGAGCAGCGGTGGATTTTTACATTGGGCTCTGTTCACCCAGCTGGATTTTGAATGCCCAGATTGAATGGGCAGTGTTTTTTGGCTGACAGGGATGGCTGACTGGTCTGTCTGAACTGAGGGGGGGCGGAGTCTGGTTGAGTTTAACAGCTTTGGGTTTCAGTGTTCCACGTGAACCAGAAGATCTTTGTGAGTGGACTTTGTGTGTGCTCTGTACAGAAGGTCCCGACTTCTCATCTGTGATGCAGGAAGACCTTAACCCCTGATGCAGCAGAGCGAAATGGAGATTTCCCCATCGGGTTCAACTGGCTACAGTGTCCGGGTGATGAAGCACCGACTGAGAGTGCTTTGGGAACAGTCTAGACCCTGTTTGCAAATAAGTTAATCATTTTTTCTGCTTTTGAAGTTTTATGGAAGTTGTTGGTGACTTCGTGCTTATGTGCAGAATTTTCCACACAAATTGTTTTTTTGATTTGGGCATGCCTTTTCATAAGGGTGGTTGTCCTGAGGGCTGCTACAGGTGCCTGCTTTTCCACTTTCCGATTATCCACCACATATGTGCAAGTGTTTTTCAACCCTTGTTTTTCTTTATGAGTGAAGTTTTTTTTGCCAGATGAAGCTGAACTGAGCGAGGGTGTGGTGTGGAGCCTCATCAGGCACAGTCACTCAGAGAGATGAAAGTAATCAAAACCTGTATTCAAAAGAATGTCAAATACTGTTCACAGGCTTAATAAACTTAAGAAATAAAGACTCTTGGAATTCAGTTCTAATCTTACTGCGGCTCTGTTAGGCTCAGTGTGTCTTCAAGGTTAACCAAAGCAAGGACTGGCCTCTAGGATTAGAATTTCACAAGGGTCCCAGGTAAAACGTGGCCTTCCTGTGATGAGTTTCTATTGCTTGCACATCTGTGGTAAAGGCTGCTTTTGTCTTACCTGGGCCTCTCGGGTCTGCCTGCGCTCAGAGTTCTTATTTGGCTGTCTGAACCACACATTTCCTGCTCTGTGTGATTGAGCCACACCTGTGCTGCTCTATACTGCAGGATTTAATGTGGCTTTGTGAAGGAGTGTTGTTCAGAGGAACTAATAACTTTCTATACACTCCACCATAGGGCCCTTAACTGACCATGTTATTGTACTTTAGTATATTCTTTAATATTTATTCCCCCACCTACCCCCACTCCCTAATCAGTCTTCAGTCATTTTTCCCCAAGTCTCTGTCACCCTCCTCAGTGCTCCAGTTCCGCAACCCTGCTGTTCAAATCAATCTTCCTTTCCTCCATCAACAACCCTACTTTTAACATCAATCCATGCTAAACAAAATGTAATATCACTCTCCCTATCTCCAGTACTCCCTTTCTCTCCCTGGCATCAATCTCTCTTTCTCCAGCAAATCCTAACCCTTCCCTGAAATCAACCTCCCTCTCTCTAGCTCCTTCTCTCCCTGGCGTCAATCCTCATCCATCCTGCAGCCCCTAGCCCCTCCCTGGCATCTATTTCCTTCCTTCAACCCCTAATTTTTTCCTGAAATCAACCTCCCTCTCCCTCTCTCTAATGACCCCCATTCCCTCCCTGCCATCTATCTCCTTCACTAGGGTTACCAGACATCTGGATTTCCCTGGATATGTCCTCCTTTTTGAGGACATGTCCAGGGGTCTGGATGGCTTTCAATAACCCGGCACTTTGTCCAGGTTTTGAAAAGCTCCTCAAAATTGTGTCAGGCAGGAGGGCATTTCATTAATGTTTTCCATATTGAAAAACCCAGAGAGGTAACCCTGGATTCCCTTTGGGATTTGGTGGCAGATTTGGCAAAATCTGTGAAACTCCAACTGAGTCAGTTGGAAGAAAGACTTAAAGTTCAAGAGGATATAGTGGGAAATTTAAAAGTTGAATTTGATGAATCTAAAAGTTCCTTAGAAAATATCCACCAGGAGTGAAAAGTTTCTAAACAGATTAGAGAAACACTAATCAAAGATAACACCAACCTGAGAAGGAAGCTGGAATCCTTAGAAAATTCTTCTAGAAACAATAATCTCAGATTAATTAACTTTCTGAGGGTCGCAACAATATCTCCAAGAGACATGGTGAAACGTTATATGAAGGAAATATTGGAAATTTCCGAAGATATGTTGCCACCACTTACGCAGGCTTATTACCTACCTATTAAAAGAGAGGAACAGCAGCGATTACAAGAAAAGGACCAGCAACGTTAGATGTTACTGCAATATTGGAACATTCTGATATAGAAATGGCCAAGCCAGTGACACTTTGATTACAGTAGCCGTAGCACCAGATAAAAACTGGTTGCTCAGGCTTTTCTTCAAAAATAGATATAAGAAATTTATGGGACTTAAAATATAGATTTTTCCAGATCTGGCTCGAGATACACAAAGAAGGAGACGTGAATTTCTTCTTTTAAAACCAGGGGTTATAGCTTTGGGGGTGACTTTTTATCTTCAACATCCTTGTAAATGTGTGATACAATATCGTATGAAAAAATATGTCTTCTTTGATCCAAGCCAGTTGACAACATTCTTGACTACAGCACCTCAGGTTTAAGGGGAATAAGAGGATAATTGACTATTGTTAACCTTTCTCAGCCTAAAGGGCCTATTTTCTTTTATATAACAATTTAGCTTGTTAATATTACTTTAATTTTCCGCTATGTATACCTTGGATCCTTATTGTGGACTAGAGCTGAAGTTAAGCTATAATTATTTTCTTTGTAATAAGTTTGGGATGTAGAATGATTATATTAGTGCTTTATTGGCTTATCTTTATTTTTCTGTACAGGTGATACTTGAATTGTAAATTGAAAATTATAAATAAAAAAAAAAGTATAAAGACTAGGGGACACTCCATGAAATTACTTAGTAGTATATTTATGTGAAATATCTTTTATAGAGATTCATTTATAAGAGGACACATCCAACATACCGGAACCTGAGCAAATCTTCAAAGGAGACCAAACAAATAAATTAACATCCATGGAAGTAAGCCTTGAAGACGTACATAGGCAGTTAGAAAAATTAAAAACCGACAAATCACCGGGCCTGTACGGAATCCACCCTAGGGTACTGAAGGAACTAAAGGAGGAAATAATGGAACTACTACAGCAAGTTTGCAATCTATCCTTGAAAACAGGAGTGATCCCGGAGGATTGGAATGTTACACCCATCTTTAAAAAGGGATCAAGAGGTGACCCGGGGAATTACAGACCGGTGAGTCTGACCTCGGTTCTGGAGAAAATGGCAGAAGCGCTGATAAAGACAACATCGATGAGCATTTTGAAAGAAATAAACTTCTAATCACAAGCCAACATGGCTTCTGCAAGGGGAGATCGTGCCTAATGAACTTACTACACTTCTTCGAATGAACAAAGGGGACCCCATAGACATCGTATATTTAGATTTCCAAAAAGCCTTTGACAAGGTACCCCATGAACACCTACTTCGGAAACTGAAGAACCATGGGGTGGAAGGAGACGTACATAAATGGATCAGGAATTGGTTGGCGGGTAGGAAGCAGAGGGTAGGAGTGAAGGGCCACTACTCGGACTGGAGGAAGGTCACGAGTGGTGTTCCACAGGGGTCGATGCTCGGACCGCTGCTATTCAATATATTTATAAATGATATAGAAACAGGGACGAAGTATGAAAAAATAAAATTTGCAGACGACACCAAACTATTTAGTGGTGATCGGACTAAAGAGGACTGCGAGGAATTACAAAGGGACCTGAACAAGCTAGGGGAGTGGGCGACGAGATGGCAGATGAAGTTCAATGTAGAGAAATGTAAAGTATTGCATGTAGGAAGCAAAAACCCGAGGTACAGCTATACGATGGGAGGGATGTTATTGAGAGAGAGTACCCAAGAAAGGGACTTGGGGGTAATAGTGGATAAGACAATGAAGCCGTCGGCACAGTGCGCAGCGGCCACTAAGAGAGCGAATAGAATGCTAGGTATAATCAAGAAGGGTATTACAACCATAACGAAAGAAGTTATCCTGCCGTTGTATCGGGCGATGGTGCGTCCGCATCTGGAGTACTGCGTCCAATATTGGTCGCCGTACCTTAAGAAGGATATGACGATACTCGAGAGGGTTCAGAGGAAAGCAACACATATGATAAAAGGTATGGAAAACCTTTCATACACTGAGAGACTGGAGAAATTGGTACTCTTTTCCCTGGAGAAGAGGAGAATTAGAGGGGATATGATAGAGACTTACAAGATCATGAAGGGCATGGAGAAAGTGGAGAGGGACAGATTCTTCAAACTTTCGAAAACTACAAGAACAAGAGGGCATTCGGAAAAGTTGAAAGGGGACAGATTCAAAACCAATGCTAGGAAGTTTTTCTTCACCCAGCGGGTGGTGGACACCTGGAATGCGCTTCTAGAGGGCGTGATAAGACAGAGTACGGTATTACAGTTCAAGAAGGGATTGGACAATTTTCTGAAGGAGAAGGGAATAGAGGGGTACAGATAGAGGACTAGTACACAGGTCCTGGACCGGTTGGGCAGCCGCACGAGCGGACAGCTGGGCACGATGGACCTCTGGTCTGACCCAGCAGAGGCACTTCTTATGTTCTTATGTTCCAGGCAAGAATCTCACAGAAACTTCCATAAAGCAAACAAAAGGAAGTAAACATAGAAACATGATGGCAGATAAAGGCCAAATGGTCCATCTAGTCTGCTCATCTGCAGTAACCATTATCTCTTTCTCTCTCCAAGAGATCCTGTGTGCCTGTGCCAGGCCCTCTTGAATTCAGACAGTCTGACACTGCCCCTCCCCCCCCTGCCAACACACACACCCTCCCTAAATTTCTAAGTCCCTCTAATTAAATGCTCCAATACTGCTCTGACACTCATAGGAGAATCGGAGCATTTAGTGCTCTGGGCCACAGTGGCTTAGTAAAAGGGGGGAGGGGTAAATTATTTAACAAAACAGTATGAACTCTCATGGTCAGTGTGCTTAAAAAAGGAAAATGCTTGAGTACTTGATTTATAACCTGTTCTGAGCTCCTTTGGGAGGATAGGCTAAAAAAAATCAAATACATTTCAATACGACATCTCTATACAGACTTCTGCTCCAAGTATTTGCCATTTTCCTCTTCCCCCTCCCCCCACCCCCAACTGCTCACTGCTGCTAGATAACCCACAGCAGGGTCCATCCAAACAGAAACTTGCAAAGAAACAGCATGTATTTTGGAACCACGCTGCAAAACACAGGGCAGCTGTTTCACCAGCAGTATCTTATCAAAGAGCTCTCACCAGCACTACTTCACTCAATGAGATACTCTTTGCTACCATGAAATAATTTAACCTGTGACTAGTGGGAGTCCTTTCCAGCTTATCACTGCTCAGTACAGCTTGTATAGCAGGAGAAGTGTGATCTTAGACTATTTAAGGGTGCGTTCCCTATTAAGAAGTTTTTTAACCTCAGTTCTATATTAAAGAGGCTTGTCAGATGCTACTACTGTGTGTTTCTTCCTCCATTCCCCCCATCTTTAATCATTTTAAATGATTAGACTGGGCTGAAAGAAATTTATATGTATATAGCTTTATTAATTTTTCATTCTAAACACAGTGCACAAAGGAATACATAAAAGTAATTTGAAAAGCAGCACTTATATCCATCAATAAATACATGAGAAACCATTTTCTCCCCCTCCCACCCACCCTAATTCCAATGTATACAATAAAACCATACAACAGTACATACATGTAATTGATAAACAAATCCTAATATAATATCCCTTTCCCTCCCCCTTCCCTGGATGTGCAAAGATTTTATGGAGATAGGGCCACAAGCAAATATGTGACCTTTCCAGTTTTCAAAGTTTGTGATTAGATTTTTGTGGATGGAGTGGGGTGGGGGGCACAGGAAGGTAACATGGACAACTTTCCCATAGGAAATGCATTTTGGAAAAATTTAGGAGGGGATTCAATAAAGCGCATTAAGTGCATGCAATCACTTTAGCATGTGCAAATGCTCTAATGCACTTAGCACCCTTTGTTGAATTCCTCCCATCCCCTGTTTAAAGGGCTTAGATCTCAGAAACTACTTGGCTGATCTGAATGAAATATTATGTCAGGACAGAAAGACAAAAAAACTGCATTGCATGAAATGTGCAGTGGGGGAAACAATTTGGGAGGGGAGGGGAGGGGCAAAAGTGGCTAATTTGCCATGGGGAATCAGAGTCATGGATTTGATATACCGTCTTTCTGTGTTACAACCACAGTGGCAAACAAAAAAAAGCTAAATCGCTAACTAATCTTACATGCCATGGGTCTGAGCCGGTAGCTGGATAATATGAGAATTTTAGACAGCAGCAGCGGGTCATGTGCCTGAGTTTGCCCCTGAAGAAGGAAATGAAATGGGGTATTCTGTAGGGTCATCAGCTTTTGCATAAGATAAGCACATATTGATATATTGTTATTATTGATATTTTTCAGCACTCCCAACTGTTTTTGGAAGTAGGACGTTTTCGTGATGTTTATATTTATTATTACTATTTAAGCTTTCTTTTTAAAGATGCATTTAATGACTAAAAGAATTGTCTAGGAGTTTCATTTTATCTTCATATCTTTTGAGATTCTTTGTTCTTTCCCTTTCTATTGTTTTTAACCTTGTCTTTTTTTCTATTAATTAGATTGTATTTCTTTTCCCAGTCTTTCCTCATGTTTTATTATGTTTTTAAAAATAGTCTTTATTATGTTTTGTAAGATTTAGTTTTTTGTTAGTTATGTTTGTCCCCCAATTTTGTAATTTTATTGATTTGTTCATCGCTTAGAATTTGGAATAAGCGATTCATCAAATTTTATAATAAACTTGAAACTTATCTCCATGTTTAAAATGTTCAAATTTGATTATGGCAGACACATGCACACACATTGTGGATATATATGATGTGAGGGGTAAAACCTATGGTGCATCTGTACGGGGCATGTGATTTGTGGGATAAACCCTAAGCACATATGCGTTCATTAAATGTCAAAATTAATGATTTCATTAAAATCAAAATTAATGATTTTACCAATCAAAGATGGACTTTCTCTCCAAACCCTTCTCAAACTCAAAAATCTACCTATCAAAGTGGTACCTTCAAATAATAATAATAATAAAAAAAAAAAGTGGTCCCTTCATTAAAATTATTGGCAGTCACGTTAGACTGTAAATTTACTTATCACTTACATATCAGCACAGTGGTCCAATGCTACTTTTATCGACCGTGCATGATAAAAGCTTTAGCAAAATTGTTAGAGCCCGTGTCCCTGAACATTTTAATCCACTCCCTTGTTATTTCATGTATGGATTACTGCAACGCCCTCCTCAAAGGCATAACAAAAAAGGAAATAAGAAGACTCCAAATAGTACAAAACACTGCAATACAAATTTTATTTAATGCAAAAAAATATGACCATGTTACCCCTCTTTTACTTAAAACTCACTGGTTACCAATAGAACATAGGATCACCTTTTAAAATTCTCTTAGTAACTTCCAAAACCAGAGAAAATAATCAGCCAGAATTCATTAATAACCTACTTATTCCCTATAATCAAACAAGGACTGTAAGATCTACAGCCCATAACCTTCTTACTATCCCTTCATATAAGCACAATAACGTCTACAATTTTCTATGTTAGCGCCCCCTCTCTCTGGAACAGTATCCCGAATCACTTAATATAGAAACATAGAAATAGACGGCAGATAAGGGCCACGGCCCATCTAGTCTGCCCACCCCAATGACCCTCCCCTACCTTTCTCTGTGAATAGATCCCACGTGTCTATCCCATTTGGCCTTAAAATCAGGCACGCTGCTGGCCTCAATCACCTGAAGTGGAAGACTATTCCAGCGATCAACCACCCTTTCAGTGAAAAAGAATTTCCTGGTGTCCCCGTGCAGTTTCCCGCCCCTGATTTTCCACGGATGCCCCCTTGTTGCTGTGGGACCCTTGAAAAAGAAGATATCTTCTTCCACCTCGATGCGGCCCGTGAGATGCTTGAATGTCTCGATCATGTCACCCCTCTCTCTGCGTTCCTCGAGTGAGTACAGCTGCAACTTATCCAGCCGTTCCTCGTACGGGAGATCCTTGAGTCCCGAGACCATCCGGGTGGCCATTCTCTGGACCGACTCCAGTCTCAGCACATCTTTACGGTAATGCTGCCTCCAGAATTGCACACAGTATTCCAGGTGGGGCCTCACCATGAATGTATACAATGGCATAATGACTTCAGGCTTACGGCTGACGAAACTCCTGTGTATGCAACCTATGATTTGCCTTGCCTTGGATGAAGCTTGCTTCACTTGATTGGCAGTCTTCATGTTCTCACTGACGATCACCCCTAAGTCTCGTTCTGCTTCAGTTCTTGTTAGGATCTCGCCATTAAGGGTGTAAGTCTTGCATGGATTTTGGCTGCCCAGGTGCATGACTTTGCATTTTTTGGCATTGAAGCTCAGTTGCCAGGACCTGGACCAGCGCTCCAGTAGGAGTAGGTCGTGCATCATGTTGTCGGACATTGAATTTATGTCTGTTGTGCTTTTGCCCACTACATTGCTTAGTTTGGCGTCATTGGCGAATGATGTTATTTTACCTCGCAGCCCTTCTGCCAAGTCTCTTATAAAGATGTTGAATAGGATCGGGCCTGCGGCACTCCACTGATTACCTCTGTCATTTCGGAGGGGGTGCCGTTCACCACTACCCTCTGAAGCCTACTTCCAAGCCAGTTCCCAACCCATTTCGTCAATGTGTCGCCCAATCCTATAGAACTCATCGCGAAAAATCAACTCTTGCCAACTTTAAGATGAAGTTAAAGACATTTCTCTTTCTCGATGCTTTTGAAACCTAAACTGTCCTTTTAAGGGCGACTTAGATCTTAGAAAGGTTTTTACCTTCAGCTCCCCTCCCTTTTGTTATTTTTCCCCTTGCATGTTCTCTTTCTCTTTATCAATTGTAGTTCTAACCCTTCCTTCCCTTTTGTTCCCGCTTGTGAACGTCTTTAAAAGTTGTCATTACTCCTGGTTTTGGCTTTGTTTAAAATGTATTTATTTAACACATTGGTTTAGCGCTTTTGTACACCGCCTAGAAACTTTAAACTTGATTATTTCACAAGATTCTCTGTAAACTGATCTTACCCATATTGTGTAAGTGGAGCAGTCTGTGTGTGTGTGTGTGTATATATATATATATATATATATATATACACTTTTTTATACATTTACAAAGGTTTTGTGCCGTTCACTTATTAGGAGACATAGAGTGGGTTTTTCGGCAGATTTTTTTTTTTTTACATTTATTATATACAGATGCTTTCTCTGTATCTAGTGAGATCAATCTAAGTCTTACCTGGAGTAAGGAAGGGTTAAGCAACTTGCCCAGGATCACACAGAACCACAGTAGAAAGCAAACCTGATCCCATTAATTTTCTGCCCACTGTCTTAGCCAGTAGGCTACACCTCCACTTCATATTAAGGGAAGGGTATATGTGAATCGCTTGTTCACTCTTTCCAAAAATACTAGGACTAGGGGACATGCGATGAAGCTACTAAGTAGTAGATTTAAAATAAACTGGAGAAAATATTTTTTCACATAACATGTAATTAAACTCTGAAATTTGTTGCCTGAGCATGTGGAGAAATCAGTATTCTTGGCGAGGTTTAAAAAAGGCTTGGATAATTTCCTAAAAGAGAAGTCCATAGGCCATTATTGAGATGGCTTGGGGAAATCCACTGATTATTCCTAGGATAAGCAACATAGAATCTGTTTTGCTACTTGGGATATAGCTAGGTGCTTGGGACCTGTGTTGTACAAGTTTGCACGGGAACTGGAATTGCGGGAATCCCAGAGATCCCGCGGGGACCCTCCCAAGTTAATGGGACTCCCACAGGGACCTCCCCCCCCTGTGGCCCATGTTACCCCCACGGGGATGGAAACAGGGTTCCACTTCCTATCGAAATTCTGGCAATGCAGCTGAAATTTTACACCAGTCCAGTGCCGCCATGCTCCTCAGCACGTACACATCTGAGAGCCTTGCTTCCTGATTGGTCCGGCAGCACAGTGCGGTGCAGCGGGAAGAGGGTTATTTAGTCAGCCCCGATACTGGTAAGGGTGTATTTAGAAGGCCCCAATACTGATGAGACTGGAAGAGACAGACCCGAGGAGGAGAATAGAGACAAGGAATCCAGCGATTTTCAGAGTCAGACCCGAGCTGAGGTTGGAGCAGCAGTGAGCACAGCGGGCAGGAGGAAGTACTTCATAAACGCTCCAACACCAGCAGTCAAGTAATTAACTTAAACACAAAAAGAACTATGGAATTGATGATCCTGATGAAATCTTTTTACGGTGTTTTATTTTTGAATTCATCTGCACCTTTTTCAAATAAAGATTTCATCAAGATCATCAATTCCAGTTTCTTTTATGTTTGCGCTGCTATTTTCCTTGTGGAATCTCTTTGGTGGAACCCTTTTTTGGTTTTCTGTTCAGGTAATTAACTTATAAACTCCCTTTTACTAAGGCGTACTACCCGATTTAGCGCCCCTTAGTAAAAGGACCCCAAAGTTAGGTCAGGGGGTGCCAAAGAACATAGTAACATAGTAGATGACGGCAGATAAAGACCCGAATGGTCCATCCAGTCTGCCCAACCTGATTCAATTTAAATTTTTTTTTTTTTTTCTTCTTAGCTATTTCTGGGCGAGAATCCAAAACTTTACCCGGTACTGTGCTTGGATTCCAACTGCCGAAATCTCTGTTAAGACTTACTCCAGCCCATCTACACCCTCCCAGCCATTGAAGCCCTCCCCTGCCCATCCTCCTCCAAACGGCCATACGCAGACACAGACCGTACAAGTCTGCCCAGTAACTGGCCTAGTTCATAGAAAATATTATTTTCTGATTCTAAATCTTCTGTGTTCATCCCACGCTTCTTTGAACTCAGTCACAGTTTTACTCTCCACCACCTCTCTCGGGAGCGCATTCCAGGCATCCACCACCCTCTCCGTAAAGTAGAATTTCCTAACATTGCCCCTGAATCTACCACCCCTCAACCTCAAATTATGTCCTCTGGTTTTACCATTTTCCTTTCTCTGGAAAAGATTTTGTTCTACGTTAATACCCTTTAAGTATTTGAACGTCTGAATCATATCTCCCCTGTCTCTCCTTTCCTCTAGGGTATACATATTCAGGGCTTCCAGTCTCTCCTCATACGTCTTCTGGCGCAAGCCTCCTATCATTTTCCTCCTCTGGACTGCCTCAAGTCTTCTTACGTCTTTCGCCAGATACGGTCTCCAAAACTGAACACAATACTCCAAGTGGGGCCTCACCAATGACCTGTACAGGGGCATCAACACCTTCTTCCTTCTACTGACTACGCCTCTCTTTATACAGCCCAGAATCCTTCTGGCAGCAGCCACTGCCTTGTCACACAGTTTTTTAGCCTTTAGATCTTCGGACACTATCACCCCAAGGTCCCTCTCCCCGTCCATGCATATCAGCTTCTCTCCTCCCAGCATATACGGTTCCTTCCTATTATTAATCCCCAAATGCATTACTCTGCATTTCTTTGCATTGAATTTTAGTTGCCAGGCATTAGACCATTCCTCTAACTTTTGCAGATCCTTTTTCATATTTTCCATTCCCTCTTCGGTGTCTACTCTGTTACAAATCTTGGTATCATCTGCAAAAAGGCACACTTTTCCTTCTAACCCTTCAGCAATGTCACTTACATACATATTGAACAGGATTGGCCCCAGCACCGAACCCTGAGGGACTCCACTAGTCACCTTTCCTTCCTTCGAGCGACTTCCATTAACCACCACCCTCTGGCGTCTGTCCGACAGCCAGTTTCTGACCCAGTTCACCACTTTGGGTCCTAACTTCAGCCCTTCAAGTTTGTTCAACAGCCTCCTGTGAGGAACTGTATCAAAGGCTTTGCTGAAATCCAAGTAAATTACATCTAGCATATGTCCTCGATCCAGCTCTCTGGTCACCCAATCAAAAAATTCAATCAGGTTCGTTTGGCACGATTTACCTTTTGTAAAGCCATGTTGCCTCGGATCCTGTAACCCATTAGATTCAAGGAAATACACTATCCTTTCTTTCAGCAACACTTCCATTATTTTTCCAACAACTGAAGTGAGGCTCACCGGCCTGTAGTTTCCTGCTTCATCCCTGTGACCACTTTTATGAATAGGGACCACATCTGCTCTCCTCCAATCTAGAGAGTTGCGCGGGGACAGAAATCCCACCCGTCCCCACCCGTCCCCGCCAAAATCCCACCCATCCCCACCCGTCCCCGTGAGGAATCCCTCCGTCCCCACCCGTCCCCGTGAGGAATCCCTCCGTCCCCACCCGTCCCCGTGAGGAATCCCCTCCGTCCCCACCCGTCCCCGCGAGGAATCCCCTCCGTCCCCACCCGTCCCCGCGAGGAATCCCCTCCGTCCCCACCCGTCCCCGCGAGGAATCCCCTCCGTCACCATCCTTCCCTATAAACTTCAGAAATAGTTATTTTATTTAATTATGCTACTGAATTAAAGGCTCTGGTAGAGACCCATTTACAAATAAGCAAAGAGACTATTAATTTGGAAATATTAATTGGGAAGAATACATACTTTGTAAATGGGTTTCTACCAGAACCTCTAATGTAAATATAAAATATAAATACTCAGCTGATGAGAACCCACAAACTGTCAGCTGAGGACTTCCTTTGCAGTTGGCCTGGGGTCCCTTTTGCCAAGCTTGGTAGGCAGCAGTAGCGTCCCTGAGTCACAGATGCTGGCACCTCAGTGGCTCATGGATGCTGCCAGCGACTGCTGCGCTTGGTGGAGGGGAGTTCTGACCATCTCTAGAGGAGGTCCTCTGCTGGCGGTGCTTGGGGATCCCCACCAGTCACAGCAAGGGCCAACAAGTACTTCAACACTGTAGAAATAAAACCAGAAATGCATTTCCTTTTCTTTTGAACACAAAACAAAGATATCTGCCATATACATTTCCCAAGGCAGATGACTCTATGCAATGTCACCTCGGTAACAAAATACAAAAATAGGCAAATACACCCCCTCCCTTTTTACTAAACCACAATAGTAGGTTTTAGCACAGGGAGTTACGCTGAATGCCTCGCGCTGCTCTCAATGCTCATAGGCTCCCTGCGCTAAAAAACAATATTGCGGTTTAGTAAAAGGGAGCCATAGTGCAAAATATAGACAGCAGATATAAATTCTCAAAACAGACACATTTTGATCACTAAATTGAAAATAAAATCATTTTTCCTATCTTTGCTGTTTGGTGATTTCATGAGTCTCTGGTTGCACTTTCTTCTTCTGACTGTGCATCCAATCTTTCTTCCTTTCTTTCAGCCTCCTGTATGTTTCCTCTCCTCCAGACCTCATTCTCTCCCCCAACTTTTTCTTTCTGTCTCCCTGTTCCCCCTTCTTTCTGTCTCTCTGTCTGCCCCCTTTCTTTCTTTCTCCGTGCCCTCCCCCAAGCCACTCGGTTTGCTGCCACCGCCATCGGGGAATAGTCCCCAAGCCACCGCTGTCCCAAGCTTTCCCTGCAGAAGCGTCGCGCTGACCAGCATTCCGCTCCCTGACGTCAATTCTGACGTAGGAGAGGAAGTTCCGGGCCAACAAGGCATTTCTCCTCATTCCATCCAGCCTGAGCCCCATCTCTCCTTGATCCAGCATTTCCCTTCTGTGTCTGTCAGAATTACCATTCCACCTATTTTCCAGCATCACCCTTCTTTGTGTCCATCTCACCTATATCCCTATCTCACCACTTTTTCAGAATCTTCATTTGTCTCTGTCCTTGTCTTTACCCCATATTCACCATTTGCCCTTTCAATGTCTTTATCTCCCCCCCCCACACACACTTTTTCAGCATTACTTCTATGTCTCTATTTCACCTCCTCTTCATGTCCCCTCTGTATCTCTATCCTTATTCAGAAGGTCCTGCTTACCCTTTCTCTTCTTTGTGTCACTATCTCCATTTTCAGCTTTCCCCCCTTTTCCTTTGTTACTGCACCCTGTAGCCAGAATCTTTCCACCCTCTCTCCACTCCGGCCCAGCCCAGTATGAAATATTTCCTTTTGTTTCTCTCCCCTCTCTCTTCTCCTCCCTCACCCACGAGTCCTGCATCTGGCCCTCTCCCTTCTACCTGCACCTGGCAACACCCCCCTGCTCCGCGGCTCTCTTAAGCAACTCGTCAGCAGCGGTGATCAAGACAAGCTGCCGACATCGAGGCCTTCCCTCTACGAGTCCCACCTTTGTGGAAAAAGGAAGTTGAAACAAGCGGGACTCGCAGAGGGTAGGCCCCGACGCCAGAAGCTTGTGTCGATCGTTGCTGCTGAGTTGCCGAAGAGAGCCGCAGGTAGAAGGGAGAGGGAGATAGGAAGGCTGTAGAAGCTCCGGAGCATGACACCGAACCCGGCCAGGATGATTTCTTTTTCAGGCTGCTGCTGCCGCTGCCATCCCCCACCCGAAATGACAAAAAACAGCCTAATGCCCGCGTCGGGAAATAGCCATGCTGAGCAGTGAGCTCAGCACGTACACAGATGAAAGCCTTGCTTGCTGATTGGTCCGGCGGCACGGTGGGGCGGGGCCGCCGGACCAATCAGCAAGCAAGGCTTTCATCTGTGTACGTGCTGAGCTCACTGCTCAACATGGCTATTTCCCGACGCGACGCCAGACTTGTAAGCTGCATGCTTGCATCGCCAGAATTTAGGTAGGTTGTTTTCATCCCCGTGGGAGTCCCGTGGGCAAGGGGGCGTCCCCGTGGGAGTCCCGTGGGTCAGGGGGGCATCCCCGTGGGAGTCCCGTGGGCCAGGGGGCGTCCCCGTGGGAGTCCCGTGGGCCAGGGGGGGAACCCGCGGGATCCCCGCGGGACCCGCGGGATCCCCGCGATCCCCGTTCCCGTGCAGACCTCTACTCCAATCCCCAGGAATCACTCCCGTCTCCAGAGATTTGTTGAACAAGTCTTTAATAGGACTCGCCACAACCTCTCTGAGCTCCCTTAGTATCCTGGGATGGATCCCGTCTGGTCCCATCGCTTTGTCCACCTTCAGTTTTTCAAGTTGCTCATAAACACCCTCCTCCGTGAACGGCGCAGAATCTACTCCATTTTCTCGTGTAACTTTGCCAGACAATCTAGGTCCTTCTCCAGGATTTTCTTCTGTGAACACAGAACAGAAGTATTTGTTTAGCACATTTGCTTTCTCCTCATCACTCTCCACATATTTGTTCCCAGCATCTTATAGCCTATCAATTCCATTTTTTATCTTCCTCCTTTCACTAATATATCTGAAAAAAATTTTTATCTCCCTTTTTTACATTTTTAGCCATTTGTTCTTCCGCCTGTGCCTTCGCCAAACGTATCTCTCTCTTGGTTTCTTTCAGTTTCACCCTGTAGTCCTTTCTGCTCTCCTCTTCTTGGGTTTTTTAATATTTCATGAACGCCAACTCTTTCGCCTTTATTTTCTGAGCCACTAGGTTGGAGAACCATATCGGCTTCCTTTTTCTCTTGTTTTTATTGATTTTCTTCACATAAAGGTCCGTAGCCATTTTTATCGCTCCTTTCAGCTTAGACCACTGTCTTTCCACTTCTCTTATGTCCTCCCATCCTAACAGCTCTTTCTTCAGGTACTTTCCCATTGCATTAAAGTCCGTACGTTTGAAATCTAGACTTTAAGTATCGTGTGGCCGCTCTCCACTTTAGCCGTTATATCAAACGAAACCGTTTGATGATCGCTACTACCCAGGTGAGCACCCACTCGAACATTAGAGATACTCTCTCCATTTGTGAGGACCAGATCCAATATCGCTTTTTCCCTTGTGGGTTCTGTCACCATTTGTCTGAGCAGAGCCTCTTGAAAGGCATCCACAATCTCCCTACTTCTTTCCGATTCCACAGACGGAACATTCCAGTCCGCATCCGGCAGGTTGAAATCTCCCAACAGCAGAAACTCCTCTTTCCTTCCAAACTTTTGGATATCCACAATCAGATCCTTATCAATTTGCTGCGATTGAGTCGGAGGTCTGTAGACTACACCCACATAGATAGAAGTTCCATCTTCTCTTTTCAGAGCAATCCATATCGCTTCTTCCTCTCCCCAAAGATCTGATGTCTTTGTATTGTGTTCTAAAGAAAAGGAAATGCATTTCTGGTTTTATTTCTACAGTGTTGAAGTACTTGCTGACCCTTGCTGTAGCTGGTGGGGATCCCCCAAGCATAACGTGACCATTTATTTTTTTCATCAAAAGGGGACATCTATTAATTGTCAGTCCCGCCCCCAATCCCGCCCTAGCCCCACCCCCAACCCCACCCTAGTCCCACCCCCAATCCCGCCCCCAATTTCTTCCATTCATTTTTCATGTACACATATCTTATTAATTCATAATGGTAACCATAAAATTTTAAAAAAAACTACAAAGCACACTATACACAGAGAAAATGTTAATTATCATTTATATTTGGGGGGTTTTCAAAGATGTCAAGGCAAATGACTTTCAAATATGCAATGTCACCTCAGTAACTAAAGAAAAATAGACAAATATAGTGCAAAATATAGACAGCAGATATAAATTTCATGAGTCTCTGGTTGCGTTTCCTTCTGTCTTTGTATCCTTTCTTTAGTTTCTTTATTCCTGCACTCAGGCCCAACAATTGTCCCTTTCTATTCCTTCCCATGTCTTTAGTGCCACCAGAGCCTCCTTCTCATGTCCTTGGTGCCCCCAGTACCTCTGTCCTGTGTCCTAAGTGCCCCCAGTGCCTCCACCCTGTGTCCTTAGTGCCCCCAGTGCCTCCATCCTGTGTCCTTAGTGCCGCATCCTGTCTTTAGTGCCCCCAGTGCCTCCTTCCCATGTCTTTAGTGCCCCCAGTGCCTCCTTCCCAAGTCCTTAGTGCCCCTTCCCATGTCTTTAGTGCCCCCAGTGCCTCCTTCCCATGTCTTTAGTGCCTCCTTCCTATGTCCCTCTCACTGCCTTCCACACTTTGTCCCACCCCACCCCCCAAGCCAGCCTGCCTACCTGTCTACCTCTCTCCTTCCCTCCCTGTCGCAAAAAAAAAAAAAAGCCTCCCCATCTTTCCCCCTGTCTGCTGCTCTTACCACCCTGCCGCTCTAAACCCGACAGGAAATCTTCTTTCCGACATCAATTCTGACGTCGGAGAGGACGTTCTGGGCCAGCCAGGCAGCAATTGACTGGCCCAGAACGTCCTCTCCGACGTCAGAATTGACATTGGAAAGAAGACTTCCTGTCGGGTTTAGCAGCTGTAGCAGCTGGGCAGTAAGAGCAACAGACAGGGGGAAAGATGGGGAGGCTTTTCTTTTTTTTTTTTGCGGCAGGGAGGGACAGGAAGTGATCACCTGTCCCGTTGTCCCCGAGCACAGCTTTGGGACGCTGTCCCTGAAAACAGGACATTTCAGCGTCCCAAAGCTGTCTGTGGGGACAACGGGACAGGAGGTCTGAAAACGGGACTGTCCCGTTCAAAACAGGACTTATGGTCACCTTACCCAAGCACCACCAGCAGAGGACCTCCTCTAGAGATGGCCAGAACTCCCCTTCACCAAGCGCAGCAGTTGCTGGCAGCATCCATGAGCCACTGAGGTGCCAGCAGCTGTGACTCAGGGACGCTACTGCTGCCTGCCAAGCTTGGAAAAGGGACCCCTAGCTAACTGCAGTGGAAGTCCTCAGCTGACAGCTTGGGGGTCCTCATCAGCTGAATATTTATATTTTATATTTACATTAGATGCTCTGGTAGAAACCCGTTTACAAAATGTTTGGAACGTAAAATGTCGACTATGCATGCTAGGATCGGAGCATCGATGATATCTGTGACTGGCGTACAACTATTGAATGCCTTGCCTGGTATCCTGCGTTTTTTTATGGGGAGGATGAATTTTAAGAAAAAGCTGAAAAAGCAATTATTTGCCAATGCCTTTTTATGCTAAGATATATTTCAGTTGATGATCGCCTTTTAGAACTTCTCTGACATCAATGTATTATTTAAAGCTTGTTTGTACTTCTGAATTCTATCCCTTTTATAACAGGGACGATTAATGATGTTGTCTTGACATGTCTATGTTATATGTGATAATCCGAGGGAAACAAGATTTTATGTATGTGATATGGAAACTGCATAGTTGTATGCAGTCCATAAATTTTTAAATAAATAAATGTATTCTTCCCAATTAATATTTCCAAATTAATAAAGTGTCTTTGCTTATTTGTAAATAGGTCTCTACCAGAGCCTTTAATTCAGTAGCATAATTAAATGAAATAACTACTTCTGAAATTTATAGGGATGGGCAGGGACGGATTTGATTCCAGCAGGGACGGGTTTGACTCTACCGGTGATGGGCGGGGACAGATTTGATTTCTGTCCACATGCAGCTCTCTACTGTGTTGGCCACTGTTGGAAACTTGAAACTGGCCTTGATGAACCTTCGGTCTGTCTCAGTATGGCAATTCATCATAAGTGCTTAGAACTGGGCAATTTTCAGGCTCATCTCTATGAAAAATAATCTCTGGAGAGAAGGCAAGAGGACCCTACGTTATGTGGGATCAATTTTACAACTGGGAAATTATTGGAGACGGGCAGAGCTGGCACTTTCTGCAAATAATGGCATGGTAGGAAGTTAATTCAAGGTGATCTGGAATGTCATACTTTCCACTCATAATACAGCTCGTAGTGCGCTGTTACACTGTTTGCTTAATCCCAAATTGAGTGTTATGTCTCCACTGCAACTGCCACTTGTTGCTGCATGAGAGATTAAAAGAATGCAGATAAAGCCACTTCAGACAAGTAACAGTAGCTTATGCTGATAAAACTGTCTTTCTCCTTTGGGACAGGAGGGGCAGAGAAGGGCATTCATAAGAACATAAGAAGTTGCCTCCGCTGAGGCAGACCAGAGGTCCATCTCGCCCAGCGGTCCGCTCCCACGGCGGCCCATCAGGTCTATTGCCTGAGCAGTGGTCCCTGACTATTTCTATAACCTACCTCTACTCCTATCCCTATAACCTACCTCTACTCCTATCTGTACCTCTCAATCCCTTTGTCCTCTAGGAACCTATCCAAACCTTCTTTGAAGCCCTGTAACGTGCTCCTGCTCACCACAGCCTCCGGAAGCGCGTTCCATGTATCCACCACCCTCTGGGTGAAAAAGAACTTCCTAGCGTTTGTTCTAAACCTGTCCCCTTTCAATTTCTCCGAGTGCCCCCTTGTACTTGTGGTTCCCCCATAATTTGAAAAATCTGTCCCTGTCTACTTTTTCTATGTCCTTCAGGATCTTGAAGGTTTCTATCATGTCTCCGCTTCTCCAGGGAGAACAGCCCCAACTTTTTTAGTCTGTCAGTATATGAGAGATTTTCCATACCCTTTATCAGCTTAGTTGCTCTTCTATGGACTCCCTCAAGTACTGCCATGTCCTTCTTGAGGTACGGCGACCAGTACTGGACACAGTATTCCAGATGCGGGTGCACCATTGCACGATACAGTGGCAGGATGACTTCCTTCGTCCTGGTCGTGATACCCTTTTTAATGATACCCAACATTTTGTTTGCTTTCCTTGAGGCTGTGGCGCACTGTGCCGACGCCTTCAATGTTGTGTCTACCATCACTCCCAGGTCTCTTTCAAGGTTACTTACCCCTAGCAGTGATCCCCCCATTTTGTAAGTTAACATCGGGTTCTTTTTCCCTACATGCATGACCTTGCATTTCCCTATGTTGAAGCTCATTTGCCACTTTTTGGCCCACTCTTCCAGTGTCGTCAGATCCTTTTGGAGATCTTCGCAGTCTGCCGTGGTTTTAACCCTGCTGTATAGTTTGGTGTCATCCACAAATTTAATGACCTCACATTTTGTTCCCGCCTCCAGGTCGTTAATGAATATATTGAACAGGAGCGGTCCCATTCAAACCAGTATTTGCCAGCTTTCCTTTTTAATGTTAATTTTAATCTCAAAGCTTGGTTAGCAGTGAAATCACTCCTATCTAGACAGGAATCTGAGGCACGGCAAAGCAATGTCATCATTACTCTATCAGTTTTGAGTCTTCTGTGAAATTCTCAAGGAACTCTTTAAAGTATCAAACTGCTGGCAGCAGAATGCTAAGAATGAAAAATATTTATTTTTACATGCTGGTAATTGGTCTCTGAAGGCCCCTTTCTCCCTTATCTTTTAAAGGAGTTGGACAGGAAAGAGAGAGAGGTTCTGAAGACTTGAAATGCTGCAGGGAAAGCAATATTATTACATGTTGTGTTTGTTTATGCTAGGGAGAGGTGAGTTATTTTTCCCTGGGCCAAGGAAAGGATGGAGGAGAAAAACATAAGAACATAAGAATTGCCACTGCTGGGTCAGACCAGTGGTCCATCGTTCCCAGCAGTCCACTCACACAGCGGCCCTTAGGTCAAAGACCAGTGCCCTAACTGAGACTAGTCTTACCTGCGCATGTTCTGGTTCAGCAGGAACTTGTCTAACTTTGTCTTGAATCCCTGGAGGGTGTTTTCCCCTATAATAGCCTCCAGAAGAGCGTTCCAGTTTTCTATCACTCTCTGGGTGAAGAAGAACTTCCTTAAATTTGTACAGAATCTATCCCCTTTTAACTTTAGAGAGTGCCTTCTCGTTCTCTCTACTTTGGAGAGGGTGAACAACCTGTCTTTATCTACTAAGTCTATTCCCTTCATTATCTTGAATATTTCGATCATGTCCCCTCTAGGTCTTCTCTTTTCAAGGGAGAAGAGGCCCAGTTTCTCTAATCTCTCACTAACAGCATCTCCTCCAGCCCCTTAACCATTTTAGTCACTCTTCTCTGGACCCTTTCAAGTAGTACTATGTCCTTCTTCATGTATGGCGACCAGTGCTAGATACAGTATTCCAGGTGAGGGTGTACCATGGTCCGGTACAGCGGCATGATAACCTTTTCCGATCTGTTCATGATCCCCTTCTTAATCATTCCTAGCATTCTGTTCACCCGTTTTGCTGCCACCGTGCATTGCGCGGACAGCTTCATTGACTTGTCAACCAGTACTCCCAAGTCTCTTTCCTAGGGGGTCTCTCCAAGTACTGCACCGGACAGCCTGTATTCATGTATAAGATTTTTGTTACTGAAATGCATCACCTTACACTTATCCATGTTAAACCTCATTTGCCATGTTACGACCCATTTCTCGAGCGTGTTTGTAACGTTGCAAGTCTTCGCAATCCTCCTGCGTCTTCACTACTCTGAATAACTTTGTATCATCTGCAAATTTAATCACCTCATTCGTCGTACCAATTTCCAGGTCATTTATAAATATGTTGAAGAGCACAGGTCAAAGCACCGAATCCTGCTTTTTGTAACCATGGGTTACAAAAATAAGTTTAAAATATGTTATAGTTTATAGGGCAGAAGATCTGATAGAAGTTTTTATTTTGAAGTGAAAAGTTTTGTTTGTTAGCTGGGTAATTTAATGCTGTATTTGCCTGCCTGAGAGTGAGAATTCTGGAATGTTTATGTCTGCATCAGGTCTGATGAGATCACGTAGCAGTGAGCAGGGCAGGTCAGGATTAAAAAACTGCCAGAGAGAGAAAAAAAAGAGTTGGGAAGAGTTCAGTTTGAAAGACAGGTTGGTCTGGGGTTTGTTTGAGAATAGTTTAAAATACATCAGGGTTGGAAAAGTTAGGGAATTTCAATTATTTTTTCTTTTCTATGGGTAGTTAGAGAAAATTAAAGCAACAAATATATTTTTCAGGGTGTTAGGGTTTTGCTCCCTTTGATTTCTTTAAGTTAGGAAGTAGGTTTGCTGTTGATCAAAACTGAATCTCAAAAGAAGAAAGAAAAAGCGCTGGTATCCAACGGCGGTGTAAAATAAACAACGGAGTCCTGTGAGAAAATTTACATTTGAAATCTGTGAGAAAAATCTTTTGAAAGGACTAAATTCTATGAAGAAAAGTTTATTTGGGATTTTAGGTTAAAGTTATTTGGATATATATTTTAGAATTCTAATAATAAAATAACAAAAACTCTTATTTCTTGTAAATTTTTTTAAAGGTAATTGTAGATTTTATGTTTAACTTTTCCCTCTCAAGAGACTGAAAATAGTGAGTTTCAAAGAGGGAGGGGTTACATTTTGGAGCTGCCCCTGTCTCAGCTGAGATGATATATGAACTTCCTTGCCCACTGTGTACTAAAATCAAAATTAATTCTGATTCAACTCAGACTGGTGTGTTATGATATCAGTCTTCTAGATTTACTGTATTGGTCTGAAATGCTGAGACATCTGATGGAGGTTCATTCCTGTCACCAATTAGAAAGTTGCACGGGGACAGAAATCAAACCCGTCCCTGCCATCCCCGGTAGAATCAAGTTTTATTTAAAACTGGATAGATCGCTTAATCAAAATTCTAAGCGATTAACATAATTTTTTTAAAAATGTACATCATTCAAGGGGAACCAAATGACACTTACAGGACTTACTGGGCCCAAAAGTAGAGGAGGATAGGAAATACAATAATGGATAGAAGAGCAGTAAAAGGAGAGACATCAGGATGGGTGAGTAGAGAAAAAGCGAAAGTAAAGAGGGAGATAACTGGAAATATGAGAGGGAGAATAACAAAATAGATAAAAGATAAAAAACCAGCAGGAAACACGAAAGGGGAAGCAGCTCTGCGGAGAAAGTGAAAACTCGAATAAGCAGCTGAGATCATGACTTAAAAAGCTTAAAGATAGAAGGCATCCCTAAAAAAAAAACATTTTAGGTTACTTTCAAATCTATCCAGAAAGCGCTCTTCTCTTAAATGACTTGAAAGAGAGTTCCAGGTTTGTGGAGCCGTGAAAGAAAAGATGTATTGCTGACGGGTATTGATTATATTAAGGGAGGGGACTGTCAATACATGTTGTCATTAGATCTGAGTGATCTTATGGTGATGGCGTCGATGAATACTGGGACCTTTGAAAGAATCAAATCTATCCCCGCCCTTCCCCGCTGGAAACAAATCCGTCCCCACCTATCCCTATAAACTTCAGAAGTAGTTATTTCATTTAATTATGCTACTGAATTAAAGGCTCTGGTAGAGACTCATTTACAAATAAGCAGAGACACTTCATTAATTTGGAAATATTAATTGGGAAGAATACATACTTTGTAAACAGGTTTCTACCAGAGCCTCTAATGTAAATATAAAATATGAATACTCAGCTGATGAGGACCCCCAAGCTGTCAGCTGAGGACTTCCTCTGCAGTTGACTAGGGGTCCCTTTTCCAAGCTTAGCAGGCAGCAGTAGCGTCCCTGAGTCACAGATGCTGGCACCTCAGTGGCTCATGGATGCTGCCAGCAACTGCTACGCTTGGTGGAGGAGGTCCTCTGCTGGCCGTCTCAAGAGGAGGTCCTCTGCTGGCGGTGCTTGGGGATCCCCACCAGTCACAGCAAGGGTCAGCAAGTACTTCAACACTGTAGAAATAAAACCAGAAATGCATTTCCTTATCTTTTGAACACAATACAAAGACATCTGCTATATACAGTACATTTCCTAAAGCTAACATATTTTAGTCAATAAATTCCGTTTTTGTACCTTTTGTTGTCCATCGAGTTGGACCCGGTTTCTTTTTTCCGCTTTCCCATCTTCTGTAAATTCTTCTGTTGCTGTCCATTGGTTCCTCCTACCATGGTTGAGCATTTATCCCTCCCTCATCCACCAGACCATGTGCAGCATCTTTCGCCCCTACCCACCAGCCCCATTCCCAACATTCCTCTTTCTATCACCCCTCTCTAGCACCATGCCACATCTCTCCCTCCATTTCCTTCACCACTATGTCCAACATTCCTCCCTCTTGCATCCCTTTCAATCTGTCCTACTGTTCCCTATCCACCACAAAATTTCTCCCTCTCATCTTTCACTTCCTTATCATCTGTACCTCCCTCCCTCCCTATGACCAAAAATTTTCCTCTTTCTTTCATTTCCCTGTACACCATCTCTCTTTCCCTCTCACTGACACACTCCTACCCAATTCTCCCTTTCTATTCCCTCACCCACCTCAGCATCTTTTTCCCTCCCTTGCTCTGTCCTCTCTTCCAAGTTTATGCCTTATCTGTCCAAAAGCACACTCCTTCCATCCATCCCTCCCTCCATTCTGTGTCCCACATTTGGGCCCCCTGTCCCAACGTGCTTCCTCCTAGTTACAATGTGTGCGTGCCCGCTCCCTCCCTCCTTTTCTGTCCCCTCCCCCCCCCCACATACACACACATCCCGACATCAGAACTGCACTTCTTCGCAGGGTAGCGGGCCCTGCACACTGCATATGGCTGATGCGAAGCATTCCCTCTGATGTCAGCTCTGACATCAGGGGAAAACTTCTGGGTCAGATACGTGTGGCATGCTGGGAGCACTGCACACTGCAAAGTGGAGCCATATGGAGGGCAGGAAAAGAAGATGAGCCCCTCGGCATGAGCTGCCTCCAACCCCGCAGAATCCCCAAGACCCCGAGGGGGCATCCCCACTGGATCCCTGTGACCCAAAGGGGGAACCTAGGGGATCCCTGTGGGTTCCACGGGATTTCTGTCATCCTTATTCCCGTGCAGCTCTCTAGTCACAATGAGGTTAATTTTATAAAAGTGTCCCCCCGCCCCCCCCCCCCCCCCCCCCATTGTTAGCATTGCAGTTCACACTTAGGTGGTCTTATGCATATGTTGTACTCATGCCCTTGTCTTCACAATTTTTGATTTTCTGTATGGAAAGCCATTAAATCACTTTTGTCAATCTCTTCTAAGCTCTCTTGTGGTATTGTAATTTTTAGGGCCTAGTTTGCTAAAGAGGATCGGCAAGACCTTGTGGGTCTTCTCTGATCCTATTTTTGGCCGATTCAAAAAGAGCTACTGATGCACTAAAAGGTGTGCATGCAAATGATTCACGCAGAAGTTCAATTACAAAACAAAGTAAAGGGAACAGAAACCCCGCATAAAGTCCAACAACGAAAGAACAAGTAGGGAGGGGGGATAGAACATATCAACCTTGAGACAATCTTTTATTTGTATAAACTCAAAGAAACTCATGAATAAAAACATATGTATAAATAGTCCTATAAACTTGCTATCCTTATATTGAAAGGATCCAAAAATTATCTTTTTGTTGCATGCTCATAGGTTTTTTTTCCAAGTCTCACCCGTCCTGCCACTTCTATCCCTTTCTTCGCCCCTTAGTGCTTCTTCCCTGCAACACATCAAGTTCTGTCTAATCAATCACAGATTCAACAGCCATTTTGATAAAAACATTGTCTTGGAAAAAGAAATCCTCACATAAGGACAATGGAAGAGACCACTGACATTAACAAAGCCCATGTCGGCAGTTTCTCCTCCTGCCCATAACTGAGGATTTCTTTTTTTCAAGACGACGTTTTTTTCAAAACGGCTGTTGAAGCTGTGATTGACTAAAAGAACTTGATGCGTTACACCTGTGCAGAGGAGACTCCTGAAGAAGGTGCTTTTCAGCACCAAAACGCTGATTGCACTGCAGTTGTGTTTATCCTTCACCAATAAAAGATCCTAGACAGAAAACATCTGTTTCCCACTGTTGCTCTTGTGTGTTCTGCATCTTCGTGAAGATTTTGTGTCACTCTATGTAGTGGCAGCTATGTTGCGGAACATAGCCAGTCACTAGCCAATACAGAGACCAGGATATTCAGCATGAGATAACCGACTATCCCCCTGTGAATATTGTTGAATAGCTGGCTATGTGCTGTTTAGACGCCTGGGATTCATTGCCAGCCATCTCAATAGTGCTAAATATCGGGCCCATTGTTCTTCTACTCTTTTATCTTTTAATACTGAAGTCAACATTTGCAGCTTTTCAGCCAGCTATAAGGAGAGAAGATGTTGTGAATTAATGGTAGTTGTTGATGGTTGTTATATTCCTGATGAACAATGAAGTTGGAAATGTATTAACAGGAAATTCCATTCATGCGATAAGCAGCTGTTCACTCAAAAAAAAAAAGAAGAAATCTATGCCAGATGACAGGGCCAGAAAGAAACTTAAACAAGTTTCATAAATATTCAGAATTCCACACTTGCCCAAAATGCATATGCTTAGAAGAAAGCTTGCATGGAGCCATTCACGAACCGTAGCTAGGAGAATAACGGACAATTACAATTTCTTGGTGAGATGAAAGGAAAAGAGCATAACGCCTCGAAAAAAAAAATCTCATGTTACAAGAAAGTTGAGAAAATTAGGAATGTGAAGGCATTAGTTATTCGGTTATGAATAATTTATGTAATCCAATTTCACAGAGAAATCCAAGCTGCAGCATCACAATCTGTAAGAAGGGAAATGATCAATGTGGGCTAGCACAATGTGTGCTGTTTTATCACAGGTCCTATTTTATGCCATGAGAACTAGTTACTAAATTATTTATTTAAAAATCGATATACCGCATAAAAACTATGCGGTTTACAAAATTACATGCTTACATATTTAATAATACTAAACATTTTTCAACAAGGCAAACACAATAAAACATTAACTAATGATATCATTATTAAAACCTTCTTTTAAATTCATCCTACAAGATGGAAAGACAAAATCCCATAAAATCATTTACAGGACAGGAAGGCATTAACAGAGAATAGCACATGAAGACATTGACAAATAATTGCGTTTTCAACATTATCTTAAAGTTCAGTCTCCCATCACAGAATCGCAGAATACCAGGCAGCGCATTCCAGAGCTTGGCGCCAGCCACAGACAGCATTGTCGCCCCAATATTAACATGAGAGACTAACATCTTACCCTCCAAACTCAACTTCATACTATTTTCAGATCTCCAACATTTTCTGGGTTGATAGATTTTTTTTTTTTTTAACTTTATTTAGTTTTTAATGCCAACAAAAAGTGCAATACAATTTATATACAAATAATGATAATCAACCAAGCACTTATAATCAATCAGAATCTATACAAAAGATAAAAATTCCCTCCCCCATCCATCATTACCATCAGGAATAATACCAAAACAAAAGATATACCCCTCCTCTCGCTCCCACTGGAGAAACGTGATATAAGATTTGCTGGATGACTGAAAGAATCTTAAACTGTATTCTCTGCTGCATAGGTAACCAATGCAATTGTTTCAGCACTGAGGTTATATGAGTCATTCTTGAAACCCCAGTAATCAATCTTGCAGCAGAGCTAATTAACATCTACAGTGCCCTCATCTTCACTTTAGTAACTCCCAAATAAAGAGAATTACAATAGTCCACATTGGTAACGTCCCCTCAGCCACCTAATACTATAATCGTGCATGCTCTATTTTATACCTGATGCATAAAATGGTACACACAGGCTATAGAACAGCTACCGTTAGGAGCATAACTTAACTAATAAATTAGATGATAATTAGCACTAACAACCCATTGAGTGACTTATTTCCAAAACCTGCTGAGTCTACTTTTGGCAAAAATGAGCTATAGTTTTCAATGGACAAAGGATATTGTTATCTTCCAGTGTGATTAATGGTTGAGATGAAAAGTTGTGTCTGCCACTCACCTGCAGACAAGTTAAAATTAGATTTGTTTCCAAAATCATCTGAGTCCTGGCAGATGTTAATTCCAAAAACCACTTGAGTCTTGTGCATTATATAGATAATAATAATAATAACTTAATTTTTCTATACCGCCATAATCTTGCGACTTCTAGGCGGTTCACAATGAAGATAAGCTATACAATCAGCGAATTACAGAGTATAGATAGAAATGAGAACATTCAGCGGTCAGTGAATTAGAAGGTGCCAAATAGTTAGGAGAAAGATGTACATAGATTATTGAATAGAATTAACATAATTTTCATATTACATTGAAAAACATCAGGCACCAGCGGGAAGCTGGGTACAATTGTGAGGAGGACATAATAGCAGACAGAGATTGTGGGGATCCTGTTGAGAGGAATGAAGGAATTCGGGTGAGGTGAGGTAGCTTTAATCGTGTAGGGAAAAATCTGGCTAGGACATGAATTTCTTAAATAAGGCGGTTTTTAATTCTTTCCGAAAGACACTGTAGATCCGTTTAGCTACATCAATGAGGTAGCCTAGCCATGTTTGCTGTCTACCAGCTTGGAACTGGAATGTTCTGTCTAGGAAGGTTCAATATCTGCAGCCTGTGATTTTCGAGTATGTAAAGAGGTTGCGGTTTCTGGTAGACCTAGTAGAGGAGTAGAATTCAAAGTAGGGTAGAAGGTAGTTGGGGGCCATTCCCCAGATTAGTTTGTAGCAGAAGCAGGAGAATTTGAATAAAATTCGAGCCTCAATTGGTAACCATTGCAACAGTTTGTAGAAGGGACTAACGTGATCACTTTTCTTTAGTCCGAATATTAAGCGTATGGCCGTGTTTTGAACTATTCTCAATTTTCTCACGTTTTTTTAGGTATCCCCAAGTAAATAATGTTACAGTAATCCAGGGTGGGTAGAATCAATGACTGTACCAGTAATCTGAAGGATAGAGGGTCGAAGTATTTTTTTATGGTTTTCAGTTTCCAGAGAGTGAAGAAGCATTTTTTTGTCATCGTATTTATGTGATCGATCAGGGTCAGGTGGGTATCTAAGGTGACTCCTAGTATTCTTATAGCTTGTAGTATTGGGTGGTCGTGACCATTTATCTGAATTGTAGTTGTAGTGATTTTTTCCTTTGGGCTTGCCAGGAAAATTTTTGTCTTTTCTGAGTTTATTTTCAATTTAAACTTTATAGTCCATTGTTCTATTTCGGTCATGATGTATGAGATGTGTTTTGAGAAGGCAGTGGTCGCTTTTGTAATTGGAATTAGTATAGAGATGCCATCTGTGTATATATAGAATGTTAGGTTTAACTTTTGAAGTAGGTGACCTAGAGAGGAGATTGTATATATTGAACAAGGTGCGAGATAGGGGGGAACCTTGAGGGACTCCCGACGGGCTTTTCCAAGGTTCAGAGTAATTCCCGTCATGGACCACTTGATAGTGTCGTTTGGTTAGGAATCCTTGGAACCAGGTCCACACTCTTCCTGATAGCCCCATTTCATCTAGGCACGTAAGCATTATTTCGTGGTCCACTAGATCAAAGGTGCTACTGAAGTCTAATTGTAGGATCAGGGCGCTGGTACCTTGACTGAAGAGGTCATATAGGTGATTAAGGAGAGAGCCTATGACTGTTTTGGTGCTGAAACCTTTTCTGAATCCAGATTGGTGGTCGTTTAGGAGATTGAATTTATCTACGTGGTTAACTAATTCCAGGTTGACCAGCCCTTCCAGCATTTTGGTGAAGAAGGGGGTGCTCGCTATTGGTCTATAGTTGGACGTCAATGTGAGGGAGGTCTTCTGGTCTTTGGGGATGGGTGTTATCAGAATGTGTCCCATATTTTCCTGGTAAATTCCATTATTAAGGGTATATGTTGCCCAGTTAAATAGGTCCCTTTTAAATTCAGGTATTGCCAGTTGCATTATCTGAATTGGGCATTCGTCTAGTAGACAATTTGATTTGGCGTACTTATTGAATAGTGTGAGGAAGTTGTTCCAATCGGGGGGCTCGAAATGGTTCCAGATCATATCGACAGTGGACTCAATTTCCTGCATTTTGAGGTGGAATTCAAAATTGGGTGAAGGAGAAGGTATTGATGCTCTTAAGTCTATGATTTTTTTGCTGAAGTGGTTGGCAAGGGTATTGACCGCTGGTGTCTGATCGTTTTGATTTTGTAGGATCTGTGTGGTGTCTGTTAGTTTGTTCACTAGTTTGAATAGTTCTCTACTGTTTGTATTGACTGTTCGTATTTTCTGGGCATCGCAGTTGTGGCACTTTTCTTTTATCAAGTTTTTGTAGATTTTCATTTTTTGTTTCCAATTGATTTTATCTTCCTCTTTGTCAGTTTTTAGCCATATTCTTTCTAGTTTTCTGAGTTCTTGTTTGAGAGCTAGTAATTCGGCGTCATACCATTCTTTTGATGCCCTTATGTTCTTTTTGTATGTTCGAACAGGAGCTATTTGGTTTAGTATATCTTTTGTGAATTTTTCCCATCTGGTGGGGAAATCTTGTTCTGCCTCTGACTTGGGGTGTAGATCATAATGGGTCCAGAATTCTGTTGGATTGTTGATGCTTCTGCGGGTGACTATTTTTTTCTGTTTGGCTTTGTTAGAGTGTTTTGCAATTGAGTATTTCTTTTGCCAACGTAATTCAAAATTGTAAATATGATGATCTGACCATATGCATTTTTCACAGCTTCCTGTGTAGTATTTAATCTTTGGTTCATGGAGGTCTTTGTGGGAAAAAGTGACAATGTCTAGTTGATGTCCCTTTTCGTGTGTTTCCTCTTTATCTGGGATTCCGAAGCCCAGGGTAGTTAGGAACATGTCGATTTCCGTCACTTCTGGTTTTTCCACTTATTCTAGGTGTATATTTATGTCTCCCAGTAGCATGTTATATGGTCCTTTTATGGTGTTGACTGAGAGGAATTCAAAGAATTCTTCTTTTGCACTTGACCATTTTTGGGGGGGGATATAGAATAGTGTAGTTATTAGTGATTCTTCCAGTTCGGGGTTAGTGATCTTACAGGTAATGGTTTCCATTTCTTCTGTGGTTTTAGAATCTATTCTAGTGAAGTCGAAGTAGCCTTTGAGGATTATTGCTAGACCCCCTCCTCTTTTCCAGCTTCTAATTAGCGGAACAATTTTGTATCCCTGTGGTAGCATTTCCTTCATTATGACGTTGGTGTCAGAGACCATCCATGTTTCAGTTAGGAATACGAGGTCCGGGTTCTTATAATCGATCCAATCATGTATGATTTGTGACTTATTTCTTACCGACCGGGCGTTCAAGTAGTATCCCTTGAAGTTCCTGTATTGATGTAATATGCCAGGTAGCATGGCATGCAGCCAGTGATGTAATAAGGGGGTGGGTGGTCCGCCCCTGGTGCCATGTTGGTGGGGGTTCCGGTAACCTTCCTCTTCTCCTCCACGCCTCTTCCCACTCCTTCCCTTACCAACTTAAACATGATTCTCGTGATTGCATCATCTCTCTTGCTGACATCACTTCCAGGTGTCAAGCCTAAGAAGTGATGTCAGCGGGAGAGACGATGGGGTCGTGAGGAGCATGTTGAAGTTCTGGTTGCTCATGGTGGTAAACAGCTAGAGGCATGGGAGGAAGGGAAGAGGTGTGAATGTACAGCAAGGGGGATCGGGGAAGGAACGGGGGAGTTGTGGAGAAGAGGGCGGAGTAGGGGTGCCACCATCCCAGGCGCCTCTCACCCTCAATATGCCACTGCATGCAGCAGCCAATAATGCAGTATGTCAATTTTGTCCTATGTAATGACATATTTACTTTTTTAACCTGCATTAATCTTTTCCTATAAAAGTTAATTAATTAATAAATTAAATAAGTTGGTAGAGAGGTGGGGAATAAGACGGTGATGTTATAAGGAGGCAAGAGAACAATTCATTCTTCTCTTGAAGAAGTCCCAGTATGGGAAGATGTACTCCTAAGTCTGAGGCTTGTCCCCGTAGAATTTAAATTAATTTAATTAAGTGTTATGAGTTAATGAGTAAATTTAAAATCAGTGTTCATTTTTGATTTCGTGTAAATGGTTTCTAAAATTTGTTTATTTTGCCAATAGATTACCATTTGATTATATGTTCTGCTACAGTTGTAAACATGTGTCTGCATTTTCAAATGCCACCTTTACTAGTCTCAACTTTGTACGTGTATATAACAGTGAGATGCATGGACACTTCCATATGTACAGATTGTCATGCTTCGTTTTGGATGACATTTAATTTTTGATTATAGCTTTACTTTGCCTATCTCTCATAAATTATATTCTAGAAATTCTTAACAGCTATACATTTCATATGAACATGTCAACGAATAATCTATGGTGCATGCACACAACTCCAAAAACCTTAATTTTCTGTGACCCTATGTATGCAGTTGCTAATCTGTTGTGGCACAAGCTGTAGGGGAAAATTGAATTTCATTGGTTCTATTTCATCAAAAGACGTGGCTGGAGGGTCTGAATGTCTCCGTCAACGATTGTTTGTACAGTACATGTTGCAACTCTTTACCAGCTCCATTGTACAATTGGCGTCTATAGCAAATTATTTTGGTTAATTGAGTCACTGGAGTCAAGGCTTATTCCCGGACAAGTGGCATGTTCATATATAGATATTACACTAAATACAGGCTTATATGATAAATAACAAAGGCTAAAATCAGTTTGACCACCAGTACTTCCGAATGAAAGAAGCACTGTAGTGTAAGGAATTCTGTCTGCCTTCATTTCTTTATTTGCCTTTTCCCCCAAAAGAGAAAATAAAAGGGTCCTTCAGTGGTTGCAGAGACACAAATGTCATAAGCCAAGCTCCGTTCAGATGAATAATGTTTCTGTGGAAGAATTATTTAAGAAATTTTCTTGAAGCTATTCGATAATTGCAGTTCATTAATTAGAAGGGCCTTATTTATTTTAATGGCTTTCAACAAAAATCCAGGAGTAGCAGTCAGATTCCAACTAGAGCAGTAGGAAACGTTTATTTGCATAGGATTCATACTTGAAGCATTTGACACACATCTTTCTCTAGGCTCTGCAGTGTGTTATGTCTTTATTTGGAATTCTAGAATTCCTTTTGGGTTTGATGTAGAGCTTTGGCTTCTCCTTTTTGTTTTTTTTTTCTTTTTCAGATTTCATATGTATCATAAAGGTGACCTCTCCAGAACAAAGTTAACATACATCAGTAGGGCAGTTTGGAAACACATGAACTGCTACCATTCAATGTTCCTGTTCTGGAGATAGATGGATGCTATCTGTAAGATCAGTTGCATTTTTACTAAGTTGAACATAAGCCCTGGCACACAGTCATTAAAAGGCCATGTAAAAATTATTCCATACCCACAGGAATAATGAAAGATGTATGCATATTCCCTTATGATTTTTTGCTGCTTTTTACCTTGGTTACCCAGTGCAACATTTTGAATGGGAGTTTGAATGTTATAAAAATTATTCTTAAATGGACAGAACTTAACCAATAATACACATCCCTCTCTGGCTTATAGATATATGTATTATACAGAACTATTAATTTGGGGAAAGTTAGCTCGCTTGATTAAAATCTAGCTCATTAAATATCAAGAACTAAGACTCGGAACATTTATAAGCAAACTGAAAATTTATTTAAGCATGAATCAAGCAGGTAAAGCTGATTCATGCTTTGCTCTAAGCAAAGAATTACTAAAATACGTACACAGACAAAATTTCTCTAAGATTAACCCCCTCTTCTACTAAACCAGGCTAGCGGTTTTAGCATGGAGAGCCATGCTGAATGGCCCGCGCTGCTCCTGACACTCATAGGAACTTTCAATGAGCGTCATGAGCAGCGCGGGCCATTTAGCGCAGCTCCCCGCACTAAAACCGCTAGGATGGTTTAGTAGAAGAGGGGGTAAAGGTTCAAAGTTACTCACAATGGGGGGGAGTCTGCTCCTTAAAATGGAGCAGAGGCCACATGGCCTAGTGAAGCAGCATGGTGATCCAGGGAGAAGAAGAATTGTAGATTGATCCAGGTTGATTCCAGAGGGAGAGTGAGCATCTTCCCATCTGAGAAAGGATTTTGCTTCATATTAATAGGGTTGAGACTTGTTCTAAAAATAGAATCCATTCTCTGTTCCTAGGTGGATGATGATTGAATTACAATGGCTTAACATGGTGTCCCAATACAGAGTATTGTTACTGTCCTTGCTGGATGAATCTATGTCTGAGTGGTTTAAAATGGAGGATAGGCAGATGAGGTCATCTGATCGAATGAGCTTCTATTGTTACAAAATCGTAGGTGCGATTGTACAATGCACACCTAGCGGCTGATTGACAACTGCATGCCTATAACGTAGGCATGCTAAGGCGTGCTATAGAGAATCAGGCCCTAATTGCGCAAAGTACATTTTCTGCAGAAAGGAATCTGTACGTTTCTCCTTGATGATAATTTGATAGCCTTTAATATTATACCTAGGTTCTCTCTGTTTTCTGTAACCCTACCGGTTCTTCTGTTATCCCGCTCTCTGAATGTGTTTGCTTGCTGTTACCCGCCCTGACCTTTCTGGGAGGGTGGAAAATAAAATGAAATAAATAAATAAAGGGCTGTAGGACTTTTTGTTACACTTAAAATTCTGACAAAAATTCCACAATACAGCTTGAACAGTTGTGTAATTTTGCCAGTAGAATTTTCAGTCTTTCAGAAGTTGCAGAAAGTTAATTCCGTAGAGTAAAGATGCCTTCTTTAAGAAGTCTAGGTCTGCATTTCTCAAACATTTTAGGACATTCCTCCCTTTTTTTCCTTCCCTTAGTGCTGCTACTTTACCTAGGCAGGTCTCAGCTACACAAACTGTGTGCTGTGGGGAGAGAGAGGCACTGCAGAGCTCTCTGTCGGAAAAAAATTGGACTGCTGCAACAGTCAGAAGGGCTGTTAAATGATACAGCTGCAGACCTTGCAGCTGGACATTAATTGTTTTTGGAAAAGGATATTTGTTCAGTTTTTCTTTGTTCGGTTTATGATGTATACAGTCTTAGGACCTTTGTATATGTCTGCTGGAATCTTTATGACTTTCCTTGTGACTCAGGAGATTTTAAATTTAGCTAAGGTTTGGATAATTTCCTGAGGAAAAGTCTATAGTCTGCTATTGGGACAAACATGGGGGAAGCCACTGCTTCCCCTGGATCGGTAGCATGGAATGTTGCTACTCTTTGAGGTTTTGCCAGGTACTAGTGACCTGGATTGGCCACCGTGAGAACAGGCTACTGGGCTTGATGGATCATTGGTCTAACCCAGTAAGGCTATTCTTATGTTCTTTTTTTTTTTTTTTTTTTTAACTTTATTAATTTTCAAATATTAACAGTGCAATACACAGGTATAAGAACATATTCTTAAGAAGTCTGTGAGGAAACGGATGCCAAAAAAAGGGAAACAAGCAGACCATTTACATGTACCCTCAAAGTACATGTGCTTTATTGTTTCTAGTGCACCAGGCTTGTAAGGGCTGATTTGCCAACAGGGCCAGAATGATGTGCTTTGTATTTTCCTCATGACCACAAAAGGGAAGAAAATATTTAGTACTGTACATCTAACCTGCAATAGTAAGAGTACAGGAAATACTGTGCTACAGGCCGCAGCATCATTCACTCCCAATAACTCTACTACTAATATCGGTAACCAAATGGATGCTTTCATATGAGTATCACTGATGACATGGCAAGGGTTACCAGAAATCTGGATTTCCCCACACATGTCCTCCTTTTGAGGGGTCCGGACGGCTTTTCAAAACCCAGCACTTTGCCGTGTTTTGAAAAGCTTCCTCAAATCGTGTTGGGCAGGGAGGAAGTCCGTGGGGAGGGGCCTGAGATTACTGAGCCAATCAGGGACTTCTTTAGACTCCTTCCTAAGGAAGTCCCTGATTGGCTCAGGCGCCTTTGGCTCCTCCAAAGGAAAAAAAAACACTGGCAGAAGCCCTGATAGCAGTGACAGGAGGCTGCGTCTCCTGTCAGGGCTCTGCACCAACTCAATCACTCACTCAGCGATTGAGTCAGTGAGTTTGCAAGCAAACTTGATAGTGAATCAATCGCTGTTTAAAAATTGGCCAGAGAATCAGCCAACAGCGATTGAGTCGCTATCTTTAGTGAATCTGTGCCCAAGATCTTGGGAGAGGATGTAAGTCTGTCCCTTTGATGTGTATCAATTTTAAAAATAAAAATGATACTTTTTATCGATCAGCATCTAATTAGCTTCAGTTCAGTTGCCTTCTTGGGTATTTATCCCTGTTTTATCTGGTTTGATGAAGGATTAAATTTTTTTTAAAAAAAAAAAGCAGATGGTGAGAATAACCTGGTCAACAATTCTGACTTTTGAGAATTTAAGCAAGAGCTATACTATCATGTGAAATGGGAAGAGTGCTATGGTTTCCAGTAATTAAGAAATCTTATCATTGCAAGGGTCAGTCAGCACAAGGAGAAAAGAGTTATTACAGTAATATGAGTAAAGGGTTTTATTTCAGCAATAACAGAATGTACATACAGTAGGCCCTGATTCATAAAGCTTTTGTCTCAGACATAGAATGGGAAAAAATGATTAGTGAATTAGAATCAGAACCAGAGTCAGTTGTGAGCCAAAAGGCAATCAGCACTGTGATTTTAAAATCTGCTCCTTAAAAAAGTGGCTGTTGTTACGGAAGACATTAATTAGGTTCATTGATTAGAGATTTAACCTACAGAAAAAAGTGCCTCCTGGGACATGAGCTGAACTCTGGAATTCATTGCTGGTGAATGTGGTGAAATCAGCTTAGTGGGGTTTAAAAAAGGTTTGGTTAATTTCCTAATAGAGAAGTCCATAGGCTATTATTGAGATGGCTTGAGGAAATCCACTGCTTATTCCTAGGATAAGCAGCATAAAATCTGTTGTACTACTTCGGATCTAGCTAGGTACTTGTAACCTAGTTTGGCCACTGTTGGAAATAGGATACTGGGCTCGATGGACCTTTGCTCTGTCCCAGTATGGCAGTTCTTATGTTCACAGGCCTCAGTTCAGAAAACAAAATAACTACGTGACGTAAATGCGCATGAGTCGAGTCTCTTTTCATATGAAAGGAAGTTATGGAATGAGAGGGCAATAGGACCATCCAGTCTGCCCTTATGCAGTAACCATTATCTCGGAGGCGATAGGCTCCGGAGTAATCTAAGGAAATACTTTTTTACAGAAAGGGTAGTAGATGCCTGGAACAGTCTCCCAGAAGAGGTGGTGGAGACAGAGACTGAATTCAAGAAAGTGTGAGATAGGCACTGGGGTCTCTTAGAGCAGTGGTTCCCAACCCTGTCCTGGAGGACCACCAGGCCAATCGGGTTTTCAGGCTAGCCCTAATGAATAAGCATGAGAGAGATTTGCATATGATGGAAGTGATAGGCATGCAAATTTGCTTCATGCATATTCATTAGGGCTAGCCTGAAAACCCGATTGGCCTGGTGTTCCTCCAGGACAGGGTTGGGAACCACTGTCTTAGAGGACGAGATAATGGTTACTGCATAAGGGCAGACTGGATGGTCCATTTGGCCTCTACCTGCCATCATGTTTCTATGGGCTTCTTTTACTAAGGTGCGCTAGCGTTTTTAGCGCACGCAGGATTTTAGTGTGCAATAAACCCGTGTTACGCTTCTAGAACTAATGCCAGCTCAATGCTGGCATTAAGGTCTAGTGCGCGGGACATTTTAGTGTGCACTATTCCACGCGTTAAGGCCCTAACGCGTTAAGGAGCCCCTATGTTTCTAACTGGGAACAAAAAAAAAAAATCATAAAAGCACATTCTATCTCTCCTCTTTCAGACGCTTTAATTAAGTAAAGGACAGAAATATACTGCCTCCACTGCATGCAAAGCTCGCTCATTGTGAAAACCCGGCTGGCTGGGTGCCTCCAGGTCCAGATTTGAGAACCACTCCCCCAGTTGCTTAATATGCTATTTTATGCCAATCAAATATGGAAATGTTTTTATACTCTTTCTACTACATTACAAAAAAAAATGGCTTCAGTTAAACAAGAATATCATGATAAGAACATGTAATTTTTTTTTATTATAGTCAGGGCTAGCAAACTTTTTCTTAGCAGTGTATCTGCTCCCATATGTCCCGCTACTGCTAATGTCAGCAAGTGAACACTGAGGCTGATACTCAAAGCCGGGCGCTGAAGTCACGCACCGAAGGGCCCACAATGCAATGGTAACACAAAAAATTAATTTAGGCCCTTTTTTTACTATCCTGTGGTACAGGTTTCTACCGCAGTCCGGTATGCAAAATGCTGTAATGCTGCTCCAATGCTCATGAGCATCAGAGGATCAGAATATTTAGCACTCTAGGCTACAGTACCTCTGCTGTAGCTTAGTGTTACTGGAAGCAAATTATATTTAAATTATATAAACAATTAAATCACGCTATTATACAGGAAGTGGAGGGATATAAAAGGAGTGATCAAAAAATACAATGAATGTTTAAATAAAAAGATTTTATTACAGTAAAAATACATTGCCATTAATCCCTCTCAAAATCAGGGCAGGATTAACCAATAGGCCAAGTAGGCACGTGCCTAGGGCCCGAAATGGTCAGGGGGGCCCAATGAAGGAGGTCATGAACATTGTTTTTTCCAAACGGTGATGGGTCCCTCCAGCATCGATTGGCAACATGGGCCCTACCCCAATCGGCAACATGACCCCCACTCCCCACCCCCCATCGAAAGTAAGACAAGCAAGCAACGCGGGTAAGAAAGGCAACGGGAACTGTAATTTTGCAAGCGGTGCTGCTTGCCCAAAGCTTCCCTCTGATGCAGCTTCCTGTTTCCGCCTGGGCGCATGGTGGGGTGGGGCGGGGCAGGGGGCCCAGTGTACTTGTGTGCCTAGGGGCCCTCGACAAATTAATCCTGCCCTGCTTAGGCCCCAATGCGCAAAAGCTTTCCATGCTGGTAAGACTCTTGAAACCATTCTTACCTGGCACGGAAGCTCTGCCTCCGACGCTCAAAAGGGTTCTCCATGACTGCTACCTATCCTGGAAGCAGCCACTGAGAACACTATGCAAATGAATTACAAGGAGCTCATTAGTTTTATAATGAGCACTCTGTGTAATGCTCAAAATGCCACTTTTTATAGGCAAAATTTTTCCAGCAGGTCAGGAGCTGCCAATAGCTGTTTGTTTTGTACCTGTATATCTAAGTGCATACAACACACGCAGCTAAAAAAAAATAAAATGCAAGCTGTAGCCCTCCTCATGCCAGCTCAGCTGATCGGTGGTTCCAGTGAGTTTTGAGAGCCCCAGCTGTTCAGGACTTCCCCTGCCAGCTCAGCTGATCGTGGCTCCGGAGCCCCAGTCAGATGAGCTGGCAGCGGAGAGCAGCAGCAGAAGGAACCAGCACTACTGTGAGAAAAAAAAAAAAGAGTTGGTGACAGGAGGGATGCAGGGAAAACTATGCCTATTGCTTTGCTCTTCTGAGTAGGTGCCAAGCACAGTTCCTCTTCTATTTTACTGGGCTACTTTGCACAATTAACATGCACATGAATTGCATGCTTTGTGCTGAGCATAGCCTGGCAAAAGAAAATCACTCCCAACCTGGCTTTCATTTGCCAGGTTGCTTGAGCTTTGTGCATCCCTCACTCAGGGTTTAATACTTAATTTAGAACTCTTAATGCCATGACAAGGTCACTCAGGCAGGGGTACAATTTAATTTCTAGCTAGCCTTGAGGATAGCAAATGTACAGGTACAAAAGCCAAATAAATGTGTTGCTGAACAATCTCATATTAATTATGGCTGGATTTATGGTCGGTTGTGTCTAGAAAACAGATCTCAGGGTTGTCTGCATAAGGAAATTCACAGAAATACTGATATCCGAGCTGTCCAAGGAGAACCCTGTCAAGGGCACAGCCAATAACACCGTTTATAACTAACCAACAACCGAGGTTGAATATCAGATTAATACAGCATTTGTTTTGTTTACCAGATGTTTGGGGTGTGTGTGTGTGTGTGTGGGGGGGGGGGGTGTTGTTCTTTAAGAGGAATTTGCTATAGCTCTTCCCAAGCCTAGTACATATAACTTAACTCAGCAGTAAAACTCAAGAAGATATTGCACTTCAGTCTTAAGCCTGCCACCATTCAATACTAGGACAGAGTTCCTTGATGCACTCTTTTAAATCCCCAAAAGGAATTCTGTATAGGGGGTGGGGGAATGACTGATCTTAAGGGCCCAAGGTGGTCACTATGCAAATAAGGCCCGATATTTAGAGTGAATTAAGTGAGTTGGGGGAGACTCTGGCCCACTTAAATCACCTGTCACTGCCCAACTGCCAATATTCAGTGGCATTAAAAAACAGTTAAGCTCTGGAACTCATTGCCAGAGGATATGGTTACAGTGGTTGGGAAAGGTTTGGACAAGTTCCTGGAGGAAAAGTCCATAGTCTGTTAATGAGACAGACATGGGGGAAGCCATTGCTTGCCCTGATCAGTAGCATGGAATGTTATTCATATTTGAATTTCTGCCAGGTACTGTGACCTGGATTGGCCACTGCTGGAAACAGGAAACTGGGCTAGATGGACTATTGGTCTAACCCAGCATAGCTGTTCTTATGTTCTTATTGTTATTACTGAGAGAACTTGGTAGGGAGAATCTGATGTTTAAGGGGTGTTGGAGTTCAGCTGTCAGAGGCAAGGGTGGCTCTGATGTCTTCTGCAAGAATGATGCTGGAGATAGTGGTGCATAAGCATTGAAAAGGTGGGGGGGGGGGGGCCACAGGGGCTATGGCCTCCCCAAAAATTGACAATCAGAAGTATGGCTCTTCTGACTCCCCCCACCTACCACCTCCCTGCCACTGTAATTTAAAATCTTCGGGCACAACGAAGTGAGCCTGCCTCAGAAGTGTTCTTTCTGCAGCATCCTGTCTAAGCGGGAAAAGGAAGTGCTGCCAAAAGAACACTTCTGGTGCAGGCCGACGATGGGAGGCTCACTTCGTTGCGCCACCGGCTGCCCCAAGATTTTAAATTACAGTGGTGGGGACGGGAGAGAGGTCGTACCACAGGATTGGGTTGGGAAAGCAAGAACAGGCATTGCATGGACTGGGAGCAGTTTGGGAAGGCAGAGAAGGATAGATGCTGCATGTACTGGGGGTTAGGAAGGGAGGGAAAGAGAGATGCATGGGTGGGGTGGTGGGTAGAGAGGGAGGGAAAGAGATGCTGCCGGTTGTAAATGCCATTCTCTATATTGTAAGCATACCCATACCACTCCCTCTCCCTGCCCTAACCATGTCCCTGGTATCCCAATATGTAGAATAGTCCTGTCCAAAAAAAGGTATTTCCACATGTAAGCTAATCTACACATTAAAAATGCTGTTATTTACATGTGTGGGGTGCTTCTAAAATAACCCCTTTTATATAACAAATCTTGTATTTCTTCTGCAAAAAGTTTGAACTTGCACCCTAAAAAAAACAACAGAGAGCCAAAGCAAGAACATAAGAATAGCCTTACTGGGTCAGACCAATGGTCCATCAAGCCCAGTAGCCTGTTCTCACGGTGGCCAATCCAGGTTACTAGTACCTGGCCAAAACCCAAAGAGTAGCAATATTCCATACTACCGATACAGGGCAAGCAGTAGCTACCTCCATGTCTGTCTCAATAACAGACTTTTCCTCCAGGAACTTGTCCAAACCTTTCTTAAAACCAGCTACACTATCTGCTCTTACCACAACCTCTGGCAATGCATTCCAGAGCTTAACTATAAGGAAACATTACTGCAAAATGACTTTTTTCAGAAGCTCATGCAAACCACTCTGAATTGACTCCCCAGTCATTAGTAGGGTATGGAACAGATATGGGCAAACTCCGGTCCTCGAGGGCCGGAATCCAATCAGGTTTTCAGGATTTCCCCAATGAATATGTATTGAAAGCAGTGCATGCAAATAGATCTCATGCATATTCATTGGGGAAATCTTGAAAACCCAATTGGATTCTGACCCTTGAGGACCGGAGTTGCCCATGTCTAGTATAGAAGCTCACAATAAACTATGGAATCAATGAAGCCTCCTGGGAAGTTCTTACACTACAGAAACCCTTCTCAGCTGACCAAAGTAAGTCACATATCTCACAATAGGTTGCAAAAGGATCACATATGTTGATGCTTATTTATATTACATGCAGGCAATACCACAGTGAAGGAGACATAAACCAGTAGACTATAATAGAGGAAATTTATTGGGTGATTAAAAATAACTCAACACTTGTGCTCAACATTATATTAAATTGCTTTTACTGTAGGATGCTCGCTGATTGCCATCTGCTCATTATGGTAATTAAAACAGTTTGGAACATCACCAATCCGTTATATGCTTTTAGACGCCTGACGCAGGCCTTTAGCCGAAACACAAATCGTGTTGAATCATTTTTAATCACCCAATAAATTTCCTCTATTATAGCCTATTGGTTTGTGTCTCTTTCGCTGTGGTATTGTCTATTTGTGTTCTGCGGAGGATTTGTTGTCTTCTGGTTTTGCCTATTTATATTACACTACAGTAGTGTCTCGCAAACCTATTTCCAGCCACTGCACACTAAACAGGTAGCCACAGCTCGAAGGCACGCGGAAGTGTGCAAATGTAGATGTGATGATATCACATGCATTCATGACATCATCACGTCGATGTCTGCATATCCACCTAGACCCTTCAGATGGAGCCTTCAGCCGGCAGTGGGGGGGGGGGTTTCAACAGGAGAGGCATGGAGAGCAGTAGAGGTGCTGGGGAGGAGGAGAGGCGCTGGCTGTCTACAAAGTTTGTATGCAGCTCCCTCAAATGTTTCCCTTGATCCTGAAAAAAGGTTTCTTTATGAAACATGCATGTCGGGAGAGGTGAAGACAAGACACAATCACTATAAGCTAAGTGATGTTATGGTGTCATATATATAGAAGAGATTTTAAGAAATAGTTGATTAAAATAAAAATGACATAAACACTAATAAAGGTTGGACTGACGAAGAATACAAGCATTCGGGAGTTTAGTACCGATTGCAGTCTGAAGGTCCATACATATGAAAAATATACCTTTAATGGTTTATTTAAGATAATATAGTTTGGTCAGCCTGTAGAGTGAATTTTACCAAGACTAACACTTACATGATTATAAAGTTTATAAGCATTGCTGGCCTACCTGGTGAGGTGTTCCTAGTGGTGGTGGTGGTGGCAGCGTGTCCAATGTGTTGAGAGGAAGAGGTAGTCTGGGAAATTCTGCTGAGCAAACTCTGGGCCCATTTCCACCCCCCAGTTAGTCCACTCCACTCAACTGGTTCACACACTGAGTGGGTCTTTGGGTGTTGTTCCTGGGTAGTTGTTTTGGGATCTCTTCCAGTGGTTTGTCAGTATCTCCTTGTGGTCCAAGGAAGGAAACTGTGTTAACCTTAGCACTGACCTTCAGAATATGTTTGTAACAGTGCTGCTTGTGTGGCATTAGGCTATGTAGTGATTGAAAGAAAAAAACAGACCTTTGCACATTTTTGCACTATATGGTGGGTGTATGAGGAGATTCACATTTCCTGCACAGCTAAGTCCGTGTGAAGTTACCTTGTTCTGTATTTGACATCTAGCAAGGTCTCTGTTTGGAAGGAAAGATCTAAACTTAAAAATGAAGTGGCCAGAAGTTATGGTAAAAGCAGATAGCATTGCTGGTTTTAAGAAAGGTTTGGACAAATTCCTGGAGGAAAAGTCCATAGTCTGTTATTGAGAAAGACATGGGGGAAGCATATGCTTGCCCTGGATCGGTAGCATGGAATGTTGCTACTCTTTGGGTTTTGGCCAGGTACTAGTGACCTGGATTGGCTACCTTAATAATGGGTTACTGGGCATGATGGACCATTGGTCTGACTCAGTTAGGCTATTCTTATGTTATGTTCTCATCTGTAGAGGGCCTTTGTTTTCACTTCTTATTTTAATGTATTTTTTTCTGGGAACTTATCAGTGTTTTTTATAATGGGAACAAAAATGGAAGAGAATTAATGTGTGTGGAATAGGGGGGTAACTAATTTCTTCAGCTAAATAATTCAATCCACCTTAACCAGACATAGGAGAACTCACGCACCATTCACACACCCTCCAACCAAAAAGAAAAGAAGAAAACTCTTTGACAACCTCCTAACACTCGACCCCCAACTCTACAACCTATTGACCTCGACCACAGACTACAAAACCTTCAAAAAAGAAATAAAAACCCTTCTATTCAAAAATCACATAAAACCGAACTAACTCAATCAGAACTGTCCCAAGCATCACCTGCAACTACTCCATATGTATTTCTAATGTCATGACAATTCAGACATAATTTATGTTATGTTATGTTTGGAATAATGGTTATATATATGAGGTTCAATAAAAGAAAATTTTCACTGCCTGGTTCTATTCTGACCATTTATTCCGTTTCATGGTTATTACAAAAAATATTTTTTTACACGGAGGGGGGGGGGGTGTCAAAAAATGATGGGCCCTGGGTGCCACATACCCTAGGTACACCACTGCCCCTACTTACAGTTATTCAGGATCATGGTGCTACCCCTTTCTGTTATGCAGATGATATACAAATTTGCTTTCATTGCACAGATCCTGAACTCGCCCTCTCTTTTACTATGGTGCACGGACTGATTAGCATGCACTAATCGAATTAGCACGCACTAAACGCTAACGCATCCATAGACTAACATGCACGTGTTAGTGTTTAGTGCGCGCTAAATCGATTAGCACACTTTAGTAAAAGAGGGCCTCAGTGTCAACATGGCAAAAAGAAATCCTCCTTGTACTTAACCCTGCCAAATGTGAATGCATCTTTTTTACAGCTTCCTCTAATTCCACCACCACCAAATCCACCAATAATTAATAGCTAGACTTTAGAGTTCGCAGAGACAATCAGGATTTTAGGTGTTGCTTTTTGAAACAAAATTGGCTTTTAAACCTCAAATCAATTATTCATTCTTCATTTTTGCAAGAGGAAAGGAATAGAGAGGAGAGAAGCTGGACATTCAACACCAATTTGCAGAGTTAGCCTTTTTTTTTTTTTTTTATTTCTAACTTCAGACCCTACAACAAAATGTATCCTCTCATCTCAAAGAAGACATTGGAGTGGAAGCCAAAGAATGCCCTCAAAGGTTATCCTCCAATTAAACATAAATGTGACCCCAGAGTTACTAATGCACAGGAGTGGCAGCTCCAGCAGTGGGGAAGTGAAGATGATGCCGGATGGACTTCTACAGTCTAATTTCCATCTTATATACTGGATCATTCCAGCAAGGTCTCGAGCTGGTTAACAAAGTTTAAAAGAATATAATATATAATAATAATAATGAAGGTAATAGAAAAATTTTCAATAAATTAGATCAGTCCAATACATTTTCAGATTTTTCCTAAAAAGTGATAGAGATAATGACGTTCTGATAATCGAGAGAAGATCATTCCAAACTTTTACCAAGGAATTGGCTAAGGAATATGAGAATTTACTTAGGGTTTTAATCCCTTTAACAGAAGGGAAAAGCAATTTAAATTTATGTGTATTCCTGGTGGTGTGAAACCTAAGAGAGTTAAATGATAGAGATAATAAAGGCGAAAAAAATTCCATGTAAAATTTTAAAAATTACATGGGCACATTTAAATTGAATTCACCAGTAAATAGGAAGCCAATGAAGTAACCTCAACAATGGAGAGGCATGATCATATTTATGTCTTCCAAAAATTAATTTGGCCGCAGTGTTCTGAATAAGTTGTAGCCTCTTCAGATTAAATTTGGTTAATCCGATATACAAGACAAATCAGGAGGGGCTGGAGAAGGTTTTGATGGCACCTCGGTAGCTATGAAAATAGGGCCAGAGCAGGGCAGACTTTTTTTTATGGACTAAGCCCTGAAAATGGCAAGGATAGATCAGGAGCAAGTATTGTCCGAGTACAGGTCTTGCATATCTTAGGGGGATGAGAAGACATAATGGAACTTAACAAGTAAAATGTAATCATATACTGGATTGTTGGTCCAGCATTGTCTTGATAATGAATGTGACTGCTGGGCAGATTGGATGCACCATGCAGGTCTTTATCTGCCATCATTTATTTTATTACTATTTTACTAAAGGTCCTATTTCCTAAAGCACTGTAAGATGTTATTACATGAATTAGTGCAAGATAGCAATTGCCGCACAGCTGCAGCACTTAACGGCACTGTACACTTATTGCTTGTCGTGGCTGGGAGTGGGAAATGGGGTAGACATTCATCAGTCTATGGGCATGGATAGTGCTTTCAGTTAGTGCATGGTAAGTTACCATGCAACAGAGGTGTAAATGCGAGGGAGCCATGGAGGCTTGAGACCTCAAACTTTGAGCTTATGCCCCCTCCAGAACTGTTCACTAAAATTCACAGATGGCTTAACCTTTACTTAGAGTTTTTTCAACAGGCAGTCCAAAATTTACTCTAAGATACGCTCCTCTCAGTGACTTATTTTCATTGTACATGAACTGATCATGTGTAGGAATGCTGACATCGGCAGTTGAAGTGCACCACTGACTTCCTCTTTGCTGAAGCAGCATGGGCTAGTGAGCCTCGGGTATCTCTGACTGCCATTCAACTGGTGCCACAGTTCTGGAGGGAGTCCAAAATTTACTCTAAGATGCGCTCCTCTCAGTGATTTATTTTCATTGTACATATACATTAATCATACTCGCCGATTAGCCATAGACCTCAGAAACACCACTCCTCCAACCGGTATTCTGTAGTTCACCGAGGAGCTACAATACCAATCTTCACTGGTCACAGGCTTTTCAGCTTTAAATATTTATATAGCTGTTCATTCCCTTAAAGTTCTCAATATATAGTTATTTAAATCTTTACTTTTTTTAAAACTTTTATTTAAGGTTGCACTTATCTTTCAAGCAGTATATCTGATGTCTTTGTTGTTTAACTTTATTGTTTATCTGGTTGCGGTTGGACCTGACATATTTTGCCTCAGCTTCTTCAGGGATCCATTTGCTGTCATCCGACACTCCCACACTAACATATGAATGGGAGTGTCAGATGACAGCAAATGGATCCCTGAAGAAGCTGAGGCGAAATATGTCGGGTCCAACTGCAACCAGTTAAACAATAAAGTTAAACAACAAAGACATCAGATATACTGCTTGAAAGATAAGTGCAACCTTAAATAAAAGTTTTTAAAAAAGTAAATATTTAAATAACTATATATTGAGAACTTTAAGGGAGTGAACAGCTATATAAATGTTTAAAGATGAAAAGCCTGTGACCAATGAAGATTGGTATTGCAGCTCCTCGGTAAACTACAGAATACCGGTTGGAGGAGTGGTGTTTCTGAGGTCTATGGCTAATCGGCGAGTATGATTAATGTATATGTACAATGAAAATAAATCACTGAGAGGAGCGCATCTTAGAGTAAATTTTGGACTCCCTCCAGAACTGTGGCACCAGTTGAATGGCAGTCAGAGATACCCGAGGCTCACTAGCCCATGCTGCTTCAGCAAAGAGGAAGTCAGTGGTGCACTTCAGCTGCCGATGTCAGCATTCTTACACATGATCAGTTCATGCACATGAAGTGAGCATGAGTAGAGTGCCGGCGTTGGTGGCTGAAGCATACCTCTGACTTCCTTGCTGCTCAGGCAGCACAGGCAGGGACGTGGGCACTGGACCTCTTCAGCTAGTGGAGCATGAGCACCCCCCTTGGGGGGGGCGTGTCAAAAAGAGCTAAGAGAAAATCTATGACCCATTCAGTCCACCCCTAAGGCCCCCCCCCCACCCAGTTGGACCTGGATATGTCCCTACCATGCCATAAGCTAACATCCAAGTGTCTTCTTTTTAAAGATGCCTTTAATCTTTAGCTATGTTCAAAGTTTATTTTAGTCCTTCTCTATTTTTTACTTTACCTTCCTATTGTTCTGTCCATTTATGTCTTCTCCTATACTCTAATATAAATAATTGTAGTTCTGCCCTTCTTACCTTATGTATCTGTTAGTCTAGGTCTGTTTGTCTAACCCATTATATTTAAAGATTAAACTGGTATATGCTTATACCTTTTAAATTTGTAAATCGCTTAGTAATGTAAATAAGCGATTCATCAAGTCAAAATAAAATCTTGAAATCTTGACTGCTTCCTACAGAGGAAGTGGTAAGTCCATCTGCACTTTCCAAAATGCATCCTAATGACCCAACATTTATTTCATTTATATGTTAGGATTTATTTATCGTCTTTTAGAAGAAATCCACTCAAGGTGGTGTACAGCAAGAACCATGGCCTTCCCCAAAATTGGCGGTCAGAGTCAGTTATGGCTCTACTCTCCCCACCCACCTCTTCCCGGTCTCTGTAATTTAAAATCTTCTGGCAGCCGCCGTGCAGCATCGCTGCAGAATGAAGACTTCCAGGGCAGGCCTGCTCATTGATGCTGCACGGCGGCTGCCAGAAGATTTAAAATTACAGTGACCAGGGAAGGGTGGTGGGGGAGTCAGAAGCTTGAAAAAGAGGTCGTACCACAGGATCCTGCTGGGGATAGGGTGAAAACCTTAGGCCATACCAAATGAAAAAGCATTCCATTGCCTAGGACAAGAACAATCTGGACAATATACAGTAGACAACAGACAGTTTCAGCAAAAAAAAAAATTCAAATACAAGTACGTACATATTATGGCATTATATGCTACTTAAATGTCAACACAATATGCAATATAACATCTTAATAGACAGCACAGAGTGAAAGAAAAGGTGGAACACGTGTTAGTAGGCCTGGAGGCCTATGATAATAAATCAGTATATTTTGTTTGGTGCAATATTATATCCTACCAAATCCTCATTAGAGTTCTAGGCAGATTATATGCAGCATATTATTACATAGAATGCTTTAAAGCAGTGTGTCTCAAACTTTTTTAGCTCGGGCACACTAAATGGAGCAAATGTTTTTCATGGCACATAATTTCAGTTTCCAAACTTCTTTTATTGTCATTTTATCAATGTAATACAAGAAAAATATATGTACTAGTTCAATACTCCAAGAATACTAGAATTTGAGAGCAAAAATGAGATAAGTGAAGGCGATAACCAGAAAAATGTGCTTTCACACAAACAGAAAACATGAAATAGAAAAAAAAGAGAGCTGCGATCCAAGATGGCTGCAGTGGTTTGCAGCTGGTAAGACTGCAGATTTTTGCCTTCGTTTCGGCGATTTACCTGTACTATGCCGAAAAGGAGGGGAAGGAGTGTCGGAGGAGCTTCCCGTCGCTCTGAAATACCCCCAATCGGTATGATAGATGAACTTCTGTGACACATCCAACGAGAGCCTAATTTGTTGAGGAATCGCCTGCGGTAGACGCTGGCGATGATTGACGCTACGGTGGAAGTCCTTGGGCTCGATGCGACTCTGAACTCAGACACTAGAGTTCCGCCCCCACACCCTCAGAATGCGAGCGCTCCGCGTGAGCTGAACATGTCCCCACAGGCAGTGTTTTTGCCGCACGAGGCCAGTGAGGGCTTGCTTTAGAGTTCAGAGGGGGAGTTTTCCAGCACTGTGAAACTACCTGAGGAGGGAATATTAGAGAGAGAAACGGACCAAGATAAACAAGAGGTACAACTGGGAAAGGAGAAATTGTTTAGGACACTTGGAGTTTCTTCTGTTAAACCTCCCGAAGTTACTTTGAGCGCCTTGTGGGACCTTGTTGATAATCTTGAAAATCTTTGTCTTCACAAGTTAAAGACTTAGGAGAAAAATTAAAAGTACAAAGAGAGAAAATTTCTTCTTTGAAACAAGACGTATCTAATGTTAAAAATGAATTGCAAAAAATATCAACAGAAGTAGTATCAATTTAAAAAATCTGGGAGACATTGATTATTGATAACACCTTTTTAAGGAAAAAGTTAGAGACAATGGAGAATCAAAATAGATCTAATAACTCACGTCTGTTGAATTTCCCAAGAATTCCTATGATAACACCTATTGATATGTTGAAAAGATACTTCTTAGAGGTATTAAATGTACCTGAACAGTCTATTCCTCCATTTGTCCGAGCATACTATGTTCCAACTAAAATAGAACAGCCAGAAAATAAAAGTCATCAATAACAAACCCCACTAGACATAACAAGTTTATTAGAAGCCTCTGATACAGCTGTTAGTCCGGCAACGCTACTCTTAACGGTAGCTCTGTTACCAGACAAAGAATGGATTTTGAGAATGTTTTTTCAAAATAGGTCTAAAGAATTTCTAGGATATAAAATCCAGATGTTTCCGGATGTCTCAAAAGAAACAGAAAAAAGGAAGTGGCAGTTTTGATTTTGAGACCTGCAGTAACCGAGATAGGTGATATATTTCACCTTAGATTTCCTTACAAATGTATAAGATACCAGTCTGCAAAATATGTTTTTCAAGAACCTTCTCATTTATTCAGTTTTGTGTCTCTTAAACGTCTTGGGAGAGAAGAAAGTTTAACAACCTTAAAAGAATAACCACCTCTTTTACAAAGGTGCGCTAAGCTTTTTAGCACGCGCTAAACACGTGCTAAATGCTAACGCGTGCATGTTATCCTATGGACATGTTAGTGATTAGTGAATGCGTTGATTTAGCGCATGCTAAATCCACGCTAAAACGCTTAGCGCGCCTTTGTAAAAGAGGGCCTAAATGTCTCTCATCCATCTGTAGCTACTGATTTTCTTAAGTTAAAGTTCCTTTTTTTCTTCTTTAGTCACTCAAGCAAATCTTGGATTCTATGCTCTTTTCTTTGAGGACTTGAGATGGATTAAGAATTGTTTAATTTCCTGTATAAGCTATATTGCTGTTAATTTCAAAATATAATTGTCGAATCTATCTTTCTGTACAAGATAATAATGCTTGGTATAATTTGTTGAAAAAATAAATATATAAAAAACAAAAAGAAAGCATGAAGTAAAGTCATACAGTCATGCAGTAGATAGACTAGATTTGCTAATCAATGAGATGGATGGGCTTGTTTATGAGTGCAAATTAACTCAAAACAGCTCAATAGTCGACAAGCAAACATACATTTCATCATCCACTATCTGCAATTCTCTTTTTTTTTTATTTAATTTGTCAGCTGAAAATCCAAGTTTCCAAAGATAAGAAGATCAAAATGGTAGCAAAGCTTTGATTGCTTTGTTGCTCAAGTTAGGATTACTACTGTATTCTTAGATTCATATGTTCATTCTGCCTTGTAGACACTTCTGCCTCTCTCTCTTTCTCTCTCTCTTTCTTTATCTCTCTTTTTTCTTTTTTATTTCAATTCATCTTCTCTGCTTTTCTATCCTTTCTATTTCTTTTCTTAGCAGTTTCAAATACTCTGAATTCTTCTTACTAATCTACTATATGCAAATAACAGCAATTATGGTTTCTTTTGTTTATACATCACTATTTCTTATTCAATTTTTATGTATTTGAACTGCTTTCTGTATATTACTTATAATATTCAATAAAATTAATGAACTAGAAAAAAAAAAAAAAAAAAAAAGGATTACTACTGTATAAAACATAAAAATAAAATTACTTGCCGTTAGTTTTCAATGACCAATCCCATCAAAGAATGATGCTTGACTGGGCGGTTGTATCCTTAAACACACAGATGCTCATAACATTAATAGACTCTCGCGTACATGACATACAGGTCACCTATTCCAGCGTATACTTATGAAGGGAATTTTTAAAAATAAAGTAAAATTCTGGAATCTCACATGGCACATCTGGAATCCCTTCAGGGCACACACAGTTTGAGAGACACTGCTATAAAGACTTATATATGCTACATAAAGTTATCAAATTGTCATCAAATTGTGCATACATTTTGAGGTAATATAGCAAAGATATTATTTTGGGTCACTTGTATTAGTCTGAGTCTCTTTGGATCCCTGGTAGGGATTTCTTAAATCTTTTGGTGTAAAGCCAATTCCTACCTCATATTTTGAGATTGTGACAAACCTAGCTCTCCTCCTAGCTTTGTCACAAGGGTAACTAGGAAGAGCAGTAAGCTCCTATGCAGGAGAGCTGACTAGGTTGGCTCTGCTAAGTATGATAACACTGACCTCCCTTGCACCAATATTGATGAGACAGACAATGACTGCCAGGGAAAGTTCAGGCCAGCTGCAGGTTACTCTCCCAAGCCTGCTATTAGATCTCATAAGACCTCAGGAGCCAGGAAACTACATCTCCCAGAAAGGCTGAGAACCACATGACCCATCACAGCTGCAGAGGGAGCTTTCTCCCTTCCCCCTCTTCAGAGCAGGGAGGGGTGATTTGGAGCCTGTTAAAACGAGGCAGTTGAGACCCAGTGCCAGGGGGGAGGGGTAGAGAAACTGAGAACGTGAGCCTGCAAGGCAGCACAACTCAGTTCCCCAGTTGAATGCTGAAGAACTGGGACGAGACTGGGAAATGGTGGCTATGTCAGAAGGGTCTGAACCCACCAGAGAGAGACAGTCACAAAGCTGGGAATCCATGGACATTGATATGCCAAGTATACCTAGTGAGAGGTTGGAAGCCATGGACACAAGCTAAGAGGTTGGAAGTATTATGCTATTTTTTGATGCTTACCTGTTTTGTGCAGTTTTGTGATTGTTTATTTTGTGAGCAGAATTGTCTAACTTTCCAGAGCTAGGCTCTGAGGTATTCTCTCTCACTGCTTGTTGCTTTGTACTATTGGGACATTTGCAAACGACGGAGCATTTTTTGCTTGCTCTCCTCTCCTCACAGCTGGAAGTTAATTAACTACTGATAAGCTGCTGCAGGGAACATCAGCCACTAGTTCTGTTTGGTATAATTCCCTAGCTGCAGTCAGCCTGTACCAGAGTGTCAGCTTTGGGCAGTATACTTTGTGGTTTTGGAAAAGTCTTTTGGTCATGTAAACCAGAACCTTGTGTTTTGTTCTTTACTGCTCCTCCATAGAAAAAGAACATTGCTAAACTTACCACTATCCTTGAAAGGCTGGTGAAGAGGACTAAGTTACTGAGACTGAAGTCCAGCCATAATTCTGGTTTTGTGTTTTCTTTACTTTTTTGATTTTTGGTAGAACATTCATTCTAGTGCTTGTGAAGCCAGTGTGGCCAGGTTGGCCCTGTTTTTGCATACTTTGGTTTCTGAGCAAATGTACTGGAAAATGTTACAACCTACTGATAATACCAGAACCATCTGACCTAGGGTCAGAAATAAAAGTATATCTTTATATTTGAACCTTTTTGAGTGTGTGTGGTTTCCTTGCCTGCGTTCACTGTGGACATTTTACCTGTTGGTTTTTACCCTAGGCCGATGCCTAGGTGGCCTGAAGGATTTCCTAGTTGGAGGGAACGCGCTGGGAGCAGTAATGGTCACGGTGAACCCGGCTCGCTGCGGTGATCAGGAGACCGGGGGTTGCGACAAGATACAGGCTTAATATACTGATTATTTCATGGGCATAGAGGAGTTGTCTCATTTGTACATTGGATTTTTTTGAAAATTTTTAGAGGCCAATTTACAAAGCTGTTTGTGAGTGCAAGGAATGCAACTCAGTTAAGAGTGCATCTTTTTAATGATCTTAAAACACATTTCTATATCATGTAACATTCCATGAGATAAATGAATATTTACTAAACTAAACCTTAAGTTTGTATACCGCATCATCTCCATAAAGATAGAGCTCGGCACGGTTTACAAGTAATTCAATAAATGAGGGAAGGACATAAAAAGAAATTAAAGGTTTTGAAGAGGATAGCAAGCTTTACATTTTAAACAGATAGCTTTACATTTTGTAGAAAAGCCAGGTTTTCAGACGCTTTCGGAATAATTGGAATGAGCCTAGGTTCCGCAGCGGGGCAGGGAGGTTATTTAAAAGCTCAGTGAATTTGAAGAAAAGGGATTTCCCTAATTTACCTGCATACATGACACCTTTTAACGAAGGAAAAGATAGTTTGAGTATGTGGGCGGATCTGGTAGTGTCAGGTTTCGAAGAATTCCAGGATAGTGGGATTAGGGGAGGAAGAATGCCATGTAGGATCTTGAAAATTAGGCAGGTATATTTAAAGTGAATCCTAGAAATCACCAGAAGCCAGTGAAGTTTTGACAGAATTTATTTATTTTTAAAATTTCTATACCGTCTAAGTCCTAGGCAGTTTACAGTAAATCCATGTACATAATACTTGAAAGCAGTACAAAAGGGAGAAAAAACATCAGAATTTAAATTCACAGTTAATCTTCGATCAGGACAAGTCAGACCCTATAAAAAAACATTGAGGGACAATTGTGTTTTGAGTTTTCTGAACGTTCCTCTGTCGGCACATTTCCTTAACTGCCTTACCAGCGAATTCCATAATTTCACCCCAGCACAACAAAAGGTCATTGCACTAGTTTCTACATATTTCGGATTAACATTGGCCTTTAACAGAGCAGAATTTTCAGAGCACATTTGCTTACTGAAAACTTTTTAGCTACACCTAATTTAAAATGGATCATTTTTTGACCAAAGTACCCCAAATGTTTCCTAAGGCACTTAAATTGCCATCACTACTGCAATTGGTAGATGCTTCAGTGACTATGCCTACATGGTAATTGTATCTATGTATTACATCAGTATTTCCAAAGTTCCATAAAATATTTAGGTCTATGTTTTTATCATAGACTTCTAAGCCTTTGTATATACTACTGCTGAGACAAAAATCCTCCTCTTGCTCCTTTCAGTGAAAGGATTCCTTTTCCTCACAATCATTTATAAATAAATAAATTATCTCTCAATTATAATTTCCTTTGATACTCCCTTCCATTCCTAACAGCACTCACCAAATATTCTACTCTATGGGCTCCTTTTACGAAGGCGCGTTAGGGCCTTAACGCGCGGAATAGCGCTCGCTAGCCGCTACCGCCTCCTCTTGAGCAGGCGGTAGTTTTTCAGCTAGCGCACGCTATAGCACGCGCTAATCCGGTGCGTGTGCTAAAAACACTAGCGCACCTTCGTAAAAGGAGCCCTATGTATGGGATTAATTCTCATTTAAAACTCATTTTTAGTCAGCAGGTGAAAGCCTGTTTGTGTGAAAATTTCTTATGTGCAGTGCATTAACTATTAAATGTGTGTATATTCCCAGTGTTTAGCCATTTTTTCAATATTGTAAACTGCTCTGAATCATGTGATTGTTGCCATATATAAATAAATGACTATTATTATTATTATACTGTAAACTCTTTTGGGATAAATCTGATTGACAGCATTGTGAGAGTAGCTGCTTCTTTATGACCACTACCCAAATAGTTCCCCATCATTTCAGTCTCTTTCCTTGCTCCTTCACATCCCACATTCTCCAGAGTCCTTTCTAAGATTAGCACTATGTAGGCCTTCCAACCCCGGAAATAAATCATTACCACCCACAGTGCTTGTCTCCTATTTAAGGAGTCCTTGGCCTGCCCAGCTCTGTCTACTACAGTTATCTATACTTGTTCTACAGCTGTTAAGCTTTAGTTATGTTCAACAAAAATTGCTAAGTAGAATCCTAAATGATGTTCATCCTTTGGAATTAGCAGTTCACATCTAAAATTTCTTTTTTTTTTCCATCCTTGATGGAAGACACAACATTTGCTGCAAAAATTCTGTATCGTAAGATCCCTGAAAGATATGGATAATTTTTTTTCTCAGAAAAGCACTTTTCATGTGTCACACTGAGCGTGATTTTTGTTGCCTAACCAAAGGTCTTCCAAGCTCCTCTGTTCTATCAAAGTTTCTGTACTGGAAATTATTTTTCTACTAGTGTTTAGGCCCATTACATTAACGGGTGCTAGAATAGATGTCTGTCTTTCTTTCTGTCTCTTTGCCTGCCCCCTGTCTCTTTCTTCCTTTCTTTCTGTCTCTCTCCCTGCCCCGTCTATCTTTTTTTCTTTCTGTCTCTCTTCCTGGTCACTGTCTCTTTCTTCCTTTCTTTCTGTCTCTCTCCCTGCCCCGTCTATCTTTTTTTCTTTCTGTCTCTCTTCCTGGTCACTGTCTCTTTCTTCCTTTCTTTCTGTCTCTCTCCCTGCCCCGTCTAACTTTTTTTCTTTCTGTCTCTCTTCCTGGTCACTGTCTCTTTCTTCCTTTCTTTCTGTCTCTCTCCCTGCCCCGTCTATCTTTTTTTCTTTCTGTCTCTCTTCCTGGTCACTGTCTCTTTCTTCCTTTCTTTCTGTCTCTCTCCTTCCCGCTGTCTTTCTTTCTTTCTTTCCATCTTTTTTTTGTCTCTCTCCCTGCCCAGACCTCACTGAAGCCACCTTCTAGCTGTGCCAGCTAAGGGATCCCTTGCTCTTTCCTCAATCCAGCTGTGGCCAGTTGCCCACACACACCTGCCTAGCTACAGAATGGGCAAACGCATCCCGTCTCCCTTTTGGACCCCATTTGCTCACCCTTGGTGCTGGATCGCCGCCTGATGCTGCTCCGCAATAAGCTCGCGAACTACTGGGCCATGGCGAGCCAAACCGAGCCCCAGCGTGCACTTCTGCACTTCTCCACACTTTCACTTTCTCCGGGGCAGGGGGGGGAGGGCTCCTTTAGCCCTCGCTTGCCGAGGTGCTGGTGGCCCACCCCATCCATGTATTCTCTCCAAATGCCTGCTTCTCTCACCCACCCAAAGCCTCTCTCTCTAGTGGCTATCCCATGTTTTTTTTTTCTCCTTACCAACCCAGGCCCCGACTCCAATCCCAACTCCCCCACCCAAATATCATTCTCCTCCTTGTCAGGGGGAAGTGCTATGGCAGTCTCATGCAATCGATCTGCCTTTTATTTCTAAGGATGGGACATGGTGGTAGATGATGTTGGTATTGGTGGAAGGTTGAAGGTTGAAGACAAAAACTGGCCACATTGTTTGGACCCCTTTTAAATGTCCAACACCACAGCCTCCAGATGCTTTTCGCTTAACAATCATGTCTTCAGGATTCAGCAGACTAAACTCGGTATTCTGTTACTAAGTCTGCAAAGACCTTCGTGATTTTCTTCTATGGGTTACCACTTTGGGAGGGGGGTGGGTCACAGCCGCAGACATTGGGAGTTTTTGTTGCTGCTTGGGGGAGAGAGAGAAGCCCTGCCCTTCCCTGCCGCCACTGGAAGTGCCTCTTTCCCCCTACGTGCCAGCGATTGTTTTTCTTTTCTTTTGGTTTTTTCGGCAGACCGAGAGATCGCGGGAGTGGCCGCCGTGGTGATCGTCAGTGGTTCTGGACTCGCAGCGTCGGCAGCGGTTAGTGAGGGGGGAAGCTCCAGAGACACAGCCGCAATCCTCACCAGGCTCCTTTCAAGCGGCGTCGGCAGCAGTTGGTGAGTGAGGGCGGGAGGGGGGAAGCTCCAGAGTGTTCCCTGCCGCCGCGTTCTAAAATAGAATCCGGCCACGGAACAGAAAACACAGCGGCAGGGAACACGAAACCCTATGTGTGCAGGCGCGCTTAGGGTTTTATTATATAGGATCATTCCTGTGAATGGTATGTAAAAGTGTACTGTCACAAAACCAGAGACTAGGTTGTCATGAAAGAACTCTCCTAATTAGCTTAGTGCCTGATATTCAGAGTGAGTTACACATTCACCAGCAGGTGGTAAATACATAACTCACTTACCTGGACATTTTTTTAAAAAAATTATATGCATTATACTAAGCCATTTAAATCAAGGGGAAGTTATCAGCACAAGCTTCTATTAAGATGTGTTTTTTTACTTTTGACTCCAGTTATTAGTAACTAGGTCCCATTGCACAAAATGGGACCTGTGGTAAAACAGCATTAGCTGTAGTAAAATAGATCTTAACCACACCCTAAATGTCTTGATATTGAAAGAGGGACAGAGGCGCCATTAGAAACTATTCATTTAATGGGGATTTTCAGCCACTAAATAGATAAGTTTTTCATTTAATTTATGCCTGTTTGGTCAAGTATATATTCAGCATTCTGGATATAGCCCTTAAACACCAAATTCAGATTCACTTCTTCGCCAATGACATCCAACTATATCTTCCATTAAGAAAGAACCACGACTTCCAGATTGCAAAACATCATAACTGTCTCTTAGAAATCAAAATCTGGATGTCCACAAACAAACTACAACTACACGCCTCAAAAACTGAACTCCTTTGGATCCATAAAGAGCACTGCACCTACCACTGCCCTTCTCTTCTCTGGGAATCATCTACCATAACCACCAAAGACTAACCCCCTGTTTTACTATGGTGTGCTATGCATTTTAGCGCATGTTTGGCATGTGTTAAATATACATGCGCTGCTGCGATCAGCTCAGTGGCCCCGGCAACCTGCCTACCCACCACCGCAACGATTGTGGCAAGAAAGATTGGCTATCTCTCCTGCCGCAATAGCCGATCACCTCTCTACCCGAACTGCCACAAACCATGGCAGGAGAGATGCTATCCCAAACCCGTCCTTCCAGCAGGCCTGGCATCGCCCGAATGGCAGCCCTTAGGACCTGATTGGGCCAGGTGCCTAAGGCTCCTCCTATGGGCGGAGCCTTAGGCACCTGGGCTGAGTTGTGCCCATGTGCCTAAGGCCCCGCCCACAGGAGGGGCCTAAGGCAACTGTGCCAATTCTGGTTGACAGGCACCTAAGACCCCCTCCTGTGGGTGGGGCCTTAGGCACCTGGCCCAATCAGTCCCTAAGGCCTGCCATTCAGGCGATACCAGGCCTGCCGGACAGACGGGTTTGGGACCCGTCTGTCCGTCCTACTTTTTCCAGGTACAGGGGGTGTCAGAGGTGGGGTTGCGTGGTCAGTGGGGGGGTCATGGGGTTGGCAGGTGGGGGGATCGGGAGACCGATCAGGGGTTCGGGGGTGGTCGTGGGCGGTCGTGGGGGGTCATCGTGGGCAGGAGGGCCTGGGATCCCTCTTGCCCATATCTTGGTGGGGGATTTTTGGGCAGGAGGGGTTGGGCTCTTTTCTGCCAAGATCATGTGGAGGGGGTGGGGGGGTCTTCAGGCAGGAGGAGTTGGGCTCTCTCCTGCCCGATCCGATCGGGGGTGGGATGTGGATTGGGGCAGGAGAGATTGGTTATCTCTCCTGCCACGATAGCGATTGGAAGTGCTGTACTTCCCAGGATCATTATCGCGGCAAGGAGTTGAGCCATCTCTCCTGCCGCGATCGTTGCTGTGGGGCGGGGGGGGGGGTGGATTCTGTAACCGGTGTTCTTTTTAACAGATACTGGTCACAGAATCCAGCTTTTAGGTTAAGGACTGGCCCCTCCTTCACCTAAAAGGTCTAGTTCTGGGCTTTTGGGACTTAGGCTTTTTTTTGTTTGATAATGTGTTGCAAGTGTAGACGTAGTGGTGGTAATGCCGTTTAAACTGCTGAACGTAGAAGTAGGCCATTCTCAAAAATAACCCTCATTTTGGACGTTTTTTTTGAGAATGGACATTTTCCCTGCTTCTACTTTCAACGTTTAGGGCCTTAGATGTTTTATTTTTATTATGCCTTTCCACGTTTATATTACCGATATGAAAGAATGTTAGCGGAACAATCAGGTAAGATCAAGAATTTTAAAGAAATTTGGGGTCCATTGGATTCATTTGTTAAATACCTTAAAGATTGGTAATTTACCTACCAGATTCAATTTTATTTCTTTATTGGTTTCCACACACATCCAGGATGGGAGGGAGGGGGTTTGGGGGAGGGTTTGGTAAATTGATTCAGGGTTAAGCAAGTATGTAAGTGCTGTTTATTGAATTTTTGAATGTTTAAATGCTGCACTTTATATATGCTTAATAAAATCAATAAAATATTGTATATCTGGATTTTTAAAAGGCATTTGACATGAATGGATCCTGAGGAAATTAAAAAGTCATGGGATTGGACGCAGTGTCCCATTATGGATTAACAACTGGTTAAAGACAGTAGGGTTAAATGGTCAATATTCTTAATAGATCTGTTCTAGGATCACTGCTTTTTAACTTGTCTATAAATGATCTGGAGGTGGGAATATCTAGTAAGGTAATTAAACTGGCTGATGACACAAAGACCCTCTTTTACTAAGGTACGCTAACCGATTAGCGCACTAAATGCTATCGCATGCATGTTAGTCTATGGACGCGTTAGTGTTTAGCGCGCGCTAATTTGATTAGCGCACCTTAGTAAAAAAGGGGGAAAGTTATTCAAAGTTGTTAAATCATAAGGGCATGGTGAATATTTGTCAAAGGGCCCTAGGAAACTGGGCGACTAGGGCAACCAAATAGCAGATGAAATTTCATGTGAGCTAATCTAAATGATGTACATAGAGAGAGGCGCAACCCAAAATATAGCTATATGAAGCAAAGTTACTCATTAGGAGTCACTGCCCAGGAAGAGGATCTAGCTGTCATTATACATTACATTACATTAGTGATTTCTATTCTGCCGTTACCTTGTGGTTCAAGGCGAATTACCCGAGAATTGTTTTGATACTAGTAAATGCCTAGTGAGTGGTTTGAATATTTTTTGATTTGCTATGTAGATAGTGTTGTGGGTGAAGCTTGGGGCAGGTATGGTTCTGTTATAGAGGTTTAATGTATTTTTTGAAGAGTAGGGATTTTGTTTCTTTTTTGAAGGTTTTGTAGTCTGTGGTCGAGGTTAGCAGATTTATGAGTTGTGTGTCCAGCTTTGCTGCTCTGGTGGCTAGTAGGTTGTCGTACATTTTTCTTCGTTTGACATTTTTGGTAGGTGGGTGTGTGAATAGTGTGTGGGTTCTTCTGTGTCTGGTTGAGGTAGATTGAGTTAGTTGGTTGTTCCAGTAGGTTGGGCTGTCTCCGTTTATAGTTTTAAATAGTAGGCAATGGAATTTGAAGTGTAATTTTGCTTGTATTGGGAGCCAGTGTAAATCATGGTATGCTTCTGTGATGTGGTCATATTTTTTTAGCGAGTAGATGAGTCTTAGGGCTGTGTTTTGTATTATTTGTAATTGTTTTATCATGGTTTCTGGGTAGGGGAGATATAGTATGTTGCAGTAGTCTATTAAGCCTAGGATTAGAGATTGTACCTAAAGTTGGAATTGTTTTCTGTCAAATTTTCAAACTTGTCTTAGGTTTCTCATAGTTGTGAAAGATGTTTTTATTATTTTGTTGATTTGTGGTTGCATGGTATAGCCTCTATCACTCAGTATTCCAAGGTGTTTTAGTGTAGGATGAATGGGGTAAGAGATCGAGTTTATTACTATGTTTGTTAAGGTTGGGGTTTTGCTGTTTTCTAGGAGGATGAAGTTTGTTTTGTCCGGGTTAAGTCTGTCATCCATGTTGCTACTGTTTCAAGTGTTTTGTGTATTGTGCCTACCATCTTGGGCTCCAGTTGGTCGAAGGGAAGGAGAATGGTGATGTCATCTGCATAGCTGTAGGAGGTTAGGCCATGTTTGTCTAGGTAGGAGCTGAGGGAAGCAATGTATAGGTTGAAGAGTGTGGGAGATAGAGGTGATCCTTGGAGTACTCTGCAGGAGTTGGACCATGGTTCTGATTTTTCTTTGTTTTAACTCTGTATGTTCTGGATTGCAGGAAGCCTTTGAACCATGATAGTACCTTGCCTGAGATTCCTATAGAGTCTAGTGTTGGTAGAAGGATGTCGTGGTCTCCCGAGTTGAAGGCTGCTGATAGGTCTGGTTGTATGATCATCATTTTCTTTCCTTTACTGAGGTGTTGTCTAGCGATGTCCATGAGTGTTCCTAGTAGGGTTTCCGTGCTGTAGTTAGATCTGAAACCAGACTGTGTGGGGTGGAGTAAGTTGTGGTTATCTAGGTATAAGGTTAGGGCTTTAGCTACAAGGCCTTCCATAAGCTTAACGTAAAGTTGTATTGTAGTTGGAAGGTTGGTCCGTTGTTCCTTTGGGGTCTTTTAGGATCGGAGTTATGTTGATTTCGCTGAGGTCTTGTGGGAAAAGGCTATCTGTGAGTAAAGGTTGTATCCATTGTAGGAGTAGGGTGCAGAATAGTGTACTGGAAGTTTTCAGTAGATAAGGGGGGCAATGTAATAAATACAGCCACGCAGGTCACAGGCTGCGTGGCTGTATTTATTATACAGTTTATTGAAGTCTGACCATTGTATAGGTGAGAAGTGAGACCAGGTTCTGTCAGCTGTGACTCCTTCTATCTCTGTTGGGGGATTTGATATCTCTTCTAGGTGCATAGGTGTTCCATTGAACGTGGCTCTGATAGTTGCGATCTTGCTTTTGAAGAATGTGGCTATGAGGGTGGCTGAGGGAAGGGGGAGTTGTTATTTGTCAGATAAGGTGTGGTGTCTGTGAGTTCTTTTAGTATTTGGACCAGCTTTTTTGTGTCTTGGGATCCTTCTCCTATTTGCTTTGTGTAGTATGTCTTTCTTTTTTTCTTTCAGTTTTGTTTTTTTTTTAATCATATGTTTATTAACAGTGAAGGAGCACATACAGTCAGGCGGCAACAATGCCAGAACCAACAAGCAAATATCACAAAAGATTGTTCTCCAAGCTTTTTTAGTGGATTCTTGGCTACTTTTTCTCCATTTTCTTTCTAGTTGTCTGAATTGCCTTTTGAGTAGGAGAAGTTCGTTGTCAAACCATTTGTCTGATTTTCTATGGATTCTGGTTTTGGGTTGTTCTGGGGCTAGTTCATCCAGGGTTGTTTTACTTAGATGGTTCCATTGTAGGATGAAGTCTTTGGGATTATAGTCTTGGATTATGGTGTCTATTTTTGTCCAGAATATGGTGGAGTCGATGTATTTACATGAGTTGTGTTATTTTTTGAGTAGTTGGAGTGCTTTTGTTGTTAGTCCAGTTGATTTTGAAGGAGTAAGTATAGTGATATGACCAGAGGGAACGGTACCAGTTTCCGTTTGATGTTTGGATTTCTGGTTTGATGTTTGGATTAGCCTTGTGAAAACAGGTATTGCCCCTTTAAATCCTCCATTTTGGAAAGGGTTGACCAAACAAGGTAGAAGGCAAACTCAGCAAAAGAAAGCCCTTCCCCCGAGTAGCACAGCAGCTTTGGAACATTTAGAAAGCTGGCTGTCCTGGAGAGGGAAGGAGGTCCAGGAAAGTTCCCATGTGGAAAGAACCTCCACCAGCCCAGGAACCCACAGATATGGAAATGATAAACCCAGAGGCAGGGGAACAAACACAGGAGAACCAGGTATTGGAAGACATGGAATGGAGTGTACTGCCAGAACCTGCTTTACCAGAAGCCATGGAAGTGAGCTGATCTTATGGTGTGTTTGTCTTGCAAAGTTGGGGTTTTTTTTGGATTTTTGATGTGCTGGCTGTCTTGCTGTGGGGACAATACTTAAGGACAATTAAGCCACATTGTTAATGTACTTTTGAGTGCCATGAAAACCCTGAAGGTTGGGGCCGGTTTGCCAGACTTCCAGGTAGTGTGTTTTATGGGTTGTATTTTTTTGTTTTTTGCTTTGCCAAGGAACTGAATTGACAAATCCAGTAACCTTCCGCTCTTCAATGTTTGGAGAGAAGGGAAAAACCCTGCAACATTGTACAGCTCTGAGTTTTGTATTTGGACTAAAGACTGCCTGGGACTCATTTGTACTTTGTGCTGTTATTACTACTTCAAAGTAGGACTTATCTGGGACATAAGTGAAACACTGGAGCATGAACCAGACCAGGCTGGTGAGAACCATATTATTTTGGGGCACATTATAGTTGCTGTTACTTTTGGACTTTTGTTTTTCTTGCATTTTTGTTTTGCCCTATCTGGATGATTAATAAATATTATTTCTTTCTTTTGATACTTACCTGAATTGTGTCATTCTGACTTTTGGTACTCAGAGTAAGGTACCCACAACAGGGCTTCCTCCTACTTGGGGAAGCACCCCAGGGCAATATTGTAAATGTGTGCCGGGCCCTAAGGGACGGCCACGCTACAAGGTGGAGGTTGAGGTCTCCTAGGATTAAGTTGTAGGTTGTCGTTGGTAAGTTTTGGTATATAAAGTCTTCAAATTCTGGTTTTGCTGTGTTCCAGTTTCCTGGGGTTATGTAGCAGAGTATGCATGTTAGTGTTCCTTTGAGTGATACATGTAGATGATACAGTGATAACCTCTGCTCATTGTTTAGCAGTGTCTAAGAAAGTAAATAGAATGTTAGGAATTATCAGGAAAGGAATGGAAAACAAAAAATGAGAATATTATAATGCCTTTGTACTGCTTCTTGGCACAAATGTACCTCAAGTACTGTGTGCAATTTTGGTCACCACATCTCAGAAATAATGGAATTAGAAAACTTTAATGAGAACAACTGAAATGATAAAGGGAATGGGACAGCTTCCCTATGAGGAAAGACTAAAAAAGGCTAGGGCTCTTTAGCTTAGAAAAGAGAAGTTGGATGGAGATATAATAAGAGGTCTATAAAATACTGAGTTGAGTGGAAAGAGAAGATGTGCTCTGTTAGGCTTTCTCGGCTGGCGTCTTGAAACGATGTGAATTACTTGTTTACTCTTTCCCATAGTACAAGGATTAGGGCACACACAATGAAGTTATTAAGTAGTACATTTAGAACAAATTAGAGAATATATGTCTTCACTTACATGTAATTAGGCTCTGGAATTCATTGCCAGAGAATGTAGTAAAAGCAGTTAGCGTAATAGGATTTTAAAAGGTTTTGTCAAGTTCCTAAAACAAACCATTATTAAAGTGGACTTGGGAACATTTTACTCTTTTAGGATCTTGTCAGGTACTTGCAACCTGAATTGGCCACGACTAGAAACAGCTGAGCTTGATGAACCTTTCGTATGTCCTAATCAGGCAATACTTATGACCTTATGTACTTATGCACTTAACTTTATATGACAGCCCTTCCAGCTTTATTAATTTTCAAATTAAATACAAAGTGCAAAGAATATACAATCAAATAATGCATTAAACAGCACTTATATTCAAACAAATAATACTACACAGTATATTCCCCCCACCCCTCCCTCCCACCCTCCCTGGATGTGTGTAAAGGTCAATTAGGAATTAAAGGCTTATTCGATTACTCAGTTTTAACAAATTCCGCTAATGGACCCCATGTTTCCTTAAATTTTTTATTATGTCCTATTTGTTCAGAATTCATTCTTTCAAATCTATAATATTGACATAAACTTTCCCACCAAAAGCTAAAGTTCAATTTGTCCCAGTTCTTACAGTTTCTTGTTATTAACTGCATAGCTACTCCCGTCATAATAAGAAGCAGTCTGTTTTTCTTGGAATCAATTGGACTCTTAGGTTGCAATAAAGTCCCAAATAAAGCAATGTCATACGACAGTGGAATAGAAGCCTCCAATATCCTATTAATTTTACCCCCAATAGACTTCCAAAAGTTGAGTATCAAGGTACAATAAAACAACAAGTGATCCAGTGTCCCTACTTCAAGATGACAGTGCCAGCATCTATTAGATTTTGAACTATCCAACTTTTGTAAACGAACAGGGGTCCCAAAAATTATATATAACAGAAAAAACCAAGTTTGTCTCAGATGCTGACGCTGTACATCTCATTCTCCAAGTCCAAATCCATGGCCATTGAGTAGCAGAAATCTGCTGTTTTGTCTCAAAGCTCCAAATATCTTTTAAACTTGTTTTAGGTTTCTTATTCAAATATTCCAATATTAATTTATACCACTTGGTGGCCTGATGCCCTTGCAAATCTGTCTGGAAACATAGGCCCGGCAAGCTATATTGATTTTTTAAGTTACGCCAATCAGGGAACCCTTTCTGAATGGCCTGTTTCAACTGCAACCATTTATAACTTTGAGATTATGATATGCCAGTTGTTGCAATTATAATAAATTTACCATTTTCCCATTTTGAATTACATCATCTAAAGTACGTATGTCTGCCTGCAACAATGTTTCCAGAGGATTTTAGACTTGCCGATTTTTATCTTGGAGTTTAACCATAGGGATTGACACATGGATTGTTGTACTGAACCGAAGTTAAGGCATCAATAAATTTTAATGTCTTCCAGGTAGATTGAAGAATAATATTGTCCTTGTACAGTATATTCAAGGAAGCTTGATACTCCAAAATATGGTTAAGACGTAATGGGGCCAAAAGATGGCTTTCCAGTATCAACCAGTCTGGCAGATTCGCCATGAGTTCCTGGAAGGATCCAATACATACCCTGACACAATATAAAGGCTTGATGATACCTGTAAAAATTTGGAAAATTTACCCCTCCCGCCGATTGTGATTTTTGCAAGGATACTAAGGCTATTCTAGCAGTTTTACCTAGCCAAAGAAATTTTGTAAGAATCCCATTTAATTTTTTATAATAGGAACTTTGGAAATAAACTGGTAACATATTCATTTAGTAACAAACCACAGGCAAAATCATCACTTGCTGCCTTTTTGACAGTGTACAGTGATATCTTTAGTTCAGTAGTATTAACCTGCATTGTCTCCCTTATAGCTTTCAGCTCAGATATAACTTTTTCCAATAATTCCTTAGGTATTGGCACCTTTGAAGGAGTGGGTGGATCTTTTAGCTGAGGCTCCTGCAGCAAATGCTGTTTCCAATTTAGACTGTCTTCCTGATGCCATATCAGCTGCAGAAGATTTCACAAATCAGATTTTTCCCTTTTTGGAGTGTGAATTTGATCACTTGTGCTGTCAAATTGATTCATAGACAACGGCGCGAAAGACAAAGGCGCGCGCCGACAACTGAGCGTAAGACGGAGGTGCGCGCCGAAGAAAATTACAGCTTTTAGGGGCTCCGACGGGGGGTTTTGTTGAGGAACCCCCCCACTTTACTTAATAGACATCGCGCCGGCGTTGTGGGGGGTTTGGGGGGGTTGTAACCCTCCACATTTTACTGTAAACTTAACTTTTTCCCTAAAAACAGGGAAAAAGTAAAGTTTTCAGTAAAATGTGGGGGTTACAACCCCCCAAACCCCCCACAACGCGGCGCGATGTCTATTAAGTAAAGTGGAGGGGTTCCCCCCCATGCCCCCCCGTCGGAGCCCTATAAACAGTAATTTTGAGCGGTGTGCGCCTCCGTGCTGCGCTCAATTGTCTGGGCGTGCCTTTGTCCCGGCGCACTTTTGACCTGACACCATCAAATTAGCTGAATTGTGCTGAGGGAGGAGCAGAAAAATCACCCAGCCATACTGTCTTGCAGCCAAGTCCCGGAATTGACAGCCCTTCCAGCTTAATATCAGGGCTATAGAGGCAATATTCAGCTTGAAGAATTTATCCTTTTACAGCAGGGGTGTCAAATTCAAGTTTCAAGTTTATTAGCGTTCTTGATTAATCGCTTAATCATACTTCAAAGCGATGAACATAAATAAAAAACATTAAAAATTACAATATTAAAGAGTAATACAATATTTAACATAGACTTAAAATCAAACCAGACTATACACAAACTTCACAAACAAGATAAAAGGGAGAGAGGGATTTGAACTACAAAGTATTATAAAAAGAATAGGCAGGGAAAAAACACAAGGTAGGGGATATAAAATTCATTAATCAAAATCAACATAATTAATAAATCCAAGGTTGAGAATTATCACTCAAAAGCATCTTTGAAAATAAATGTTTTTAAATTAGTCTTAAATTTATCAAGATCGTGTTCTTCTCTCAAATAGATTGGAAGAAAGTTCCAGACTTGAGGGGCCGTAACGGAAAAATAAATTGTCGTCTAGTATTGATGATCTTGAGAGAAGGAGTTGTCAATAAATGTTGTTCTTTTGACCGTAATATTCTATTCGAGGAGTAAGGAATTAATAATTTAAAAATAAATGCAGGAGTTTTAAAGAGTAATTATTTGAAAATGAGTAAGCATAATTTGTAAGTTATTCTATTAGATACCGGAAGCCAATGCGCATTCTTAAGAAGTGGTGTTACATGATCAAATTTATTTGTTTTTGTTATAAGCTTGATGGAAGTATTTTGTATAATTTGTAAACGTCTAATTTCACTTTGTGCAATTCCTTTAAAAAGGGCGTTACAATAATCGATTTTAGAAATCACCAAGGAGTGGATAAGAATATTGAGTGATTTAGAGCAGAGGTATTGTGAAAGGGATCGAATTTGACGAAGTCTATAGAAAGACGATTTGATAATACTACCAATATGATCATGAAAAGTTAATTTATTGTCAAAAATTACTCCTAGAATTTTAATGGTACTAACCGATTGCAAAGGAATATTTTTTATAGAAATAGGGGCAATAAGTTCCATGGGAAAAGCATCGTCTTTGTTTTTTCAATATTAAGAGCTAACCTATTTGTATCTAACCATTGATGAATTTGTTCAAGTTTCTTGTTAATCGCTATGATATCCAAAGAATTGCTGGGGTCCAAAGGATGTAGGAGCTAAATATCATCAGCGTATGCGAATACATGAAAACCTATAGATTGGCAGACAGTCATCAAAGGGGCAAGAAAGATATTTAAAAGTAGCGGGGAAAGGATAGATCCTTGGGGAATACTATGAGAAATTAGTGAACTTTTGGAGTTGGAATCATTAAAGGAAACAGTAGAAGTACGATCTGAGAAATAAGATGCAAACCAAGAGAAGACTTGGTCTGTGATACCAATTGAATAAAGTCTGTCTAATAAAAGTTGATGATCAATAGTGTCAAAGGCCGCAGAAAGGTCGATAGAAATAAGTAAAACCGATTGATGATGATCTAGAAAGAAGACATGCCAATCAATGAATGTTCGGTACTATGATGCTGTCTGAACCCAGTTTGGTTCAGATGTAGAACATTAGTTTTTTCAATAAATTCAATCACGTAAGGAGCCGAAATCTAAAACACAGGCTAAATCGTGGGCCAAAATTTTTATTAAGTTACTTAAGGGCAAATTCTATAAGAAGCGCCCAAATGTTAGGCGCCTAACTAGGCACTGTTCAGTGCAATTCAAGTAAAATTGGGTGCTGTTTAATGAATCACGCTGAGCAGAACCTATTTTGGAGGCGCCCAAGAAATAGGCCAGCTCTAGGCAAAACTAAAAGCTAGGTGCCTAGCTGAGCGCTTGAGCACGCTTAAAAGCAATGATTCTGCAACAAGGTGCCTAACATGTAGCCACACCCACACCTAACATGCATAGCGCCTATTTTTTTTTTCAAGGCTGCCTAAATTTTTAGAGGCGTCTTGTTACAGAATCGTGCTTTCTTCATAGGCACCTATGTTTCAATCAGTGCTGATTAAAAAGCTTAATTGAGCTCGTTATTCAATTTAGATAGGCACCTATCTAGTTGGGCGCCTACAAAACAGTTGCCTAACTTTAGGCACTGGTTACAGAATTTGGGCCTTAGTCTTAGTAGAAGTATAGATCCTTCCTCCCTCTGACACCATTCCAGCAATTCACCTGGATATTTTCACCTCATAGATATTACCATACTTAATTCCAACTTTATTCAAATAGTCATTCTAGGCATAGGCAGGTGAATGTTTTTTGTTTGGGTGGGGGGCCGAAGACCCTGCCCCCATTTTTTCCATTCATTTTTCATATATACAAACAATATAATCTTATCAACAACATATAATGGTTAACCATAAAATTAAATTACACAAAGCACACTGTATTCTTCTCAACATTCATTCCTACCAGAACATAGATAACCACTATGCAAATACAGGACCACAAACTAACCCCCTCTTTTACTAAGGTGCGCTATGCGTTTTAGCATGCATTTAATGCATGCTAAATATACACACACGCTAACCGCTAACGCATCCATAGACTAGCATGCACTAAGCGTTTTAGCGCGTGCTAACCACACGCTAAATGCTAATGCATGCATGTTAGTTTATTGTTGTGTTAGCACACATCTTAGTAAAACAGGGGGTACAAGTACTAATATATACAAACTAAACCCTAAAATTCAAGACTCTGCATGCAGCACAACCCCAGAGAAATAGAAACAAATGCATTTCTTCCTGAACAGTGCAAAATATAGGCAGCAGATGTAAATTCCCAAAATTGGCACAATTCAATCACTAAATTGAAAATAAAATAATTTCCCCTACCTTTGTTGCCTGGTGATTTTGGTTTTCAAACTATCTTTCCCAGTCTCTAGCTGCACATCCTTCTGTCTGTGCTCTTAACTATGTATCCAGGGCCACTTTATCCATTTGCTGTTTTTCTCTCCTTCACTTTCTGCCATACATCCATCTTTATAAATAGACAAATGTTTCTTCTATTATTTAGACCTACAAACTTAAAAACCTGTCAAGGATTGATATGCTTCTGTATGCTCAGAGGTGTGTAACTCTATTGGAGGGCTTGTCCACCCTCCTTTTGGAGTTTTATTTTCCAGTCATTGCATATAGTTTTGCATATTCAGTCAAAGGCTGCATTTCTGTTTTGTAGACTGGTTTGATTTTCAAACAGATTTTTATAATCACTAAGCTCACATGACCTACAGATAAGATGAACTTCACTTATCTTAGATGGTATTGGGGTCCCAATGCGGCCCCGTTTCGTAATCTGCTTCAAGAGACCCGATATGTAGGTTTTCTAAAGTGCTCCACGGGAGAGACTAACTGCCAGCGGGAGAGACTGTGGTCAAAATGTTGTCAGCACTTCAGATTCAAAAACTTGATGCTTTTACTTTGGAGTTCCTATGACTTCCTGACATGGGTCCCAGTTCCCGACTCCCTCACCTACCCACCGCTGAAATTAAAAGCTGAAGCAAAGCCAGCCTCTCACCGTTGGCCTGCCCCAGAAGTGTTCTTTCTGTAGCACTTCCTCTTGCCTGTGAATAAACGTAACACTGTAAATTGTGCTCTCAAAACAATTATACATAAGTTATAAGACCTGAAAATTACAAATACGTCTTTAAAAGACTTCAAAACATGGCATTCCAGATAGTACCTGAATCCTTTGATGTTGACAGCTCCAAATTTGAAAAGTGAAAAGATGCCCTTCAAAACCAGCGTCAAAGCAAGACTTAAGATGCTGGTAGCAGTGACGACATGCTGAACATGCTCAGTTAAGATATTTGTTTAAAGGTCCTTCACTGAGACGTCCCAGCATAAACAAATTTGTTGATAAAAGCTCAAAGCTGACAAAAATGCATACCATTCTACCTCATGATTCAACCCGTTTGGATGCACTGTGTTAAGATGAAAAATCCATCACTGTTCATGTCTCCAAAGGGCTCTGGACAAATCACTCCCTTGTGGCAATGAAACAGTTTCTAATATTAGACACTTAAGATCCAATAGTTTGTGAGAATTTTCCTTCCAATGTCGTGCCAAAGGGGCCTCCAGAACTTCCCTACAAATCCTACTAATATGCTCCTGAATGCGATTACTGATAGGTTTTATGGTGCATCCTATATACTTATATCTTAGCACATGGGCAGCAGATGAGGTAAACTGAAGCTGTGGTAGAACAATCAGTAGTGCCTCATAGTTCGTAACGAAAATTTGGTAAAGTAAACATATTTGTTGTAAGAGAATGTGCACACACTGTGCATCGACCACATGGTCTTTGACCCAGTAGTATTCTGTTGGTAGAGACAGACTTAAACTGAAACTTTGTCAAATGTTCCCAAAAGTTTCAATACCATGAAAATGCAAAATGTGGGGGGTTCTCAAAACTTTTTCAATTCCCATCACGTGCCAATACTGTTTAATGATATTTTTAACTTTAAAAGCTTGTAGTGAATGTGTAATACATAGGTTAAACTATGTGCGGGTTTATTAGGATGTAATAACCATTAGTGGATGAGGAAACGAGTAGATGACAGAGAGGGGGAAGGACACAGTTCCTATTTTCTATTAGCAGAAACAGGAAGGCAGTGGCCCTGCAGGTGAGCAAGTTATGGCAGGGAGGGGAAGGCAGAGCCAAGTGGGTGGAGGTATCAGTGAAGGAATGAATGACTGGGTATGATGTGTGGTGGGCAAAAGAAAGATAAATGGGGCAATGCTGGATAGTGAGGGATGGGAGGAAAGAGAGACAGAGGAGTGATTCAGAATGCTGGGGAAGGAGAGAGAAATGGGACAATGTTAGATGATAGGGATAGAGTGATAGATGGTGTAAAGCTAGATAGTGGGGATGGAGAAAAATTGAGACAAATTCTGGATGATAGGGTGAGAGAGATGGGGCAATGCTAGATGGTAGGGGAAAGGAGAAAAAGAGAGGAACCCCTGGATTGTTAGAGCAGGGAAGAGAGAGACACAGGGCTGATGTAGTATGGTGGGATGGGAGTGGGGAGAGACATAGAGGGATGATTATGGATGGGAGGAAAGAGGCAGTGAGGAGATGCTGCCTGGCAGGAGGAGAGAGAAAGAAAGAGATGGTTTGGTGGTGGGAAAGAGACACATAAGAGATAGTGCATGTCTTAGGGTATGTACATGTGAGAGAGAGAGTTAGTGTAATGTTGTGTGGCTGAGGAGAAAGATACATATGCGCACACACACACACAAATGATGCTGTATAGCTGGGGAGACACACACACAGAGAAGAGACTGGGGTATAGACACATACATAAAGAGGTGTGTGGATAGGTTGAGAGGTGACTTGAAACCTAAGGATGAGCGAATAACAGTTGCATCCCAGGACAGTGGATTACAGATGAGATGGTTTACAGCAAGCATTGAAAAAACTGATGCAACAGACATCTGTAAGAAAGAGCTATAAACAGTTACTCATCTCATGGCTGGCTGCGAAGTGCTGATGGCACACTATTTTTTATTTTTTTATTTTTTTTACAGAAAAGAGCAACAAGATGCTACATCTCACTCATTGGGTACTTTGTAAGCTTACAACATCAGTGTACCATAAAAGCATTGTAATCATGACCCTAAGAGATTTGTGGGAATCAAAGGTCATGATCACCTGGGACAGCTCCATCCTGACTGATAAAAAAAAAAACTGGATGCCAGAAAACAGGACATAATCACATGGTGATTCACATGGTGAAAGAGAATAGATACTCACATAACATGTATCAGAAAGATACGGAAATATTTCCTGTCATTTTGGGCGTCACAGGCTTGATTAAAAAGAACTTCCAAAGCCTAGATAAGTTGCCTGTACATGCTATATCTTATGAACTCCAGAAAGAAGCTCTCTTTGGCATTTTGCAAGTGCTACAGTGAGCATTAGCAGTAGAGCCCAGTGGGACAGACAGGGAAAATGCATGGGCACCGTTCTGAGTTCCCATGAGTGTACGGTATAGAAAATGGAATGAATGAATTTGAGAATCTGAGATCAAATTCCACATACCCTGGATTAGGAGAGAGGCTCATTCCTGTCATGGCACATGCGAAATAAATTTGTCTAGTTCAACCCATTTGCAACCCACTTGGAGAAACTGCCCCCAAGAGACAAGCATGGCTGGGGGGGGGGGGGAGAGAGACACCCACGGAGAGAGGAAATGGCACACACACACGCAGAGGAGATACTGCATGCCTAGGAGAGGAGACGGACACTAAAGGAGGAGATGCTGCATAGCTAGGAGGAGAGAGATACACACAGCAGATGCTTCATGGCTGGGGACAAACACACACACACACACACGAGATGCAACGTCTGCCGGGAGAGAGGCATACCCAGAGAGGGGAGATGTTGAACAAGGGGAATGAGAGGGGCACAGAAAAGGGAGACGGTGAGACATGGTAAGAGAAGAAATGTCAAATGGATAGGAGACCGTGGCAAAAGAGTAAAGACAAAGGAAAGCACAAACCAGATCCTGGAACCAACATAATTAGAAAACTAAGATGACCAGACAACAAATGGAGAAAAAGTAATTTTGTTTTCTATTTTGTGATTAGAATATGTCAGTTTTTTGGAATGTATGTTTGCCAGAGCTGGTTGAAGCCTAGGGATATTTTGTTTGAAATTTGTTTGAATTAGGAGGTACTTGGCTTGAAGAAGTTGGGAAACCCTAGTCTAAGCCACAAAGACATTGATCAGTGCAGCTGTGGCCTGGATCCTAAGTGACTCAGTATTTCAGAACAGTCTCATTTGGAGGGGAGGAAGGGTGTGTCAACTAAAGCATTGCATATACCAAGTTTCTTTCCTTTTAGGGCAAGGCAGGATACCCATATCTTTGCAACTCTGATTCACAGCTGCTCCACCACCTCTCCATCCCTCCTGGAGCTGCATGACTAATGCCATCAGAAAAATGGTGTGTAAATTCTGGAAAGTCTCTCTTCATGAAATTACTGCTGTACTTCGTAGTCTTATAGATTGCTTAACTGTTTTTCTGGTGGAGAAAAAGTACTGAGAATTTTCTTTGAGGTGTTGAGTATGCAGAAAAAGAGAAAGTGATCATTTTTGACTTGTATTAAGGCACTAAGACAAAACCCTAAGCTGCCGTAGACGCTTACAAGTCACAAAAATTACTCGAGAACAGAAATGAATTAAATTTTTCTTAAATGTTTCAGACCTGAGTTTATGAGGAAAAATTGAGAATCCCCTTAAAGTAAGGAAGGTTTCAGACTCATGTGGTGTGAGTCGAAAAGTACTTTCTTTATCTTTTCCTATAATTTGTTTGGTGAAAATGTATCATGTCTCCCCATTTATGTAGGCTTAAAAAGGAATTGTCTATGACTGATTATGTATTGCTTGTGAGATTATCTCCTTTTTTTCTTTGTATTACTGGATATTGTAAATATTCAATTTATAAAATAAATTTTTTTTTTTTTTTTTTTTTAATCTACAGGTAGAACGGCTACAAAAACACCACCTCGGTGATGCATATAAATTATAAATAGTACAGCGTACCCTCAGTGTGAGGTAGTAAGCTATGAGAAGCCAGGCTCAACGAAAGAACCGCTGCTCCATTGCTTCACCAAACCCAGGCTTTTGTGGGGAGGAGCCACACCCCATCATCGCCATACACTTTGTGTGCTGAAAAGTGCTCAGCAATGTAAATAAAAATAATAAATTTCAAAAATAAATGTAATATAGCAATGTAGTCCTGTAGCACTCCTACCCGAGTTCAAGCCAGCAGTGAGACAAATGCAAAAGGCACAGAGAGCTACTTAGCTATAATGAGCTCTTGTGTCCATGAACGCTGTTAATATTTCAGCAGCGTCATCAGGAGAGAAGCAATCTTTCTCCTCATGCCACACATTCCCCCGAGATGGTTAAGGTTCGACTAGGCTTGGTTTCAGGGAACACTGCCCCTTCCTCAGGAACCCTATATTGGATTCAAAAGGCTTCCGATGGTAGCCCAGGATCTTCTAACGCTCAGTGCCGTGCCCCAAAGTTGCCGTTATAGAATTGCCATTTTGTGCCCAAATGTTTGGCCCCTAACTTTAGCCGACCTTTCTCAAATGTACCCCATTTTGCTTTATGTAACATATCTTATGAAAATGGAGCTTGTTTTAAGAAAGGTTTGGGCAAGTTCCTGGAGGAAAAGTCCATAGTCTGTTATTGAGAAAGACATGGGGGAAGCCACTGCTTGCCCTGGATCAGTAGCATGGAATATTGCTACTCCTTGGGTTTTGGCCAGGTACTAGGGACCTGAATTGGCCACCATGAGAACGGGCTACTGGGCTTGATGGACCATTGGTCTTATTCAAAAGTATCCACCTCTGACTACCTGATTCTGTTGTGTACCTGATTTGTCCATTCTATACCAGTAAGCTCTTGTACAGATAATCAAAGTGACCATTTCAAGAAGCTGTACATTTGTGTAAAGAACCAGTCAACCTGAACAAATATCTTTAAAATCCCCAAAAGAAAACTATATCAAGTTCCATCTAAACAGCCTCCTAAAAGCACGCTCTTTTTCTTTTTATAGTTCAAAGAATTTATTGATTTTAATATATAGCAAGAACAGAAATTGTTAACAGGACATGAAAACAATAAGCTGTACAAAGCAAGAAATCTTAGAGTGTTGACAAACAATACAATACAACAGATTGAACCATGCCTATTCAGCAGAAGAGTGTGAGCACAACCAGCAGCCAAAGCACAACCAGCAGCCAATGATGTGCACAGTATTCAAAGCACCGAGAGACACCGGAATCATACTCTATAGGTATGAGATAAGAGATGAGCCACAAAATAATATATATGTTCAAATATTGTTAACTATAGACCAGCACAGTAACTGAATGACATCAGCCCATATTACAATAAGAGTTGACTGGACTCCATATTTTAAGGTAAGAGCTCATGGACTTATGCTTCTCAGCAATAACACTTTCATATTTTACTGTAAGACATAGCATATTCCACCAGGTAACATAGCTCACCTTAGATAAGTCTTTTTAAGGGCCATGAACAGCAGTATGTTAAGCAATCTTGCATTGTGATCAGGCAGTGTTTTTAGTAAACTATGATGACCCAATATAATAACACGCAGATTTAGAGGCTCCTGTATGTTTAAGATCATAGAGATGGTTTCCCATACTGTAGTCCAATAAAGCGATAAATGTGTACAGTCAAAGATCATATGCGTTAGTGTGCCTTCCTGTAAATTACAAGACCAACACATAGAAGAGAGTCCATTCGATTGTTTTGCAATCCTAATTGGGGTCCAGTGTGTTCTATGTAAAAGGAAGAAAAGTGATTGGAGAACACCAGCAGAGCGGGCAGATCTAAACATGTTTTTCCAAACTTCTTGCCAGGTCTCTTCCCCAATTGAAACTCCCAAATCACCATGCCAAGCACTCATCATACTTGTTAATGAGGAAGATGAGGATTTTCTCATAAGGACATACCATCTTGAGGCAACTATTGATTACTGATGTCTGTGAAGGCAAGTCAGGTGCATGTTTTGTATAGGAATGTTTGTATTTGTCATTTTAATTTGTTTAGATTTATGTCTGTGTGATTTGTTACCCATATTTGGCTATTTTAGCAATTGTACATCGCCTAGAACTTGGAATAGGCGATTAATCAAATTATATAATAAACTTGGAAACTTGGAAGAGTCCTACATTAGGAAAAAGAGCTTTCAGGCAGTGTCTCGGTTGTATCCAACGATACTGTTGATGTAGAGGCAAATTGTAATAGGATTGCAATTCAGAAAAGGACATCCAACAAGAGTCTCTTATTAAATCTTGAAGAAGCCAAATACCACAGTTCTGCCACTGTATCCAATTAAGGGACCTATCCTGTATCTTGATATGATCATTATGCCACAATAGGATTAATTGAGATTCATGCTATTTGATTTCCATTAAGTTATCGTAAGCCTTGAGTACTACATGAGTAAAGTAGAAAATTGGTTGGCTTTTATCTTTGGGATGCAGAGGAGTGGAGAGTGTGTAGGCGAGGCGAGTACTCCCATATAAGCATTTTTCCATTCATAGCCATGTTGGGGGGTTAGTAGTGGACTCGGTATCCAGCCATATTGAGCCATGTCTCATAATAAAAGCATGATGATAATGCAAAATATCAGGTAAGTTTACCCCTCTCATAGCTTTGGCTTGTTTCAATTTATGTAATGCTATACGGGGTTGTTTATTTTGCCATATAAAAAGCACTGAGGCAGGCTTCAATATCATGATATGTGCGTCATTTAAACAAAGGCACCATGCTCAAAATATAATTTATTTTGGGTAATAGCATCATCTTGATGGTGTCCAGCCGCCCCACCATGTTAACTTAAGAGGGGACCATTTCTGAGTAGAAACTTTAATAATATTTAGAATATAATCTGTATTATACTGCTCCACATCCTCCAGCGTAGGGCCCACATATATGCCAAGATATTTGAGTTTTGTCGGATTCCAGATAAAACCATGAGCATCGATTTCAAACTTGTCTGCAGTACAATTCAGCGGCATTAGCTCAGATTTAGTTGTATTAAGTTGTATCCAGAAACCGAGGCGTAGCTGTCAATTACTTTCAGAACTAGTGGAAGTGAGTCTGGAGTCACAAAAAGAATGACGTCATCCGCATATGCGGATAACTTGACCTCCATGGTGTCATAAACAAAACCTTTAATGGAGTCGTCCGTACGAATAGCAGTCAGCATGGGCTCTAATGCTAGATTGAACAGTAGTGGCGAGAGCGGACACCCCTGTCGAGTTCCTCTAGTTGGTGTAAAAGTGTCGGAAAGGTGGCCATTGATACAGATTTTAGTAGTAGGGGCATAATGTAGAACTTTTATCATTTGAATAAATTGCACGGGAAAGCCAAATTTTGTGAGAGTTGCAAACAAGAAGGGCCATTCCACTCTGTCAAAAGCCTTTTCAGCATCCAGGGCTAAAACAGTTAATTTATGAGGCAAAGATTGACATGTAAGTATAATATTAGACAGAGTACGCATATTATTAGAAGAATGTCTCCCATACATAAATCCTGTTTGATCCTCGGAAATTAAAGATGGTAAAATTTCCTGAAAACTGGAGGCCAACAATTTAGTGTAAATTTTAGCATCTACATTTATCATCGAGAGAGGTCAGTAATTACCAACATGTTTGGGGTCTTTACCTTGTTTAGGTATCACAATGATTGTCGCTTCCGTAAACATCCCAATGGCCTTTCCAAGTGATGCCATGTGATCAAAAAACTTTTGTAGGAACGGTGCCAATGTTGATTTGAAGTTTGATAGAACTCGACAGTGAAGCCATCCAGTCCCGGTGCTTTATTTGTTGCCATGCTGTTGATAGTATCAATAATTTCAGTAGCTGACATGGGAGAAAGCACGCTCTTTGTCTGCATTTTCATCTTTCCTTTTGTGTGCATATGAATCTTATTCCTGGGCTCTCAAGCCGGCTCACTGTCCAAGATGAGATAAAAGATAGTTAGAACTACTCAAGTATCATAAATATTCAGTGCCAGGAGCCTTGGCAGCTATTAAAAACCATCTTCTGCGAACCAGCTGAACGCATGGCCCTCTGAATAGCTGAACTGACTCTACAAGAAACTTCTCAATTTAGTTCACAGTTCTAAATGATGCAAGGCTTTGGTTTATTTTATTCTTTTGCTTTGGTCCTAGAGACTCATTCAGTCCTCCATAAATTGCAAGTGTAAGAGTGACATTATGCTGAGTGAGTTTTTCCTAAATAAGTATATTTGAATCCACTAAAGCAAGTGCTCACTAAATCCAAAACGAACATTCCTTATCCTTATCTTATACATCAATCATTGTACTTTAGTCACAATAACAACGCTTTTGTGAACCAGAGATAAGCTTCACATGATAGTTAAGCCTGCTAATTGAACACAATAATAGTCAGACCAAAGGTCCATCAAGCCCAGTAGCCCATTCTTACAGTGGCCAATCCAGGTCACTAGTACCTAGCCAAAACACAAATAGTAGCAGCATTCCTTGCTATGGATCCAGGGTAAGCAGTGGCTTCCCCCATGTCTTTCTCAATAACAGACTATGGAAATTTCCTCCAGGAAATTGTCTAAACCCTTCTTAAAATCAGCTACGCTATTCGCTCTTACCACAATCTCTGGCAATGTATTCCAGAGCTTAACTATTCTCTGAGTGAAAAAAAATTTCCTCCTATTGGTTTTAAAAGTATTTCCCTGTAACTTCATCGAGTGTCCCCTAGTCTTTGTAATTTTTGACGGAGTGAAAAATCGATCCACTTGTACCCATTCTACTCCACTCAGGATTTTGTAGACTTCAATCATATCTCCCCTCAACCGTCTCTTTTCCAAGCTGAAGAGCTCTAACCTTTTTAGTCTTTCCTCATATGAGAGGAGTTCCACAGAATGGAGGGAGGGAGAGGGGTGTGTTGGGACTCAAGAAAGAGGGAGCACAAACTTTGCACAAAAGAAGGGAGGGGGCATGAACTTGGGATATAGAATGAAGGGAAGGAAGAGAGAACCATAGAATGGAAGGAGGGAGAGAGTGAGGGAAAAAGATGCTGAGGTGAGGGAGGGAATAGAAAGGGAGAATTGGGTGTCAGAAAGAGAAAGAGAGGGAAAGAGAGAGAAAGAGATGAGGAGATGAAGAAAAAGGAGAATTGTTGGGCAGAGAGAGGGAGGGAAATAATTATTGGACATGGTAGTGGAAGAGGAGTGAGATAGAAAGATGAATGGGGAAGAGAGAGATGTCAGACCACTGGAATGGGAGGGAGAGAGAGAAAGAGATGCCAGACCATGGAGTAGAAGGGAAGGAGGGGAGAGAGAGATGCCAGACTGCAGAGAGGAGAGATGCCAGACCACAGAAAGGAGAGGAGAGAAGGAGAGAGATGTTAGACCTTGGGAAGAAGGAGGGAAGGAGAGAAATGACAGATGGAGAGGAGAGAGATTCCAGGCTATGGGAAAAGAGGAGAAATATGCCAGACCATATGAGGGGGAAGGGGGAAGACAGAGTTGTCTGATCATGGGAGAGGGATGAGATGGTGCACGGGGATGGGGGGAAGGGGAGACAGAAGGAGGAGATGGTGCACAGCAATATATGCGGCAGGGAAAAGATAAGAAGAAATGCTTCTTTTGGATAGATGGGAATAGGGAAGAAGAAAGAGGGAGGAGAAGGTACACATGGATAGATGGGAAGGGAAGACATGGAAAAGTAGATAGATTTTGAGAAGAAAGAAAAATGGAAGAAAGTTGAATGTTAAAAGTTAATGCTAAAGATGGATGTATTACAGAAAGTGAAGGAGAAAAAAAAGGCAAATGAATAAAGGGACCCTGAATACACAGTTAAGAGCACAGACAGAAGGAAGTGCAGTCAGAGACAGGGAAAAGAAGGTTTGAAAACCAAAATCACCAGACAACAAAGGTAGGGGGGAATGATTTTATTTTCAATTTAGTGATTGAATTTTGTCAATTTTGAAAATTTACATCTGCTGTCTATATTTTGCACCTTTCAGGAAGAAATGCATTTGTTTCTTTTTATTTGGGGTTGTACTGCATGCAGAGTCTTGAATCTTACGGTTTTGTTTGTATATATTAGTACTTTTAGTTTTTGGTCCCGTATTTGCATAGGGGTTATCTTTGTTCTGGTAGGGATAAATGTTGGGGGCAGGGTCTGGGATGGAGATTGGGCGGGATCTGGCCCGCGACTTAGCCTGTGTTTTAGATTTCGGCCCCTTAATGTGATTGAGTTTGACACCCCTGCTCTAATGGTTTCAGTGTAGAAGAAGTGCTGATACCATTAGCACAGACTGCATTTAAATGCAGTCATTTAAGTTTCCAAGTTTTAAGCGGCACACATTGCTAAAAGTTGGGGATACAGAGATGTACAGGAAACATTAGGAGAGAGAGGGAAGAATTACATCTTAGATAGGATAGGAAGGAGTGGGACCCATCTGTAATAAAAATTAATAGGCAAAGTTTATAAAGCAAAGGCGTCATTAAATAAAAATTTTTTTAGTTTAGATTTAAATTATTCTAATAGTATTTCCTCACATAATTGAGTAGGCATAGCATTCCAAAGCATGAGGGCTATAACTGAAAAAATGTTTGAACATATCGTTCTAAGGTGTCTCATTGAAGGAATAGATAGCAGATGTTGATTGTTTGAAGGAAGAGTTCTTGTTTGGGTGTATGGAATTAGGAGTCTGTTAATGAATTCAGGGAAGTTTGTAGTATGTGCTTTGAAAGTTAATAACAGGATCTTATAAGTGATTCGATGGGAGATCAGGAGCCAATGGGCTTTAATCAACAGAGACGTAACATGATCAAATTTCCCAGCAGTCGTGATCAGCTTTATCGTGGTGTTTTGGACTATTTGAAGATGTCTAAGCTCTTTTTGTGTGATACCCCACAGTAATACTCAAAAGAGCAAGTGTTTAATGCCAGAAGAAATAATGCCAGGTCTAGGGCAACCTTAGAAGGCTTGTAAAAACTCCTTTATTTGGTAGTTAGACCCAACCCAGTGTATCCCAGAATGCATTGAGTGGGGCAGGGCAAAGCCACTTTGATGATGCCACCCAGGAGGGAAGAAGTAGGCATGCTTACCTCCTCCCTAGAAGGTTTGTTGGGGGTCAGATTTGAAAGGGTATGCCAGGGCTACCACTAGGAAAGACTTCGAGAGGGGGAGATCTGGCCTGGACCACAAGGGCTTTCTCTATTTTTTTTTGTAGGGGAGGTTATTTTAAAGGTGGGGGAGGGGGTTGCCTGATGCTCAGAGGGGGTGTACACCCAATGGTTAGGGGGAATTTGGGCTAGAACCAGGGCAGTTTTTTTTTTTTTTTTAAATTATTATAATTAATAGGGAAGAGGTTAGGGGTAAGAGACACTGTGGCATGCTTTAAAAAAAACAAACCATAAACTTTCCTGTCACTGCCTGAGCCAATCGGTGTTCAGGCACTGACAAGAAAATTTTCAAAGAATAGGGAGCAGCTAATTAATATAGCAATGTTAATGCAAGTATTAATTTGCATGCTTATTATTCTGAGCATGCCTTGGTAATTTTGTTGCGCCAGATTTGCTGTAGAATTTGATTCTACTGTAAGCCTTTGAGAAGAGGCCTACAAGTTCAATTCTAAACTGGTCTTACATAAGGACAAACAATGTTGCCTGTTGGTTCACGGACTCATTACCACAACCTACCATTCCATTACAATTATTTGGCATCCTTAGAACTCCTGTAGAACATTTCTGTTATCTGGGTTCATTCCTTGATTATTCACTGCCATTCTGACCACAAGTTTTTCACTTGACCAGAACCAGTTTTTGTCTCTTTTGTAAACTTAGGACTCTCTGTCACCTGTTCAGTCATGATGCCTTTCATTCTGCATCTCATGCCTCTGTTACTGTAATATCATCTGTTCTAGCCTCCCACACGACTCCATTAAGAAACTTCAATCTCTTTAAAATACAGCTATTTGGTTGCTCTGCCATGCTTGTTGCTTTGATCATAACACTCCTTAAATCTCACCACTGGTTGCTGATCAAACAAAGAATTATTTATTAAACTGCCATACTTATCTTCAGAGCCCTCCGCATAGGCATCCCGGATTACCTTTCTACTTTCATTATTCCCTATTCCCCCACCCGATTTCTTTGGCTTAAATCGAAGCCCCAGCACTGGGGAAGTGAAGCTGATGCTGGATGGACTTCTACGGTCTGTGTCCGAATGTGGCAAGACAGAGCAGGAACAAGTATGCGTATTTTATACCACATTCATATCATCTGAGTACAGGTCTTACATATCTTGGGGGAGGGGAAGACTTCTTATAGGGGAACTTAGCAAGTAAAATTAATAATTACTAGATTGTTGGTTCAACATTGTCTTAATAAGTATGAGCCTGAGAGCTGGTTTCAACGGGCGATCATAACACAGGGCTGGGAGTCCCAAGTGGTCGCCCGTCAAGACCTTCTGGGGATGGGCTCGGAGTGGCGATTGGCCAGCAGCATTTCCCACATGAAGATTTAAAATAATTGGCAGGGGCCATAGCTGGGAGGGGCTCGGGAGGGGGGTTATAAGCCAGGACCATGGAGGACTCAGGGCTTACCTGGTCCTCGGAGGCAGCTTTTTCCGCCCACCACTTTTTCTGTCTGGCCTGCAGTGGCTGGTCGTGAGGTATCTCGGGAGGGCAGGTAGCCCCAGCTACTGGTAGCTGGGCTCATCCCGGGGTGAGCAGTGGGCCAGCTGGAAGCTGTGCCTTGGGGTCAGGTGACCCTGGAAAATGGGGCATGGAGGTACATGCCACCCTTCAGACCCCTGCTGACATGGCAGGGTCAGAGGCTATAAGCATTATTTTGGTATCTCAGGAATATTATGTTTGAACTTATGTTGCTAATAAACAGAGCTGTGGCTATTTTTCCCAAGAAGTGTTTTATGTGATGATATATTTTAGAAGTAAATTTCAGGAGTGTGGGTTGCTAAGGGTACGGTGGAGGAGGGGGGGTAATGGGTAGCCAGCAGCCCAGATCCCGCTGTTATGACTGTTGGGCAGACTGGATGGACCATTTACTATGTTACTATTAAACAACCACTGCTTAGTCCTTCCCCATTCTAAGGCTGCCCAACTTGAATCCAGTAGAAATAATCTGTTTTACTTCCTTGCCCCAGCAATCTGGAACAACTTACCTCTCTCCCTTTGCACTGATTTATCTTTTTTAAAGTTTCAAGGGAGAACTGAAAACCTTTTAATCAGGCTTACATATAATACAACTCACCACTGCCAGCCCCAACAATTGTAATCAGTCCTCAAGCCTTCCTTCTACTTTTTCTTTCTCCCCCTCCCATAAGAACATAAGAATGGCCAAATTGGGTCAGAGCAATGATCCATCTAGCCCAGTTTCCTGTTTCCAACAGTGGCCAATCCAGATCACAGTACCTAGCAGAAACCCAAATAGTTGCAACACTTCATGCTACTGATACAGGGCAAGACAAAAAATAGAACCCTAAATGGAGGAGGTACAACAACAAGCTAACAAATGAAAGAACCTCCCTCACCCCAAGAAGTCTGCAAAGATTAGGGAAAAGAGATGAAGTCCAACTCCAAACTAAGCAAAAAATGAAAATAATTCTATAATTTAATTTAAGAGTATTAACCGGACAAGCCCTCAGTCACACAGCAACCTCTGGAAACTCCAGGGAAAAGCTGTCGCGAATTTACACCCAGAAAGGTGTTAACTGCGAAACATCCCCGGGCTTGCTCCGGATAATATTTGTGGTGCTTAACTAGTGCAAAATGTGCAATGTGTGAAAAAACTCAAATGAAAAAAACACACATTATCAAAATAAAGAAGGAATTCATCTCTTACCCCTAAGCTGGGGGCCAAACTGGAAAGTTAGTGTCCAAATCCAACCAAGCTCAAAAATACACAGGCTGTAAGAACTTAGCTTCTCCGTGTGTAATGGAAATGGTGATCCATAAGCAGTAAATGAAGTAAATGTCCAACGGACTCCGTTTCGGGGGTGAACCCCCTTCCTCAGGAACCGCACTGCTCGATGACTCTCAAGTTCGTGAATGAAGCAGGAAAGAAATGGCACAGGGCAAGCAGTGGTTTCCCCCATGTCTGTCTCAATAGCAGGCTATGAACTTTTCCTCCAGGAATTTGTCTAAGCCTTTCTCAAACCCTGCTATGCTAAACACTTTCTGCACTGCAGTTTCAGAACATTACCAGCTGGACTCTCAATTCTTTAAGCAAATCTTTAATACAGACTTAAAAGAAAATCACAGTTTGTTGCTTTTCTCCTTCTAAGCAGCATCAATTCTCCTACTACCCTTTCTCTGTCCTTCCTATTCCCTCCCTTTCATTCTCTCCTTGCCCATTCTCTTCCCAGCCTCCTTGGCATGATTGATGTCTCTCCTATTTTTAATGGCGTTCTTTTCCTCCTTTGTTATTAAATAATTGTACACCACTGTGTTCTGCATCTCAGCGTGTGGTGGACATAATAGGGCAGAGTACGGTACTGGGGTTCAAGAAAGGATTGGACAATTTCCTGCTGGAAAAAGGGATAGAAGGGTATAGATAGAGGATTACTGCACAGGTCCTGGACCTGTTGGGACGCCGCGTGAGCGGACTGCTGGGCACGATGGACCTCAGGTCTGACCCAGCAGAGGCATTGCTTATGTTCTTAGAAGTCTTAATTGAACTGCTAAACTGTTAAACTTTGTTTTGTTAAAAAAAAAAAAAGTAATGTTTAAATTTTTCTACTATTTTTGTACCTAGCTAAGATTTCTAGTAGTTGATTTGTTATAAATGTGTGTATAGATAAATAAATAGAGGTTTTTATACAGCAGCATAAAATCAGAAAGAAGGTATTGATATTTGCCAGGCAGGTTGCCAGATGGCTTAAATCTTTGGGTTTGTGTAAAGAAGAAAACTTAGAGCATAGAAGATTTGGGGCTCTCTTTTCTGATGGAGACCAGGACACAAGGATGAATTTTCTGGAGCTATATTATATGTAAGAGAGCTTGAAGTAGCTAAGTTCTGCTCATGGGATTAACCAAAATAAAGCTGAGAACTCTGTTAAGATGAACTCTGTAGCCCGATTGATGAGTGGGGTAACGAGAACATCTCATATTACCCCTGTATTTAAAAAGGCTCCACTGGTTACCGATCAAACAGAGGCTTCATTTTAAAGTATTATCTCTGATGCATCAAACTCTGCGTCGAATGGTACCATATTGGTACCAAGTCTTTGGGAGATGTATAGACCTAGTAAAGCCCTGCGATCTGTTGGTAATATGAAACTAGTATGTCAATCACCTACAAACTTAAAATATGTGTCAACAGAAATGAAAATGTTTACAATGGCTGGGATGTCATTATGAAATAGTTTATCCAGTCAAATAAGATTATGGGCTCCTTTTATGCTACACTTCTAGAACAAACGCCAGCTCAATGCACTATTCAGTGCGTTAAAGCCCTAATGCAGCGTAGTATAAGGAGCCCTATCAGGGGTGTGGAGGGGGGTTTTCTTTTTGGGTGGGATTTTTTCTTTTGTGTCTGTGATGGCCGATCCTAGGCGGCAGTCCCCTTTTTTGGGTGTTTCCTTGGTTGAGTCTGACATGACAATCATTTGGAAGATTTCCTCTTTTGCTGCTAGATGCCGCAGGCTGGGATGGCATCTTGTCAGCCATTCCTTTTTTTCCTCTTTACCAACTTTCTTGTTCTATTTTTTTGTTGGCTGAATGGTGAGACTTGTTACTTGGAATGTTGGAGGCATTAATTCTCCTATTAAAGAGCAAAAATTTTACAAAATCTGCAGCGTCTCAAGGCGGATATTGATATGTTGCAGGAGACACACCTTACTGACTTGGAGCATGCTAAACTGCAAAGGGGTTGTGTGGAACTGTGTATCACAGCAGCTGCGGTCGGGAAGAAGCAGGGAGTGGCTATTCTTTTCCACAAAGCGGTAGCCACCCAGATCATTCCAGTAGCTATTGATGGGGGTGGCCGATATGCTTTTTGTACGGCAGTGTTTGCAGCTGTTACAGTATTGATTGGGTGTATCTATGCTCCCAATACCTATACTCACTTGAAGACTTTTCTTTTATCATGGACTCATCTTCCGATGCTTTTGGGGGGCAATTTTAATGTAGCTTGGGATTCGTGATTAGATAAATCGCATCCTCCTTCTGGTGCCATTGTTGCTGAGGCTAAGGGTCTCCCTCCATTGTGCCAACTATTGGATATTTTGGATGTTTGGTGAATCCTCCACCCGGGGGAAAGAGATTATACCCTTCTCTCTCATGCTCACTCAACTCAATCTCACATTGACTATCTGTTGATTTCTCGTTCTCTCTTCTACAAGATACAACGGGCGGAAATACGGCCTTACATAATATCGGATCATGCCTGGGTATGGATGGACTGGAACTCAGACTTAGGACCTCGTACTCCGGGGTGCTGGGCTTATCCTTTATGGTTAGGGGATGATCCTAAATTTTTGCCCTATCTTTTGAATGAGTGGAAACACTACCAATATCATAACAGCCAACATGTGGAGAACCCAGTTCTTTATTGGGAAGCGGCAAAGGCGGTTCTTCGGGGTGCTATCATTAGCTATGTTAGTAGGGTTCGTAAGGCACGTGATAGGAAACTGATTCAGTTGTCTGGACAATTGACCAGAGCTCGACGTGCCTTTTGGTCTTCATCTCACCCCGGCTAACAAACAATTTCTCCTTTCCCTACAGGCGGCACTCAATGAGCTTTTACATCAACGGGCTTCCATATCTCTTGCCTATTACAAATTCCGCTTGTATGTTCATAGCAATAAGAGGGGTGGGCTTTTGGCCCGTTTGGTCTCTCAGTGGGAGAGTCGTAAGAAGATTTTGAGTCTTTGTATAGTCGAGTCCGCTCAGGTCACCAGTGATCCTGCTATCTGTGCTGTCTTTCGTTGTTTCTATATGGATCTATATGCTCCTCCTCCGGATTTGGGGCTCCCTGGGGACTTATATTTAGATGGACTCAATCTCCTGTGTCTTACAGAGGAGCAGCTTGCCCGATTGAATGTGCCCATAGAGGCTGGGGAGGTGAAACTCGTTATTACTCAAAGCTCTACTTTGAAAGCACCTGGAGTTTATGGTTTTAGAGCTGAGTTTTATAAACTGCTGAAACCTGAAATTGTGTCCCCACTTGCGGATATGTTTAATGTGATGGTCAATGTTAAAGCTTTGCCCAAACACCTCAATGTGGCTCAGATTATAGTCCTTTCAAAACCAGGGAAAGACCCTACTCTTCCAAAATCATATCGTCCTATCTCGCTCCTCAATTTTGATGTCAAGCTTCTAGCTAAGATCCTGGCCAATCGTATGGCTTAGCTGTTGCCGCTCCTCCTTCATGAGTCCCAGGTCGAATTTGTGATAGGTCACTCTGTGGCAAAAAATTTGCAGAAAATCTTGCTCTCTTTGGAATATAACTCTAGATTTGCAATGCCTTCTTTACTTATCAGCTTTGACGCTGAGAAGGTGTTCGACTGCGTTCGTTGGGATTATTTATTTGCTACTTTGATTCGATATGGCTTTCGAGGGCACTTTGTCTTGGCAATCAGTTCGCTCTATGCAACTCCCCAAGCAGCTTTATGGGTTAATGGATATAGATCTTCTTTATTTGAAATTCATAGAGGCACCTGTCAGGGATGCCCCCTGTCTCCTTTATTTGTTTTAGCCCTTGAGCCGCTTCTTCATGATGTTTACTCAAATCTAGACATTAAGGGAGTTCGTTTGCAAAGTTTTAAAGTCGCTGCCTTTGCGGATGTCCTTTTGACCCTGCTGACGGACCCGCTCCCTTTTTTACAGGCCCTCTTGGAGACCATTCGAGAATATGGTGACTACGCTAGTTTTCGCCCGAATCTAGTCAAATCTGAGGCTTTACCATCTTCCTTGGCCTTGAAGGCTCAATGGGGCACCTCCTTCCTTTTACGCTGGGCTACGGGTTTCTTTCAATATTTGGGGGTGTATCTTTCGACCTTTAAGACACATCTGTATTCGCTCAATATTGATAAGCTTTTGGCAGATATTAAGGTCCAGCTTGAGGCCTGGAGTGCCCTCCCTTTGTCACTGATGGGCCACATAGCCTTGATCCGTATGGTGATTTTACTGCGTTGGTTGTATGTGTTGCAAACTTTGCCTCTCCGTTTGTTGAAGAAAGATCTTGCTCGGTTGAATCGTTTACTATTGCGTTTCTGCTAGAATTTTTGTTCGATTTCATTATTTGGTAGGTGGCTGGTCTCGGAGGGGCCTCTGTCTTCTCAATTTTGGCCTCTACAATAAAGCTTGTTTACTCCGGCATCTGAAAGATTGGTTGCGAGGTAACATAGTAACATAGTAGATGACGGCAGATAAAGACCCGAATGGTCCATCCAGTCTGCCCAACCTGATTCAATTTAAATTTTTTTTTTTTTTCTTCTTAGCTATTTCTGGGCGAGAATCCAAAGCTTTACCCGGTACTGTGCTTGGGTTCCAACTGCCGAAATCTCTGTTAAGACTTACTCCAGCCCATCTACACCCTCCCAGCCATTGAAGCCCTCCCCTGCCCATCCTCCTCCAAACGGCCATGCACAGACACAGACCGTACAAGTCTGCCCAGTAACTGGCCTAGTTCAATCTTTAATATTATTTTCTGATTCTAAATCTTCTGTGTTCATCCCACGCTTCTTTGAACTCAGTCACAGTTTTACTCTCCACCACCTCTCTCGGGAGCGCATTCCAGGCATCCACCACCCTCTCCGTAAAGTAGAATTTCCTAACATTGCCCCTGAATCTACCACCCCTCAACCTCAAATTATGTCCTCTGGTTTTACCATTTTCCTTTCTCTGGAAAAGATTTTGTTCTACGTTAATACCCTTTAAGTATTTGAACGTCTGAATCATATCTCCCCTGTCTCTCCTTTCCTCTAGGGTATACATATTCAGGGCTTCCAGTCTCTCCTCATACGTCTTCTGGCGCAAGCCTCCTATCATTTTCGTCGCCCTCCTCTGGACCGCCTCAAGTCTTCTTACGTCTTTCGCCAGATACGGTCTCCAAAACTGAACACAATACTCCAAGTGGGGCCTCACCAATGACCTGTACAGGGGCATCAACACCTTCTTCCTTCTACTGACTACGCCTCTCTTTATACAGCCCAGAATCCTTCTGGCAGCAGCCACTGCCTTGTCACACTGTTTTTTCGCCTTTAGATCTTCGGACACTATCACCCCAAGGTCCCTCTCCCCGTCCGTGCATATCAGTTTCTCTCCTCCCAGCATATACGGTTCCTTCCTATTATTAATCCCCAAATGCATTACTCTGCATTTCTTTGCATTGAATTTTAGTTGCCAGGCATTAGACCATTCCTCTAACTTTTGCAGATCCTTTTTCATATTTTCCACTCCCTCTTCGGTGTCTACTCTGTTACAAATCTTGGTATCATCTGCAAAAAGGCACACTTTTCCTTCTAACCCTTCAGCAATGTCACTTACATACATATTGAACAGGATTGGCCCCAGCACCGAACCCTGAGGGACTCCACTAGTCACCTTTCCTTCCTTCGAGCGACTTCCATTAACCACCACCCTCTGGCGTCTGTCCGACAGCCAGTTTCTGACCCAGTTCACCACTTTGGGTCCTAACTTCAGCCCTTCAAGTTTGTTCAACAGCCTCCTATGAGGAACTGTATCAAAGGCTTTGCTGAAATCCAAGGTGAGCAATAGTATACTCCTTTGGATTTTGAACGAGCTTTTTAGGCACCTCATTCTTTGGTTAGTCTCTTGCATTTGCCTGCTAAGGAGCTCCCAGCTTTGTTCTGTGCTTGTGTTGTATTGAAATCCATGCGCGTGATGTGGAGGAACTTGATCTGTAGATTGGGAGTGAGGAATCAATTGCCCCTTCGCAGGAATTTGGCCATTCAGCCGGGCCGGGATAACTCTGCTTTTCTTAGCTGGGCTGCTCGTGGAATTAGTCTCGTGGAACACCTGCTGACGGAGGAGGGCTGTATTTCTTTGGGGTTCCCAAGGATCTAGAAGGAAGACTTCTCTCCAAAGCTTAAGAAACTGCAACCTCCACTACATGGAGACAGTTTTTGCTTCATATATATTCATAATGTTTTATGTTGTTTCATATTTGGATATTTGAATGAACTCAGACCCTCCCCTCTATACCCCAGTTACCCTTTTCATTCTTCGAGTCGCCTAGAGCCTGTTTAGGTTTGTGCAATGCACAAATATTAGATTAGATTATTAAAGAATGACATGGGGACAAATTTTTCCCTGTCCCCATGGGAACTCATTTTCCCATCCCATCCCCGCAAGTTCTTTTCATGTCCCCACCTCAATCCTGCAAGCTCTGTCCTCATCTATACAAGCCTCAAACACTTTAAAATCATAAGTGTTCGAGGCTTGTGCGGTTAAGGCAGAGCTCACAGGAATGGGGCAGGGACAACGACAGCAACAAAACTCGTGGGGATGGGATGGGTAAATTAAGTTTCTGCGAGGACGGGTTCAAATTTGTCCCCATGTCATTCTCTACCCTGTATATCTGTGCTTCTTAATGATTATCCTGTACAGACATCTGTGCTGTTTTCAATGCCTGAAGCTTTTTGTGATGCCTGCCTCTAGATTTGCTGGGAGCAGCAGAATTCACCCCTCCTTCCACCTGATCTGAAGACAAAGAGAAAGATTTAGAAACTGACAGTGCTGACCATTAACTTCCCTTGTGTCTGAGGCAGTTACCCCAGTTGCTTGAGTTTCCATGTTAAACTTAGTAGTCCATAGTGTTTTTAACTGAGTGTGTTGGTGACTAAGAATTGGACCGTGAGATCTATTATGCCCACTGACATAACTTCTGTCTTTGGAACTGCTGTGCGAGTACAGCTTTATTAGCCATTGGCTATTCTCTGTGGGAGAGAATTAACTTACTGAAGAAGACTCACTCTCTCTGGACATAATCCTGATTCAGCTTAATTATTTCAAGTGACTTGTTTATTAACTTGTTATCAATTATTAAATTAATTTTGGATTAAGGATTTTGAGTCTCTCAATAATAGAACGCAGCCTCAGGACAACCACAGGTTTAAACTACAAAGACATGCTTGAGTAGAAGATCAAGCAGAGACTTTGCTAGTTTTAATTCTCCTCTCTTCTGGGCTCACAAGACCCGTCTTGCCCACAGATGAGTCTACAGAAAACAGCTGAACAACAGTAACGTCTACTATTTGTTGAGTGATAAAACAGTTCCTCCTATTCATTTTAAAAATATTTCCATGTAACCTTATTAGTGTCTCCATAGTCTTTGTACTTTTTGAAACCGCAAAATATCAGTTCACTTTTACACGTTGAACATATTTGTTATCTATCAAGAGGCTAACAAATAAATTTATTTATTTAGTGGTCCTTTTACTAAGGCAGGGGTGCCCAATAGGTCGATCGCGATCGACCGGTAGCTCGCCAAGGCAAAGTGAGTCGATCATCCAGGACTCAATTTGCCTTGGCGATCTATCGGGCCAATCACTCTTCCTCTCCCCGACGTCAATTCTGCCGTCGGAGAGGAAGTTCGGGCCAGCCAATCGCTGCCTGGCTGGGTGGAACTTCCTCTCCGACGGCAGAATTGACGTTGGGGGGAGGAATGCTGGTCGGCCCAAAGCAGGGAGAGCATGGGGCAGCGTCGGCGTCGGCTTTGGGGCCTGTTATCCATTGGTGGCATTTGGGTCCTGTTCCCTGATGGCAGCGGCAGTGGCAGTGGCTTGGGGAAGGGCAGGGAGAAAGAAAGAAAGGGGGCAGGCAGGGAAACAGAAGGAAAGAAGAGAAACAGAAAAAAAGAAAGGGGGCATGAAGAGAGAAAGAAAGAAAGGTCAGGGAGAGAGGAAGAAAAAGTTGGGGGAGGGAATGAGGTATGGAGGAGAGGAAGCATACAGGCTGAAAGAAAGATTGGATGCACAGTCAGAAGAAGAAAGTGAAACCAGACTCATGAAATCACCAGACAAGGTAGGAAAAAATGATTTTATTTTAAATTTAGTGATCAAAATGTGTCTGAATTTATATCTGCTGTCTATATTTTACAATATGGTCCCCTTTTACTAAACCACAATAGTGGTTTTTAGCGCAGGGAGCCTATGAGCATCGAGAGCAGCGCTGGGCATTCAGCGCAACTCCATGCGCTAAAAACTACTATTGTGGTTTAGTAAAAAGGGAGGGGGGTGGGTATTCGTCTATTTTTGTATGGTTGTTACTGAGGTGACAGTGCATAGAATCATCTGCTTTGACCTCTTTGAAAAAACCCCAGAATAGGAATGATAATTAACAATTCTATGCATACAGTGTGCATTATGGTTTTTTTTAATTTTATTGTTGGTAGATCATTTTGACTTGGTCATTTTAAAAGTAGCTCGCGAGTCAAAAAAGTGTGGGCACCCCTGTACTAAGGTGTGCTAACTGATTTAGTGCACGCTAAATGCTAAGATGCCCATAGGAAGATAATGGAGGTCTTAGCATTTAGCGCACACTAAATCGGTTGGTTAGTTAGTTAATTTTATATCCTGTCCTCCCCAACAGGCTTAGAACGGGTTACAAGGTTGATATACATAATGCAAAAAATACTAAAAATCACTTCAAAAACTTGTGAACCACACTGAAATCCTCAGAAAAAATAGGCTATAATGTGAGTCCAAACACAACATCTGAAGATTGAAACAGGAGAATATTAGGATCTCAAGTGCTCACAGTTATATGCCAATTGAACAAGTTTAGGCAAATAACTAACTTGTGAGCTATCATTAGTCCTTTAACTCCTCGTTGTGTTATTTTATTTCAATTATTTTAATCTTTTTGTGCAATTTATTATGCTTATACTACTATTGTATTTATAGTTATTCAAATACTTAGCCGGCCTGCTAGAAACAGAACAGAACAGATCTCCTTTTCGCTCTCCCTAACGATGGAAGAGCTTCATCAGGAACAGTACAGATTAACGGCACTGTTTATTTCAACGGCACTGCATAGCCGAATGGTGGACCTGGTTTACGCTAGTCTAAGTATGCCTGTTTGTTTCATCGGCATGCTTGGACTAGCGTAAACCAGGTCCAGCATTCGGCTATGCAGTGCCGTTGAAATAAACAGTGCCGTTAATCTGTACTGTTCCTGATGAAGCTCTTCCATCGTTAGGGAGAGCGAAACGGAGATCTGTTCTGTTCTGTTTCTAGCAGGCCAGGTTAAGAATCTACACCCGAGCTAAGTATTTGAATAACTATAAATACAATAGTAGTATAAGCATAATAAATTGCACAAAAAGATTAAAATAATTGAAATAAAATAACACAACAAGGAGTTAAAGGACCAATGAGAGCTCACAAGTTAGTTATTTGCCTAAACTTGTTCAATTGGCATATAACTGTGAGCACTTGAGACCCTAATAATCTCCTATTTCAATCTTCGGATGTTGCATATATAATGCAAAGACAAACAGGTTCTAAATTTACTTGTGTACAGCACAGTTTGATCATCTTAGGTTGACATACACAGAGAATCAAGTTTAGCATACAATTTGATCATCTTCACTGCAGCATTTCAAAAAACTTCTGTTAATGGTTTGGGGCATACATAATGATAATTGTTTACATTTCTTCCCCTAAGGTGGGCTTCAGCAATAGATACCTCCCCACTGGGTCCTCATGTGTTTGCATTTATTTTTATAGGTGCCACCATCTCCCTTTGGCCTGCTGTTTTAAAAGGACTGAAATATTGGACCAACTAAAGTTTGCAGGTATAGTTTTTAAACATATAGCTTACTGTTTAAAGTCATATGTATACTTTTAAAAAGGTACTTTAAAACAGCCAGTTACACATCTAGGGCCAGAGTCTATAAATGGTGCCTAACCGTGACTAACATTTGGGCGCTAGTTCATGCAGTTGTCAATCAACCATTAGGCGCCACTTATAAAATCACACTTAGCGGCATCTAGACATGGAAGTAGGGGAGGACGAGCGCCTTCAATAAGGAAATGTCAGAGTACTACTGTATATACTCGAATATAAACCGATCCGAATATAAACCGAGGTATCCTTTTTCCCTCCAAAAATGGGGAAAAAAAAGTTTTGACTTGAATATAAACCGAAGTTAGAAATTTGGGTTATCATGAGCCAATCTTTAAAGAGCGTTCACCCTCCCTCCCCATCAGCTATCTTGTAAGCCACTAAACATAATACAAATATCTGTGATGCATACATCCCAAAGCTAACATATTTACAACAAGGCCTCTACATAGGAAAACACAACTACAAGTAACCACAAACTTAAATAAATGTAGACTAAAATCAAACTTAAACCTCAAGATGCCATATGCAGTTCAACACCAACGAAAGAGAAACAGCACTCTACACTTTGGAATATAAAACAAAAGCAGTGTAAATTTACAGTAAAACTGCATTTTCTGTTCATGAAATTGAAAACAAAATTTGTTGTCTGGCCATTTTATTCATGGTTATCCCAGTTTCTACTTTCTTCTGTCTTTTCTTTCCAGGTTCTGCAGTCTATCTGCCTCTCCTTTCATTCCTGACTTCACTTCCTCTCTTACATCCATCTCTGACTTTAACCTTTTCCTTTCAGTATTCCTCCATGTATTTTTCTGCATCTCTGCTTCTATTTCTCCAGGGTTTTTTTGCTAACTCTTTCCTCTCTCCTCTCCCCCCCCCCACCCCTTCCAGCGTCTGAGCATTTCATGCTCCAGGCCACAGTAGAAATCTCTATTGCGGCTTAGTAAAAGGAAGGGAGTTAGTCACGTCTCTAAATTTATTCATATATGTAATCACTTTTCTATACTGTTCTCCCAGGGGAGCTCAGAATGGTTTACATGAATTTCTTCAGGAACTCAAGCTTTTTTTCCCTGTCTAAGTAATGTACCTGGGGCAAGTCTGACAAAGATAGTAAAAACAAAGTTTACAAAGCATGGTATGGTTAGACATAGCATGGCGAGCACAGTTCAGCAAAACATGGCACAGTAAACATAGTATTACAAAGTATGGCTAATATGGTATGACATGTCTAGCAAAACCGGTTAGGCAAGCATGCATGGGAAAATATAGCATGAAAGACATGGGATGGCTAACATGATATGAGAGTTTGTAGCAGGGCAAACATAGTAGGTGAATATTTTTTTTACCATACAAACAGAACAAAAAACTCCCACCAGAAATAATTAGAACTACCAAACACACCAGTTGCCAGAGCAGCGCTGCTTTCATAGCAAAATGAAAGAAAAAGCCTCAAGTTATATAGGTGGAGGTAATCCTCACCACCATCCATCCATCATAGGCAGCAAAAACTTCCGTTGCTATAAGTAGGCACCCTCTGCAAACTATACTTAAACAAGAGGAACAACGCATTTCTAATCCGCGCACAAAAAAGTAGCACATGAAATTATCTGTCACATGCCAGCCTATGATCGTTTCGTAGCCTAGATGCTACGTGGGACACAGAGGATTTGCACATTGAACTGTTATGGTGCTATTTGCATGAGGATGGCCCTGAGTCAGTAGCATCTAGGCTACAAAACGACCGTAGGCTGGCTTCTGACAATATGGTGTGCTACTTTTTTGTGCGCGGATTAGAAACGCGTTGTTCCTCTTGTTTTGAAACTAAACATAAGTGTAGTTTGCAGAGGGTGCCTACTTATAGCAATGGACGTTTTTGCTGCCTATGATGGCTGGATGGTGGTGAGAATTACCTCCACCTATATAACTGCATATCCAGTCAAAAGCGCATGAGACAATCACGCACAGACAAACCCGCCCAGACAATTGCGCGCAGGATGTCAGCGTGCTGGATTTAAACAGTATTTTAAAGCGCTCCGAGGAGGGCGGGGGGTAACCCCCCACTTTATGTTGGTGCTCCCGTTGGGGGGGGGGGGTGGAACCCCCCATTACAGAGGAAACAGTAATTTTTCCCTAAAAAACAGGGGAAAAGGATGTTTCCTCTGTAATGGGGGGAGGGTCCCCCCCCCACAGAAGTGCCAACATTTCTAAATAAAATGGGAGAGTTCCTCACACACACACACCCGGAGCGCTTTAAAATACTGTTTAAATCCAGCGTGCTGATGTTCTGCACATGATTGTCTGAGCGGGTTTGTCCGTGCGCGATTGTCTCACGCGGTTTTGTCTATGTACCATATAACTGAGGCTTTTTCTTCTGTTTTGCTATGAAAACAGAACTGCTCTGGCAGCTGGTGTGTTTGGTAGTGCTATATATTTTTGGTGGGAGATTTTGTTCTGTTTGTATGGTATTATTACCCCTCAGCCTATTTTTTCAATACTATTGTAGACCACAAAGCACAGTTACTTACCGTAACAGGTGTTATCCAGGGACAGCAGGCATATATTCTCACATGTGGGTGACGTCATCTACGGAGCCCCGATGTGGAAGCATTTTCAAGCAAACTTGATTGAAGATTTAAGTTTGCTCTGCTGCTCCACGCATGCGTGCCTTCCTGCTCCACTAGGGGGCGCATCCCCTCGTGGTCTCCAGTTCACTTAACTAGCAAAGAAGCCAACCTCGGGGAGGTGGGCAGGTTGTGAGAATATATGCCTGCTGTCCCTGGATAACACCTGTTATGGTAAGTAACTGTGCTTTATCCCAGGACAAGCAGGCATGATATTCTCACATGTGGGTGACCTCCAAGCTAACTGAAAAGGGATGGAGGGAAGTTGGCAATTTAAGCAAATAGATTTCGCATTACCGATTGGCCGAACCGGCCATCGCTTCTGGACAGTGAGTCCAGACAGTAGTGGGAGGTGAAAGTATGAACCGAAGACCACGTGGCAGCCTTGCAGATTTCCTCAATAGGTGTGGACCTGAGGAATGCTACGGAGGCTGCCATCGCTCGGACCTTGTGTCCCGTTACTCGACCATGCAGCGCGAGACCAGCCTGAGCGTAGCAAAAGGAGATGCAATCGGCCAACCAGTTGGACAAGGTGCTTTGGAAACTGGGTGACTTAACCGGTTTGGGTCGAAGGACAAAAACAGTTGTGGGACTTTCCGGTGTGACTGAGTGCGTTGGAGGTAAAAGGCCAACGCTCTCTTGCAGTCAAGAGTGTGGAGCGCCACTTCTCCGGGGTGAGAGTGGGGCTTGGGAAAAAACACGGGCAAGACGATGGACTGATTGAGGTGAAAATCAGACACTACTTTAGGCAGGAACTTTGGATGTGTGCGGAGTACTACCTTGTCATGGTGGAAAACAGTGAAGGGTGGGTCCGCTACCAGAGCTTGTAGCTCACTAACTCGCCGGGCGGAAGTGAGTGCAAGCAGGAAAATCACCTTCCACGTGAGGAATTTGGGATGGCATTTGTCTAGGGGCTCAAATGGAGGTTTCATTAGTTGAGCCTGAACCACGTTAAGGTCCCAAACCTCCGGAGGGGGTTTGAGAGGAGGGTGGATATTCAGAAGACCCTTCATGAAGCGGGAGACTAAGGGGTGGAGCGAGAGGGCTTTTCCTTCCAGGGGCTGATGAAAGGCTGCAATCGCACTGAGGTGTACTCGAATGGAGTTGGTCTTTAGGCCGGAGTGAGATAATTGAAGTAAATAGTCAAGGACCAGAGGGACGGGGACCGACACCGGGTCCTGGCTGTGAGAGGAGCACCAGGTTGAGAATCTTGTCCACTTTTGAGCATAGCAGGTTCTCGTCGAGGTCTTTCTAGAGGCCTCCAATATCTCCTTGACTGATTGAGACACGGGGAGAGAAGTCAGGGGGAAAGAAACCAAGCATTCAGATGAAGAGATTGAAGATTGGGATGTAACAGCGAACCCTGACTCTGTGATAGTAGAGAGGGAAACCGAGGCAGAGGCAGTGGATTTCTGACACTGAGTTGAAGTAGAAGGGAAAACCAAGGCTGGCGTGGCCAGCGAGGAGCAATCAGGATCAGGGTGGCTTTCACCATTTTCAGGTGGACCAGCGTCCGCAGGATCAGAGGGAAAGGCGGAAACGCGTACAGAAACCTTCCCTCCCAGTCGAGGAGGAAGGCGTTAGCCTCGAGTCGGTCCGGGGAGTGTATCCGGGAGCAGAAGAGGGACAGTTTGTGATTGTGGGGGGATGCGAACAGATCTATTTGCGGCGTCCCTCACTTTTCGAACACCTGTCATAGGGTCTGAGAGTGCAGTGACCACTCGTGTGGCTGGAGGAGGCGACTGAGTCTGTCCGCTAGACAGTTTTGTTCTCCTTGTATGTACACCGCTCGAAGGAAGGTGTTGTTGGAGATTGCCCAGTTCCAGAGGCGCATGGCTTCCCGACAGAGGGGCCAAGACCCTGTCCCCCCTTGTTTGTTTATGTAGTACATTGCTACCTGGTTGTCGGTTCGGATGAGAACCGCCCGGTCGTGAAGCAGATGTTGAAAAGCTACAGCTGCGAGATAGATGGCCCGGAGTTCTAGCACGTTGATGTGACAGCGGCGGTCTTCTGCTGACCACATCCCCTGAGTGCGGAGGCCGTCCAGGTGGGCTCCCCAAGCGTACTCCGACGAGTCTGTGGTGAGTACCTTGCTGTGAGGAGGGGCGAGGAAGAGCAAACCTTTGGAAAGATTTGAAGAGTCGGCCCACCAGCGGAGTGATCGTTGCAAGGAAGGAGTCACTGTCACAGGACGATCGATCGGGTCCCGGTCTTGACGCCATTGAGAGGCCAGGGTCCATTGAGGGATTCTCAGATGTAGACGGGCGAAGGGTGTGACATGGACGGTGGAGGCCATGTGGCCCAGGAGAGTCATCATCTGTCGAGCTGATACCGAGGTCATCAGTGAGATCCTTCGGCTCAGACTTACTAACGCCTCTAGACGCGGAGGGGGGAGGAAGGAACGGAGGCGAACCGTGTCCAGTGTGGCCCCGATGAATTGTAGGGACTGTGAGGGCCGTAGTTGGGATTTTGGGAAGTTTATCTCGAACCCCAGACTTTGTAGGTAGATAATAGTCTGTTGGGTCGCTGAGATAACCCCTTCCCTGGACAGGGCTTTGATCAGCCAGTCGTCCAGGTAGGGGAAAACCTGAAGACCCTGGGAGCGTAAGGTAGCTGCGACCACCACGAGGCACTTGGTGAAGACCCGAGGTGATGATGCTAGGCTGAAGGGGAGGACTCGGTATTGCAGGTGCAGGTCTCCCACCTGAAAACGCAAGAACTTGCGGTGAGCGGGGTGCACTGGAACATGTGTATACGCCTCCTTCAGATCTAGGGAGCAGAGCCAGTTGCCCTCGTTGATCAGGGGGTAGAGGGTTGGCAGGGAAAGCATCCGAAATTTTTCCCGTACCAGGAATTTGTTGAGGCGTCTCAAGTCTAGTATTGGGCGAAGGTCTCCCGTTTTTTTCGGTACCAGGAAGTAACGGGAGTAGAAGCCCTTCCCCCGTTGGCCGGGGGGAACCTCCTCCACTGCTCTCAGGTGAAGCAGATCTCGAGCTTTGGAGAGGAGTAGGGGTAGCTGCGTCCGGTTGGGAGGGCAATTCCTTGGGGGGTTGTCTGGAGGAATGGCCCGAAAGTTGAGAGAGTATCCTGATGAGATCACGCCAAGGACCCAAGCGTCCGACGTGACTTGTTCCCAGCGAGGGTAAAAGACCTTGAGGCCCCCTTCCGCATGTCCCGTCAAAAGGACGGGGACGGTTTGGTAGTCGCAGGCGGTTGGGACTTGGGTGGGGCCCGATGGTGGGCTTGCGGGCGCCTGGGCGGAGGCCGCGAGAAGGCAGGAGTGGATTTTTGTGGGTAGCGGCGCGGAGGGGCCCTGAATGGCCTGGACGTGGATGGTTTTGGCTTTTGCCGCACGAGGGAGGCAAACGAGCGTTTGTGTTCGGAGAGGCGTTTTGTAGCCGCCTCGATAGTGTCATCGAACAGTTCTTTACCCACGCAGGGGAGGTTAGCCAGCCGGTCCTGTAAGTTGGGGTCCATGTCGACCAGGCGCAGCCAAGCTAGTCGGCGCATGGCGATAGCAAAGGCTGCCTCTCTGGAGGAGAGTTCGAAGCCATCGTAGGCCGCGTGGAATAGATGGAGGCGTAGGTTGGAGAGGGACTCTGCAAGGAGGCTAAACGCTCCTTGGCGGGAGGCCGGTAAGTCAGTCTCAAAGGCTCTTAGTAGTCCAATGAGATGTTTGAGATAGGATGTGAAGGTGAAAGTGTAGCTTTGCACCCTAGAGGCCATCATCGCATTTTGATATAGTCTCCTGCCGAACTTGTCTAGGGTTCGGCCTTCTCGGCCTGGGGGGACCGCCGCTGAGACCCTGGAGGGGTGAGCTTTCTTCAAGGAGGATTCTACCAACAGCGACTGGTGGGAGAGCTGCGGTTGTTCAAATCCCGGGAAGGGTACTGTACGGTACTTAGCCTCCATTTTGGAGGGTACTGCTGTGACCATATAGGGGGTCTCGAGGTTTCTGAAGAAAGCCTGTTGGAGTACCGGGTTAGGCGGTAAGCGAAGGGACTCTCTGGGCAGTGATGGCATATCCAGCTCCGCTAGGTACTCTTTAGAGTATCTGGAGTCGGACTGGAGGTCTAAGTCCAAAGCGTGGCCCATGTCCTGGACAAAGAGAGAGAAGGATGGGCGGGGTGTTCGCGAGACCCCTTGCGGGGTCGGTGAAAGAGACCTCCGTCGGGTGGGGAAGGATGGGGAGGCTTCCCTCGAGTATCGAGGTTCCTGCTCCGATCCACGCTCCGAGACCGGGGAAGCACTGTGAAAGTGTTCCGGGGTCGTGGATCTCCGCCGTCTCGAGGAGCCCCTCGGAGACGATGCCGGGGTTCGGGGTACCGATCGATGACGAATCGGTGACCTCGACCCGGACTCCCTCGGTGAAAGTCTGAAACCTCGGATCGGAGCCCCGGTCTGAGGGGGAGTTCGGAGGATGCGCGGGTTGGAGAGTGATAGCTCCGTCACCCTCAGCGGTCCCGTACGAGGTGTAGGTGAACGGCCTTGTAGAGTGGGGGAACCTCGGGCCTTCTTGGAGGTACGGCGGTTCGAGGTTTCTGTCGTTTTAGCACGACATTTTGCCCCGCGGCGGTCTGTGGAGGGAGAGCGCCTCAGATGTCTCGGCGAGGAGTCCGAAGAGGATGGGATGCGGCGAAGCTTGCGCGCTTTTCCTCGAGGTGGCTCGACGCGAGGATCAGGCTGGTCTGGCACATGCGGGGTCGAGGTCGAGGCCGGTTGTAGATGGGCCATTGCAGCGGACAGCTCCGATGAAATCATCGCTTGGAGTAGGTCCTGGAAAACGGGCACGGACAGCATCGAGGGCATGTCCACTGCCTCGGTGCGCTCCACCGGGGGCGACCTCGTATCAGAGTATTCCCGTGTGGTGGAGGCACGGCCCGAAGGCTTGGAGGGCTTCGCCGGGGCTGTGAGCATGGGACTTCCGCCATGCGTCGCCAGTGTCCCCGAGGCTGGCTTCTTCGTTGTTGCAGAACCTGAAGAGGGAAGAGGGGACTTACTCGGAGCCGAGGTTTTCTGTTGTCCCGAGGACTTCGGATTCGAGTCTCGAGGCGATGCCGAGGTATTCAGGGCCGAGGTCAAGGCCGGGGCCGAGGCCGAGGTAGAGGGTTGGTCGGCGGCGAAGAGATCCGCCATGCGGGATTTTCTTCGGCAGAGGGCCCGGTTCTGGAAAGTAGCACACTGGGGGCAGGAGTTGGTTGGATGAGCGGCCCCCAGGCAGAGGATGCACCGGCGATGCGGGTCTGTGATGGAAAGAAGCCGCTCGCACCGGGTGCACTTTTTAAAGCCGGTCAAAGGCCAGGACATAGAATCGAAAGTGGCCGCGGCTCGAGTAGCCACGCGGCCACGGGGACCCGGAAGCCTCCGGGTCGGTTCAAAAACGAAGCAGGAACAAGTTGAACAAGAAAAAATTTGCGCACAGCAACTTAATCGAGAAAAAAATAAGAAAATTGCGGTGCTAGAAGGCAGTTGGGGCAGAGCCTGAAAAAACACGACTTCTAGGCTCAGCGGAAAATTTTGAACTGGAGACCACGAGGGGATGCGCCCCCTAGTGGAGCAGGAAGGCACGCATGCGTGGAGCAGCAGAGCAAACTTAAATCTTCAATCAAGTTTGCTTGAAAATGCTTCCGCATCGGGGCTCCGTAGATGACGTCACCCACATGTGAGAATATCATGCCTGCTTGTCCTGGGATAAATATATTTTTTTTACTACAGTACATCATAAATTAAAACAATTCTTTTTTTTAAATAATATATATTTATCAGATTTTTCAAACTTAATTACCGAACATTACTTGTACAGAAAGCAATATTAGACATACACATTCCATCATAATAAACAATATCAAGAAAAAATAGATTTGGTTAATTATGCTCAAGTCCTCAAATTGGATCCAAAATGTTATAATCAAGCGAGAAAAGAAAGTTCAATGAGAATTAAGGCTTGTTAAAGCGTTGAGTAAAGGTGTATATTCTATCTAAACAGGGCTCAGATTTTTTTTCCTGTTCCAAGCGGAACAATGACAAAAAAGTTGTCAGCTGGCTTGGTTCAAAAACAGCACGATATACAAGAATACATTTACAAGGGTGCTGTAAATAAAAAATGGCACCCAAAGATGTAACCCCAGGTTTCATTAACAGAAACTCAAGGCGTCGCTTCTGCGTCTCTCGTGTCAAATCAGCAAACATTTGTACTTTGGGCTCCTTTTACTAAGGTGCGCTAGCGTTTTTAGCGCACGCAGGATTTTAGCACGTGCTAAACCCGTGCTACGCTTCTAGAACTAATGCCAGCTCAATGCACACTATTCCGTGCGTTAAGGCCCTAACGCACCTTTGTAAAAGGATCCCTTTAAGTTCAATTTCAAGTTCAAGTTCAATTTTATTTGATGAATCGCCTATAACACTTTCTAAGCGATGTACAATTAATATATCATATATGACAACAAATAGTATTAAAAACAAAACTTCTTAACAAATTTTTGAAAAGCAAAAATTTATGACATACAATGTTAGAACTAAAGGGGTTACATCACACACTAGGTACATTAGGGAAAAAGGGGAAAAAGTTACAATTTTCTCGGTCTAAGATGGAAGAAACATTAAAGGTAAACACATAAGGAAGGGGCAAAAATAAATTTAGAAGATTAAAATTTGAGCTTGAAAAACAAAAAATTTATAAACAAAGTATAAAATTAAATAGTAAAAGCATCTTTAAATAAAAAAGTTTTCAAAGATTTTTTAAAAGAATTGAGGTCTTTTTCTTTTCTTATATAGAAGGGCAAGGAGTTCCAAGTGTGGGGTCCTAAAACAGAGAACATTTCGTTTCTTCTTGTGCCTACTGTTTTTAAAGAAGGGACTGATAATAGATCTTGAGATATAGATCGAAGAGAGCGGGAAGAATGATAAGGAATAATCATTTTGGAAATAAATTGTGGTTCCTTAGATGCCATAGTTTTAAAGATTAGTAGTGCTATTTTAAAAGTGATTCGGTGGTTAATGGGTTTAATGGGTTTAAGACCTATAAATTCTTTTTGTCTGTTTTTAAAGAAAAGTTTTGACAACCACGTTTTATCAATTGAAAGAGCTACTGATATAATCAAAGTAGATGGTAATGCTGCCTCTCTATCAGATATTTCCAACATTTCAGATACATTTAACGGTTCTTGATCTGGTCAAGATTTTAGAACTTGATTTTTTTTCAGGAAGATAATACAGTATACAGAAAAAAAAGGAGGCAACAGTTCCCAGTATTTCTAGTAAATATCTTTTGAGCATTTCCCTAGGTGTTACAGACGTAAGCCTAGGGAAATTAATCAATCTTAAATTATTATAACGTGAATTATTTTCAAGCATTTCAACTTTCCTTCTAAGATTGACATTGTCCTTTATCAAGTTCTCATGCAATTGTTTAAAAGTTTCCTAGTCGTGTTTCTGAAGGAAAACATTAGAAGCAGTCACTTCAACTTTCATATCTTTTAACTCTTTAGGATGTTCCAATAGTTTCTTTTCAGTTTGCTGAAGATTGGGACTTATGGCCCATACCAAACCAGCCATAAGATCCCATAAAAACTCCAGGATTATCACTACTGGTTTTTCAAATGATATTAAAGATGTAGTGATAGGAATATTCTCAACTGTCTGTAGACCTTCTTGTTGTCTTGTAGGCCCGCTTGGCCTAATCCATCCACCGAAGTTGAAATTATCCCAGATATTCCAGTTGGGTTCCCTTGAATTGGGGTTCCAACCTCCAAACTCACCCCCAGAATATTGCTCATCTCTGGGGAGGAAAACACACCGAGCTCCGGGGTTCTCTCACTACTGGGAGAGCTGGTAATCTGAGGCTGCGGGGGCGGGGCCCTTATGTCATAGATCAACGTTATTTCTAGCCCAGGAGGAACTGCAGCCTCGCCTGTACCCTGCGTCCTCAGCAGGCTGCTTCCCAACTCTACCGACACCTGCTGCATCCGTCTCAGAAGCTCATCAATATTGCTGAAAACGGGCACCCCAGAGCGCTGTGAGGCGGCAGCAGTGCCCCTGCCCCTCCGTTTCGGCATCGCAGGTAAGAAATCTTAAATCAGGACTCTGCTCTGGAACGGAGCTCTCAGCGCGTCTAGTCAATCAACTGGATCTCAAGTCCCAAATTAAAACAACTTAGTTTTGTACAATTGTTATAGTTCGTTTAGCCTTCTTTTATTGGTGTAATTCAGACACATCTGGGGGTGGGTGGGTAGGGATGTATCTTTAGGGTGATCTTTAAGGTAATTGTGGGGGGAGGGCATATATTATTGTACTAATACTGATTGTATTTAAGTACTTATTTATTATTACTGATGTGAATGTTGTGTTGCACTTTTTCTTAGTAATAAAAATTAATAAAGAAACCCCCCCCCCCAAAAAAAAAATAAACAATTGATGCTGCTTGTATGGATGAAACAGGGAGGGTTTTGCTTTGTTAATGTGATTTCAGTTATATTTCTGGATATATATTTTTTTTTTATTAATTGTTTGTTTATTTTATTTCAGCTAACAAATAAGGGAAACCAAGACCAGGCTATTTTTAAAGAGGGCATTTGCAGAGATTTAATGGGAGGAACTGTGTAAAAGGTAATCGTGCATCTAATTGGAATCTAAGTCGGGGAAGGAAGTCTTGTTTCCTCTCTGTTGATTAAAAGTTTGCTGCTTGGCCGGGCAGTTTCATGAGAGGGGAGGAGATGTTATCGCTGCCTCTGGAAAATTGCTGGGTGATGGCGAGGGGCTTTGTTTTAGTTCCACGCCAATTGTACATTTTGCTAACAAAAAACAAGGAGATAATCATAAGAAACATAACAGTTGGGCAACTTAAAAATGCAGGATTTCTTTAGTCTGTCCTCTTTTGTTCATAAACTTATTGTATAGTGTTGCCAGTTCTGTAAATACCCAGTTTTTCTATCCAAATATTTATTAACTTTTACAGATGTTCACAATAGCACACCAGACATTATCTAATATAATAAAATGATATGCGCGCATGCGCATTAAAAAATTGTGTTCCCTGATCCCGTCATGGAAAAACGAGTGCGCATGCGCGGGTTTTACATCACAGCCACCTCACAATACGTAAGTTTCTTCACACGCTGACGATCGCCTCCACAAGCCTTCTCCCAGCCAGCCGACGATCGCCTCCACAAGCCGGGACTGGGGTACAAAGACCGCCTCCTCCCCCCCCCCCGGGACGAACCGAAAAACTGACCCCGCCGCCCGGGACCCAAGTCCTTTGCCACCCCACCCTTCCCTTCCCGCAGACCCCAGGAGGAGTCGGTTTCCATGTCGTCGTCGCCCCCATCCCCCCCGGCACACACGAACCCCTTCACGCGGTCTGACCGCTACCCTTACTCCCTTGCCGCCCCCCTTCACGCGGTCCCCACAAACTTCTCTCCTGTAGCAGCAGCCGCAGCACTCTACACACGCTGCTTCACTGCCTTCAACTGCCCTGATTGCTCCATCGCGTCCCTGATGACATCATCAGATATGCGGCAAATCAAATCAGGGCAGTTGAAGGCCGTGAAGCAGCATGTGTAGAGTGCTGCGGCCGCTGCTACAGCCGAGAGATTTGTGAAGAGTTGCTGCTGACCAGGGGAGCAGGGAAGAGAGACCGGGGGAGCAGGGAAGATGTGCTGCTGAGCGGAGGATCAGGGTAGAGGGACCAGGGGAGCATGGAAGAGGTGCTGCTGACTGGGGGATCAGGGAAGAGTGACCGGGGGAGCAGGGAAGAGGTCCTGCTGACCAGGGGAGCATGGAAGAGTTACTGCTGACCGGGGGAGCAGGGAAGAGGGACCGGGGGAGCAGGGAAGATGTGCTGCTGAGCGGAGGATCAGGGAAGAGGGACCAGGGGAGCATGGAAGAGTTACTGCTGACCGGGGGAGCAGGGAAGAGGGACCGGGGGAGCAGGGAAGATGTGCTGCTGACTGGGGAAGCAGGGAAGAGGGACCGGAGGAGCAGGGAAGAGATGCTGCTGACTGGGGAAGCAGGGAAGAGGAACCGGGGGAGCAGGAAAGAGGTGCTGCTGACCAGGGAAGCAGGGAAGAGGTGCTACTGACTGGGGGAGCAGGAAAGAGGTGCTGCTGACCGGGGGCGCAGGGAAGAGGTGCTGTTGGACCGTGGTGGGAGGGAGGGGCGTAAAAATGGGTTTGGAGCTGGGGCTGAAAATAGGGCACATGTGAGGGAAGGAGGCTCTACTAGCACCCGTTAATGTAACGGGCTTAAACACTAGTTAATAATAATAATAGTTCATTTTTATATACCGCCAAACCATTAATTCTTGGCGGTTTACACAATAGTAATTACAAGAAGTAATTAAAATACAGATCCAAATAACAATGTCTTATAAAAGAAAATAACATAATTCAATAAAAGATACTGATTAACAAAATACAACCCTAACTTATTCAAAGTAAAATATGCACAGTACAGATTATTTATACTAAAATAGATAAGCAACTGTAAACATTATTCCATAAAAATAATTTTAAAAAATCTGCTTATCATGATAATTTTGAAATCCATTAGATAATGTATTGTTTAAAATCTTTCCGAAGCTGATAAGTGAGGGCTGGAGTAATAAGAGCATTCAAACAAGCATTAAAGGGTCCTTTTAGTAAACAGCAGTAGGCACTAGCATATGCTTACCACGGGATATGCTCTAGTGCCCCGCAGTAAGTGAGCGCTTCTGTGCTCACAGAGCATGAGGAAAAATTAATTTTTCTTTTTCTGCAAGAGGATGTATCTGGAGACAGACAGTGAGCATAACAGCGCTAATCAGCATGTGGAGTATTGCCGTGCGCTAATTGTTAGTGTGAGGTTCTCACCGCTTACAAAATAGGAAGTCATGGAGGCTCATGTTCTAATTTTTTTTTTTTTTTATATGGCTATGCGCCGATGGTGAGATTAGCCTGTGGCCATTAATTTGGAAAATGGGAAAATAGTTGCCCTTTATCTTTATTTTCCATTGTATTGCACCCACACATCCGGGGGGGGGGGGGAGTGGGAGCGGGAGGAGGGTATATCTTTTGTTTTGGTATTATTCCTGATGGTAATGATGGGTGGGGGAGGGAATTTTTATCTTTTCTATAGATTCTGATTGTTTATAAGTGCTTATTTGATTATTATTATTTGTATGTAAATTGTATTGCACTTTTTGTTGGCATTAAAAACTAAATAAAGTTTAAAAAAAAAAAAAGAAAATGGGAAAATAGGAGAGATGGTGGACTCTGGGGTGGTGGAGAAGGAGGGAAAGAGATGCTACATGAGATGAGATGCTGGATGGAGAGATACTGGATGAGGAGAGATGGTAGATCTGGAGATGATGGGATCCATCGCTGTAGCCGCTCTTTCACTCTTTCACAGCCCGGAAGCTTTCCCTCTACTACTGCTTCCAATAGCAGAGAGATTTTTTTAAATAGCTATGCACACACTAATGGTGAGATTAGCCTCTGGCCATTAATTTGGAAAATGGGAAAACTGTCATTTTCTGCCATTGGGAAAAGTGCTCCTTAGCACGCACGAAAGACCCGCATAAGGTGTGCACTAAGGCCACTTTTTGCCGCAGTTTAGTAAAAGGACTCTTCAGAACAGTTGTCAACTGTGAAATATGAAAAATGCAGCATTTTCATAAATTACAAATACTTTTCTTTGGTACAATAGTGTTCTATCTTAATAACATACTGACCTGATTTTATTACAGATATAGGGGTCCTTCTACTAAGCAGTGTTTCTCAACTCAGTCCTGGAGTACCCTCTTGCCAGTCAGGTTTTCAGGATATCCACAATGAATATGCATACACTCAATTTGCATATACTGACTCCATTATATGCTAATTTCTTTCATGCATATTCATTGTGGATATCCTGAAAACCTGACTGGCAAGGGGATACTCTAGAATTGAGTTGAGAAACACTGTACTAAAGCTTAGCGTGTGTTAACAGAATTAGCATGTGCAAAATGCTAAGAAGTGCATTTTATATCTATAGGGCCCCATAGTCTCACTTTGCCTCTTTCCCTGTGACATAGCACATTTCAGCTTTGAAGGGGAGAGAGTTACAATAAAAGTCGCATTAATGGCCACAGAATGACCCAAAAAGCTGATTCCCACTGCACATAGTCACTTTACATCTGTCTCCTGGAGATCTCCAATCCTAATATATTTAATCTTGCCTGAAGCTGGAATATTTACCAAAGGTCCCTTGCCACGGATCATGTTCTCTAGTTTAATTACAGTCAATGGACATGATTTTGACAAGATGCCAGCTCTCAAGGGGATGGAACTCTCTCATATGAGGAAAGACTAAAAAAGTTAGGGCTCTTCAGCTTGGAAAAGAGATGGCTAAGAGGAGATATGATTGAAGTCTACAAAATCCTGAATGGTGCAGAACGGGTACAAGTGGATCAATTTTTTACTGCATCAAGATTTACAAAGACTAGGGGATGCTCGATGAAGTTAGAGTAATACTTTTAAAACCAATAGGAGGAAGTATTGTTTCATTCGGAGAATAGTTAAACTCTGGAACGTGTTGCCAGAGGATGTGGTAAGAGCAGTTAATGTAGCTGATTTTAAAAAAGGTTTGGACAAATTCCTGGAGGAAAAGTCCATAGTCTGCTATTGAGACAGAGATGGGATGGTTGCATGGAATGCTGCTACTATTTGGGTTTTTGCCAGGTACTTGTGACTTGGATTGGCCTCCGCAAAGACTGAATACTGGGCTAGATGGACCATTGGTATGATCCAGTAAGGATATATTTATGTTCTTATGTTCTAAGAATTTCACTCACAAATTCACAAATTGTCTTTATATGGCAGGAGCTTTAGACTGAGGGGGGGTCTTTTATTAAAGTGCAGTAAATTTGTTTGCACACACCATGCTGTTAGTTGCAAAAACTAGTGTACTGTAAGTGCAAAGACTTTGCAGAAGTAGAGGATTCTTATATTTGTATTATGAAATTTATAAATAAATAATAATTAAAAAAAGACTTTGCAGTAAATGCAGAGGTTGTGTTCAATATTTGCTCTACATTTACCATACAGGGCAGGTAGTACTTACAAAGCAGTCCCTCATTATCATCATTATTTTATATATAGATATTTTCTTTTTAAAATTGTAACTCTTTTCTTTAACTTTCACATTCTCTCATAATGCTATGATTGTAAACTGTTTTGTTTTCCCTCTAATAAAGGATATAGAGCAGTGGTCTCAAACTCAGACCCTTTGCAGGGCCACATTTTGGATTTGTAGGTACTTGGAGGGCCGCAAAAAAAAAAAAGTTAATGTCTTATTAAAGAAACGACAATTTTGGATGAGGTAAAACTCTTTATAGTTTATAAATCTTTTCCCCCCCTCCCTCCGAAGGCCTGCATGTTCCCCCCTTCTTTGCAGCTTCCTCCTGGCCTCCCGGTCTTAGTTTCAGCTAATTACTGCAGCCTGCAGAGAGGTGCTGTAGCGTTCCTTGCAAGCTGCCATCAGCCTCCGCAGCACATTCCCTCTGCCGTGGTCCTGCCCCTCTTCTGACTTCAGAGGCAGGGTCACGGCAGAGGGAACATGCTGCTGAGAACGACGGCAGCCTGCAAGGATTGCTACAGTATGGGCAATCCTCTCTGCAGGCTGCGATAATTATCTGGAGGTAAGAGCGGGAGGCCGGGGGGAAGCCAGAGGATGCTGCAAAGAGTGGGCATCACTAATACAGACAGTACTAGTGCAGACCACGGGCCACAAAATAGTACCTGGTGAGCCACATGTGGCCCCCGGGCCGCGGGTTTGAGACCACTGATGTAGGGGGGTCATACAGTTAATGCAGGAGCATGTACCCACAGATTCTATAAAGTCCACCTAAACATAGGCGCCTACATCAGCATGCCAAGTCGATGTAGCTGCCTAACTTAATTGATTGAAAGGATTAATCAGCACTGATCATTGGCACCTAACTCACGTTAATTGAAATTAATTGAATGTTAGACGCTCAACTTGGTAGTTGTGATTCTGTAAAAGTTAGATTCCTTGTCCAAAGTGCCTCTCTAAAAGTGGGCGTGGTTAGGTGGCAGATCAAGGGCATTTTTTTTTTTTTTTTGTTATGTATAGAATATGGATCGATGTGCTTCTAACTTAGACGCAGACATTTAGGCCAAGAAAACCCTGGCAAATATGGTGATCCTAAAAAATTAGGACACCTAGTATGGTTGAGCCACAAGAAATAGAAATGCTAAAACGGAACGCAGCCAACACAGGGAGTCTTGCAGTAGTGGCGATCGTCCGTGTTGGATCCATGACACAGACCTTTCACTGTGTATTACTTGGATTTGTCAAGTATTTGTTTCACTTTTACTTGTGAAGACTTTTAACTGTTTACAACAAACTGGTTGTTGTGATCATCATTGCAGAAAGAGCTACAGGAATTGTTGCAGTTGCACACTGGGCCAGTTGCTGCTCCATTGCCCCCAGCCTTAGCACACTCTGAGCATTGTCTGAACTCTCCATTAAGGAACCAGACCTGGACATCTGGACGTCGAGCATTGTCACTTGTACATCACCAACATGCATCCATCTCTGGTGCACATGATCGACATACATTAACACCACATGGCTAATGTCTAGTGTCATCAAGGGAGCAGAGTTCTTCATCTCACTCTCAATGCTCCTCTCGACGTTCCTCATCTCACCAATCATCCCAGCATTCTCCCCAGTGCTCTTCTGGACAATCCCTTAGACAATCTCCTTGATGTCCCCCTCAGCAGCCTCCATCTCTAAGGCCTACAGTCGAGGGATTTGACTGATTTATCTCTCTCCTCTGTCAATGATTACCTAGACCTGTCAACAGATGAATCTGCCAGCATACTTTCAGATCCCTTGCCACACCAAAGGTCACCTCCACAAAGCCAGTCCTTCTCAAGGTTTTTCGGATGAATGGGGAAAGCACTACCTATCAACATGAAGTCTGCAACTCAGCCTTGGACAAAGCTCATGGCTCAATTATATGGAATGGCCTAAGGACTGCATAAAGCTTCCTATTCACACGACCTTATAAAGAAGATTTTATTCAAAAACTGGGCATCACCACACAATGTCCCAGTAGCTCCACGTTAGTTGGATACACTTTATCACATCCAACCTTCTCCTGGGTTTAACAGACCTCAATTGCAACACCAATCTCTGATCACAGAGTTTGCTCTGAAGCAGGCACACAACACCAGAACTTATGCTAGTGTTCCCCTTGGGAGGGAAGCTAGGACTTTATACAAGTTTGGTCACAGAGTGTTCCAGGGATCCATGCTGGCGAACAGAATTCTAAATTACAATTTCTACATGACTTTCTACTTGAAGTCTGTGATCAAGGAGGTGTCTTTTTATGATCATTTTAAACCATAGGACCACCTTCCTGCATACCAGCAGTTTATTTATCTATTTATTCAATTTTCTATACCATTCTCTAGTTGATGGATGATTTATTTTAGACACCAGGAAATACATGGTGCATTACACATTTGACACCTTTGACATCACCTGTCGAGCCTCTGCAATCTCTACCACCATGTGCAGACAGGTCTGGCGCAGAATTTCTAATATAGACTCCAGTGTCCAAGACTGTCTCTCTAACATACCCTGAATAAGGAATGACTTATTTAGAGACCAACTAAAGGAAACCTCCCAGAAAATCAAAAGTCATACTGAGTGGTACAGAATCTCACCTCCTCTGCCAAGAAGCAATCTGAATCTGGTCAAGGTTATCCCTCACAACATCTTTCTGAAAGCTGTCTACCTTGCAGGAAAACAAAATCTCCTTGCCGAAAAGTTAAGCAGACTGCTGCAGCCGCACGAGTGGTCACTCAGTCCAGCCACAATGCAACAAATCTTTGCATATTGGGAAACCCCAGAAGTGGCTTTTATTGCCTCCTCCTACAATCACAAACTCCCACTCTTCTAATCCAGACTTTACACTCCCAATTGGCTGGAGTCGAATGCCTTCCTCCTCGATTAGCAGCACAAGTTCCTGTAAGCCTTCCGTCCATTCTGTCTCATCAGGAACACTCTACTCAAACTTCACTGGGAACAAGCTACCATGATTCTCATAGCATCTCGGTGGCTACAACAACTATGGTTTCCATAACACTCCCCATATTTCCAACATTTCTCACACAGAACAGGGGCTCTCTCCTCCATCCTAATTTATGATTGCTGGCTCTCACAGCATGGTATCTTTCTCCAAGCCATCAAACACTGTTCCACTATCAGTCATCCTTGATGCCTCCAGGAAATCTTCCACACAGTACTCCTATTATTTCAATTGGACCTATTTCAGTGTGATGTGATGCTTACTCATTGAACCCCAGCACCTGCCCTATACCATCTGTACAGGACTACTTCCTCCACCTCTCCAATTCTGGTCTATAAGAGTTCTTCTGTATCCCATCAGCACCTTCCATATTCCACTGGACGATAAACCATTGGCCATGCATCCTTTAGTTTCAAAATTCATGAAAGGTCTGCTCAATACCAGGCCACTAATCAAGCTTCATGCTGTGCCTTGGGACCTAAATGTAGCTCTTTCTGTACTAATGCAGCCTCCTTTTGAGCCACTCTCAACTTCGTCTCTCAAGTATCTTACCTGGAAAGTGACCTTCCTTATATCTCTCAAATCTGCATATCAGGTCAGTGAATTTCAAGCCCTCATGTCAGATAAGAACATAAGAATAGCCTTACTGGGTCAGACCAATGGTCCATCAAGCCCAGTAGCTCGTTCTCATGGTGGCCAATCCAGATCACTAATACCTGGCCAAAACCCAAGGAGTAGCAATATTCCATGCTACTGATCCAGGGCAAGCAGTGGCTTTCCCCATGTCTTTCTCAATAACAGGTTTTCTGCTTCTGATGTACCTCATCTCAAATTCCTACTGACAGTTATTTTGAGTTCCATCTAAAACAATTCAATGTACTCTCACCCTTCTTTCCCAAGCCCCACTCTCACCTGGAAAGGCAGCGCTCCACACTTTGGACTACAAGCAGGCACTTGCCTACTACTTGGATCGCACCAAACCTCACAGGGCCTTCACTCAACTGTTTCTATCTTTTGATCCCAATAGCCTAGGAGCTCCTGTCACCAAGAGGACCATCTCAACATGGCTGGTGGACTATATCTCCTTCTGCTATGCTCAATCTGGATTGAAACTTGAAGGCCATGTCGCAGCACACAAGGTCTGAGCAATGGCGGTTACAGTAGTGCATCTACACTCCAAGCCCATTGAGGACATATGCAAGGTGGTCACCTGGTCGTCTGTTCAAGCGTTCACTTCCCAATCATTCCAGAAGAGATAAGTTAATTTGGCCAGGCTGTTCTCCAGACTTTATTCTCCACTTAGAAGCCTTCAACCTACTTGAGATTGCCAGGCTCATGGTGGTTGGCGATAGCTCTCTTCTCAGGGATATGAACCTGGCAGCTGGTGAGTCCCACATATGAGAATATGCTCCCTGCTTGTCCTAGGATAAAACACAGTTACTTACCTTTAACAGGTGTTATCCAAGGACAGCAGGCAGATATTCTCGCAATCCCACCCACCTCCCCTATTTGGCTTCTTAGCTTTGTCAACTCTCCTTCAGGCCAAGGATGGTTATGAAGGGGCTGATGCATGCATGTAAGGACAACCTCGGGGATTTAAAATGATAGTACTCTCTTTCACTGTCCACACTGGGACTCTGTTGATGACATCACCCACACGTGAGAATATCTGCCTGATGTCCTCGGATAACACCTGTTGCAGGTAAGTAACTGTGCTTTACTTTCACCTAACAAGATACTACAACAAGTAGATAGTGAAAGATAAACCTATGTGGAGGAAAAGATCTCATATTCACCACTAAGGGAACATATGCATTTTCTCCCTATAACATTGTGGTGTTGAGTTTCCATTGCGATCTATACTATAGCACTTTATCATCTTTCAGTCTCAAAAATTAAGCACTCAAGCACTTTAGTCTGCTTCTTCAATCGCAGATAAGTGTTTTTCTGCATGTTTGTTCTATTTAAGCAGAGTGAGAGTTGTGCAATATGAGCTAGCATTCAGCACTTTATCTTTTTTGTGCAATTTTTTTCAGCAATGGCACTCTAGTACTTTTGATTGGAGCACTCTAGCACTTTAACCAGTCTCTTCGATTGCAGATAAGTAATTTTTCCTTTTCTGCATGATTGATTACTAAAGCCATTATTTAATGGATAATGTTAGGAGTTTCATTCTAAAGTATGTGACCATTAATTTAAAGTAAGTTAAAAATTTTATAAAAAAATAAATATTTATTAATGGTTAGCAATTTTAAAAAAGTGGAGGTTTTTTGATCAATGAAAGAAACCCAACATCACAATGTTATAGGGAGAAAATGCATATGTTCCCTTAGTGGTGAATCTGAGATCTTTTCCTCCACATAGGTTTATCTTTCACTATCTACTTGTTGTTGTATCTTATTTGGCTCTAAGCAGATATACATCTTTCACTATCCTGTTTGTTACTTTCACCTAAGCAATTTTTTTTGTGTTCTTCACTGTACTTTTACTTAAGTAATTTAAAACTTGCATTTATTTTACTTTTACTTAAGTACTTTGACCAACTACTTTGAGCAATGCTGCCAGCTTCTCAGCAAAGCAGCATTTTCTCACCTTGCCTCTGAGATTCCCTGCTACCAGAATCTGCATATGCTTTCTCCGCTTATGACAACATACGGGAATAAAAATAGGGGATGGAAAAGCCATCAAGCCCCTATTTAGTATCCTTAGTAATTGATTATATAATCAATAATCTCTAACACAATAAAATGTAAAATCTTCTGGGAAAGCAGCAGTTATCTGCACTTCTCGTTGCAACAGCAAGAATCTGTTTTGACTAAAAATATTTGGAAAGACATTCTCAGGCTGTGTGCAAGGTTACTCACTGCCCACTTTATTTAACTGTTGATGTTATTGCTCCTGTCAACATTTCAAGAGATAAAGGATATGGTTCATAAAATTATTTTCCCATAAACAAATGGGAGAAATTCACTTATAAAATCCAGTCTGCTATTAAGAATATCCCTTTACTTAACCAGTAAATGACCCCAATATGCCTTCTCACCACCCCAGGTTAAGAATCTCCCTCTTGCTGACCTCCCCCTCCTCACCCGGGTTCAGTATCTCACGTCTTACTTCCCTTCCCATCTATCCCCCGAGTCTAGCATCTCTACCTCTGTTCTTCGGGAAGCAGGTAAAAGCCAAGCTTTTCACCCAGGCCTTTAATGAAAAAAGTAACACACACACATAAGGAATGACACTTGGCCGCTCATACTGCAGCAGGACATGCTTATCCACTCCTGCCCTAGATGAGAAAATGTTCAAGCAACAGTCTGAAACAGGGGAGGCCAGAGAAAACTGGGGTCTATGAATCAGAGGAAGAAATTAATTGGGCAGAACAGATGCATAATCTGCCATCATGTTCCATGTGCTCTGTTTCTTTTATTTTTTTTTTATAAATCTTTATTCATTTTTAAAACTTTCAATAAGTGTAACATAAGATACAATCATTTTATACTTTAACAACACTTAATATACCATCATATTCTAACTCACATCAAATATCGCCCCTCCCTTATACCCATAAGCATTTTCATAAGCATAAGAAATCATAAAATATTCCCATCCCCCTCCCCACCCTGGACGTGTATGAACAAAAGGGAAAAATTAATATTTATTCTATGCAGTAATTTGTTAATGGCTCCCAAACATCCCTAAATTTCTTAATATGACCCTGCTGTATGGCGATTGCCCGCTCCATTTTAAAGATTTGGCATAACGAATTCCACCAAAAATTATAATTCAGTCGATCCCAATTTTTCATAATTTGTTGTATGGCAACCCCTGTCATGATGAGCAAAAGTTTATTATTATTAGAAGAGATTTGACTCTGCTCTCATGTGCTCTGTTTCTTAAAAGCAGAAAGAAAATGGTTAGGGTGAAAAATCCCACAAGGGGCGAGCCAGTGACAATGGAGAACAGCCACTGATGTACAAATGAACTCAGTTAGTGAATAAGTAGCATAAGAGCTGTACTATCCTTTATTGTGATGTTTTGCTTTTGATTTTCCCACACTAAACCTATGCCTAATGTAGAACAAATTTTTTTGTGTAGAAAATCTGCTGTAAAACTATCATGTTAAAAGGGTAGCATGGTCAGCGTTCAAATCACACGCAACTTCACTGAATCATTGCTTCAGATGTAAAAACCCCTGGTAAATTTGGGGGCACTTTTCACATTCCCTTTAGTACAGGATCTTTACTTCATCTATGGGTTGGTATAACTCCTATGTGGGAGCAGTAAGGTCATCTGAGGAGAAATGCAGCACTTCAGCTCAGAGGAGTCATGGTCCAAGTAGACCTGGTAGCCACCCCGCACCTTGAGGTTATCTGGCCTAGGGCATCCCCTGCCTGGGCACGGTGGATCAGGGAACCCTGTAGCAGGCATCTAGCACAGGAAGATTCTTGATCAGAAAGCCTTCAATGTAGCTGGACCTCTTAGGCCAGGGGTAGGGAACTCCGGTCCTCGAGAGCCGTATTCCAGTCGGGTTTTCAGGATTTCCCCAATGAATATGCATAAGATCTATTTGCATGCACTGCTTTCAATGCATATTCACTGGGGAAATCCTGAAAACCCAACTGGAATACGGCTCTCGAGAGCCGGAGTTCCCTACCCCTGTCTTAGGTCTTACCTGGTCTGAGGCATTACCAGTAATGTGCTCCTTGCCCTCCGGCCATCTTGAAAAATGTCAACACCTGCCCCTGGGGGCTCATCAGAATGCAGCTCTAGGGGTAAGTCTGCCAAATAAGGCATTCCTCCATGTACACATTATATTGGTGTCTTCTATCCCACCAATACCTTACAGTTCTATGCGGTTTACAACAAGAATTGGCCTGAGCATTCCCAGGGAAATTACAAGGTTAAAAAGTATGGTATGCATCAGGATTTGGGGAGGGTCGATCAGGTTTAGTTATATCATTTGACATTATTTTTTTGTAAAATGTTATTATTTTATAAACTACAACAGTGTAGTACATTTGATTGAATACAGAAAAATATTACAGAGATTACACCATTTTATACAAGTGGTATATAGAACCATAACTTTACCCACCCACCCTTCTATCAATCTATAATAATAAAATGGTAAGTGCGCATGCACACTCTAAAGCCTTGTTCCCTGATCCGTCGCGATGTGGCCACAAGAGTGCACATGCGTGCTTATATGTTACCACACAACAGTCTCCTCTTTTTCCGGCCCGGCCCACTGAGAGGGAGAGCGGCGCTGGCACTGGGGGGGGGACGCCAGTTCAGCTCGGCCGTTCCATCTCTGCCGTCTCAGCAGCGCCCGAAGCTCCTCAGCAGCCTGTCCCGTCCCCTCGAGAAGGGCTCCCGATGGTGGCGCTGCTGCTGGTGGGGCTGCTCCCGCTGCTGTCCCGCTGCGACGCGCCAGAGCTGGACCCCGCCTGTCAGCAGCGGATCGACCACATGGCGAACGGCAGTGGCTGACAGGAGGAGACAGAGGTGAGATGATGGATTGATAGGAAATAGAGAGAAGGGAGATGCCGGACTGTTGGGGGGATAGACAGAAGAGAGATTCTGCTCTGGTAGGGGGTGCAGAAAGGAAGGGAGGCCTACTGCTGGACAGGGATAGCAGGAAGAGGTGCTGATGGACAGGGGGGAAAAAGGAAGGGAGGCCTACTGCTGCACAGGGAGAGCAGGAAGAGGTGCTGATGGATAAGGGGGAAAAAAAGGAAGGGAGACCTACTGCTGGACAGGGGGAGCAGGAAGAGGTGCTGATGGACGGGGGGGGGGGGGAAAAAGGAAGGGAGGCCTACTGCTGGACAGGGGGAGCAGGAAGAGGAGCTGATGGATAGGGGGGGAAAGGAAGGGAGGCCTACTGCTGGACAGGGGGAGCAGGAAGAGGTGCTTATGGATGGGGGGAAAAAAGGAAGAGAGGCCTACTGCTGGACAGGGGGAGCAGGAAGAGGTGCTGATGGACAGGGGGAAAAAGGAAGGGAGGCCTACTGCTGGACAGGGGGAGCAGGAAGAGGTGCTAATGGATAGGGGGAAAAAAGGAAGGGAGGCCTCCTGCTGGACAGGGGGAGCAGGAAGAGGTGCTGATGGGCAGGGGGGAGGTAAAACAAAGGGAGAAGGGCTGCTGCTGGGTAAGGGGAGCAGTGAAGGGGTGGTGGTGGACACAGGGGAGGTAAAAGGAAGGGAGAATGGACAGGGGTGGTGGTGGACAGCCAAAACAAAGAAAGACAGAAATACAGAAAGCGGCTAAGGAGACAGAGAGAGAAAAAAATAAAGACAGACACACACACATATATTCTAGCACCCGTTAATGTAACGGGCTATAAAGCTAGTTATTAATAATACAAGACAACTTTACTACATTGATACGAAGAATTAATATCAATTTTTCAATTACCTTTCCCTCCCCTACCCCCCACCCCACCCCATCCCAGATGTGTAAGGAAAAACTTAGAGAAAAATACATAAACCATTAATGTGAAGCAGAAAATAAAGCCAATGGACTCCATACTTTGTTAAATGAAACACTGGACCCCCAAACATTCTGCATTCATTCTCTCATATTTGCATGTATTACATACATTTGTCCACCAAAATGTGTAGTTTAATCTATTATGGCTTTTCCAATTTTTCATGATCAATTGAACAGCTATTCCAGTCAAAACTAGGAAAGATGGCTTTTATATTTATCAAGGGGAGGTTTAACGTGTAACATAGTACCACAAATTATGGCTTCATATGTTAAGGGAATATCCGATTCTAAATCAATATTTTTTTGTCCCCAAATTGACTTCCAGAAACTAAATAACAGTGGACAAAAAACTCAACTTAGGTACTTGTAGGCATCATAATTAGGGTTTCCGGATGTCCGGATTTCCTCGGACATGTCCTCCTTTTGAGGACATGTCTGGAAGTTCAGACAGCTTTTCAAAACCCGGCACTTTGAAAAGCCTCCTCTCAATCGCGTTGGGCAGGAGGCAATTCACATATGCACAGATTGCCTCCTGCCCGACCAAAGCAGGCAGGGGGGGTGGGGGGGTGGAACTAGAGTAGGACTGGGGCGGAGATGGACAGGCCTGCGGGCGGGTCTAGGGTGTTCGGATTTTACAATCGTAAAATCTGGCAACCCTAATCATAATGTTAGGTGCTGGTAGATTGGACCAGGGTTTTCTTGGTCTGATTTACTAGATCATGAAGGGCATAGAAAAAATAGACAGGGACAGATTTTTCAAATTATGGGGATCAACAAGTACAAGGGGGCACTCAGAGAAATTAAAAGGGGAGAGGTTTAGAACAAACGCCAGGAAGTTCTTTTTCACACAGAGGGTGGTGGATACATGGAACGCGCTACCAGAGGATGTGATAAACAGGAGCACGCTACAGGGGTTCAAAGAAGCTTTGGATAGGTACTTGGAAGACAAAGGGATTGAGGGGTACAGATAAGAGTAAAGGTAGATTATAGGGATGGGATTAGAGGTAAGTTACAAAATTAATCAGGGACCACTGTTCAGGCACTAGGCCTGATGGGCCGCCGCGGGAGTGGACCGCTGAGCAAGATGGACCTCTGGTCTGACTCAGCGGGGGCAACTTCTTATGTTCTTATGTTCTTATGTAACAGATGATCTAAAGTCCCTATATCAGCATGACAGTGCCAGCATCTGTTAGATTTGGAACTATCTAATTTTTGCAAATGAACTGGGGTCCAAAAAATCCTATGTAATAAAAATAACCATGTTTGCCTCATAGATGCTGATGCTGTACATTTCAACCTCCAAGTCCAAATTCGTGGCTAACGAGATACAGAAATATACTATTTAATCTCAATGCTCCAAATATCTCTGAGACTATTTTTAGGTTTTTTTTATTCAAAAATTCAGAAATTAATTTATACCACTGAGCAGCATGATGTCCTACTAAATCTGTCTGGTAGCAAAGGATCTGAAGGCTATAATAATTTTTAAAATTTTTCCATTCAGGGAATCCACTCCGAATGGCCTGCTTCAACTGCAACCACCTGTTGAGATTTTAAAATGCCAAATGTTTGTTGCACGTTATAATCTCAGTCAATACTCTGGCATTGGTAAACCATTCATAATACCACAACTATATCTCACAATGCCGCTCTCTCTTCTTACTAAATTGCTTTAGTCAAACTATCAGGGCTTCAGACATGCCATTTGGTCACCACACAATTTTTTGTGTTTGCTTGGTTGCCAAAATTCTTCTCACTGGCTATGGCTTCTTCACTAGCCCCTACTCAATATGTTTCACAATTTTTGGTTTTTTTTTAAGTGCTTCATTATATCTCAAACTTATTAAAGTGCTTAAAGTGCTTAATGTCAATAACTTAACTGTTATAAAAACTGGTTAAAACTTATCTTATTATATTCTTTTTCTTGATGATCTTATCTCATTGGGAAAGGGACCTGTCATATCCGACATGTTTCGCCGACATATAACTTCATGAAGGGGTAAGCGCCTGTTTTTAAATGTATAATTAGACGTTGGCTCCTAAATAAATTAAGTTATAAGAGTTTAAGAGTTAAATATTTTATATGTTTCGTAGGGGACCTTTTCTTGAAGCAGCCTGTCGGCAAAACATGTCGGATATGACAGGTCCCTTTCCCGATGAGATAAGATCATCAAGAAAAAGAATATAATAAGATAAGTTTTAACCAGTTTTTATAACGGTTAAGTTATTGATATTAAGCACTTTAAGCACTTTAATAAGTTTGAGATATAATGAAGCACTTTTAAAAAACCAAAAAATTGTGAAACTTATTGAGTAGGAGCTAGTGAAGAAGCCATAGCCAGTGAGAAGAATTTTGGCAACCAAGCAAACACAAAAAATTGTGTGGTGACCAAATGGCATGTCTGAAGCCCTGATAGTTTGACTAAAGCAATTTATTAAGAAGAAAGAGCGGCATTGAGAGATATAGTTGTGGTATTATAAATGTTTGTTGCAGCCATGAAAATTCCAGAAGATTCTCATTGGATATAACATCATCCAATGTCCGAATACCTGCCTGCATCGAATTCTTCCAGGCGATCCCAGCACCGCCCACTTGAATCTTGGAGTTTAACCATAAGGACTGTAAAGTAGATTTCAATATAGGAACCTCTGTTAGTTTATCAATAAGAACATAAGAACATAAGCAGTGCCTCCGACGGGTCAGACCATAGGTCCATCCTGCCCGGCAGTCCGCTCCCGCGGCGGCCCAAACAGGTCACGACCTGTCTGAATCACCAGAAGGGGCTCCCTTGCCACCTTGGTTTCTCATTGAAGTCCTATCTTCCCATCGTAGTCCTAACCCTCCGGTCTTGCACGTGCACGACCTGTTGGGTTTCTATACTTATTACCTGGTTAGCTTTCTATACCTGTGTTACATCCCAGCACCTCTCTCAGTATCCCACGATCCCTTTATCCCTCAGGAATCCGTCCAATCCCTGTACCGTACTCTGCCTGATCACTTCCTCCGGTAGCGCATTCCAAGTGTCCACGACCCTTTGGGTGAAAAAAAACTTCCTTGCATTTGTTTTAAATGTAAATAAATGTAATTGTTTTCCATGTATCCAATAAAATTATGTTGTCCCTAGCATAGCTAGGTAATCTGATATTTAATACATGAGAAAGTCGCATTGGGGACATCATTTTCCATTCCAGGTGTAGCCAGTCTGGCATATGTTTCATGAGCTCGGGGAGGATCCAATACATTCCCTGGTGCATAATATGGGCCTGATGGTACCTATAAAAATTGGGAAAATTTATCCCACCCACCGCAATCGGCTTTTGTAAAGTTACCATTGCAATTCTAGCATTTTTACCCAGCCAAATAAATTTAGTAAGAATACTATTCAATTTTTTATAAAAAGACCCCTGGTAACAAACTACAGGCAGAATCATCATTTTTACAGTCTGAACTCTCCCCTCCAAGACAAATGCAGTGGGTTCCAATGCTCACACATCTCCGAGACCTTTAGCAATATGGATTTTTCATTTACCTGCATCGTTTCTTCCAATGTTTTCTGGATCCAAATAACTAACTATTTAATACCTACTTCCTTCCACAAAAAAGAGAATTTATCAAATAATCCCTTGGAACAGTGAACGTTTAAAGGAAGGACCTCTGATTTACTCCAATTTATCTTATATCCTGAAAATTTCCCAAATCTTTCAATCAGCTCAAGTAAATGTGGAATGATTGTTTCTGGATTCCTCAAATGAAGCAAAATATCATCTGCATAAGCAGAGACTTTATATTCCCGACCTGCATAAGGAATACCCTGAATCTCCTCTGTCTGTTGACTAGCCAATAACAAGGGTTCCAAAACAATATCAAACAGCAGAGGAGATAACGGACATCCTTGCCTAACTCCCCTCCCCATCAAAAACGTTCTGAAAAAGTATTATTAATATACAATCTGGCAGAGGGGGAGCTATACAAGGTTTGAATCATTTGAATAAATCCAGAAGCAATACCAAACCAATCCATTGCTTGATACATGAAGGTCCATGCTACATGATCAAAGGCCTTCTCTGTATCCAAAGATACTTCTTGAATAGTATAGTTTTGAGATTTTTCCTGCATGTTTTGTAGTTGGGCAACATGGTCAGCAGATTGGAGAGGTGGTGGTCTAGTCTCACTGCTCTGGTGGCTAACAATCCGTCAAATATTTTTTGCTTTATATGCCTTTGATGGGGAGGGGTGAAGTGTGCGTGCATTCTCCTTGGTCTGGATGTGTTTTTCCTGATTAGGCGGTTGCTCAGATAGCTTGGTCCATTTCCATTTAGGGCTTTGAATAGGGTGCAGTAGAATTTGTATTGAGTGCATGCTTGTACTGGGAGCCAGTGCGATTCTCAGAAAGCATTGGTAATGTGGTTGTATTTTTTTCAGCGAGTATATCAGTCTTAAAGCTGTATTTTGGACTGTTTGTAATTGTTTTAGCATGTTGGCAAGGCATGACAGGTATAGGATGTTACAGTAGTCCAGGAGTCCTAGGATTATCGTTTGTACTATGCCAATCCATACCTATACTCCCCATCTCCTAAAGCCAAACCAAAACATGGATAAAAAGAGGATCCCTATATAGAAAGAGGATGACCTTCTCATTTTAAGGGTGTAACCTCCACAGAGCAGAAGGTACATAGAAACATGATGGCAGATAATGGCCAAATGGCCCATCCACAGTAACCATTAAGAACATAAACAAATACGAAAGGCCACTGCTGAGTCAGACCAGTGGTCCATCACGCCCAGCAGTTCACTCACATGGCGGTTCCCAGGTCAAAGACCAGTGCCCTAACCGAGACCAGCCCTACTTGCGTTCATTCTGATACAGCAGGAACTTGTCCAACCTTGTCTTGAATCCCTGGAGGGTGTTTTCCCTTATAACAGACTCCGGAAGAGCATTCCAGTTCTCTACCACTCTCTGGGTGAAAAAGAACGTCCTTACGTTCATACGAAATCTATCCCCTTTTAACTTTAGAGAGTGCCCTCTCATTCTCTCCACCTTGGAGAGAGTGAACAACCTGTCTCTATCTACTAAGTCTATTCCCTTCATTATCTTGAACGTTTCAATCATGTCCCCTCTCAGTCTCTTCTTTTCAAGGGAGAAGAGGCCCAGGTTCTCTAAACTCTTCCAACCCCTTAACCATTTTAGTTGCTCTTCTCTGGACCCTTTCAAGTAGTACCATGTCCTTCTTCATGTACGGTGACCAGTGCTGGACACAGTATTCCAGGTGAGGCCTGAGAGATCCCATGTGCCTATCCCAGGCCCTTTTGAATTCAGACACAGTCTCTGTCTCCACTACCTCTTCTGGGAGACTGTTCCATGCATCTACCCCCCTATCTGAATGCCTTGTCGTGAAGATTGGATGGACCATACAGATCTAGGTTTTTTATCTGTCATATGTTACATACACTTACATCCTCCCAATATATATGACCCTACACACTTCAATACACCATGAGGCTTATTTTAAAAAAAGAAAAAAACCCCAAAAGTGCCATAAAGGGGACCAAACCCTTTCAATTCACTATTTTCAAAACCTATATTCTAGACAGATATCTATGCTGTTGATCAGTAGTTCATCTAAATCTCAAGGGGGCGTACTAGAGGCATGGTGTGGGCGACTAGGGCGGGCTTATGATTTGGACATTTTTCTGCCATAATTAAACATTTTAGAATACGTCCAGGGCACATAAGAACATAAGAATAGCCTTACTGGGTCAGACCAATGGTCCATAAAACCCCAGTAGTCCGTTCTCACGGTGGCCAATCCAGGTCACTAGTACCTGGCCAAAACCCAAGGTGTAGCAATATTCCATGCTACTGATACAGAGCAAGCAGCGGCTTCCCCCGTGTCTTTTTCAATAACAGACTATGGACTTTCCTCTGGGGCTAGATCTGTTTTAATAACAAATAAGTGCCAAACTGACCAGATGACCATTGGAGGGATATTAACATAATTCAAAAATACAAAAAATCCCACTTAATTAAAACATCAGGAAAAATTTACTTTTCTTAAGTATACAGAATTCTAGCAAGCCCAACGGGACCCCTTTTACTAACAAAATGGCTTTTTCAAGGGTTCACAGGACATTCTGCAATTTTTATCATATGTCCTTCCTCATTTAGGGCTAGCGTTTTTTGACTGCTAGCCCTAAAAGAGGAAGGACGCATGATAAAAAATTTTTCCTGTTGGTTTAATTAAGAATAAGAGTTCAATAAAGTAAAATAAAAAGCAGAACAAATTTTGACCAGTAGGAGGAGGAAAAGGTTACAAGGGTCGATGATTGAGACTTGGAACCAGTCAGTCTTGGTAAAAGTTGAATATACCTAATTCCTAGCGGGTTTCTGAGACCCTATACCTGCCTTTCTCTTTCTATATACCATTAGGTGAGATTTTTTTGTATTGTTTCCGTTCTATCCCATAAACCATCTTTTTTAACTTGAGGCAGTGATATAAACATAATTCCACACGCGCACTCCCCCAGTGGTCACTAACCCTCTCCCACCCTCCAAAGGTGTTAGTGAAACAGTACATACCTGCCTGTATGACAGCTTCAGATGTTATGTAGGGTTACCATATGGCTCCAGAAAAAGGAGGATGGATTGAGACATCTGGGTTTTACTTCTACTGAAAGCAATGGAAGTAAAACCCGGATGTCTCAATCCATCCTCCTTTTTCTGGAGCCATATGGTAACCCTAATTATGGCCAGTCTTGGTAGAGCAGCAAGCAGATTCCTGGCAGACAGTGTAGTCAAGCACAGAGACTGGGACTCAGAACCATATCCCATTCTAACCACTACACTTCTGATGGAACATGTGAGCCTTCAAACTCCACTCAAATCCCATATGTAAGGTGTTGCCTGCAGGCATAAGGGCTATTGGGGTGGTGTGCAGTTTGGTCCAGTAGGTTTTGCAGGGTTCACCATACAATGTAAGGGGGATTATGGTTAGATGTGTACCTGGGACCTTTTTTTTTGTGAAGTTCACTGCAGTGCCCCCTAAGGTGCTCCATTGTTCTGCTGGAGTGTTTTGTGTGGCCAGTCTATTACATATGCTGGCCCCTCCCACATCTCAATGGCTTGTTCTGTGCATTTGTCATTTGAGCACAAACGCATCCATTTGGGGGGAAAAAACCCAAGATAGATGTTCTGCAGTTTTGAAAATGGGCATCTTTGATACTGGATTTTTGTGTGTCTTTCACAAAACATCTAAACATGGATTTAGATGTCATATTGAAAATGACTTTCTTTATATACCACAGCCCGGAACGCTAAATGCTCCGACGCTAACTATGAGCATCAGAGCAGCATCGGAGCATTTAACACCCAGGCCGCAGTAGAAACCTCTACCACAGCTTAGTAAAAGGGGACTTGCTTGCTTTATTTATGTATTTAACAGTCTTATATATCTCTTAAAACCTAAGAGGCTTGGAAATCTCTCTCTCTCCCCCCAACAGCCCGATCACCGCCAAATCCAGCGCAGGGCAGCGTGCAATGTGAGAGAGCGATGAGCCAGATGATCACGGCGTCTTCACACAGGAGGGGTCAAATCGCTAACCGAGACACTGAGTGGATATCCTCTGGAGTAGCAGAGAGAACTGAATCCTCGGCGGTGACATTGGCAAATATATTCAAGATAGTACAGAGACTCGAAACTGCGGCAACAAAATCGGCGGAAGACATCTCTAAGGTTGTGAGTAAATTAGAAGATTTGACTACCTCAGTACAACATATTCAAATAGAAACTAATAAGAAATTTGAGCGAGTTGATAAAGAGATATCTTCATTACAGTATTTATCAGCAAGTATGGTGAAAGACAGGAATTCTCTACAATATAAAATTGAACAGTTGGAAAACTTCAGTAGGAGATTAAACTTACGCGTTTTGAACTTTCCTAAGTTAAATTTAGTCTCACCTATTGACACTTTCAAGAAATACTTAAAGGAGACTTTAAATATTGCTGCAGAGCTGATGCCACCGATCAATAAAATGTATTACTTGCCAAGGAAGTTAGAAAATTCTCCTCCACAAGAAATAGATTTAAAGAACTTAACTGGTATACTTGCAACATCTCAGGAAGAAGTGCAATACTGTGGTATTTTGATAGTTTATTTTGTGTTTGAGCAGGACTTAAATATGATAATGAAAATTTTCTTTCGTTCCTCCCAGAGCTTGTTTATGGGAGAAAAGATATGGATTTTTCTTGATGTTACTAAGTCCACTCAAGAGAGAAGGAAAATATTCCTGAGTATGAGGGAGGAGACTATAAAAATTGGAGCTACCTTTTTGCTTAGTTATCCATGTAAATGTATGATTAAATATGCTGGAATGAAATATGTATATTTTGTGCCGGAGCAATTTCGAAGTTTTCTGGACGCAAAACAGTAATACAGATTTGAGGGCTGTTATTAGAAATTTGAACTGGATGAAATCACGTTAAGCCTTTTTTTTTTTTTCCTTTTGAAATAGATATATTGTTAGAGAGCTCTTATCTCGTTACATTCTTGTCCTCCTGGATATTATAGAAGTCTAAGCAAGAGGGGCTATTTAATTCTTTAAAACATTTTGCATAATTTATATTACTTGTTAAAAAAATTATCTTTTTACAGATTTAATCTGTTTATATGGTTTTATGCAATATGTGTTCTAATATTTTCTCTGATTTTCTGTAACAAGAGGATTCTTGTATTGTAATTTTGAAATTTACAAATAAATAATTTTTTTTTAAAAACCTATGGGGCTCATAATCGAACTTTAAATATGTCTAAAAACCCGCCAAAGTCGGCACTCAGTCGTCCAAAAAGACAGGTTGTCCAAATGCCAATAATCAAAACAGCTTTTTGGACATATCCACAGACTTTTTAGGCCTCTGAATTCTGCTGTGCGTCCAGAGCTGAAAGGGGCTTTTCTGGAGTAGTGGTTAGGGTGAGATGTGGGCCGACTTAGTCGTCCTGCAAGGATAATCAAATGTTTGATGAGACTTCCTAGGCAAAACTTATACATTGTGAGTTAGACGATGTAAAAGCAGGTATAAGTGCCAAAAAGGTATCCAAAGTGACCAGATAACCACTGCAGGGACAAAGTAAAGACCCCCACACAAACATCTGGACATACAGATAGAAGATTTTTTGAAAAAAAAAATTTTGGGGACATACCGGTATTTTTCGAGAATGGACATTTTGCCGCTGCCAACTTCGGGCGACCAGCGCCCTACGTCCAAATCAGACTTAAACATATCTTTTAATAATGCTCCTCCATGCGGGTTACAATAATACATATATATATATATATCAAATAAAATTAACATTAAAACTACAAGTTTTAAAATAGGTTTTGACCTGATGAAAAAAGCTTGACTCTTGAAAGTCAATTAAAAAAGGTATTAAACCAGTCCAATAAAAAGAGATCACCTTATATTTTTTATTGACCTTTATTTCAACACATTCAAGTGAATCTATCACTGCAACAACCATGCTTTAATCAGAATACAGTATAAGCAAAATGTGTGTGCAAGAATGTAACTAAAACACCAAAAGAGATGCTACTTTTGAGCATGTTTACAACCTGGTAATCAACACAAAACCACATTTGGGGCCAAGAGAGGAGATGGATAATGAGTTAAGAAAAAACCGAGTTAAAAAAAAATTAATATAACAAGTTATGGGGAGGGGGAGGGGAAATGATTGTTTTATGTATTAATTGTGTATTTAAAATGCCTTTTTTGTAGTGTTTATATCTAAATTAATTGTATGGCACTGTCAAAGTTTGAAAATTAATAAAGATTTTAAAAAAAAGAAAAAACCGAGAGAATATTGACTAGGGAAAATGTTTGAAGTAGCTCTATGTAAACTGCTTTGAGTGTGGTTGTAAAACTATAGAAAAGGTGGTATACAAGTCCCTCCCAATCCCTTTCCCTACAACACCACAAGCCAAACAAATGTGATAAACTGCCTTGCATTTATTGAGTACACATGTATGTATTTTTGTTCAAAACATGCACACCCTTCTTACGGTGTGCACAACACCATCACCATTTTCACAATATTCCATGAACCCTGTTCACCTTCTATTAATTTATTAGTCACGCCGTCTTACACATCTTTCGATTCATGTCATCACAGTTTCCTTACACTCTTATGAAACAGTATTTTCTTCATTTTTCATCCCTCCAATAGACACTCTAGTTTATACACCGATTTAATCTATATCCATCATGGTCTTTTCACCGCTTCCAACCTCGCTTGTCGTTTCCTGTGTCCAGATTTCCCCTATCTTCCTCTTCCATACCAGTGTGTCTCTTCTTTTCAACCCCATCTAGCTTTTTTCCCTCTTTCTTCCCCCCCCCCCTGCTTCTAGCATCTGGCTCACCTGCCTGTCCTTCCCTTTCTTTCCTGCTGTGGACTTTTCTTCCGTTTTCATCCCCTTGGCCCAGAATCCTTTTCCCTTTCACTCCCTCCTTCCAATTTGAGCCGGGAACACTAGCGATCGCACGGTCCCCGCAGCCACTACCTGCCTGCCCAATCGATTCTAGTGTTTAGCCAGCTCTCTCCCTTCTCCTCACCTTAGTTTATAGGTTTTCTTTTTCGGCGACCCGCACGCTATCAGAGAGCCGCGCACGCGCGGCTGCTCAGTGTTCAATCTTCTGCTCTGCTGCAACTTCCTGTTTCCGGTTGCGTCAGAGCAGAAGATTGAACACTGAGCAGCCGCGCGTGCGGGTCGCCGAAAAAGAAAATCTACAAACTAAGGTGAGGAGAAGGGAGAGAGCTGGCTAAACACTAGAATCGATTGGGCAGGCGGGTGTGAGCTGCGGGGACCGCGCGATCCTTCATGCCTCACTGCGGGGACAAGACCATTCACCGCCCCGCGGGCGGTGAATGGCCTTGTCCCCGTCGCCGCAGCGACTGCTAGTTTTCTTCCCCGTTTTCGGCGGGTGACCCGCGGCTAAAATGCGGTGGCCGCGGGTAAACCGCCACCGTGTCATTCTCTACCCCGAGGAAGGCTTGGTCAGCCAAAACATGGACTGTGTTAGGTCTGCGCTACCTCCTCTTTTGGGTCAGCCGCTCTTTACAGTGGATATATTTATTTAAATTTACCTCAATAAATATCACATCAGGAACATTGGATTCCGCAGTTTCTGCCTTTTGTTTGGGATAAACTGTTACCTACCATCAAGGGTGTCGGGTCAAAAGTGCGCCGGGACAAAGGCGCGCCCAGACAATTGAGCGCAGCGCACGCCGCCGCGCCACTCTAAATTACTATTTTTAGCGCTCCAACGGGGGGGCGTGGGGGGAAACCCCCCCACTTTACTTAATAGACATCGTGCCGCATTGTGGGGGCGTTGTGGGGGGTGTGAGGGGTTGTAACCCCCCACATTTTACTGAAAACTTCACTTTTTCCCTGTTTTTAGGGAAAAAGTTCAGTTTACAGTAAAATGTGGAGGGTTACAACCCCGCAAACCCCCCCCATAACGCCGGCGCGATGTCTATTAAGTAAACTGGGGGGGTTTCCCAACAAAAACCCCCGTCGGAGCCCCTAAAAACTGTAATTTAGAGCGGCTTGTCGGCGCGCGCTTTTGTCTTTCGCGCCGTTGTCTATGAACCACCATCAAGACCAGACCACTGTTTTGGAACCATTTGGTGTCTGAAACTTTAACCGTAATAGCCTGGTGTGGGGGGTTCACACCGTAGCCTCCACTGAATGACCATTTTCCAAACAAACAATCTTTCTGTACCTCATTTCATCTATAAAAGCACATTCAGAAACCTGACATAAATGCAAAGTTTTAATTTTAGCAAGACCTTCCAGAAATATCATACGAGGGGAAAAAAAAATGGCAGAACTGAAACAGGCTGGGATATACATATCATTTAAAGTATTTGCTTAGATCTTCCAAAAAGAAGAGTGAGACCAAACTGGTGTAATGAAAAGTCCCATCTATAACCAGTTTTATTTTCAAACCACTAAATGTTTTAATGTGTTTGTTTTTGCAGAGTTCAATGATGTGAATTCAGGGATAATGTTCCTCTCATTCATTCCATGACTTAAAGGGAACCAGAATTGCATGATCGTAGTCTTTTCTGCGCCATAATTTAGTTCAATTTTTATTATGAGCAAATCTGAGGAAAATATAATTATCATAGAATTAAATGCACGTTCCCCTTTGATATGTTTCATAAAAGGATACTTTGCAAAAGCATCACTCTCTCTTCTGGAGCGTTTTTCCTAGTTTTTCAATATTGCTTTAATGAAGGAACTAGAGAATTACACAAGGACAAAATTTTCCCCATCCCCGCGGGAACTCATTTTTCCGTCCCGTCCCCGCAAGTTCTTTTCCTGTCTCTGCCCCATTCCTGCTAGCTCTGTCCTCTAGTGCTGCACGATTCGAATCGATTCACCGATTCATTTTGGTTGAAAAGGTTCAAATCGATTCAAAAATTTAAAAAAATCGGCTTCCCAATTTGGCGACTGACCCTCCCACCCCTCGCCCCCTAAAGCAGGATCGGCAGCGCTGCCTCTTGCTGGCCGGCCGCTGCCGCTCCTGCTTTAGAGGGTGAGCGGGGACTGTTGGTGCTTCTGTCCGGCTTCCCCCCTGGCCTCCCGGGGTCAATTTACCTCATTTCAGCAGCCTGGATAAGATTGCTGATGTCAGAGGAGGGGCAGGACCGCGGCAGAGAGAAGGCAGCTCGGAAGACCCGATGGCAGCTTGCAAAGATCGCTAGCGCTAGCGATCTTATCCAGGCTGCTGAAATGATGTAAATTGATGCCGGGAGGCCAGGGGGAACACACAGGCCTTCTGGGGGGGAGGGGGGAGTGCAGTCCTTGGGGGGGGGGGGTTGTACAGGCCTTCCAGGGGGTTGGAAAGGCCTTCAGGGGGGACAGGCAGACCTTGGGTGCAGGCCTTCAGGGGGACAGGCAGGCCTTGGGTGCAGGCATTTAGGGGGGACAGGCAAGCCTTCAGGGGGGACAGGCAGGACTTGAATGCAGGCCTTCAGAGGGGACAGGTAGGCCTTGGGTGCAGGCCTTCAGAGGGGATAGGCAGGCCTTGGGTGCAGGCCTTCATGGGGGGACAGACCTTCAGGGTAATGGGCCCTGGTGTAGAAGTACACGGAGGAGGGAGGGAAGGGGGGGTTCAAAAAGACGTGCATATGCCGGACTAGGGGGAAGAAATAATGGGTCTAAAAATAGAGAAGAGGGAGGGGGATGATGGGCAATGGGATTTAGGGGGGGAAGGAACAGAAAGGGAGAGAAGTTGGACACAAGGGATGGTGTGGAAGGGGGATAGAGATACTGGATAGGAGGATAGTTGGGAAAAGAAAGGGAGAGATGGTGGACCCTGGGGTGGCGGGGTAGGAGGGAGAGATGCTGGATGAAAGGGTAGTTGAGAAAAGGTGGCTCTGTGGATGGAGATGATAAAAAGGAAAGATGCCAGACCTCCGGGGAGGGAAGAGAAACAGAAGGGGAGGACAGAGATGGAAGATGGATGATTAGCATGGAGAAAAAAGAAAGAAGACCCTGGCAAGCAAGATATCAGAAGACAACCAGAGCCTGGGACCAACTAGATTTGAATAATGACCAGACAACAAAAGGTAGAAAAAAATCATTTTATTTTCTGTTTTGTGATTACAATATGTCAGATTTGAAATGTGTATCCTGCCACAGCTGGTGTTAGAACGCAAATGTGAGCTAGAATTTAACAGAGAGAGGAAAAGTCTTTTTTGTTTGTTTACACCAAAGCACCAGTGTGATTAGGAGAAGGCAAAGGGGGTGAAGAGATTATAAAATAAACCCACCATGATGTTTTAAAAAAAACACCCAATTGGGCAGGAAAATCGAATCGAATCAAAATTTTTTTTCCTGAATCGGGCAACACTACTGTCCTCATCTGCACAAGAATCGAACACTTTTAAATCCTAAGTGTTCGAGGCTTGTACAGTTAAGGCAGAGCTTACAGGAATAGGGCAGGGACAGTGACAGTGCCAAAACTCATGGGGACGGGATGGGGAAATTGAGTTCCTGAGGGATGGGGAAAATTTGTCCCCATGTCATTCTCTAGTAGAAACACAATGAGTTCCTTTATGTTTCATTCTGAATTTAGAAGTACAGTGGTAGACTTTAGTTTGATGATCTACTTGGGTGCTAGAAGAAAAAGGGGTGAGAAGGTGAATGCTGCCACTAAAGGAACCTCTGCAGAGGGACTCATAAGAACATAAGAATTGGCGCTGCTGGGTCAGACCAGTGGTCCATCGTGCCCAGCAGTCCACTTCCGCGGCAGCCTCTAGGTCAAAGACCAGTGCCCTACCTGCGTACGTTCCGGTTCAGCAGGAACTTGTCTAACTTTGTCTTGAATCCCTGGAGGGTGTTTCCTCCTATAACAGCCTCCGGAAGAGCGTTCCAGTTTTCCACCACTTTCTGGTGAAGAAGAACTTCCTTACATTTGTACGGAATCTATCCCCTTTTAACTTTAGAGAGTGCCCTTTCGTTCTCTCTACAGACAAGAGACCCGAAAATGATTAGATTGTAAGCTCTACTGAGCAGGGACTGTCTCTTGAAAGAAATAAGTAGCAGTAATAGTAAAATCACCCATATCTATTGTTTAAGAAAATAGGTCCTAAAGAAGGAGTGAAAGCTAGGAAACAGAAATAGAGTTAAACCTTCATTTGGTTGGCCCCTTTTCAAGTTTTCACACATTTTGTACATGCAGAGAAGTAATAAAATGGAAATTATGTACTAAAAGGTACGGATCATAGCAGGCAACATACTGGTAATTGTACTGCAAGATAATGTAAAATAACATAACAGTGAATTTCTAGATCGCATAACTCTTAGTTCATTGCAGTTAACAAAAGATTATGCCATGGGAAAATATAAGAATAATATGATGTACAGAAATTTAGTTAACCAAGAATTTGGAAAAAAGAAAAGTCTTCAAAAGTTTTCTATAAAGTTCATAAGATGTGGATTTAATCAATAATGGACGGAAATCTTTATCGTAATAAGCTGCTTGATAGGAAAGACAATGCCCGTGATGTTTCTTACTTTTATAACCCTTAACTGAAGGGAACGTAAATAGGGCATGAGATTTTCTACTTTTCTCATATGCCATGATAACGAATCTATCAACGAGATATAATGGGGCAACACCAAAAGCGACTTTATAATATAAGCATCCCAACTTAAAGATCACCCTGGCCTCCACCGGTAGCCAATGCAGCTCACAATAGTAAGGGGTCACATGGTCGTACTTCCTCAGACCATAGATCATTCTTACTGCTATATTCTGAACCAAAGTCAGTCTAGCCAAATTTTTCTTAGTTCATGTCAAATATACAATATTAGAATAATCCAGAATACTCAGAAGTAATGTCTGAACTAAGTTTGTAAAAGCAGTAGCTTTAAAGTAGGATCTGATGGTACCTAGTTTCCATAAGGTATAGTAACCCTTTTGAACCACTGCGTCTAAATGATTTTTCAAAGTCAAACACTGATCAAAAACTACTAGGGCTTATTGTAAATGATAATGAATTGATCTTAATTATTGGTTCAATAATAATCTTTTGAGATGACACAAAAAAGAATTTTGGTTTTTCCTGATTTAATTTCAACTTGAATTCCTGCATCCAGGATTCCATCGTATTTAACACAGACTCAATAAATTTACTGTTGGATAACGTATTGCAACATGGAATGACTATTGTAATATTGTCAGCATAGCTGAACAACCTCAAGCCCAGTTTACTCATCCAATAACCCAACGAAAGAAGGTACACATTGAAAAACGTAGGAGAAAGTGGGGAGCCCTGTGGGACTTCACAGAAAATACTACAGCTGTGAGCTCCAATACCACAAACAAATGGAACAAATATATTGGGTGGAGGAAAAGAGCTCATTGAAACAGAACTATGAAGCCAAATAGCATTCATGTATTGATTACATACTTGGAGCAATCATTGGTCAGAAAAACCTTCCCCTAATGTATATTGAAACTCCCTTTTAACTTATTAATCTATTTTTTTTTCCTTTTCTCTTTTTATCAGTGTTCATGCAAAGCAAAAAGTCTTTCCCAAATGCAAAAAAGTGGAAAGAGAACCACAGAAGAGCTAAATATGTTCACCCAAATAGTATAAGTTCACTTAGCTGAAAGATGTAATTAGTACAACAGATGAAACAGTCCATTGTAAGATAATGTGACATGTAACAGCTACTTCGAACTAACAGAGCATCAAAATAGCTTGTTCTACCATGCAAAACCCAATGATGTTGGCTGAAGACTAGCAAGAGACTCTTAGGCAGGAGGGGTGGTCTGGTGGCTGGGGCAGGAAAGTGCAGGAGAAATCCTGGGTCCTGACTTAAAGAAGCTTCTATTATGGATTCTCTGTGATTTTATGACAGCCATCTCCTAGAACCTCCATATACCAACCACAAAGCAGTTTCTGCTCCTCTCTCCTCTTCAGAAGCTTTCTAGCAGTCCAGATGTCAGAAGGGTGCTGCCAGATGTGCATCACAGAGGTGGCTAAATGTGCACACATATGAAAACATGGAATTTGCACATTTACAGGATCCCATTTGAGAATGAAATGTGCTATTTACTGTATATCCTACAGACTTGTTTTATTCAGAGTCTGAAGAGATATAGTACTATGAACTGGAAAATTAAATAGAGATCTTTATTAAGTCAACCTCTCCATTTCTCCTTCTCCCATGGCTACAGCCACTTAATTTTACTGAGCTCAAATAAAATAGCAGGCTATTTAATTTTAATTTAAACATTTCCATTCCACTCTGTCACTCTATGGAACATGCAGGACAGATTACAATTTACATAAGCACACACTATAAAACATTGCAAGAACAAACAATTGTAAATATAACAAAGAGCCTCTTGATTGACATCCAGCATCTGCCAACTTACGAACCAGGTTTTTAAGTGTCACTGAAATTGTTGGTAAATGCTCTCAGATTTTAGCTTTGTTATAAACACTAGCCCTGAAGGCCTGTGTCTTGAGCATAGTGCGTAAGTTGGTACATAACCAGAAACATGATGGCAGATAAAGGACAAATGGCCCATCCAGTCTGTCCATCCACAGCATCTATCTCCTCTTATCCCTGTCCCACGCTTTCTTGAATTCACAGTCTTTGCCTCCACCACCTTTACCGGGAGACTATTCCGTGTATCTATCACCCTTTCTGAAAGAAAAAGTATTTTCTTAGATTACTCCTCTTAACTTCATCCTATACCCTCTCATTCCAGAGCTTCTTTTCAAATGAAAGAGACTTACCTCATGTGCATTTATGCCATGTAATTTCTTTCTCAAACACTGGACCCATATCCTCAAGTGCTTAAAAATTCAGAAACAGCACTATTTCTGCTGGCCATCAATGATGAACCAGCAAATGTGGGATAATTTTATTTATATAAGAACATAAGAATAGTCTTACTGGGTCAGACCAATAGTCCATCAAGCCCTAAGAACATAAGAACATAAGAAGTTGCCTCCGCTGAGGCAGACCATAGGTCCATCCTGCCCAGCGGTCCGCTCCCGTGGTGGCCCATTAGGCCCATTGCCTGAACAATGGTCTATACCTACCTATACCCCTCAATCCCTTTTTCTTCTAGGAATCTATCCAAATCTTCTTTGAAACCATTTAATGTTTTCTTGTCCACAACAGCCTCTGGAAGCGCGTTCCATGTATCCACCACCCTCTGAGTGAAAAAGAACTTCCTAGCGTTTGTTCTAAACCTGTCCCCTTTCAATTTCTCTGAGTGCCCCCTTGTACTTGTGGTGCCCCTTAATTTAAAAAATCTGTCCCTGTCTACTTTTTCTATGCCCTTCAGGATCTTGAAGGTTTCTATCATGTCTCCTCTAAGTCTTCGCTTCTCCAGGGAGAAAAGTCCCAACTGCTTCAATCTTTCGGTGTATGGGAGATTTTCCATTCCCTTTATCAGTTTAGTTGCTCTTCTTTGTACTCCCTCAAGTACCGCCATGTCTTTCTTGAGATACGGTGACCAGTACTGGACACGGTACTCCAGATGCGGCCGTACCATTGCACGATACAGCGGCATGATGACTTCCTTCGTCCTGGTCGTAATACCCTTCTTAATGATACCCAACATTCTGTTTGCTTTCCTTGAGGCCGTGGCGCATTGCGCCGATGCCTTCAGTGTTGTATCTACCATCACTCCCAGGTCTCTCTCCAGGTTACTGACCCCTAGTGGTGTTCCCCCCATTTTGTATGTGAACATCGGGTTCTTTTTTCCCACGTGCATGACCTTGCATTTCCCCACGTTGAAGCTCATCTGCCATTTTTCGGCCCACTTTTCCAGCTGCATTAGATCCTTTTGGAGATCTTCGCAGTCTTCCCTGGTTTGAGCCCTGCTGTATAGTTTGGTGTCATCTGCAAATTTAATGACTTCACACTTGGTTCCCGCCTCTAGGTCGTTTATGTAGATATTGAACAGGAGCGGTCCCAGCACCGACCCCTGCGGAACTCCGCTCGTGACCCCTTTCCAGTCTGAGTAGTGGCCCTTTACGCCAACCCTCTGCTTCCTGTTTGCCAGCCAGTTTTTGATCCATCGTTGGATCTCCCCTTGTACCCCGTGGTTCCATATCTTTTTAAGCAGTCTCTCGGGTGGTACCTTGTCGAAGGCTTTTTTGGAAGTCAAGGTAAATGATGTCTATAGATTCCCCTTTATCCACCTGGCTGTTCACCCCCTCAAAGAAGTACAGTAAGTTTGTGAGGCATGACCTACCCTTGCAGAAGCCATGTTGACTCGGTTTTAGCTGCCCATTTTTTTCGATGTGCTCACAGATGCTGTCTTTAATCAGTGCCTCCATCATCTTTCCCGGGACTGAGGTCAGGCTCACCGGCCTGTAGTTTCCCGGATCTCCCCTTGCGCCCTTCTTGAAGATGGGCGTGACATTTGCTATTTTCCAATCCTCCGGGATCTCTCCGGTTTTTAAGGATAGGTTGCATATCTGTCGAAGTGGCTCCGCTATTTCGTCTTTTAGTTCCTTGAGTACCCTTGGGTGAATGCCGTCCGGACCTGGCGATTTGTCTCTCTTTAGTCTGTCAATCTGCTTGAGTACATCCTCTTGGTTTACCTCTAAATCGACCAGCTTATCGTCTTGGTCTCCTATTACGATCTCCTCGGGTTCCGGAATGTTGGTTATATTCTCCATCGTGAAGACTGACGTGAAGAACTCATTTAACCTGTCAGCTATCTCTTTCTCTTCTTTTACTACTCCATTTCTGTCTCCATCGTCCAATGGTCCCACTTCTTCTCTCGCCGGTTGCTTCCCCTTGACGTATCTGAAGAACGACTTGAAGTTTGTTGCTTCCTCTGTCAGTCTCTCTTCGTATTCTCTCTTTGCTTTTCTAACCACTCGGTGACACTCCTTCTGGTGTTCTTTGTGCACTTTTTGGTTCTCCTCTGTTTGGTCTTTTTTCCATTTTCTGAACGATGCTTTCTTGTCGCTTATCGCCTTCTTCACTGCATTTGTTATCCACACTGGGTTTTTTGTTCTATTTTTTTTGCACCCTTTTCTGAACTTGGGGATGCATAGGTCTTGCGCTTCGTGCACAGTCTCCTTGAGTAAGGTCCAGGCTGTTTCTACAGATTCCGTCTTCCCTATGTTGCCTTTGAGTTTCTTTCCCACTATTTTCCTCATGGCATCATAATTTCCTTTTTTGAAGTTGAGTGCCATCGTTGTGGTTCTTTTCCCCTTTGATGATCCAATTTCAAGCCTGCACTGGATCGTGTTGTGATCGCTGTTACCTAGCGGGTGTAATACCGCCACCTCCTTTGCTGGCCCCCCTAGTCCGTTGAAGATTAGGTCAAGAGTGGCATCGCCCCGTGTTGGTTCCGTGACCAGTTGCTCCATGAAACAGTCCCTCGTGACCTCTATGAATTTGGTCTCTCTTGCGCAGTTTGAGTGCCCAATACTCCAGTCTATCCCAGGATAGTTGAAGTCCCCCATCACCACCACATTTCCGCTTCTGCATACCTGCCTCAGTTCAGCCTCCAGCTTCTGGTCGATTTCTTCCGGTTGTCCAGGTGGGCGGTAGTACAGACCCAATTTAATGTCTGCCCCTGCTCCTTCCTGTAGCTTAACCCATAGTGATTCCAAGCCATCCTCCCGTACTGTTGTTACCATCCTGGCTGATGGTATGGAGTCTTTTATGTACAGCGCTATTCCTCCACCCTTTTTATGTGTCCTGTCTCTCCTGTATAGTTTGTACCCTGGTATGGCCACATCCCATTGATTGTCCTCAGTCCACCACGTTTCTGTGACTCCAATTATGTCTAGGTCCTTATTGCTGGCAGTGATTTCCAGTTCTCCCATTTTGGCCCTCAGGCCTCAGCATTTGTGTATAGGCAGTTTAAGATCCAGTTTTTTGTCCTCTCTTTTTGTTTCCCTCATGCTTTGGTACTCCTGCAGTTTTCTTCATGGTTTGCCAGCCCATGAGCTTCGTCCTCCTCCTGCTGTGTGTGTGTGACGTCCTCTGCCTGTTTCCCCTGCACCTCCTGCTCTCCTAATTCCCACTTAGTCCTGGGCTCTTTTTCACAATGTCTTTGCCCCTCTGGCTCCTGTTGTTCTGTGTTGGTGTCGCTTACCAGGTCCATTTGTGTCCTCGATCCCTGCAATGCGTCCTTAGGTCCTTTTTCAAAACATACACACTCAGTCCCGAGTCCTCCTTTACAATGTCCCAGTTCAGTATCCTTGTCAGGTACTGATGTCCGATGTGTCGAGGTCAGGTCGACTATCGGCTTTCCCCTTCTCCTTAGTTTAAAGCCAAGTCTATGACGTTCTGGACGTTGCGTGCCAGCATCCTCGTCCCAGCTGTGCTAAGGTGCAGTCCATCTCTTCTGTAGAGCTTGTTCTTCTCCAAGAAAGTAGTCCAGTTCCTAACAAAGTGGAAACCCTCCTCCTCGCACCATCTCCTCAGCCAAACGTTAATTGATTGTAGTTCGCTCTGTCTCTTTGTGTCCGCTCTCGGTATTGGCAGGATCTCTGAGAAGGCTATCTTCCTTGTCCTTAGTCTCAGTTTCCTCCCCAGGGTCCTGAACTGGTCAGTTAGTGTAGTCCTGTTGAAGTTCCTCCTGCTGATGTCGTTGGTTCCGATGTGGATCACTACTGCTGTCTCTTCCGTCTCGGCTCCCTCCAGGATCCTCTCGATATTGTTGATTATGTCCTTTGTTCTTGCCCCCGGGAGACATGTTACCAGTCGGCCCTCTCTCCCTCCGGCTATATGACTGTCTACTCCTCTCAGGATTGAGTCCCCAACCACGATAGCCGATCTCCCCTTCTTCAACTGTCTCTCTGGTCTCAGGTCTGTGTCATCTGCGCGGTCCGCTAGTCCTTTCTCCTGGCTCTGATGGATCTCCTCCTCCTCTGCCTGCCCAGGTCCTCCGCAAGGTCCTAGTTTCATGGTGTCTGGTGGTTCCTGTCGTCCAACTGTCGGTTCTCTCCTGGTGTGTTGGTGGTCCTGTGCCTCCACCATCCTGCAGGCCTCCTCAATGAATTTCTCGAGCTCCCTAACTTGTTCCGTGATGTGGCTCTCTCTGGCGGTGTCCTCGGTTGTCCAACACTGTTCTTCCATGGTGCACAGTCCCTCCAGTTCTTGTACTCGAACCCGCAGTCTCCCGACCTCTGTCTTCAGGCTATCCAGTTCCTGACATCGATTGCATATGTATGCCTGCCTCCCGGAGGGGAGGTAGTCATACATATGACACTCGACGCAGAAAACTGGGTAGCTCCCCTGGGTTCCTGTAGCCTCCATTCCTATAGCCTCGGTGATTTGGGAGTGGTGCCTGGCGTGCAGTTAGCTGGTGCCAACGCCACAGAGAAGCCCAACCCGCTGCTGCCCGCGTCCCCGCGCTCTACGGGAGCCGGGGTCCAACTCCAACCTTAAAGTACAACGCCATATTGCGATATTTTAGCCTGTTCTCACAGTGGCCAATCCAGGTCACTAGTACCCGGCCAAAACCCAAGGAGTAGCAATATTCCATACTACTGATCCAGGGCAAGCAGTGGCTTCCCCCATGTCTTTCTCAATAACAGACTATGGACTTTTCCTCCAGAAACTTGTCCAAACCTTTCTTAAAACCAGCTACTCTATCCGCTCTTATCACAACCTCTGGCAATGCGTTCCAGAGCTTAACTATTTTCTGAGTAAAAAGCAATTTCCTCCTATTGGTTTTAAAAGGATTTCCCTGTAACTTCATTGAGTGTCCCCTAGTCTTTGTAATTTTTGACAGAGTGAAAATTTGATCCACTTGTACCTGTTCTACTCCACTCAGGATTTTGTAGACTTCAATCATATCTTCCCTCAGCTGACTCTTTTCCAAGCTGAAGAGCCCTAACTGTTTTAGTCTTTCCTCATATGAGAGGAGTTCCATCCCCTTTATCATCTTGGTTGATCTTCTTTGAACCTTTTCTACCTATCAATGTTATCTAAGCAATTTACAATCAGGTACTGAAGCATTTTCCCTATCTGTCCTGGTGGGCTCACAATCTATCTAATGTACCTGGGGCAATGGAGGATTGAGTAACTTGCCCAGGGTCACAAGGAGCAGTGTCGGTTTTGAACCCACAACCTCAGAGTGCTGAGGTAGCTCTAACTAATAGGCAACTTGTTCCTCCTATAGCCCAATAAGGACTTTACCAAGCTATAGTTGCACACTCATCCACAGTTGCACACTCATCCACTGGCACCCCACCCACTTTGCTGCCGCCACCACCAATAAGAGACAGTAGTCAACTGGGAGCAATTTTTCTGCCCTTTCATATTGGCCCCATGTGGCTGCAACTCTCACACAGCCATTGGTACAATGCTGATCCCAAAGACCACTGCAGATAACTATGATTGTCTGGAGATGTGTAGCTTAGTGGTTAGAGCTACAGCATCAACGCCTTGAGGTTGTGAGTAGAGAATGACACGGGGAAAAAAATCTGTCCCCGTCACCGCCCCGTCCCCGGCCCACCATCCTCTGCACCGCCCCGTCACCGCCATTCCATTCACCGCCCCGTCACCGTCACTGCCATCCCTTTCACCGCCCCGTCACCGCCACTGCCATCCCATTCACCGCCCCGTCACCGTCCCCGCAGCATCCATATAAGCCTTAGTACTCTAATATTTAGCGTATTCCATTCTTATAAATCAAAGTTCCTGCTGCTGAACTAGAGAAAGAGATGTTCAGCTGGCAGGGCTTTGTTTATAAATTTTTATTAACACAACTAATATACCACCATAATGTTTGCGACAGAGGACAAGTATGCAATAAATGCATTTTGCTGTTTCAATGCCAGTGCTCAGCAGAACAACAGACAGCAATATGGACATTCACCTTATGTAGTACTTTTTTAATATATAAAAATAGGCAAAATTAGTTGCTGTTTTATCATTATATTTTCTTGCCATTATAGTATTCTTCATTGATCATTTTTCTTTTTAAATTCAAAACAAATTCAACCTATCTTGTGTCCCAGCATGAATTCATGTTTCACTCAATTGGCTGTTTCAAGGGAATTAACCCTCCAACTTCCATTTGCAAAAATACCCAATGTTGTTCCTTCTATGAGCAATATTTAAATTATGAGGAACAACATTGGGTATTTTTGCTGAATTGTGTGACACCATTTGGGCTGAACATGAAGATTGAAAATGCCTGGTTAGCCCTGGACAGATGATTTGAACAGCCAGGAGCCTGTCCTGGCCATTTAAATCATTTTGAATATCTAGTACAATGATAACAGAATTAGGGTGATTATAGAAACATAGAACTTTGTTGATCACTAAAAACAGTGGAGACTAAGGGTCTATCAAGCTCAGCATCCTGTCTTTGACACTGGCCAGTCTTGGTCTTTGGAACTGCCCATTGTGTCAGAAGCAATAGGGATTAAGTGACTTGCCCAGGGTCACAAGGAGTGTAGTGTAGCTCTAACCACTGGATTTAGAAGTTGGCTTCTTTTGGGATCTTTAACTCATCATCGCTAGGACTCGAATCTGAGTCCGTGGCACCTAACATAGAATGGAATTAGTATGGCAAAGTAATGAAGAATGGTCCAGCAGCCCCCACCCTCCCTCCACCTCACCTTATATTCGTTCCGAGTTTGCCGGCTTCCTTTTTCCCTAGCCGGACGCGTTCAAAAAGCCGTGCATTTAGCCAGCTCCCTCCCTCCACCTCACCTTAAATTTCGAGTTTTCCGGCTTCCTTTTTTCCGAGCCGCACGTGTTCAAAAATCCGTGCACGAGCAGCTGCGCGAGTCAATCAAACTTCTCCTCTCCTGCAACTTCCTGTTTCCGGTTGCGTCAGAGGAGAAGATTGATTGACTCGCGCAGCCGCGCGTGCACGGATTTTTGAACACGTGCGGCTCGGAAAAAAGGAAGCCGGAAAACTCGAAATTTAAGGTGAGGTGGAGGGAGGGAGCTGGCTAAATGCTACGGGCGGGCGGTGGCTGCAGGGACCGCGCGATCCTTGATACCTCACTGCGGAGACAAGACCATTCACCGCCCCGCGGGCGGTGAATGGCCTTGTCCCCGTCGCCGCAGCGACTGCTAGTTTTCTTCCCCGTTTTCGGCGGGTGACCCGCGGCTAAAATGCGATGGCCGCGGGTAAACCGCCACCGTGTCATTCTCTAGTTGTGAGTTCAAACCCTTTGCTACTCCCTGTGAACCTGGGCAAGTCACCTAATCCTGCAGCTCCTTTGGGAGGACAGGCTAATAAATCAAGTCAATGTTTTTTGGGGTACACCAGCATATAAGTAATCTAAGTGACTAATAACCAGTGCCTGTATCACTGTCCTACAGTGCTGCAGATCCAAAAACATCTGTAATTTTAACCAAGATCAATTTGAAAATGCAACTACGTAAGCCTCCAGTGAAAGAGATGAGTCTAATATCAAAGTTAGGTTATTCAGCTATTAAGGCTTATTGGATTTATTTTTGGAAGTACATTTCAGGCTGTTTAGTTAGACATTGTTTCTACCTCAGCTAGATAAGTAATGCTTTATATTTAGAGGCACCGACATATGAGGGGGTGCTGAAAAGTTCTCAGCCCAACCAATCAACTTCTAAATTCTGAATGTTATTTTGTCACTGTAGCTGAAAAGAGTGTTATCTTATTTCGTTAAATGCCAATTTGCAGAAATGAAATTCTAAGTTTTGACCCTGTTTCAGATCATTGAACCATAACCACATCATTCTCTTCTTGGGTGGGCTGAGAACTTTTCAGCACCCCATAGTATACCGTACACTTAAGAAACAATGTTTGCAAAGCACAGCTGTAAGACTAATTTATTGTGCCCACAGATAAGAGAGTTATGCTCTTGCTTTCCAGGCTTCATTTGTAGCAAGAATCATATTCAAAGTGGCTTGTATGATCTTTAAAATCTTGTCAGGTCCAGCTCGCCATTAACAATCTTGAACATAAGAATTGCCATACTGGGACAGATCGAAGGTCCATCAAGCCCAGTGTCCTGTTTCCAACAATGGCCAACCCAGGTCCCAAGTACCTAGCTAGATCCCAAGTAGTTAAACAGATTTTATGCTGCTTATCCTGGGAATAAGCAGTGGATTTCCCCAAGCCATCTGAATAATGACCTATGGTCTTCTTTAAACCCTGCTAAGCTAACTTATTTCACCACATTCTCCAGCAATGAATTCCAGAGTCTAATTATATGTTGTGTGAAGAAATATTTCCTCTGGTCTGTTTTAAATCTACTACTTGACTGTTCCCACACTCGTAGGAATTCTATGAGCGTCGGAGCATTTAATGCTCTTGGCCACAGTAGAAACCTCTATCACAACTTAGTAAAAAGGTGTGTGTGGGGGGGGGGGGTAAATTTATAGCTATGTCAATGGAAGGTCATGCGATTTTCCAAAGGTCACAGGTAGCTAAAGTGGGATCTGAAGCAGGTTTCACTGGTTCTCAGATCACAGTTTTGTTATGTTACCCCTCCACCCCACTCTATTCCCCAAGGGACATTCCATGTCAGGAATTTGAGATTCCCAAATGTCACCCTTGCTGAAAAACCGCGTATGATCTAGTTGCATGAGAAACATGAATCTAGGCCTCAGTAAGGATAGGGGCAATATAACCATGAGAATTATCTTGCTGGAGTGTCTTCTGCAACCACTTCACAAATAATATATATTATCCAGGGCTCTTGTCCCGGAGACAATTTATTTCTGATCTCTTTTAGTTTTTGCTATGCCGTACTTGCTAGTGACCTTTGGTCCAAAACCTACATCTGTACAAACACAGCTAACAAGCAAAGCCTAGTCGGAGCCTGAGCACTGTTATTCAACACTATGGTTTATTCTCCCAGCACCATATTGAAACCACTTAGGAGGTTTTGATTTAAATGTCAGATTTAAGCTCTGATATAACACAACACACAATTATTGCTTTCTGTTCCTAGTAATTTGAAGTACAATAGTGAACTCGCATCAGGGTGTACAGCATAAAGGAGTACTTTAGCTGGGATAACTTGAGGGAAATTATCCTAGAATTGGAAAGTAAACCACACAGACACACATTACATTTACTTATTTATGATTTGACTGCCTTCTTAAGTGCTCAAGTGCCGTTGTATGCTTCACTCGCTCTGGTCTGAGTGCTATAATAACTAAGAATATTAAAAAAAAAAAAAAACCATGCCGAGTCAGATCAAAGTCCATTGTGCCCAGCATCCGGTCTCTGAGAGAGGCTCATCCATATCACAAGCACCCAAAAGTTCCCAAAAGTTAGATCAATCTCCCCTACTTTATTTTCTTGGATCAACAATGGACTCCTTTTTTTTTTTTTTTTTTTTTGGTTCACAATGGTTTCAAGGTTACCTGGCTCCTGCCTGGTTGAACCCTGCTGAGCTGGCCATCTGGCAATATTCAAACTAAACTAAACTAAACTAAAACTTAGCTTAGATTTAAAAAAGATGAAAAGAAGAAACAAAGTCAGGAAGAATATTAGTACAGATGGTTTCCAAAATATTTAGCAAACAAAATAGTTTTTAAAGTTTTACGAAAAAATTGAAGAGAGCCAGAACCCCTTAAGATAACAGGAATTTCATTCCATTGTTGTCTTAATTTGAAAACGAAAGATTGACTAAAGTTTCTTAATTCTTTTTATTCCCTTTACTGAAGGAAAGGAAAGCTTGAATTGTTGGGGACTTCTTGTAAGGGAGAATCTATAAGCATGCCAAGATAAAGGGACAAGAGCAAGAATACCTAATAAGATTTTTAAAGTGATACATGCACATTTGAAATGGATCTTAAAAAGGACCGGAAGCCAGTGAAGATTTTGAAGCAGAGGAGATATATGATCAAATTTACTTTTTCCAAAGATTAATTTTGCAGCAGTATTCTGTATCAGTTGAAGTCTTTGCAGGCAGGTCTTAGTTAGACCCAGATAGACTGCATTGCAGTAATCTAACCGGGCTAATTGGATTGGACCAGAACAGAAAAGTGCTGTTGATGAAAAGGGGCTCTGACCTTCCTCAACATTCAAAGGCTAAAAAATCACTTCTTAACAAGAGAATTTATTTGATCCTTGAAAGTCAGTGAGGAATCTATAAGAATTCCCAATATATTGAAAGAAAATCCAATCTGCAAGAAGATACCGGAATCTAAAGTCACAGTTGGGGGATTCTATTGTAGAACTCTGTATTGCATTTTTGTCTTTTTGCAGTTGTGTTTGTTGAATAAAAATATTTAAACATAAAGTCACAGTTGGGGGAAGACAGTCCAATTTTGGACCCAGCCATAAAAGTTTAGTTTTTGCATCATTTCATTTCATCTGGACCAACATTGCCCACGCTGGAATTTGCAGAAACAGTGATTTATTTTAGGGACAAGACTGGAAAGGTCAGAGTCAACCTCAATCAGGATAAAGATATCATCTGCGTAAGTGAACGTTTCCCAAGTTGTCAAGTTATAAAGTTTCAACGTAGTCATATAGAGATTAAACAAAATTGGGGGCAGCGGAATACCTTGAAGAACCCCACAAGGGTGCCCCCAAGACTTTAAGATGTTGCCTTTAAAGTTAACTGAATAAGAACGAGACGATAAAATTTAGAGAACCAGTCCAAAACAACCTGGTCGAGACCAATATCTGAAAGTAAATAATGCAGAATGTACCACGTCAAACGCCGCAGATAAATCAAACTGAAGCAGTATGGCATATTTATTGTGTAATTGTTGAATTTTTGACAGTAAAGAAACTAATTAAGTTTTGGTACTGAATTTCGAACGGAACCCATGTTGAAACAGCAAAAGTATTGAGGAATTTTTCGAGGTAAATAGTAAGTTGACTAGCGATGATTGTCTCCATTATTTTTGTCAACAAAAGTATATTAGCAATTGGTCAGTAATGAGAAGAAATAGAGGGATCCAAGTCTGTTCTTTTTAGAAGAGGAGTGAGAGTTATTTGCCCCATAGGTTGTGAGAAATATCAGTTTTTCAACTCGTAATTCAAAAGGGCTGTCTACTGATTAATTGCTTGCACAGGAATATCAGCAAATAAATACGATGGGAAAGGATCCAGGTAATGCCACTAAATATTCCCTGGGACCACTGTGACACTCTCTGGTTAATGCCAGGGCAGTCCAGGGGTGCAACTTGGGTGGAGCCAGCGATGATATTCAGCTCACTAACTAGTTAAATACAGTACTACTATTTATTATTTCTATAGTGCTACCAGACACACGCAGCGCTGTACAATAAACACACGAGATAAATAGTAAGTCATATAAAAAAATCGTAATTATAAACAATTTCATCAAAGTATACTTATACAAAGATTTCTAATATTGAACCTTTGGGTCTTCAGAATGCCAGATAAGTCAAAAGACTCACGCTGGCTGGGCTCCACATTAGTCTGATTGGTTTGTTTTATATGCTTATAGATAATTGATTAGATAGCATTCAGTTAATCTATTCAGTCTTCTTTAGATTTATATTATTCTGTTATTTTTAATAGAATAGCTAAATGCATTCAAAATAATCAGCTTTGCTTAACAGCACCACCTCTCTGATGGAATATCCGTTTTAACCCTTTCCCCAGGGAGCAGGTGAGCTTTCTACGGCATAATGCTGTAAAGCCAAAAAGAACACGTATTAGTGATCCCTTTCCTAATGAACTGCAAAAAAAGATCTATATATTCTCAAATGGACCCACCGATTGGGTCTATTTAGTCCCATTAAAATTACTTGAGCCAAAACATCAAACAATCTAGTGCTATGCTACTCACCGGATCGTCGCGAACTGAAACATAATGCTGCTGAAAAGAATAAAATGGCCACGTCATCTCTCTTACTTATCGGAAGCATTCCACCCCCTAAATATGTGCCCACGTATTCAACAGCTGACAGTTGACAAGAAACATTATTCTGCAACTGTCAGCCATTCAGCATCCTCGTTTAATCCTGGGACTAGAGGTGTGATCAGGGTGGGATGCTGATCATGGGGTGAGGAGACAGCACTGCAGCACCTTTAAGATGTGGTTTGGGAACATTGAACCTCAGTTTTGAGGTCTAGTGCTGCTAGGTCACTGGTATAACACAGTTTGCAAAATGGTAGTGAGTCTGTTTCTATAAATTACGTTT